>NC_090282.1:70352175-70976619 GCF_037392515.1 Haliotis asinina | reverse complement strand
CGCAGTCTAAGTATAATACTTAGCTCACTACTCTAATGGACTGACTCAAGGTCGTATAATGAATAACACTGCCACAGCAGCAGAGGCTTAATTATTACGCAGTTTCTTTATGTGAGACCTTGAACTTATCGATTAACTCTCCGAGTCGAATTTTTGCAGCATCAGCATAAATTGAATTTAATACCATGAGAACAGTGAGCTCACAAGACTAGCCAACGGCAAACTGTAGGCCAGATGTCCAATAAATAATAAGAAACATCATATGATATAGGATATATATATATATATAGCGCACATATCCAGGTAACTACAGCGGATGCTCAAGGCCTTGGTATTTTTCCTCGATCACTGGATATCAATGTCAACTGCGGATATGAAATGATGCGGTCTGAATTAATTGTATACATGCGTGTAGCAGTCTCCCAATTGCATATATATTAGGCAATGTCGCAAGATTTCCTATGTTCAAGCTCCTAGGCGTTAGGTTAATAAAATCTGCTTGATTTAGAGCCTAAGGACAACGGATACTTTATACTGAAACTGATGAAAAAGGTCAGATAACAAGTGTAACCAGTGTAACAAGTGTAACCAGTGTAACCAGTGTAACCAGTGAGCGAGGGACATCTGTGATTTCTTAGTTAAGGTATGCTGCCTAAACCTCGACATAAAATATAGAAATACTGAGTCATTAAAACTTAAATTAATCTTCAGTTGTAAATACTATTTCCTTATGAAACAAAGAATCGGAATTCAGTGTAACCAGAACTGTTCGTGGTGTCTATTTCCACTTCTACACGAGAAAATTCGGATCGGCTGAACCGTAGGTCATTGTCTGAATAGGTTAATGAGACTCATGTTTCGGTATGTCGTAATAACTTTTTCTCCTGAGTATATAACTTTATAAAAGTCGTTTTCAAGTGTCGTCTAATTGCCATCACGGTGTATGATTTGGTCATACGTTTTAATATCGTTCACTAGAAATATTTTCAGTTGAAGACCAACAATATAGCTGTAACGGAGGGATATTAATTCTTTTGTTCCTCAGGTTTTTATGTGCGTATATTAATGTCAACATCTGAAAATGAAATCTGTCTCGCTTTCAAATCAATAAACTAGACTTCTATACTAAATAATACTGTAAATAAAATTAAGACGTAACGCTGACACTAGAGAATACAGGATCTATATTACTGCCGACATTCTAGTGGGTGTCTGCATTGTATCACTGAGTCACTGGAAAACAGCGATATCCTTTAGCATTCACGTTTCAATGGTCATAACCTGTCTCTTCTTCTTTCTGTTTAACCAATTCAGGATATTTACGACAGTCTTTAGAATATTCCTAAACGTTTGCCCTTTGAACATAGACGTTCTTACAAATTTATAAAAGAACACATGATTACAAAACATTTTTCTTTTTTCTTTCTTTTTGTGTTATTTACACAAAATATATAATAAAAAATGTGAATATTCCCATTCTTCGGTTCCATGAAGATTCAGTGTTTAGACTAACGAATCTAGTGATCCGGCACGATAGCTTGCTTGACACATGTCACATCTCAGTTGTGTAGATCGATGTTCATGATTTTGACCACTAGATTGTCAGATAGAGATCATGTTCACATAGCTTGAATATTGATGTGCGCGGCGTTATACAATAAAAAAAATCTTCAAATATTCCTCGAAAGAAATTAGCAAGATTGTAATCTTGCTTACGATGAAAGGATTGGCAACCTGCCTTGCCTTTGTCAGTGGACATTTTGTGGTTAGTTTGTCAAACCACAAGTTATATCCAGGTTGTGTGAGTGGCGCTTGCTGCCAGGACAAGTTGAACGTTTTCGCACCTTCATCACAGACGCGTCCTTCAAGAGTTATTACTCGTAAGTCTTCATATAACTCATGAGTATAGCTATATGATCCAAATCTGGCCAAAGCTTTTAAGAGAAACAATCCAATTAACCTTCTTCTCGATGTCCAATTTAACGTCAGGTAATTTGACGATGCAGAGGGCGATTTGCCTAGGCACGTGTGCACCATCTCGTGAAGGTGAATTAGATAACAATGGATGACTAAATGAAACTATCGACGTGACCACTGTCATTAATACGGCCTCGTATAGATGCCGTTAGTTACTTCTGTGTATTTGTACTACCGCAGGTTTAGGTTAAATAAAAGTGTTAGGCTATATAACCCTTATCTCGGTCTGACAGACCTTACATAAATTGCACGGTGTGTATTTTTATGTCGCTCAAAATCTCACCAGTGGAGTCGGTGAGATTTATGTGGCCCCAAGATGGGAATTTAGATAAAACAATTCTGAAAGCTAAACAGACGCCTTGGCGTCTCGAGAGGCTACATCGTATTGTAATAATGGGGTAATTTCAAGTAAAGTATCTGATACCTTAATTTAGCTTATTGGTATAAGATCACAATAATTGATGTGGTCGACCTGCTAACAAAACAGGTACTGACCTTTGACACCTGGAGATTAGGCGTGATGATGGCCTGATAGAATTATAAACGCTGATATTTCTTCCATAGGTACTCAGGGTTTGGTTTTCTGTATCTTGGTAGAGACGGGGTTTGTTTTGTTTATATCTGACAGCAATAAATCCGGCTAATTGTCTAGTTTGAGGCGCGTAAATACAAATAGGAACTGTTAAAAATGATATATATATATTACCAATGGAACTGAAAAAATTATAAGGTGATAGAAAAAATGATAAAACCTCCCTGTGTATCGAACTAACAGTTACGGTTATCGCTCATGCTTCGTTATATCGGTACTTTTTGTTTGGCATCAGAAGATAAGGACTGAAACTTCAAACGCGTTTCTTTAAAAATAATCTGTTCACAAACAAACGTTCTGTGAGAAAATGATACTCTCGTTACCTTTATTATTTTTTTTTCGAACACGTGGCAATTTGGTTTCTATAATATTGACTCATTCCTTAAAATATCCTCTTTTTCTTATGTGTATATTGGTGGAGATCGTGTTTGACACAGTCCTCCGGTCACCAACGGATGATCATTTTTATAGGTACAAAAAACGGAATGGAATATAGTAATTAATGCTGGAAAAATCGATGGATGTGTGACGGACGAGATTAGCGGACGACGCTCCATGGTTCCATTATTTACCCGAAAACTGAAGCTTTATAACATCACATGTTAAACTGAAAAATGCATCATCAGACTTCAGTTACTTATGACCAAGATATTTTATGGGTTTTATTGGATTTTTTCCCGTACAACGTTTGGGGATCATTAGAGATCCCTTCACCCACAGAAGTGATAGCTGACACTATGCATATGACATCAGATCCACATGGAAGATCCACATGTGTGTAGGAGTTTAGTGCTACGCTACACTCAGAAATATTCCATCTATAAGGCGGCGGTTTGTAAATAATCGAGTCTGGACCAAACCATCCAGTGATCAACAGCATGAGCACCGATCACCGCAACTGGGAACCGATGGCATGTGTTAAACAAGTCAGCGAGCCTGACCACCTGATCCCGTTAGACGCCTCTTACGACAAGCATAGAGGTCATATATGGCAAGCATGGGTTACTGAAGGCCTATTCTACCCCGGGACCTTCACGAGTCGAGTACAGTAGGAGGGAAGTTGAAAACATTACATTATAAGGTGTTCACTGGTCACTATGGGGGCGTGGGGTAATGTACCTTGGATAATAGTTTATGTCGGATCGTACACTTCAGCCAACCTGTGTGAATCAAACGATTCAAGTCTTGCATCTTGCTGTTTTTTCCCGCAGGTACTTCTCACATATTTCATTAAATTGTGAATCCATAAATTCAGAGTGATTCATTGAGCAAATCAAACGAACCACGTGGGCGCGGTACATATGGCCACCATGGTAACCGAAACATGAATGCTACTTTGTGTCAAAATTGTGGGAAATATCATTCTTGCCAAGATACATGTCCTGCTATGGGGAAAGTGTGCCACAAATGCAATAAACTGAATCACTATGCTTTTATGTGTAGAGCTACCTTTCACAGAGGAAGAGGGAGACACCATCAGCGTGGTCGAGGCAGAGGACACAAGACATTTCATCTTCACCACCAGCAGCAAAGCAAAATACACAATATTGACCAGGAGCAGGGTTTCGTTATTGGATCTTTGGAAGAGGACAAAAATGAAGTGTATGCTCCCATTAATGTAAATGACAGTGGGTGGATTGATTTTAAGTTAGATAGCGGTGCTCAGGTAAACGTTTTACCAGATGATGAGTTCAACAAAATGAGAAATCAAGCAGGTCCACTACGTCCAGCTCAGAGGTTAATTTTTGCATATGGAGGAGTTGCCCTTCGGACTCTAGGGACAGTGACATTAAAATTTCAATATGGAGACATGTTCTGCATTTTGGATTTGTGGTGGTAGACCATAATACCTGTCATTCCCCACCAGCATTTGGTCTCAAAGCATGCAGGCAGATGGGTCTCATTCAAGTTGTTCTTGCAATCAACCAGTCACAATCCACAACATCAAAGAACATCTTGAAGGAATACGATGATTTATTCAAGGGAGTGGGATGTATAGAGGAGGAATACAGAATGCAGTTGAAAGAGATGCGGTGCCTGTAGTTCATACAGTTAGAAGTCCAGTAGCTTTAGAACCAAAGATTAAGGAAGAGTTACAGAGGATGGAAAACATGGGAATAGTTTGCAAAGTGGATAAACCTACAATCTGGGTAAACTCAATGGTCGTGCCACCAAAACCAAATGGTAAGATCAGGCTCTGTTTGGACCCAACAGACCTGAACAAGGTTGTAAGGAGAGAGCATTACAAAATGTCAACACTTCAAGATTTTACTGATAAACTTGCTGGACAGAAATATTTCACTGTACTTGATGCCAAATCATCTTTTTGGCAGGTGCCATTGGATAACACTGCTGACTACTGTCAATACACCGTCTGGACGGTATAGATTTCTAAGGCTGCCCTTTGGAATAAAGACAGCAAGTGAAATATTCCAGAAAAGGATGGACAGAGCTTTTGAAGGACTGGAGCAAACCTACCCCATAGTGGATGACATTCTAATAGCAGGTCGCACAATTGCCGAACGTGATGTTCGTTTAAGACAGAGTCTACAGAGAGCAAGAGAAAGAATCATGCTGAAACCTGAGACGACACTACCATGTCAACAAGAGGTGAAGTTCTTTAGTGAAGTACTGACAACGGACGGCATGAAACCGGATCCAGAGAAAGTGAAAGCGGTCCACGACATGGAGGTCCAGACCAGCAAGAAAGAATCAGAGGGTTATCTGGGTATGTTCACATACCTAGAACAAGACAACCTATTCACTTGGACTGAGCAAGCCTTTCAAGAAGTCAAAGACCTCATCACAAAATCACCTGGTACTTCAGTACTTCGGCCCACAGGAACCGGTGATACTAGAGACAGATGCCTCACATAACGGAATCGGTGCAGTCCTTTTCCAAAATAAAAGTTCTAAAGCTTTTGCATTAATGACTGACAAAGCAATGACTAGTGCACAGAGAAACTGCGCACAGATTGAAAAGGAGATGCTTGCAATACTATTCAGATGTGATAAGCTCCACCACTATCAGTTTGGAAGGCATTTTAAGGTCAGACAGACCAGAAGCCTCTAGAAGTGGTCTTCAAGAAACCCTTGCATGCTGTGCCATTGAGGCTTCAGCGAATGAGAATGCGATTACAGATATACGACGCAGACGTGCAATTCACACCTGGAAAAGACGTTCCAGTTGGAGACATGCTGTCTAATCACTTCAAAGACACACCCAACAATGTTGATCTCTCACTGGACGCAGACATCCAGTCATACGTTCACATGGTTGTGAGCAATCTTCCAGTGACAGATAAGAAACTAGGTGAGATAGCAAAGGCAACGAGTGGAGATGAGCAGCTTGTAGCAGTGAAGAAGTGTATCACTTTTGGATGGTCAGAAGTGATTCAAGACTGTACAACTTTCCAGGAATTCTGGACTTCAGGAATGAGCTGACTGTTGTAGACAACATTATATACAAAGGTGACAAGATAGTCATTCTAAATACTATGAGAAGGGAGATGTTGGACAGAATACACACTGGGCATCAGGGCATTGTCAAATGCAAGGATCGAACTCGAACAATATTGAACTGGCCACCAATGAACATAGACATTGAATGTGTGATTGACCACTGCAGTACTTGTCAACAAAATAGAATGACACAGTGTAAGGAGCCAGTGATCCCTACCGAAGTCCCCAAACTGCCTGGCAGATTGAGATAGAGACTACCTAATAGTCGTGGATTATTACAGCCGCTTCAATGAGATTGCCCTGTTGGCAAACACGAAATCATCAACAGTGATAACACATCGGAAATCCACCTTTCCTCGGCATGCGATACCTTCCAGGATCATTTCAGATAATGGACCACAGTACTCATTCTCAGACTTTAGACATCTTGCAGATTCATGGAACATTGAACATGTGACCTCGTCACCACTATATCCCCAGGCTAATAGTCTGGCAGAGATGTCTGTGCAAACAGTGAAACGACTTCTAACAAAAACACAGCAAAGTGGGTCCGAACCATACTGTCGCTGCTTGTCTATCGGACCACTCAGGGTGCTCTCCATCGCAGCTGCTCATGGGAAGGAGACTGCGTGATAATCTACCATGCAAAACCAGCTTGTTGATACCGGAGACACAAGAATTTAACAAAGTCTTCACAGTGCTGTCAGATTCCAAGGACAATCAGACGTTTTACTATGATCGATCTGCACACAGCTGACTTCTAGAGCAACAATAACATCAGGATAAGACAAGGGTGACTGTGGATTCCTGCAACGGACAAGCTGAAACTCCAAGATCATACTATATGAAGACAAAAGAAGGTGCAGAGTAAAGACGGAACAAGAGAGACATGATACCCGATCAGCTGAATTCACAACAGGAGACTCCTAGTCCCGCTACAAGCACCTCTACTAGTCCAGCTGCTCCATTGAAGATGGAGACATCATTACATCCAACAACCATGACTCCTAACACATCGCGACAACCAACTGGTGTCACATCGAGGGGTCGTCTGATCTTCAAACCATCATGATTAATTAATGATGATGTGGAAAGACCTTTCATCAATAAGATCTTAACGTTTGGGGGTTTTTTTATGAGAAAGTTAAAATGTTTTGATTCTATGCTGACTTTGCAGTTAGCACTAATAAGGGACAGTTAATTTCTTTTCCTTACAACAGAGGGGATGTCACATATTTCGTTAAATTGTGAATCCATAATTTCCAAAATGGAACGCTGTATTCCGTCTCAGTTCTCTGATTCAAGAGTTGATAAAAAAAAAGAAGTAAAATTGCTCACCATGTGCTTAATGGCCCGATTTCAAGTGGGTCGTGTTGTTTAAAGAATGCGAACATAAAACAGTACAGTCTTAGTAAAATCGTCGAGATGTACTTTCCCGTCTTAATATTCTCAGCGACTACATTAGAACTTTTTGTCAGAACTGATTATTTGGAATATGAGGGAAATATTTCTAGATTTTGCTAGATTATATCGCTAGATTTTGCAGACGAAATAAGAAAAACAAATTTAGAGTTATCTCCCTTCCATCAATTTGCATTCACAAAACATCGGTAATTTCCGTTCATCATGCGTGATTCAATGTTATTCGAGACGAAGAAGTACTACCACGAAGTACCGAATGAGTTGCCATTGGCAGCGGGGTCCATTGCAATGTACCTCGCTTGTGAGTGGGGTACATTGAAAATAACAGAAGAGTGCTTAGTCAATCACAAAACGACATTTATGTGTGAAGTAAGATAAAATGCACTATTCCTTGTGGACCGTGATGTCACATGCATTGTGACATCATAACGCAGTTGTGACTTCAGACTGTCAAGCACTTCATCTGATGGAAGGATCTGCAATGACCCCAATACATGGTGTGGGAAAGCATAAAGCAGCTTAAATCCATAAAACAGCTTGGTCACCTATAAAAGCCTCCAAATGTCTCTAAAAGACATTCAGTTACTTATATTAAAAATATTTTCACTTCTATGTTGTCAGTCCAGACTGGGCTGTTTCAGACGAGTTTTGTATTCATCCCCGAGGCAGTATCGCATACACTAAGCCAACAAACTCGTCAAGTCATTGAAAACGTCACATATATATCTTGAGGTATCAATGTTCCTGTCGCTGTTATAATTAGAAAAGGAAAAGAAACCAACACTGGTGTAAGAAGTGTAGGTCCTTCGCGGATCTCGGAAACTAGGTTCTAAGGCAACTTACAGGTACATCCTTGGCAAGTGTGTCCTTTTACAGGTGCATCCTTGGCAGGCATATATCTTTGGTGGGTACGTCCTTAGTAGGTGCATCACTGGCAGATGCACCTTTGGCTGGTACATCCTTGGCTGGTGTGTACGTGGCAGATGCATCAATGGCAGGTTTTCCTTGACAGGTACATCATTGGCAGGCATTATCTTTGGTGGGTACATCCTTAGTAGGTGCATCATTGGCAGATGCACCATTGACTGGTACATCCTTGACAGGTGCATTCTTGACGGGTGCATCCTTGGCAGGTGTATACATGACAGATGCATCCTTGGCAGGTGTATCTTTGTTAGTTTTATTCTTGGCAGGTGTATCCTTGACATGTACCTCCTTTTCACACCCGTGATAACTTCTCAGCCATACACCAGTAAATAGTGAGGAGGCTATTGGCACAAAGCGTGTCGCTATGAAGAAACCACTTGATGCAAGGGGACTATTCAGTCATGGCTTAATTACCTCTAACTGTGTTGTATTCTCTCCTGTGTGAAAATCCTATTGTCGGATTCTATTCTTTCCATATGGAGAAACCCGTTTGTGAAAGAGTAATTTAGTGCTTGTGTACAGAGCACTGCGTTCTCATTTCTGTACATCTGATGTTTCAAGTCACCAAAAACAACTGTTAACATTAACCTTGAGTGTTTAATGTGCGCAAGATGAAGGCGAAGTCTTTAAAATCTTTAAAAACATCAGTTTAATTCCAGTAACTTGGCATTATCCGAGACTTGGGGTTGGCAACATGTTCACTGATGTGTGTTGGTCGTATCAGCCTGAATTTTAATATTGGTGAATCTGACGACTGTTGGTGAGACAATGTAATGAATTGTACATCGATGACGCACTCATTCACAGCGTGCGTGTATTTCAGGCGAGGTGTGGGGTTCAATGCCAGACTGTATAGTGTTGCAGTGTTCGCGTGGGAAGAAACACCGAGTCAAGACAAACAAGAACAGATACGCTGACACGCTGTTAATAATAAAACATCGGCACATGCGCATCCAGAGTTGGGGTCGCAGGGGTGCGCATCGTCTTTTGTCCTGAAATTTTGTTAAATGACCATTGAAACTCGGGTGAAAATGAAGTGTGCGCCCCTCCCCTCACCCCCTTTTCTGAATGGTGTGACCCAACCCCAACTCCCACCCCACAGTCAGTTGATGCATGCACATTCAACTTGGGTAGATTGATATCAAGCACTGCCATAAAGTTGGTGTATTGTTTATTTGTTATGTTTTTTTAAACAAAACCATTAATATTACGGAGACATACCTCCGCAGTCAACAGAGTATGGTGTAAATAGCCATGTTTATCGTACTGCTTCTTTAAGACGTTGGATGAACTGACTGAATGCATAATTTCTTTCAGGCACAGATAGTAACAAACAAACCTGCTTAAATTGAAAGGGAGAGCAGGGCAGACGAGGTACACTTACTTCATTAGTGGCTTTAGCACTACAGGGAGGGCTACGTACGGAAAATATTATGGTTCAGTGACTGTGAGGCAGACTTTCATTGGTATGATGTCCTTTGTTGTTAACTCTCACATATCATGATATTGCTTGATGCTGTGGGTATTTTCGGGAAGAGCAAATCAATGTTTCATGGCACATATATCATCTCGTGACGAGTGATTATTTTCAGAGCACACGTTTGACGTTTCGGTCATTTCCGCAACTTCAGCAAAATTCCAATTTCAGCAAAATTCTAATGTACCTCCGCAGTTGGTTGTTGTTGCGTGTATATTGATATGATATATGTCTACAGTAATATCACGTATGTCTATGTCATATGATATATGCCTTTATTAATATGATATATGAGTAGTTAATGACTTCGGGCATTGTGCATGATAGCGCTAAAGTTTCAGCGAAACATGAGCCGATATATCACGACAACCTGATATAGGTCCTACGACACAGATCTCTCATCGCACTGTGTTCTTGTGACTAATGTCTACAGCATAATGTTATTAACCAAACTTAAGTAAAATCATGATTTGCGACACAGGAATGTGAAACAAAAGAAAGAAGTAATTATTTATAGATTGGTTTGTTGTGGGTTTTAGTGTTGCATTTTATTCACTTTTGCGATGGGGGTCGGGTTTTTGTTTGTTTGTGTTTGTTGTTATATTGTTTTGTTGAGGGTTTTTTTGTTTGTAATAGGAGGTAATTGTTTCTTTCGCGATTTGTTTTTGTTAAGCTTTATTTTTGTTTTTATTTTTGTTTTTGTTTTTGGTTGTTTGGTTTTTGTTTTGGCATGGATTGGTTTTGTTAGTTTGGGTTTAGTTTGGTTTGGTTTTGTGGGGTTTTGTGGGTTTTCTTATTTGGTTGGTGTATTTTCTTTCTTATTCTGTTTTTGTTTTGTTTTTTTTACTTTTACTCTTTTTTTAATTTCTTGCTGTTTTTGGTTTTGTTTTTTGGAGGTCTTTTTGGTGTGTGTTGGGGGGAAGGGTCTTTTGGTTTGTTTATCGGTTTGTTTGATGTAGATAATGCTAATTTCTATTTTCCAAGTTTCTAAGGTTTTCCAACTTAGCCATGGGAAAAATACGGTTTGTTCAATTACGGACATTTTGCAAGCATTTTGCGCCTCCATGACGTAATATGAGGTATACCAATGTGGGTTGATGTAGTATTCCTCTACATTTCCGGTGGTAGATTATCTTGTTTACAGGTTTGTATAACCTGCAATCATGACACCTGTTTTGAAAAATTAAAGCTTTATATTTTCAGAATCTACTTCCATTTAATCTTGTCACCTGTTTTCGTAATTTTCCTATGTTTTCATAGACGATACTGTCAAAATCGCTCGTTGTCATTATGTTTATAAATCGTTCTTGTAGTTCTGTTACAAAAGGTGTCATGCAAAATCTTTTTTGTCATGATTCAAAAACATATTTATATTTAGTAGGAAATAGTTTTGATATTTTATCTTGGTTAAACAAACCATACTCTAATTGATTCTCAAACTGACTTCAGACCATGAAGCCACGATTATAAAAAATGACGACGCCTGTCTCGAACATGCGCCAGTCTGAGTATAGATGCTATTAAGGATTGTTTTCACCGAGTTACAATACATGTACCTAAACTACTTTGTACTGGTAGTAAAATATGTATTTCATTGATGGACAATAGATTTTGCATGGCATTGCTTCTCACATAATAATTTCACTTTTAGAAGCGAGGTGGGTGTCAATGTTATTGTCACTTCGACCACAACCTCGCCTCCGAGGAAGAAATCGTTACGTTACAAGTTGTGTCATGCAAACTCCTTTTGGTCATCAACCATTTACCACACCTAGTAAGTGGTTTTAATTTTCAGTGAACAAATAATCATCTTCTATCTTGGAAGCGAGGTAGGTGTCGAACCACCCGATTTAATACCTACAGGCTTCCAAAACGCTCGTTTTACACTCAACATCATATATAATTTTGCAGGTACTGAGGGGTCCGGTGAAAATCTGTTGATGGTGACACCATCGTCCGACACTGGAGCATGTGACGGCAACGCAACGACTCGGCATGCTTTTGTTGACGTCGGGAAATCAGCAAATTTACGAGTTGGTTACGCATTTTATATTCAAATAGCTGAAATTCCTTCCTCATATGACATCGCTGAAGTGCCTAGATTTTCAAAGCTCTCTTAGCGCTTGTTGTAACTATGTGCAAATTTAAACTCATGTACCACCGTTGGTGGTTCCCTTGAGTAATAAAAGTGTGTTGCTAAGATAGTCGTACGTGCAACACATTAACACTAACTTACGACTATCTTAGCGCTAAGACAGCTTCGAAAATCCAAGCCCAGAGCTCTGTCGATAGTTACGTAACCTGTCTGTGGTTTCGTTGGTGGGCGAGAGTGAAGCAGTTTACTTTTCGGCAACTTGTAATTGCTCGGTATTACTTAACCACGCGTTTGAATGGTGTTCCGCTTTAGTGAGTCAGTGAGTGAGTTTAATTTTAGGCTGCGCTCAGCAATATTCCAGCTATAAGGCGGCCGTCTGTACATAATCGAGCTTGGAACAGACAATCCAGTGATCAACAGCATGAGCATCGACCTGCACAAGTGGGTAACAATGACATGTGCCAACTGTTACGGTTAAGAATTTACCGTGACAAACTATGTAAGAAATCCCCTGTGAACCAGCAAAAAAGAACAAAGACAAGTCTAAAACGTTCATATACTGTATTATTTAGCAAAGAAAGCAAGGTATACAAAGTCAATTTCACAATACCGATTTCAAATACAATACAAGTGACTCACAATCTAAGGCAATGGATCACAAAATATAATATAGCAAACTCACCAAAGTGTTAATGCGAGAGAGAAACAGTTATGCAGAATGTAACACAGCGAGCGGTCTGACGGCGGCTATGAAGATGAAGCGTTGGCAGTGATTGACGATGATACTCCAGTGAATATGAATGTGTGTCCCCGTCTCAACACGGCAACTAGCCTTTACATATATATTCAGTCATTTCGCGAAAGTTCGAGCAAATACGACCATCGCCACTATCGTGGAGAGATTTAGAATAACCTCCCGGAAGTAAACATATAGACAGTAAAGGGCAGATAATTTCCGGACCGGACAGTCTGCTACCAAAATCTCAAAAATGCTGACCATCTATTATACGAAATGTGACCCATCATAATTACTATTCAAAACACTAAATGTTGTGACCCAATAATAATTATTACTGAATTAATAACAAAATATGCAGAAAATACACACTCGTAACACAACCAAGTCAGCGGTCCTAACCACCCGATCCCGTTAGTCGCCTCTTACGACAAACATAGTCGCCTTTTATGGCAAGCATGGGTTGCTGAAGGCCTATTCTACCCCGGGACTTTCACGGGTCTGTTCTGCTTAAGCCTAACTATAAGGTTTTCATATGTAATTGTTAAAAGAGTACAACAAATGTGAGTTTATCCGTTCTTTAAGATTAACTATACGAAGGGATGTCAATACGTTTTGAGCCTTGCATAGAAAAACACAAAATATTGGTATGAACCATATTTATTTTTCAACATAGTCCCCCTTGTGAATCAAGACACTTGTTCCATCTTTTCTGCCAGGCGCTGATGCCATCTCTGTAGAAGGCGTCATTTTGGTCCTCAAACCAAGCCTCAGTAGCAGCAATAAGCTCATTATCATCCTGAAATCTACGACCACGCACGTGTTTCTTGAGATTTGGGAACAGATGGTAATCACTTGGTGCCAGGTCTGGAGAGTAGGGGTGATGCGGCGAGATTTCGTACCCACATTCCTGGACAGCAGAGGCTGCAACGCGAGAGGTGTGTACTGGAGCATTGTCCATTCCATGTCTCCATTCCATGGATTCTTGTTTGCTCTCAGGATCATAGTGGTGGATCCAGGTTTCATCAAAGGTTACTAGCCTAAAGTAGAAATCTTTTGGATTCTTGTTGTATCTGGTTAGCATGGAGTTGCTTATGGTGACCCTTGTTTGCTTCATTTCATCTGTAAGCATTCTTGGCACCCATCTTGCGCACACCTTAGACATGACGAGATGTTCATGAAGAAATGTCTCGATGGATCCGTGTGAATGCCTGTGGTCTCCTGAGCGTGATTCAACAATTTTCTAGCACAAGTCTATGCACTCTGTCAATGTTTTCCTGACTAGTGCTTGTTGTTGGGCGACCTGGACGGGGGTCATCTTCAAGACTCTCTCTACCATGCTCAAATTCATTGACCAATCGTTTGATGGTAGCAGATGAAGGAGAAACTGCTGAAAGCCTTTCTTCAATGTTCTTCGCCGAGTTTCCTTCAAGAACTAAAAACTTAATTACTACTCTATACTCAATTTTATTCATTTTCACTGCCATGAGGGGGGTCTCTTTCTGTCAATGTGAGCTGTTCAATAACTTCTGAGAGTAGGACACCAAAACTCAGCTACACCCCAAGGTTCAATGTCGTACCATAGGCTGTGACACCTGGGTATGAAATATGCTCAAGGCTCACAACTTATTGACATCCCCTCGTAGGTTGAGAATTTACATGGATGTAGTATGACGTCGGAGAATGAGGTCATTGTTTACGTCAAAATAGTTGCTGTGTAATACTTTATGTGTGTACGGTATCAACGATTATTGATGAGAAAGTATGATAAAAAAGGTGCGTGCTAACTGAAGATGAATCTAATATCATATATGACAAAAGGGACATTGTGCCATGTACTACAGCATTGCGTTTCTGTGAACCTTAGACACCTAAAACAAACTGTAAAAATTGATATAATTCTAATTTGTGTATTTAAACGCGGGAAGACCTTTACTGAAGTAAACTCTTTCTGTTTGTTTGATCACGACAATCGTGGAATGAGGAAAAACAGTGACCATCTTCAGACAAACTGGTTTCTATTGATCTGTCCCGCACGATTAAAAAGACCTGGTTCCGAGACGGTAATGTGCTATTTATTCAAAGCCCCTGGGCTCGAGTTAAGTAATTTCATTAGGCTGTTAACATTTCAAGCCCTTATCTCGTCCTCACAAAGCTTTCGATGTTTGTTTGAACGTAGCACGGGAGCTCAGTTGTTATGTTATCAAGATTTATACCACGTCCAGTTGTAATTTCAAATCAAACATTCGTGCCAGGGAAGTCTTTCACATTTTCCCAAGAGGTTGTCGAAATGTAGTGTGCAATAAAAGGACTTTCTTTCAATGAATACATCAAAGACTTATAAATTAAACTTTCAGATGTTGCAACAGCAATTTGGTGTGTTCGAAGGTTTAGTCCAAAGTGTAGATATGTCTGATATCTTTTAAAATGAAAACGTCACGATCAAAATGGAATGAATAGTCACGTTTTCTCCCAAGTTGCTGAGTACAGCATATTTGTTGTTTCATTATGTACGTAGCAAAGGTTTACCTTTGCATATACTGTGGTGATAGAGTTTGTCTTTTCCAAAGATCACTTTGGAATATTTCCTTCCTAACTAACTGACAGTCTGATCTGAGACCCATAAGGATAGTAACTCTTCAAGGTAAAACCTATCAACACCCTACTGTAGAAAGTAATGATGATTATGTTTCGGCAGGATGTGTTTTACTTCCTTTACAAACTTTCAGTGACGTTACTACATTGTTCTCGCGAGGCAATATTTCTTGTCATACCCCGATGCTCGTCGAGGCATTACTTTAATATCGTACTACTGCCCCCGAACCTTGAATTATCACTTTTTTGAAGATTGATATGACTTTGTCTTCCCATCTCTGAAAATGATTGTAAAATATGACATTATTGACAATTTCCAACGTGTTTAGTACCGACATCAGGTTTCGAAACCCTTCGCGTATTAGCTTGGCAGTTTTATCCACTGGGCTACGAAGGATGGCTGAGCAGGGGCTAATTGTATGAACCGTATGCTCCTCGCAAGACGGGTAGTGCGCGCAGTGCACTGGCAAAGCACGGGTAGCTCTGGCGGAGCACGTGTACTGAGCGTGGAAGGCGAGGCGTCGGATGTCAGTCTCTTCCCATTTGATTTTCATCAGTAAGTACCAAATATTGAAATTATATCTGAAGTATGTCTGAGGTCGGTGTATGAGCTGGATAAAGCATGACCCGTGGGCGTTACGAAAATGTAAGGATGTTTTCCCGAGGGGAATGCCAGAGGGGAACTTTTTCGTTATTCTTTATCCTGGACGTAAAACGAACTAACTAGTGTCCTGTCCGAGTTGATGTGTGTATTTATTTGGGGGTGGTTTGGCTACAATAATGTATTGCTTACTTTATCCTCTCATTATGCATGATGTGCTTCCGGTCACGATCGGGAAGGGTTTAGATCGAGATAAGATCGGAATCAGACCGCGGTCGGATTGGTATCGCGAATTCCTGTCGTGGTCAGATAGCTGTTTCGAGAATTTACTTTTATGTTGTAAGGTAGAGTAGATTCAGAAGGGTATATTCCATGCTTGGAAAAAGGGTGAGTGTGTGAAGGACGTGACTCAAATATTGACAGCTGACGAGCTCACAGGACTCCAAGATTTAGGTAACTGTATCTGGGCACTCGTTAAACGTTAGAACATCACCACATACATTCTCTTCTCACAGAGGTTACTTGTCATATCTTCCTACGAACCTCTGTTCTAATACGGCCATATTTCGCGGTTCTCATAAAATCCCCTAGCGGCAAAAAATGGCAGCAGATTTATCTGTAACACGTGTTACATCGACTTAGATTAAACTTGACTAATGCAAGCAATGTTGAGAAACAAAAATGACAAGACGGAGTCCTGTCTAGAAGAAACATTCGAGTATCGCGCTCGGGAAGAGGTTCTAGTTTTCACGATGCATCCGGAAATTACCGAGATCTTTCGAACGATCCCTTTTGAAACAAGTTCGCTGATTGCACTACTAAATCTGATTGCCTCCAATCACGAGTCTTGAATACTCGCACAATGAAAGGGTCGTATTAGAACAGAGGTTACGTAGGAAGATGTGACAAGTAATCACTGTGGGAAGAGAATGCACCACGTATAAACTTTCCATAAAGTAAAGAGTGTTGTTTCACTCATATCAGAGCATGGCAAAGCCTGTAGAGAGATTGATCCATTAACGTTCGAACACGGATCCGAATAACTACTACGGGTACGACTATTGACGCTGCACTGCCAGCTGGTAAACCTAGTAACACATGTTATTTGCAGCCAGACTTAACTGTATAAAAGATCACATATCTGTTAGCACGTTTCATATATCAGTATCACCAATGCATTTCTTATTTGGGAGAGTATATTTGCAGAAATAGAGGGATTTAATAACATTAGTAATTTAATAATAAAGCTATTTTTATTACGATACAGATACGGGATTCACACCAGGCCCGTCCCTGATGATTTTACCGTTCAAACTGTAATAAACCAACTTATTTAATTTAGTATCCTGTAATCCAATACTGCTTAAATGAAGGACTCCAGACAAATTCCTGTGAAGGGGCTTGTAATATCAAACGTATGTAATATCCACGATTTCGATTCCAATTAGATGTGCTGCAATCAAGCTATGTTGACCCTACAATTGTTCCTATTGATAGATCTGTGAATGTCCGGGGTAGAATACGGCTTCAGCAACCCATATGCTGTCCATTAAAGGCGACTATGCTTGTCGTAAGAGCATCAGAGGCGACTAACGGGATTGGATGGTCCGGCTTGCTCACTTGGTTGACACATGTAATTGCTTCCCAGTTGCGCAGATCGATGTTCATGCTGTTGATCACTGGATTGTCTGGTCCAGATTCGATTATTTACAGACCGTTGCCAAATAGCTGGAATATTGATGAGTGCACTCACTAAACTCACGCGCATTGATAGAATGCCAAATTCCGACGCCATGTTCCAATTCCGACCTTGGCCTTTCCCTTAACATGAGATATATTTCACGTATAAATGTCAGATGAGGAAACAGCACCCTCGCATCTGCCAGCAACCAGCTGAACGTTCAGTGCATGTGTAACACGTGTTATCCATAGGGACTGACTCTCTTGAAAAAGTATTAGCGAAAGATTGACAATATATTTTGTTACTTTTCGTTGTATATTTTTTCATTCCTTTTCTTTCAAACCTGTTTGACAGAGAATTAATATGTTAATCCACCTAAGCGGTGTATACACCACGTATCACGCTACAGGCTAGAAGTGTCGTGATGACATGTCAAGACATATAACTTTCATCTCATCATGTCAGCTGGTAAAATCACTCTACAATGGGTTAGTCTTCATCAGGTTGAAGTGCTTTACCTGCCCGTCATCGAGAATAGCTGCAAAATTGCTGACGCGGCCTTAACCAATATTCATTAACTTGCTCTTTAACTGCCCACTTGATGGTCAACAACCTCTTCTTTACTGAGTGTCTTTATGCTTGAACAATATTCACGAAATTCTCTGTCGAAGTATATACCAACAGTTATTATATTTTCGGAAGGTCGTTAAACGTATGTTTATTTATGTAAATTTATGTTCGAGGCAACCGCCTAGACGTTTGTATCGTATTCCTATTTTCAATGTTCATCCTTTTCGTTTCATCCTGTTGCCTTGACGTCAAGAATGTGGTAACCTTTACCAACCATTTTTATAAGCAAGAATCTTTGAAATCTATGAAACCACGGGCTATCATCGCCAGTAGTACTTCACGTTTAAATGTTTATAAAAACAATATTGTGATCTACAGACGATTACTGGATACTGTAGGCCCGACTCACCAGAAACCTGTTCGTCTTTTAACAGCCCTTTGCTCGACCCTGGAGATGGGTCCACGACCAGTCTGCCAACAATTAAATGACAAAAAAGCACTCGAGCTGTCATTTTCAATTAATCACCTCACATGAACAGTGTATATCTTGTACTACCTCACGTTGTAACCGCCTACAAAAATAGTTTCAAATCTCTATTAATGGTTTGTATTGTAGGTTTGTAAGCGGATAAGCGCAGTAGTTGGAACAGTGAAATAAATGCACGTGCTGAACGTATGAGCGTTACCTTAGACCAACCCAACGTGTTATCGGTGATACATTTAATGTACGTACCCCCTTGTAATGCAAACCTGCAATAGCGATTTTAACCTATGATCGTTTGATCGGTACGTTTTCAGGACAAACGGACTTCACGTCATCATGAGTAGGACTCTAAATACTTACGGGTACTTGACTATAAAACAAGTACCAAGTTTTCATGAATTCAGTTTCGCCCGTTTGTTACTTGATGCCTCAGATGCTTGAAACAAATCGTGATATCCCAACTGCCTTTGTCGATGCTCATGCTGTTAATCACTTGATTCTCTGGTCCAGATTCGCTTACTTACTGACCTTCATCATATATTTGTTTAATGTCACTGAGTGCGACGTTAACAACAAACAAACTCTAGCACGATACGAAGAACCCCACACGTGAAGGTCCCGGGATAGAACAGGTCTTCAGCAACCCATACTTGCGACTATGCTTGTCGTATGAGGCGACAAACAGGATCGGGTGGTCAGACTCACTGACTTGGTTAACACATATCATCGGTTCCCAATTGCGCAGATCGATGCTCATGTTGTTGGTCACTGGATTGTCTGGTCCGGACTCTACTATTTATAGACCACCGCCACATGGGTGGAATATTGCTAAGCAAAAATGGCAAATGAAAATGGCAAAATGGCAGCATACGTCACTCGCTTATTAAACACGTAGACATTTTCGCTTTGCAAGAAACAAAAATTTATTGAATAATGAAATTGGGATTATTGTGGAATGTGTTGGAACGCTTAGGAATTGTCATAAAAACTAGATCCTTGGCAACTGTCAAATTTGTAAATGCGAGTAAATGCAAGCCAGAATTAAGACTTCCTGTATGTAATCCACTTCAGTAGAAAGCGGACCCGTGAAGGTCCCGGGGTAGAATAGGCCTTCAGCAACCCATGCTTGCCATAAAAGGCGACTATGCTTGTCGTAAGAGGCGACTAACGGGATCGGGTGGTCCGGCTCGCTGACTTGGTTGACACATGTCATCGGTTCCCAATTGCGCAGATCGATGCTCATGTTGTTGATCACTGGAGTGGCTGGTCCAGACTCGATTATTTACAGACCGCCGCCATATAGCTGGAATACTGCTGAGTGCAGCGTAAAACTAAACTCACTCACTCACTCAGTAGAAAGGGAAAAGTTTTTATCTGAATATCTATGTGCATATATGTGTGTGTGTGAGAGAGAGAGAGAGTGAGTGAGTGAGTGAATGAATACATACATGTCATTGTACTATATACGTTGTAGAGTGGGAATAGAAATGGAGATATATAACTAAGTTTCATTTTTAACATGATTTGTATCAAAAATATTTCAATAGATAATGAATTTATTAAAATGAAAATAATAGTTTATCAGTTAAGATGAATCATCAGTTACATCACATTTTGGGTTTTTTTGTTTTTTTTCTTAATAAACAAGGACCACGCACGTTAAGGTGAAAATACACAATACCACATGTTTCAATCTGAAAGTATATACAGATTTTGTTCGACATCCCCACTCACCCATCCACCCCTCTTTCTCTCCCCTTGGAAATTCCTGGATCACAAGTGAGCGGTGACATGTTTTTGCATGGGATATTAACAAAATAACTTCCTGGACATACTTAAGAAGCAGCGCATGAATAAAATCCTTAATTTTAATATATTGTGTGAGAAAATCAAACCCATTTTCTATCGGTGTTCGATATTATCGATGAACCATTTTTCATATCGATAACCGTTTATAGTTTTGGCTATCGGCGATATTCCGATTGTCGATCAGTTTAGCCAACCCTACGTCAAGCAGAATCTACACCCGTCATGTCTGGAGGATTGGCGTGAGATTCCCCAAACAGAATGAGTCACAATGTGGAGACAGGTGCACCCTCGGCGTATCCTTGAGCCATTGTCTGCTGTACGTAAGCCAGTACATAGTGAGAAAAAGCTAGCAGAAAGCGTCTCGCTCTGAAGAAAACCCTTGATGGAAGAGGACGATTTAGTCATGGCCTTAGTCATAGTGTATTGCTAACACATCACAGAGCACTGTGTAGATCTTTCCAGAGAGAAAATCTGACTGTTGCGCCATAAAGAAAACGCTGGTGGCAGGACTGTGTATACACTATAAATTTTTATTGATATGTACTATTATGGCACTGTCCATGATATATACAGTATGAGTATCCATGCTTATTTCTTTCATTCATAGCATACATTTGTCAACGTTGCATGTAACTTCATCGTTTGTTTTTTTTGCTTTTTTTTTTTTTTTGGCTTTTGTTTGTTTTTGTTTTTTGGTTGGTTGGTTGGTATTTGGTGGGTTTTAGTCGTGTATTTTTAGCATTCTGACAAATTTAAACCTATTTGCAGGAGGAGTGTAAAAGGTAAATAATAAGGCTGACGTATTTCATGATACTTAGGACAAATAAGCAACACATGACACTCGTCTTCCTTGTCATGTGGACAAAAAGATATTTCTATTTTCTATCAATACCCCCCCCCCCCTCCCACACACACACACACACCCACACCCCTTTTTTTCATAGTCCGTGAACCTCTCTCAATCCCCGACACGGCACTGACATGGCACATGGCACATTATTATTAACATACAATAATTATGAATGACACTGTCTGGGAGCAAGTATAGTATACACATATAAGTATTCATGCTTATTTCTTTCAGTAACAACATAATAAATACATTTGACAACATTAAAGGTTACTTCGTCATTTTCAGTTTTGAGCTCCTGACAAATCTAAGCATATCTGCATTTTTGAGGGGAGTGGAAGATAAATAACGTTGGAGTATTTCCTGATACTTAGGACAGATAAGTAATGCATAATATTTGTCTTCAATGCCATGTGGACAAATGGGGTATTTCCTGTCTGTAAATGGTATTTTAGGTACACTCCATCTGCCTTTCTCATTCATAAACATATGGAAACTGAGGCGGGTCATGGCAATTCTGTACTTTTTAATGTCAACATTAGATACATATTTCTCGAACCAAAGACTTTCCTGAATATAAAGATACAATCTAGTTTCACATGAAGCTGACAACTGATGCTTCCACATTTGGGAATATATATCGCTAGCCCTCTGTGTAAATCCTCTCAGAAAAGCATCGCCATTGGGAACACATTGAGCAACCCACGCATAACCAAACCCGAATCTAAATAGGGTATCTCTCAACAAACTTGCCCAGTTTTCAATATTAGGATATACACTCAAACTATCCAATAATGATTTATATATCAGAACAATATATCTATTTGGGTTAATTCTCAAACTACTAATCCAGTATTTGATAATACGTACAAGCCTGAAAGCTCTCAGAGGCTATGTACCCAGTTCTTCATATAGAAACGCTGACGGGTAATGTTTCATAAATTTTTAATGGGCCCTTTCAATAGCATCTGCTTTTATAAAACCCCAAACCTCACAACCATAAGGAAGAATTGGGCAAACAACTGACTGATGTAACTGGTATTGTACATCAGGAGTTATGTCTGTATGCATGTTAAATATTTTATATAACAAACCAACTGCCTGTTGACCTTGTTCCGACAAAGTTTTCTTAGCTAGTCAAAAACGTCCCCCTACTGAAAATATTAAACCAAGATATTTAAAATTGCTAACAACCTCAAGATGTGAACCATTATAAGTCCAAGTTTCTGACTTCACCTGCCTACCTCCATTGCGAAAAATGACGATCTTGGTTTTTTTTGTTTTTTTCAGCATTAATAGTCATGTTGAACAATAAATATACATCGTATCCAAACCATCTTGTTACCCTTTAATACTATTCCTCAAGCGGACCATGTCGCCAGCAAATAACAAGAGGACCGTGCCGCCAGGAAATACCAAAAGGACCATGTCGTCAGCAAATAACAAGAGGACCATGTCGTCAGCAAATAACAAGAGGACCGTGTCGCCAGCAAATAACAAAAGGACCAAACTCAGATAAGAGATAACAACAGCCAGGTTGTCTACTACATCATTAATAAATAATGAATACAATATTGACGACAATTTTTCCCCGGTATAACACCAAGTGACGACGTAAAAAAGCGAATAAACATTACCCGTTAGCTTTACACAGGACTTGACTACTTTATACGTACTTTGGACTAAGTTAAAAAATTTCGAACTAACTCCAAGTTTAAATAACTTGTACCAGGGTGCATGTCGATTTACATAATCAAAAGCGTTTCGATAATAAATGAAAGCACAATATAATTTAACTTTGTTCTTAACTGCGATATTGTTCAGCCCATGTAAAACAAACAACAAACATAAACTGTGCTGAATATTTCCCTGAAACCAGCCTCTTTCTCAAATATCAAACTATACTTTTCACTCCAAAACGAGAGTCTTGAATTCAAAATAGAGGTAAACAGCCTACTGAAACATGACAACAAAGTTACACGTCTGTAATTATCCGGTATTAACTCACTACACTTCTTATGAACAGGAACGATAACTCCCTCGGTCCAACCTGACGGAAAATACCCTAATGTATAAATAACATTGAATAACTTGGTTAAAACTGGGAGTAAAGGAAATCACCATAAATCAAAAACTACATAGACAGAGGGGGCGGTAGGTAAAGCGTCGGCTCGTCACGCTGAAGATCCAGTTTCGATTCCCGACATGGGTAGAATATTTGAAGTCCATCTGTGGTGTCCTGCTCCGTTATATCGCGGGAATATTGCAAAAAGCGGCGTAAAACCATGCTCACCCACCCACATTGTCAGGAGCCTACACTGTTGCCCATTCGTGTGTGTCTCCTTTATTCAACAGCAATATTTTTACATTAATTTATGTGTAACAGGTGAATCTGAATATCGCTAATGTGGCACAATAGAGAAATATTAAACGCTGACTCACTCATGTAAAACGGCCTGCATGTTGTGAAAAACAGGAGTTATATTTAACTTCACTTTTGTTAACTATCTATTGTAGATATGTCAGGCGTGACAGGTCGATGTGGAACAGGCCGACCCGTGTCCACGAGAGTTTTAATGGTCATGGTGGGTAAAGTGTTCGTTTGTCACACCGAAGACCCGGGTTCCATTCCCAACATGGGTACAATAGATGAAACCCATGTCTGGTGTCCCTGATTTTGCTGGAATATAAATGAAAGCGACGTAAAAATGTACTCACTCACTTTATCACGTTATGTGTACCTTTATTGTGTTAAAAGCATACTTTGGTTCAGTTACATTTTTTTCTTTATTAATACCCAGTCTTCTCATGGCGCTGTCTCATTGCAAATAACGCTGGTTGGGCCAATAGATGTATTTGTGTCCGTCCGTCTTCCTGCTGTCGGGGTTTTGATGCTAAATCACCCCATTTCCTTATACACATAATACTAGCGTCTATTTTATATTGATATCTTTTGTTTTTCGGAAACTAATTGTTAATTTTATTATCTGTGCAGGTAGAAATATGCCTGATGTTGAAGCTCTTTTGGTCGGGCACATATCCTCTACACATTCGCCTACATATCGATCTGTTGAT
Source organism: Haliotis asinina (assembly GCF_037392515.1). Classification (NCBI taxonomy): domain Eukaryota; kingdom Metazoa; phylum Mollusca; class Gastropoda; order Lepetellida; family Haliotidae; genus Haliotis; species Haliotis asinina. The sequence continues at coordinate 70,952,266 of NC_090282.1, read as the reverse complement.
TGGCCGCGTGGCCTTTTTGTAAAGAGAGATTATTTGAAACTGTTTGTCATTTCAGTTGCTCGACTGAAATATAAAAACTGTTAATATATTCATATATTGTAAATGACAACACCAACCGTGATAGGAGCAGTGATGAAAACGCGATGTATATAGATCGTGACCAGATGATATAGGAGTTACAACATATGGTCACGTCTCTTTTTATTTCAATTCTGAGTGAGTGAGTGAACGGGTGTAGTTTTATGCCGCCTTTAGCAATATTCCAGGACAGCGGGGAACACCAAGAAGTGGTCCTCACACAATGTACCATGCGGGGAATCGAACCCGGATCTCTAACCACAAGGCTACCCCCACCGCCTAATTTCAGTTCTGAGGAGGCGCCAGTGATACAGTACAAAATGGTTACTTACGTCGCGATGTTGTTGCGAGTACAGCTTAGAGTTACTACTGTATATTTACAATTATGACCTAGTAATGAGTATAATAAGCCTATAAGTTCGGTGAGCGAGGTATACAGACCTTTGTAACAGTTAACTTCATTAATAACATTGCACCAGAGATCAAATATAATGTCGGAATTCCGTGAGTTTCTTGCGGTGGTTGTTGCGAGCAGGGTTAGGTGTAATGGGGGGGGAGGAGGTAGCTGGGAGCGGGAAAAGTGAAGGGTTAATGGTTTCCTTCTAACTTGACTTATTTATTTAAATTCCACTGTGTTCTAGATAGTGTGGTTTGGGGTTTAACCAAACCATTTTGTGAGTGTGTGTTACGTCTTTCATCTCAGCATCTCATGTGTTGTCAACTCCCGTCCATAATTTAATTTGTGACAGAGGGAAGGAAAGTTTGGGGGTGTGGGTTTGGAGGGGGGGGGGGAGTGATGATAATTTTGATAGAGAAGCATGTACAATGTGAATTATCCCCCCCACCACCACAGACACACACACACACAGAGAGAGATAGATAGATAGATAGATAGATAGATAGATAGATAGATAGATAGATAGATAGATAGATAGATAGATAGATAGATAGATAGATAATAGAAAATAATGGGAGTTAAGGTTAACCTTCCCCACCCTAGCCATAATAAATGATGCACTGAATGCTCCATTGTGATCATCCACATGGATACAGTGTATTTTGGTGTCCCTTGCACTGACATTGCTGGAGTAATGTTAAACGCTGCATACATCTAAACTCACTCACTCACCTCACTCACTCACTCACCAACACACCGTCGACACCACAGAGTCTAGTGGTTAAAACGTTCTTTTGACACACCGAAGGTGTACATGGGTACAACGATATGTGAAGCCCATCTCTGGTGTCCGCTGTCGTGATGTTGCTGGAATATTGTGAAAGCGGCGTAAAACCATATTCAGTCAGCTGACACCACGCTGAAAACTGAATTTGAAAAACAAACACAATGTTCGGCGTAAGCGTTATACATAGTCTTCTGCAGAGTACTACTACTGAAAATATTTAGATGAAAAAAATCACACGGTGGTTGAGTCAACCTCTGTCAACCTCTTTTCCTTTACTAATGAGTAAACAAATGTATTGATTTACTTATATAATATTGGGACTAATCAATAAAACCCATTCACCCCAAAAGCATAGTTTACAGTAATCGATATGACCAGGTACGATCAAAATATCACAAGATGTGCGACATAAAGAAGCGCTACAATTTCGGCGATGAATGGAATCTGTCCAAATCCCTTCAGTGCGCATGTCGGTCAAAGCGCAACTGGGTCGGTGCCTACAAGCAAGGAGAGACTTAGGACGATGTTTACAGGAGACGGTGGATGATATTAACTTTGACAGTAAGTTCAAAACCTTTCTATAGTCACTAAACATTTAATCCTGTCGTTTGTTTTGGACAGGAACGAACCGTTGCTGTATAAATCGCTTCGCTAGAAATGACACAGGCAGTTGTGTTGATAGCGTGTTGGTTCATTGTTCGCTCAGCTGATCACGCGATTTTGTTTCAGATAACATACAAATATGTGAAATATTGCGATTTTCCGTAACCTGCCCCCCTTGAAGGTTTCCATTCGATTATGTCAACAACTCCCTGTTGTTTACGTAAGTCCTCTCTATCCCGTTGTTGTACAGGCAGCGAAGCATGACCGCGACCGACCCTGACCTATGAGATACTCAACAAGCACAGCTAGGTTATGGAATCTGTTTTAGGTTTTCGGGTGTATAATCTGCCTCAGTTAATGCAGTGTAGGTGACAAATACGTTTTATGACTGTGTAGGGAATGATATGTTAGTTCAAATGGCCCAGAAAGACTCAGTATAGCTCACACCAGCTGTTTAATCGTATTACGAGTTGGCCTACATTTCTGGGCGACCCAGCTCGCCGTCAGCAGTTGATCAGCTGTTCAAAACCGAATGCGTTTCGTCAGCCTTGTGCTTCATCGACTGACCCATTGACTGTTGGCAGGGATGTATGTGTAGATTCATTCTGTCAATATAACGTGCATTGATGCTTGAAATGATCGGACGCTATGGTTTGTAGTCGGGTCACGTTCAGCCTCTGAGCCCTAATAAAGCCCTGCATGTCGGTGTATACGGTCCGTCTTTCGCTGTCTATATGCGCACTTGCCTCATGGTGTCTGGTTGTTAGTTTCATGTACATTTCATGTACATTTCGTGTACATTTCATGTACACTTCTGCCTCGAACCCCCGATCCCTGTGTCCGACCTATCACTGTGTGTTGTTAGTTTCGTTTACAGTTCATTCTATCACTTGCAGTATCAAGAGGTTTCATTGCTAAATTCAAAACATTCAGTAATATCGGTTTTAGTTAAACTGGGAAGTTATTTTGTGACGAAGACCGTTGTGTGAAGAAATGGTCGCTTCACTGCAACTAACGGCAGAAATGCCTTGCTAGAACGTTCTCAATCACAAATGATAAAACATCCACAGCGTTAGTTTGTGATGCTATTTCCCTGAGAGCTGCAAGATTGCAGTGATAACGATACACTTAGCTGCAGTAACAGAAACCCCGTCAAACCCAATCAATCGTTTTATAAAAATATGAAAAAATGATGCATTAGCACAACTGTAAGGTGTTATTATAATATCACGGGAAAACATGTTCTAATTTGTGGTTTCACTTTCTGATTATGGTTGAGTTGCAAGTGCTTTATGATGCAGCAAGCGTCTAATGAGTCTTTGTCATGTCATATTGTCACGAAGTGTCTGATTAGAAGTGAGTGAATATCCTTTTTCGTCCCTTTTAGCAATATGCCTGCAACATTACGGCCGGGGACACCAGAAAGGGGCTTCACGCATTGTGCCCACATACGGAATCGAACCCGGGTTTTCGGCATGATGAGCGAAGCCCTTAACCGCCCATGTCTGTATAGGATGAATTGACTATATGTGACATAATGTTTATGATCTGGTATGTACGGAAATGTTTCACCAGAGCCCATGTGAAAAGAGTGTTATTTTATTAGATCATGGTATCTGGCCACAGATTTTATCACGATGGCGCAGTGATTCAGTCATTCTGTCGGTCGTTGGACACACACTTTTCATTCTCTGATACACAATTTGATTCACACACACACGCGCGCGCGCGCACGCGCACACGCACTTTGATTCACACGCACACACACACACACTTTCATTCACACGCATACATTTTCATTCACACACGCACACACGCGCGCGCGCGCGTTTGTTTTCTTTGTCAGTCACAACACCAGATGTGACCTCATAGTGACCTGAAGGAACAAAACGTATTGCGCAATGTTTGTTGCTAGACGTATGCCTATAATGGACAATAACTGTATGATAAATGTATTCGCTCCTCAACAAACCCGTAGTTGTTATCAGTGGTGTTTGTTTGTTTTCATTAATCTGACTCACAGTCCAAGAGCCTCATTATTTTCCCTATTCCCATGCTCTCTCTTCAATGCTAAATCTTTAAATGAAGCAAGTCTAGATTTCCGCAGGTTCTGAATCTCTGGTCTCCCTGGGGCTCCTTTTCAATTTATATGTGTTAGTTTGTCATGATCAAAATTTTGTGTATTCAGAGACTAAGCATTAGTCTGTTTGTTCAAAAGCAAGAATGTCAATAATTCATCACACACACATGTATATGTGTGTGTGTGTGTGTGTGTGTGTTTGTGTGTGTGTGTGTGCGTTTTGAAAATATATATAGTTTATTACGTAAACCATTACTCCTGTGCAAGTAGTATGCCCGTGATAATCACACTTGTTCACGTGTCCACCGAGGCGGTATACACCCACCCCCGTCCACCTTTCCAAGCCCCCGCTGACATATTGACCTCTGGCTAGCTAGTAAGCCCACAATGGCGTAATGGTTTCATGTTTCGCCAGTACACAAATACTGTTGTCGTCAACGTCAGTCCCACTCCCATACTGTCACTCAGTGCAAGGAGGGCTCTTGTAGTAGTAGTAGTAGTAGTAGTAGTAGTAGTAGTAGTAGTAGTAGTAGTAGTAGTAGTAGTAGTAGTAGTAGTAGTAGTCATTGAAACACATTTTTATTTCTGCCAAGGCACTACATGAAGCAAGTCGGATTTCCCCAGGTTCTGAATCTCGCATCGCGCTGTGGCTTGGGTTTATTTGTTATATCAAAATTATATATATTCAGATATTCAGCCTATCACAATCCCTGAACCTCATTACTTTCCCTTCCACCCAGACCTTCCTGCAACGCTAAATCCCAACTGATAAAGTCTAGAATCCCAGTGTTCAGCTTCTGAATCTCTCATCTCACTGGAACTTCTTTTCAAACTAACATAAAATGTTTGTTTTCATCAATATGGCGTATAGTCAGACACTAAGCGTTCGTATAGTCAGACACTAAGCGTTCGTATAGTCAGACACTAAGCGTGAGGCTCTAGGAGAAGTAACATCCGCCAGTGTACAAACAATTAAAAAAAAGTTTCCTCTTCAGAACTTTTTTCACAAGGCTCACATAACAAGGCCATTTCCTGGTAAATATATCTGCCTTTGGTGACGACTAAATAATACATTTCCAAGTGCACAATGTAAGTTGTTTAAAGAACAGAACGTGGTTTTACCCTGTTTCGGAGTATATTAGTTCCAATGATGCTTTTGACAACAAGCTGCCATACACTTAAACAAAAGCCGAAGTCATGAATATGTAATGTAATGTAATGTAATGTAATGTAATGTAATGTAATGTAATGTAATGTAATGTAAATAGATGATATTATATGAGTGCCAATGTCATACTTTGTGTAAGATACGAGTGCCTATAAAGAGAGAGCGAGTGTCGTAAACATAGTATGTTATGGGCACGAATATAATATTCTGTTTATTACCGAAGTCGTTGAGGTAAATAAACCCAAATCTACCCAAATCTACTTTCAAACCTTGGCTGGCTAGCCACATGTAGAACACAATGTCGCAGAAGAAATGTTACGTCATGACATTGTTCATGTCGCAAGATCATTGAAACTCCCTACCTTTATTGGAAATGATGCGTGGAATGTGCGTGCAAAAGGAAACGCATAAATTTATTACACTTACTGAGGAAAACAGATTTTGGTGCATTTTGGCGAGTTGTCCTCAATGACAATGGATTCAAACTCGGAAATGTTTGCATTTCCGATATACGTATAACATGGACACCAATAATTCAAATTCGAAAAGTTACACTGAAAAATACTACCTATGCGTTTCTTTTTTGAGTAGTTTATGAACAGCAATTTGTTCGCCTTCGTAGGAAGGAATGTAATGTCATGTCATGTAATGCAATATCCTCTGCATGTGTGTCAATCTATATCCAAGCACATATATCTAGGTTTATGTTAAATGTCGTATGACATGTTTATGATATTAGTCTTTAGAAGGTTTGGTCCAGACTCATTTTTATGAGGTCATATACATTTTAGCTGAAATATTACGGTGTATTAGGTCAACCAATAAACAAACAAATAAAAAGTGAATGGTTTTATCTTCTCAGTTTATTTATCCAGCCTTGGTGTGCTTCTCATCCCCTTGTCATAACAGTTGTGACAAGTTTGCCGCTAAAACTACGGCTGTCGGGGTAAATTTCCATCGTTATCTATCTGGGGTAGTGCGTTGTGCATCATTGTTACGATGTATTACGTGACGAACATCGCCGGATATGTTTTATAATAGGGACAAGCAATAGATACACGGAAAATCTATTCAGAAACATCTGAAAGAGACCTTGTGGCACGATACTGTTTTTCCTAGTTATTATGTACCGCAGTATTCAATTATTAATGTAATGCGATCTCAGTGGCCTTTACGTCTGTGGATATTCAGGATTCAAGATGGGAGTGAGTTCTATATTTTGTGTAGTGTATTTCACAGTCCCAGAACAGTATTATTTCTGTCCAGCCCTTCCTGCAGTGCTAACTCTCTTTCTGAATTTAGCCTTCATTTCCTCAGGTTGAGGAATCTACCATCTCACAGATCCTTTTTTTTTTCATTTTTCAGGAATGTTAATATTTGTTTCTATCAAAATTATGTGCATTCCGAGACTAAGGGTTTCTATGTATTTTTTCTCATCAGTACCATTTGCTAAAAACACTAGTTCTTCTATAGTGACTCACTGGTTGTCTTCATACACTGCCCATATATGCCATCCTTATATGATGTCCTCATATGCTGTCGTCAAACACTGTCCTCACACGCCGTCCTTATACGTTGTCGTCATACGCTGTCCTCACACGCCGTCCTCACACGCTGTGGTCATACGCTGTCCTCACACGCCGTCCTTACACGCTGTCGTCATACGCTGTCCTCACACGCCGTCCTCACACGCTGTCGTCATACGCTGTCCTCACACGCCGTCCTTATACGCTGTCGTCATACGCTGTCCTCACACGCCGTCCTCACACGCTGTCGTCATACGCTGTCCTCACACGCCGTCCTCACACGCTATCGTCATACGCTGTCCTCACACGCCGTCCTTATACGCTGTCGTCATACGCTGTCCTTATATGCTGTCTTTATAAGCTGCCCTCATACGCTATGTTGATGCACCGTCCTTATACACTGTCCGTATTCTCCGTACGCATAGGCTGTCCTTACATGGTGTCCTTATACGCTACTGATGTGTGTATCTGATTGTAAGGATGTTGTGTGCACACGATGAGTGACAATGGTGACTATAGATTATGAGTAAAGTTTATTTGTTTAGTTAAGTAGCTGGCGTGTGTAACTGAAGTATGTGTCGTGTATAACTGACTAGTACAGTTGTGATGTGTACCGATAGTAAACTGGGCGCGACAGAAAGAGCAGTAGACTTCTCCCAAATTATCACTCACCCAACACGACTCAATGGTTCGTCTTGCCAGTGGTGCGTTATCGCAGGTCACTGACCAGACCAAAGGTTTCCTACTTAACTCAATAACTACCGTGCTGTAATGCATCCGTGTAGTGCGAAGTTCGGCAATCAGAGTCGGATCGTTCTTTGAGAAACAGTGAAATATATGTACAGTAGTTCCAGGACGTGTGTGTTATCCTCACTGGGAGTATTGTGCTAACTTTCAGAGACGAGACTAGTGGTGGATATGGATACGTGCAGTAAAGTATGGAAGTGAGAATTTCAAATTCATAATTATGTTTAGATTGTTATTGATGTCGGAGAGAGAGAGAATATGTGTTGCTTCATTTTGAACAGTATTCCCGTTTGATTACAGCGTCTGTTTAATATTTTTGTTACGATGCCTGGTCAATGAAATCGCAACTGGCCTGCTAGTCAGAGGCAAGTAAATATCCATTTCGGCCAGTAAATTTCCACAGTCACTAGCCCGACTGGGGTCATTTTGTAAATTAAATTTATATCTCTATCTCCTACTTGTTATAATACACTTTTAAATCGTGCAAGATTATAATTCACTTTTAAATAAATGTATTCATCATATCCGTAGCTTAATGATTGAACCCTTGTCTACATTCAGATTTCGGCCTGGTGAATTTGTGAGCTAGTAAAATTCAGGCAAAGCTAGCCCAACTGGCAAGCAAAATTTGGAAACTGTTTCGCTCACAAGTTGGTCTATGACGTTCACCTCTTCGGTTAAACCCAAGAAAAATGGCACATCTGATGCTGACAAACCTGTATCATGATACACCTGTTATGTACACCTGCTATATTTGCATCATGATGTATAGTTTCTGTATATAACGCAGGGGAGAATCGCTCTGCAGCACAGGGTCTGTCCACATGTCCTCGAGTCATAAGGCTATGGATAGTACATTAACAGTCAATTCATGTATGTGGTTTTAGGTTTTCAGATCCGAGTTACGCGTGTTACGAAATGCAATGTTCTTTCCGAACAACAAAACAAACTTTAAGCTTTAACGTTGACGTGGGATAAGTGAAATAGTTAAATAGAGGATATTGCATCAGTGCCTATTTTCATATAATGTTTACGGCACGAGTGTCTAACTGTTGGTATTTCCTGGGCGAGATCAAGTGCTATACCGATATTTAGGCACGAGTGTCAGAAGAAAATGACGTCATTGTTCGTGACGTCACGTCACCATGATAAAGTGATATTTTGCTGTAGGAGATCCATTGAAAAATATTAACCCTGATATTTTCGCCCTCGTGGGTAATAAAGGCCGAGTGCGGGGTAGAATGAAACTCACTTACACCTACTGTCGTTCCCTGCGATACTACTGGCATGTTTCCAATAGCCTCGTGAATCTCAAAGTTATTAGGTATAGAGGAGAACATTTTATGCAGTCTTGTGTTTTAAATTCACTACTCTGATCATAACGCAGGTTAATAGATCCGTGTCAGCACCCCATGGCTAACGTGACACGCGACTGACGTTATCGGGTGATCAGATTCGCTGAATTGGTTAACTTTCCGGTCCAGACTCTATCATTTACAGACCGCTAGAAAAATCCTGAGTGCGGCGTAAAACAAATAAATTTTCAAGAGACTGTTAACTGTACATATATCTGCTGGAAAGACCCCCACCCGTATACCCATATGAACCTAACCCTAAACCTAACGGCATATGCCTATGTAGGCAGTTTATTCTGAGCATAAGACACAACATGCTTTCATTCAAACCATGTTACCTAAGTATGTATAAATATATAAGTCTTTTCACCATCGTTAAATTTCAGGGGGATGCGGGAAAAAGTCATACATAGCCTCATCCGACATTAATCAGCACAGACATCTGGATAAGTAACATACCTGATAAGTAAACAATTTTGGCAAGTCCCTTGAAATCATACGTATCGGGTTTCCACTGGATTCGAAATTTAGTAGCGTTTATGTCTTTATTAACACGTGAACTTTGTCTCCCCTCTCTGTAATCTATATCAGCCTGGCGAATCCCACAGTGGCCGTGTCAGCGAGACAATCATCTCCAATCTGGGGTATACCCTCATTCCTGAAACACCGACATGTGACGTAACCACTGGCCACTGAGGATCTTGAACTGCGACCGGCCACTGCTGATTGTGTTATCTCAGCATGATTAAACAGGCTCATTCCGGTGATCCTATATCGTTCCCCAGCCCAGATCGCGTATAGCAAAACGTCACTGCTTCAACGCTTGAAGCGTTGCGAGAGCGTCGGCGTGGGAGACTTGCACGTCTTTTATAAGTTATGATGCTATCTGATGGCATTTAAATACTTTTTTTGTAGGTATATCTTTTATTGTTGTATCTACTGATATAATAGCACAAGTGCGCCTATCAATGTCACACTGACTACAATAAATAGGCAAAGAAGTGAAAAAATGTAAATAGTCTTCTGTGTAATAATTATTAGAAATTCTAAATCATATACATCGTCAGAGCAACTTTTCCACAGAAAAGATTTGCGTCCTTACTTATCCAGTCTTAGTAACTTAGTCTGTCGTACAGACCCTGAAGTATATATATCCAAAAGAGCCCACGCAAGTCTAGAAAATGTGGCAAGTCTAGATTTCCATAAAATGATGAGAGTCTCAGGGTTTCATTTCATTATATTATTTTTTTTTTCAGTATGAACGTTTTTTCAGTAAAATATGTTCATTTCAGAGACTATCTGTTAGTCTATTAGTAGCTGGTAAGATCCAACAGCAATACATATGTGGGATTATCGTTTAATAAAGCCTATGAGCAAGGCTACATGCAGAACTTCGCCGCCAGATGTGACGTGCTATTGTGAGGCACATATTCAAGTTCTCCGTGCCTTCCTCAAATACTTCCTTGCGCTGTGTTATAGATATGATTTGGCGGAATTGATTAATTTCCATTACGACATATTCATCACATAAAACCGCGCCATATCCTAACTGTGTGTAATTCAGACGCTGTTTTCGCGATTGACTCTGAGACAGCATTTCCGAAGTCATGTATTGAATTCTGTTTGAAATTCGCATATTCTATGATATCATCCGCTCTTTGCAGGACAGATTTATGTGAAAATAACATGGCTCTCAAATCTAGTCAGTCTTGACTCTAAATCACCATTTTTTGCGTTTTTCGTAATTTATAGTATGCATGAATTTAATGTCGAATTTCACAGGGTGAAGCGATCACAAAAATAAAGAAAAAATGTTGTTCGGCCAAATCACCAGTGATGGAAAAAAAGCCTATGAGCCGAGAATCGTTGAGAATGTCTTGGACTGTATACGAACGCCGAAGTGAACTTTCAGTCAGTGTTTACAAAATCACTTCACAAGTATTGACGTGAGAGTATGAATAAAACTGCACATGATCATTTTTATCTTGCTGCATGCTTGCGTTGTTTATGTCTCACAATGTCTCATTCTACACATCATGTATACCAAACATAATTTTGTGAATTGAGGTAGGGGAAATGAAAAGGCACACGGATACTCTGCCGTTCTCTGAAAATGTATGGCTTGTTAGATGTCTAATCGGTGTTGTTCGATGCCTGGTAAGGGAAGAAAGGACCGTTTTTCCGAGGTAGCCAGAAATCTGCGGAGGTCCACCGTTGTCAAGGCAGTAAAGTCCTTTAATAAACTAGTCACGATCATTTTAGTCCAGGCAGTAAAGCACTGTAGTAACGCAATCGGGACCATTTTAGTCTAGGCAGTAAGGCACTGTAGTAACACAATCGGGACCATTTTAGTCTAGGCAGTAAAGCACTGTAGTAACACAATCGGGACCATTTTAGTCCAGGCAGTAAAGCACTGTAGTAACACAATCGGGACCATTTTAGTCCAGGCAGTAAAGCACTGTAGTAACACAATCGGGACCATTTTAGTCTAGGCAGTAAAGCACTGTAGTAACACTATCGGGGCCATTTTAGTCTAGGCAAATGTAAGTCTTGCTGGAACATCATGGTCCCGTAGTAAAGTACCTAGTAAACTTCGCAGGAACATCATTGTCCCGCAGTAAAGCATCTTACTAAACATCACAGGAACTTCATAGTAATGCACTTTAGTAAACTACGCAGGAACCTCAAAAGTCCCTCAGTGAAGCACCTTAGAAAACATCGCAGGAACATCATAGTCCCGTAGTAAAGAACCTTACTAAACATCGCAGGGACGTCATAGTCCCGCCGTAAAGTACCTAGTAAACTTCGCAGAAACATCGTGGTCCCGCAGTAAAACCTAGCTGAAAAGTCTATTCCCAGAGTAAACTGAACACGATTGCTATTACAGGATAAGATAGTCATCAAATTGTAGTTATTTTCTGTACGTCGAATACATTCATGGACAAAACATTGATGATTACACTTCCGACTTTGCCCAGGTGTTTGTGTTTTACCCCTATCAGATCTAATCTATAGAGGGGACGGTGGGATAGCCTAGTTGTTAAAGCGTTCGCTAGTCACACCGAAAACCCAGGTTCGATTTCTTACATGGGCACAATGTATGAAGACCAATACTGGTGTCACCCGCCTTGATATTGCTCGAATATTGCTAAAACTGGCGTAAAACCATACTCACCCACTCACTATTCTTTAGAGCATTTTCCCGAAGTTTACGGTAACTGACTGCAGCTTACAAAGAAAGCCTTAAAACGACCCCAATTGTTGAAGGACACGAGCTGGCAGAAATTTTCCACAACTGAGCATTCAGTGTGTTCAAGGAAATATATGTTGGTTATATGAGGACGATATGACTACGTTATTGTTGCGCACGTACGCACATACGTACGCACATACGCCCGCACGCACACACCACCACCACCGTGAGAGGAGATACCTCACGTCACCATCACCTTGTAATATGTTCGACTGGATATTCTGGTCTATGTAGGTCAACCCACCATCATCACAACTGGTAGGTACCTCCGTCTACCTCACACAGCCCACTCCGACTACAGGCCGAATAACCCAGATGGTATTGTAAGACAATCCCCAAATACATTTTCTTACATAACACCGTTGGCATCGGGAGATGCGTGCCAAGACAAGTCTTGTGTTTGCTGCGTGGAAGTGTCTTACATAAGATCCTCCATAACACATCTTTACTTTGAAATGGGAGTTGTGATGTTAAACAACAAGGAAGAAAATAACAAAGAGATTTGTGCATCGCCATGACTTCAGGTAAAACTGACAGTCTACCAAACCACGAGGTAGACTACGATTTATACTTTTACTGTTGGAGTAACGATATACAATACGTAAGGGGTAGCCTTGCTCCAAGTCTGTACCGAATGCAAAGTCGTTTGATGTATACTAGTTCTATCCTTCAAAGAGGCAAGTCTAGATTAGCGGACAAAACCCCACTCCTTTAGAGAAATATTTATATTTCATAGACATTATCCTTTAAACTATTCGTTGTTACCTTAGACACTTGTGGAAGACTACGTAATAAGAAAGACAATACGGCTGAGAAATCAGATTTCGTTTCTGGTACAAGAGTTTGATGAAAAAACTCAGGAATGTTCCTTCGAGATGTAATCTATCCCCAGTATAAACGAAGTCTGAACCACGCCAGTGTTATATCGATAACGAAGCAAAATGTGATTTATATGAAAATTAAACTCGACATTACTATCATTTCCTATTGGAATACAATGCAGCATTATTATTTGTACGGCGTATTGTAAACAAATGTACATGTTTGTGTAGATGGAGCATGGAAAGTTCCACCAATACCTGGCATATGGTGTTTGATTTGTGAATGTATTCCTTTAAAGGAGACATGAACTTTAATAACTTTTTCAGTTGAAAATATAATATTCTCATGTTCATGTGTAATTCGCCTCAAAGTTTCTGATGAAGAATTTGTAGCCCCCAATTCACACTCACACACACACACACACACACACACACACACACACACACACACACACACACACACACACACACACACACACACATTTTTATCGGAAAAAGACCACTTTGAAGTTTTGCACACATACGTGCGCACGCGCGCACACACACACGCACACCACACCCTTTCTCTGTGTCACACCGAATTCGAAGGTCCGGGTTCCAACGCCAACATACACACACGCACTCACCTTCACCTCGTTACACCCCTTCACACGGACACACACACACAAAAACGCTTGCATTTTGCGCGCACAAAGACACGTGCATACATTCGGCTGAAAATCGCCTTAATCCTCATTTCATCTCAACCAAAACTCCTATCAGTGCAGACCCATATTCCCACATTGTTGTTTTAGCAACCATTAAAATTTTACATATATCTCACCGATAATTTGTCCTACACACATGATTGATTAATGTTGTATTGGTTCTTTAGGGCGCTGTTTTCCTCCCACTTATGTTAAATGTCTGAGAAGCAGATCTTCAAAGCAGTCACTCTTGGGCTGTTTCAATTTCTCTGTCACACACACGGCATTCAGTTTCTGTTTCCGTCGACCTTCTTATTCCTCTACAGCTTGAAATTTAACTAATTTGTTAGAATGGCCTTTGTACAGTGACACAGCTCAGCAATTGAGACGTCAGGGAAACATCGATTATGTGAGCTGTACAAGAAATGCAGCTGTCTTAGAATACGCCTTGTCCGACAAGAAATGTTTCATCTAAGCGAGACTATCTATCGCATGTAGGCCCCATGGTCAGATATGTAGCATCGTATCTACCAGCTGCTTACTATCGGATAACCATCGGTCATTGACCTATGACGTCATCTAGGTCTGTTCAGCAGATGTGTGTGATAGCTGTTGATTGATCCTGTGCTGTGCAGTGCTACTACTGGTGGGTGATATCCAGGACCTGATTCTGTTAAAAGCATGGACACCATGTAACACAGTGCCGTGATCCTTCCCCTCCCCCTTTGCCAACAGTGGAGGGGCGGTGGGGTAGCCTAGTGCTACTTAAAGCGTTCTCTCGTCACCCCCAAGACCCAGGCTCAATTCGACACATGGGTACAATGTTAAGGCAACGTCTATGTCCACCGTTATGATAGTGCGGGAATATGAAAGCGGCGTAAAGCTAAACTCACTTAGTCACCAACAGCGGTAGTCCATTCTTAGCGGGTGTACAGTAGTTTAGATTTAATTATGCCCCTTCCCTACCGAAATTAATAAGCTAAACACAGCAAGACCATAGACTCTGCTGCCTCTTTTCCTTTGTTTAACTGGTTCATCTTTGGTATTTGGATCCCGTGGTCGTATCAGGATCCGCTGATCGCGAGTTCGACTCCATGACAAAGACGTTTCGACCCCAATATGTAGTATGTCGTCACCAACCCATGTCAGTATTTGGTATATAGTATTTGGAATAGGAACTGAATTGTCTAAAACGTCAGAGGCTCCGCAGAATTGGGCACGCCAGAATTTATGGGTTCAAACCCCGTTTCGGCCTGATTTTGTTTCCATTTTTGTCAGCTCTGTGTTCTTTTGTTTCACAAAAATACAGACGTTTATGATCTGCATCACTGAACGCTTTTCCACCACATTGAGCTGATGCAGACCTCGTCAAGAAGGCAGTTTATGCAGTTTATGAATGTACTGATAATATAGAACTTTCTCAAAAAGCACGTAAAGACAAAATATGATAAAACAAGGACATAAGCATAAATAGGTCAAGGAGGGTTGTAACGACATGGTTGACAGCTGACCCATCGCTTCAGCATGAATATATTCATATGAACATAATGCTAAACGCCGACCCCCTGCAGAGGTTTGTGAGTGACATTTAGTAGAGTGTCTCTTTGTGTGGGTATACATTGTGACTATCGTTGCCTACTGACCCGATGTCAGTTGAACAAAACACGTACGTACAAAACACGTACGTACAAAACGCCTTACGTACGACAAGGTATCTCTCTTTCTTCAGGGCATCCAGACATTTCAGTCAGAGTATCAAATTATCAGTGGCTTATCTGTGTACGCTGCCTATTCCAAAAGCCCAGTACGTTCGTCGGTGATAAAGATGATTTAGGACGTGTTACCAGCTTCTCAACCTGGCTAGCAATTCTCGAAACGTTCGCAGCCCAACGAAGTTCTTAAACCCGTTCTTAACGCATTGGCTACGACCAGAGTTAAGAATTCTTTGGGCTACGAACGTTTCGAGAATAAGGGCCCTGGTTCGTTCTTAAATGTAGCTCCGACAAATCTCACATTCTAGTTAGACGTTTCATTCCGAGCTCTTACACTCAGTTAGATTGAGTGTTTCCCAGATTTGTAAAAGACAGACAAGATTGCTGACTAGAGGTATCAGTTTCCATCTTGCCCGTATGTACTTTTGGAGACCTTGATAAATTCGTGGCTATTATTTCTCAAGTGGTACAATTTCAGGAAAAGGGTACGTCCTTCTGGAACCATGTGCCCTATAGCAGAAATAACGGTCACCAGTATGAAAAAGACATCAGCAAATTGTCAGGCGGCCAGCTACTGTTCAGCTGGTGAAAAGAAACCGTGGCCTAGGGAGTTATTTTTATTCATGCTTCGATATAGAATAACTACCAATTCAACATTTTCCAGAGAGTAATTTAAGCATTATGAGACTTCTTGACATTTAAAATGCTCTCCTTGGGTGAGGAAAAGGCAAACACTTGAATGAACCCTCACAACCCAAACGAATGCGCCACTATTTACGTCAGGAAAACTGAGAGTATGTGAGCGACAATTTAAGCCGTTTTCAGGAACATTTAGAACAATATTTTGGTAGGAGTGTCGTTGGAGTGTCGTTCGAGTGCGTGTTTGTGTGTGTGTGTGTCTCTGTCTCTGTGGGAGTGTCTTACCACTCCCCCACCTACCACTACCCCCCGAGTGTCCTCGCCATAAAATTTACAGGCGGCCCCTAACAGGCAGCTTGAGTTATCAATGATTAAATTGTGCGTTTTTAGCAAGATATCTAGCCTGGAAAAGACGCGGTATGAATATTTTCAGTATTCTCATTATATTTACGTGTGAAAAATATCGGGACCCATTCTTCATCGTGCAATCGGATGTACAGTGGAAGCTGTGAAAACCGGCATTTGTCCAATCCGGCAACACCAGCATAAAATCTCAGTCCCGCCCGTGGCATGTACATTCATTATCATCCCTACAATCTAGTATGTTGTCTAAACCGGATTATTTCTTCAGTCCCGATGAGTGCCGGTTTAGACAGCTTCCACTGCATATGGCGAAAACATTCGCCAGCGACTGTTTTTCCTGGAATTTAATTATCCCCCGCAACACGTTTTCCGGGGTTATAAAAATGGACTCTGTCCCAGTCTACGTGAACTTATCCTCAGTACTTTTCGTTACACTCCACTACTGAGTCTAACAAAACTTATGGGAAGTTGCGTATCCTTTGAGACTGACCAATCAGAACACAGCTTACCAAATCGCGAAAGTGGACATTCGCACATACCTTTTGAACTTTTTATCTCGAAAAGGTTCGTACCCGAACGATTCCGAATGCTATTTAGCGTACGGTCGCTTCCGGGTGATGCACACAGCGTACGTACAACCATGACAACGGGGAGTAGACAGTCGCTGAAAATGGTGTTTTTGACAATATTCAAGGATGTCATCTTGCGGAAATATTAGCTAATGGAAATCATGTGAACAGAAACCCCAAAGCCCATATATTCTGCAGGTCAAATAATTGTGTTAAATGCGGATTTTTGTTTGTGGAGAGATCTGTGTCAGTAATCTGAATATTTTGAAAGTCCCTCCGATCCTTAAATAGTAGCCGTTGTCTGATTGGTTAAATCTGTTTAACCGTCTCGTGTTTGATTGGACGGTCATTGGTCGCTCAAAGGTTACCTGACACGACCTTCTACTAGGTTTTGTTTAGACCCCATGGTGGAGTGTAACGAAATACACTGAGACTAAGTTTACTTAAACTGGACTCCGTGTCCATCCGTGTACATTTGTCTTTACCGGAGCATAACTTTCAGACCTTCCAGTATTTCTTCACCAAACTGGCACATAGACCTTGTTGTGTGCTAGTGCCTTTGGCTGTTTTGGAATACTAAATAAATCATTTTTTTCGTATCATGTCAACGAGTTTGACTCAGACTGAATTCGGTGGGTGTGCTCTTTTCCGATCTAGTTCGTCACTATTTCCTCGCCAAACTTGGCACATAATTAAATTTTGTGGTGTACTGATGCCTTATGCAAGTTTTAGAATTCTGAATAAAATAATTTTTTGCGTGTCCATGGCAACAAGTTTGTATTTGACTGAATTTGGTGGGTGTGCCCTTTTCAAGAGGAGAACTTTATAAGTGTTCACTAAACAACACTTGGCACATAGATTGGTCTGGTGGTGTATTGGTGCCTTTTGGCAGTTTTGGAATTCAGAATAAATTGTTTTCAATACCTCCACTTTATCAAAACATTTGACATCATCATAACTAGTAGACATATTCATGAAGAGGAGATAATGATTGGAGATAATGATGTCTTTGTCTTCATGTTTGTTACATGTTGTTTCTCCGGCACTGCGTGCGTCACTTAGTAGAGGCACTGGCGTTGGCTGAATGAGGATGTCACAAGACTCTAGATATCCTGCAAACAAAAGATAAACACCAGGATCGTTTTCGTAGTGTTACGTTACAGGTTTTCATTGTGAGTAAGTTTGCACGCCTTTTCTTATTAATGATATCCTGGCTGTGAACCAGTACAGTTCACCATGGAGATTAAAACATCGACCATTCCCTGCGAAATCGTTCATAATCCGACATTGCTCTTTTGTTCTGGTGAATCCCGTGGCACGAACGGATCATGTAAGCCGCATCAGACACGCACGTGCGATCCATATGTAATCCACGTGGACAGCCAAGTACGTAGGTCACAAAAGGGCGTAGTAATTGTCTACCACCACTGAGAGCACCACTTTTCAATTTCAAAATCATCTTTTTCCCGAGTTTTCATCATGTTGTATTTACTGAACCCAATGTGCAGTCTCGTGTCATAATCAGGCCCGATAATCACCTGTTTCAAATCTTTAAAGGGGGTCTGTCTGGGCAAGTTGGCTACCTCAGGAAGTTAATTGTGGATCATTCAAAGCTCAGGCTTTTAACTCCAAACGATTAATAAACTGTTATCCTAAGACTATCCGTCATGATTTTCCTGGTGTTTTATGAAGTCAAAAATGCAGTGCATCCATGAAATTACCATTACAGTACAAACCAAAGTGTTGGAAAATACCTTTTGTCATGAACTCAAGCGTTATGTGAATTATAAACAACAACGAAATTCATATTTCGTATCAGTAAGTTTTGGGTTGATCCACAAAGGTGATACGGCTCCATGTTACTTATTACTGTGTAGACAAGTGGTTAATATGTCTTGATGTGACGAAGTATCGACTCTTGCACCCATGGCTAGTACCTTGATCATTTCCAGCGTGATGTTGTTTAGTTATTGTTGTTTGTGTTGTTGTGGTGGATGTTGTATGGTTGATTTATCCTTGTCCGTGATCTCGAATCATGTGGGGATCTCGTGCCCACCAGCCGTCAGTGTAGTGCTATTTATAGACGACAGCGCAGGGGCCGCCAGTCTGATAACAGCCTGTGGATTGTTTGTGTATTTGTTTTGCACAGCACAACGATTCTGAAATATAGAGGACACCGATAAGTGAGTGCGTATAGTTTTGTGCCGCATTTAGTTAAATCACGGCGGATAACACATGAAATGGGTTCCACATATTGTGCTCATGGGGGAATTCGAACTCGGCGTGACGGGCGAACGCGTTAACCACTAAGCAAACCCACCGCCTCACGTGGACAACAATTATCAAACGAAGATCAGGCTGAAAGATTATGCATATCACTCTCACCATGTTATAAGGGTCTCCCAAATGTTAATATTGCCGATCAAAGAATATATTCAATGTGATGGACAGCAACTTTCTTTCTAGGACCCCAGGCTTGAGAGATCACGACCAAAGAATGCCATGCGTGTGTGCGCGTGCGTGTGCGTGTGCGTGCGCGCGCGTGTGTGTAGTGTAGTTTGTGGGTATGTGTGTTGAAATAGGCAGCAATGGATAACACTTTTGGCACGAATAACCGAACGATGATAGTCTGCTATGAATTGCAAGATTTAACAAGCTATTTGGATAATGAGATAAATCAATTACCTTGATCCCTGTTGAAGAAAGGTTTGTGTCGACGTATTTCTGTACTTTCTTGGAGCTGTGTTTCTCAGAAGTCCCAGTGTGTTAGAACGGAATTGGACTAGAATTGTGTTTGTATTCGATGGCTGTGGAATATTTCCTAGCATGTGATCTGTTAGGGTCTTAGTTTTGTCTTCTTTGCCTCTTGAAATGTACTTTTTCTGAGCAGGAGGTTTAATCAGTGTACGAGTCATCAGAATGACAATTCGTTATATGGATTACTCCTTTGTAGCTTGTCAGAAGAGATATTACAGCCATTAGCGTGATAGATGGTAGTAAGAGAAGAGGTGCCAGTGGAGCGACTATGGGTGCCCACTGACAATGTAGGTCAGAATAAATCCAATGCTTGGTTGGTTCGTTGTTTAAGGCCGCGCTCGCCAATATCTCAGCTATATGGCGGAGGTTTGTTAATAATCGAGTAAGTCTGATGGGGGTGGGGATGGGGGGGGGGGGGTATGGGGTGTTAGAATTTAAGTGAATGTCAGTGCCAGGAGTTGAAATTCTTCAAGACTGGCATTTAGACCCACTAATAATGTTATATTATGTAATAATACAAATCTGTCTTCAAAACTAATCCAAATGGCACCCAGAACGATCTTGAAGAGCAGGCTCAGAGCTGAGTTAACCTAGAATTGACAAATCGCGATAGACTTGAGTAGGCGGTATATTCTTTTCGGCAGACTCTGAGAAATAGACTCAAAAGCTTCTTGTAGACGTGACCCGTGAAGGTCCCGGGGTGGAATAGGCCTTCAGCAACCCATGCTTGCCATAAAAGGTGACTATGCTTGTCGTAAGAGGCGACTAACGGGATCGGGTGGTCAGACTAGCTGACTTGGTTGACACATGTCATCGGTTCCCCATTGCGCAGATCGATGTTCATGTTGTTGATCACTGGATTGTCTGGTCCAGACTCGATTATTTACAGACCGTCGCCATATAGCTGGAATATTGCTAAGTGCGACGTAAAACTAAACTCACTCACTCACTCTTGTAGACGTGGTTTTGGTAGCTGGATGCAGAAAACCCTAAGAAGTCATGGATTTTCTTTTGTTGTCACCAACTGCAAGAATGTCAATCAAACTTAAGGTTAATCTGTGAGGATGTTTTCTTAACATTAATAAGACGACATCAGATGGTCTTTTACCTTTGTCCATTTATTTTTCGGGGATTTGTTACGTTCGGTAACCTTGAGGAGCTTGGATTTAAAAATGGCGTTGTTTTCTCATCTCACGGAGCAGGATTTCAAACGGATTAGACGGGTTGTTGTTGAGGGATCAGATGTTATAAGGATATTGTGTCCAACGTATTAGAATATTTTTTTTAAACAGAACTGCTCATCGAATTTATTTTAGAGAAACATTTTCGAGTCGGCGCCATGCAATCTCGTTGTTGTAGAATAATGGCGAGAATTAAACCTATTGCCACGTGGTTTCATAACGCACAACTAAAGTCTCCTGATGCAATATGCACTTAATGCATAAATCAAATATCGTAACTTGGCATCAAGGACTCTTCAGATGAAATTAAAATCCTCGACTGTTGCCCAACTACCCAGCTCCAAACTGAGATTTGATCGTTCAGGCGAGCAATGAACAGACGGATCTTGTCATGGATTTATGGTATTACAAATTTTCATTATTTGTTTCCTGGAATCTCATCAAATACTGAAAACAGGGACGTCAAATTGTCAGGCAAATGACACAATACGCCCGTGATTGTTGGTAACTAGAACCGAAACAAACGAGAAATGGTTGCATGTTTTAAATGGACTGTTATGGGGATTATGACCTTGGTCTACTGTTTCCCGGCGACTCCTTCCAGCCTTGCAACATGTATAAAGTTTTTAATGTTTCGGTCAAATCTGAATTTTAAATGGGTACGTTATTTTGCCCGGAATTTTAATAGGAAATCATACACAATTTTACACAGCTTTATGGCACCATGTCCTACAATGCTGCTTTTTCATCTTAGCAGTTTTTAAACGTTAGTTTTGCTCTCTGTGTATTGCTTTCAAAGTCATACATGTTATACAGATACAACTTTGTTCTACGCGCAGTGTGGGATGTATTCACGGGCTTTTTGTTGCTGGAGCTCACAAAACTTGTTTAGAAGCGTTTGCATTTCTAAGACAAATATCACATTTTCGGGTCTGATGGGAAATATGGTAAACGATTGTGGTCGAGACATAGTTTTGTCACGATGAATGATACTGCACATGCAGTGTATGTGGAATAATTCCCATGGGGAAGTTTTTGGGAATGTCAAAAAGGTTGGCTGGCTGGTTGTTTCACGCCGCAGTGTGCGGCATGCTGGAAATATAACCTAACCTGGAACAGCCTCTCCTGTCATAGCATGAGCCTCGGTCTAGGCAATTGTTGAAATGGACATATTAAACAAAACCATCCAAAGGCTCCATGACAGTGTAAATATTGCTTAACGTGCCATCGGCAATTATTCAGCTATTGCGAAGATCCGAAGAATTAGACCAAAACCCTAGCAATCACTAAAATTCTGTGTTTTTTTGGTTATTTGTTTTAAGATGTTTAGGGGATGATCCTCATGAAGTAATATCACATCAGTAATAGGCTTTAGGTTGGTTGGTTGGTTGTCAAACTCAGTAGTATTCCATATATACACGGCTGCGGTCTGTAAATACTCGAGTCTGGACCAGACAATCCAGTGATCAACAGCATGAGCACCGGTCTACACAAATAGGACACGAAGACGTGTCAGCCAGGTCAGCGGGTTCAGTAATAGGGAACAATGGTCAGAAAAGTGTTTGACGTGAAGGTAGCTGCACTGTATTGTGTGTCTGAAAATATAATTATTAGAAATACGCGCAGCTGCTTGGGCTAGCGTTCTCTCATTATAACAATGTAAATCAACCGTCATGCAGCAGCCTGCCTGAACAATCACCATTGTAGTCTCATATGCTTGGAAATGAAAGTCGATAGTCAGTTATAGGAGGAAGGGAGCTCCATTTTGGCCTGGCCCAAGTTTCATTCTCATGTTCGTCTTGGTACAGAGGTCAGCTAACTGAGCTAGGTCGTGGTAGAAGTCGCACTTGCGTGGCCTACATTCACAATTACGTCGGCTTAATTGGGTTAATTGTGTTATTTTTTTTAAATACGTTTCTTTAATTCATTCATCAGTTTAAAGGCACTGTCAGCAACTGATGTCCCAGGCGCCGCAATTAATCGCGCAGAGATGCGTCCCTTTGGCAGGCCAGGAATCGTCCTCGTTATGGCAAGATGACAAGCGTGTTTGCCTTGCTCCACATGGGGTTCTTTTCACAGATTAAGCCAACTCGCCACGATATGACTTGAAAGCTGTCGAAAGCTGTTATAAACCCACCGAATCACTCAATTTCAGCCGCTAAAGTTAATTCTCATTACATACGTCATGTGGAGTACTTGTATTTTATTCATTCTCGGTAGTTAAAGCGTTACGCTGTACCCGCGGATCCGATTTCTACGTGAATAAACTGCGTGAAGTCCATTGTCACTGTGGTATTACTGGAATATTGTTCCGTGGAGCGTAACACCATTATCACCACGCCATTCATTTATACAAAGACGCTAGGGTCTCGCTTAAATGACGACCATAGCGCGGAGATCTTCGTAACTCCATCAGATACAATATAAAGCCAGCGGTGGCACCTATGTTCTGCGATTGGTGTCGTGGCGTTTTAATTGTCATCGTATCCTAATTGCGTACATCGATGCTCATGCCTTTGATCACTGGACTTTCTGATCCGAGCTCGATTACTTCCATACCGCCGAGAGTCAATCAATCAATCAACCCTATAAGATTCGGGTTAGAACTGGTCCTTTGCTGACCATTCTTGGTCGTAAGAGGCGACTAACGGGATCGGGTGGTCGATCTCGGGTGAACTTTGTTGACACATGTCGCCATACTCCAGCTGCATGGATTTATGGTCATCCTGTTGATTACACTCGATTATTTACTGACCACCGCCATATAAAATGTCCTGAGTGTGTTTAAAAATCACTCTCACTCACTCACTCACTCACTCACTCACTCACCGACTCACCGACTCACTGACTCTCAGAGGTCCAATGTCACAGTTTAGCTACTGGCTTGGATTAAATGTCCGATCGATTTCAGTTTTTATTGCATTTCGCTGAGATGCCAGGTTTCATGATAAGATTACACACAGTAAAGAAGGGAGCGCTGTGCAGTTAAAGTGTAAATCAGTGTTTGGTTGACTCTCCATGTTTTACAATAATTACACCGTACGACATGGTGACTGTGTACTACTTGCAGATAGTCTTCAATTCTACATGAATCATTCTGACAAAAAACCAGCAATATGACAGCGAAAACATTGTTTTTCTTCATTTTCTACCTTATCACAAATCCTTCGAACGTGGTCCTCCAGGAATTGGCCATTGATGCCAAGGTACTAGCCGTCTTGATAATGCCATTCATTTTAAATGGACAGGGAAAAGACGGGTTTTTTAGAAGACATGGCGATTAATGTTTTTTTTTTTTGTAGGCTCCCGGCTATCTTTTCGACAGTCTGAGAGAAATTTGGGTATTGGCCAAGTCTCATGAAGGAAAATAGTTTCTCGTAAACCTTGACATTTGCATTCAGGATTGTCCGGTACCTTTGAGGGTTCTGATGTACAGTCGGACGTTGGCCTCCTTGAAGCATGTGCCACCGCTAGTTCAACCATTGTGTAAACAGCTTTGTAACCAACACCGCCATTACAATATTTGTGATCGTGGTTTTATGTTTGCCTTAAACTAAAGGGCAAGTACGCACTTGTGCATAATCCTCGCCCTTACGAGAATGAATATGAATAACGGCAAAACTCCAGAACATTCCCACATCCTAAAGTATCTTGCCTTCGTTTCCGGAATCAGAGTCGTCGGTCACGTGATCGCGGTTGCATTCTTGACACGGCGAAATCCGGGCACAAGTGAACCGACTTACCTCCCTTAGACTAGCAAGGGACTGTAAGTGAGCGTTGAGCGTTACACCGCTTTGGAAAGTATTCCATTTATGTAACGGTGTTAAGCTAATATGAGTGGAAAGGTCAATGAGAAGCAGGTTTTAGACGTTTCTGGTGATAGCCCTGGTTTGTCTGAGCCCGTGGTTGCTGCCGACAGTGAAAAGGGGGAAATTGACGACATAAGGACTCTTACATGGACAATGGTCAACTCTAAACGTCTTTAAGGATCGTTGACACCAACTGTAGTTTTAAAGGAAACCAAATACTCATTTGCACCAGTCCACATGACAGCCATGAGTCTCATCAGCCATGGAATTTGAAAGGGGTGACGTGTGCTTGCTTCAGGTGTGAGTGGTATATCTGCCTTATTGTTGACGACGCCTCAAGGTCGTGCTCCCAAATGACATAGTTGAGACATCCCATATCTCACCGCCATGTCTGAGGCCTCCTCACCCACAATGTGTGATGTCCTTATGTACACTTGTTGTCGTTAAAACACCGAACGTACACCTCCGAGGCGCCACCTGACCCGCGGTGAGGCGATAAACGACTATACCATTGTTTGTGCCATTAGCCTCTCAAACAGACCGTGAAGCGGAAACACCCGAAAATAGTCGAAACATTATTTCAGCTGTTGTTGAGCAATGTCGCCCGGCGTCTTTCTACAATATATGATCAGGCAATTGTACTGAACAAATCTTTAGCATTTTTATTCATGCACTACATGGTCGTCTACAGTGACGTCACAATGGTTGTGTGGCAGCGCATAAAGTCTGACGCACCATTAAGACCATGGTCCTTGTAAGAAACCCCAGTGAGGGGTAGGGTGAGCGGGTAATTACTTAAAGTTTATTCAAGTTAATGACTTGTGCATGGAGCGATGGATTAGCCTAGTCGTTAAAGCGTGAGGTCATCACTCCGAAGAACCGGGTTCGATCCCCACATTGATACATTCTGTGAAGCTCATTTCTGGTGTTCCCTGTCTTGATATTACTGGAATATTGCTAAATTCAGTGTTAAAAAGACACTTGCTCGCTCATTCACACTCTCACGCATTCACCAAAGAGAAAAGACATTACATCAGGCTTCGTCACTCTTTATTATATAGTTGCAATGCTATCATATAGTTGCACTGCCATTATATAGTTGCAATGCTGTTCAGAGCGTCGTTAAATTGGAATCACTATTTCCAGAATGTCACAGTAACCGCAACGGTTGACACGGGAGAAGATAGTAGCTAGCGCCACTCTATGCAATGCCCCTTATGCATGTCTCCCACATGAAGCTATTCAAAGCTGCGAATCCAAACTCACTGACCATTACGTGCATTGAGAAACTACGGAAGCGCTGAAGGGACATGAGTATGAGAATTTTTGTTAATATATATTTCGTGCGCACGAGATACTATAGCGTGCGCATGATATAATATAGCGTGCACACGATTTACGAAAACGTGCGCACGATATAATAAAGCGTGCGCACTATATAACATAGCGTGCGCACAAAATGAAAGGAGACACGTATTTTTAAATGTTAAATCGTGCGCACGAGATACTATAGCGTGCGCACGGTATAGTATAGTGTGCGCACGATTTAACAAAACGTGCGCACGATTTAACAAAGCGTGCGCACACTATATCATATCGTGCGCACGCTATGTAAAATCGTGCGCACGCTTTGTTAAATCGTGCGCACACTATACTATACCGTGCGCACGCTATAGTATCTCGTGCGCACGATTTAACATTTAAAAATACGTGTCTCCTTTCATTTTGTGCGCACGCTATGTTATATAGTGCGCACGCTTTATTATATCGTGCGCACGCTTTATCATATCGTGCGCACGCTTTGGTATATCGTGCGCACGCTATATTATATCGTGCGCACGTTTTCGTATAACGTGCGCACGCTTTCGTAAATCGTGTGCACGCTATATTATATCATGCGCACGCTATAGTATCTCGTGCGCACGAAATATATATTAACAAAAATTCTCATACTCATGTCCCTTCAGCGCTTCCGTAAGAAACAGCTGGTCATATAGTATTTTTTCTAAGGGGCACATTCCGAGGCCGAGACTGCAGACATGGATTCGGCCCAAACAACGACGCTCCAGTGAGTGAGTTACGTTTTACGCCGCTTTAACAATATTCCACCATTATCAACGAGGGGGACACCAGGAATGAACATCATATATTGCACCCATGTGTGAAATCGAACCCGGTCCTTCGGCGTATTGAGCAAACGCAGAAAGTCTTCAGGCTTCAGCAGAAAGTCTATCCTAGGACGGTAGACTATGCGCTGCTGCATAACCATTATGACGTCATCTCTGCTTTGCGTTTTAATCTGCAAACCATTTCTGCTGTGAAATACATGTTCATTTCTGACATTGGATGTCTGCATACCCGTATGGATAAATGAGGCGTTAAAGAAACATTAGTTTACTCAGACGAGGCTTTAGTATTCAAGGATTAAATGTAGTTTAGCGTCTGTGATTCATTTATCTGTTGATTGAACGAAGTAATGAAAATTGGCATAGCTGCTCCAAAGTTTCAATAATGTCAAGGAGAATGAGACTAGGGTCGCGTATTCACGTTCTCCCAACTCCTAACTGCCTGTCACAGACTCGAAAATGGTAACGGTTACTTTAAACTAGTACCATTACCAAAGTATGTGCTTCGTCGCCTAAGGCATTAGTCACGAAGAAGATAAATGTGCCACGTAATTTGAGAATCGCCCACGGAAATAGAAGTAGGTAGCAGTATAAGTCTTGGTTCTACTTATCCGCCAACTTAACAGCCATCTTTTGCTTCCAGGTTTGATGTAATTATTGAAGCACACTGAATTGATATGTCGAATGACCATTCCCAAGATCGTCTCTGGTTGACAATATAGTGCTCCTTGCAGTCTTGGTCTGCGAAAGAAATAATCTACATTGGAGTTTGTCCCAGGCACGTGACTGGTTTTCGCGTCATGGTGCCATTGTAGTCCCCGTATATGACCTCTGGGCGGTTTACAGTTACCCGTAGTTAATTTCGGGTACATTATACCTACCCTGTAGTATCGTCAGTGGAATACGTCGTGTGGAAACTGTCCCCTCAACAGTGAATATTCTGGTCCCCTTTTGATGTATTCTTTAATAAAATATATGTTCGAAGATATTGATTCACACATGGCTTGAGCTACTTTTTCTTTAAAGAACACTCCAGTTTCAAAACAAGTCTTTCTTTAACGAGCCATTTTTAGCGTCAAGGGGTTTTTTGCTCGTAATCCCTAAGTGGTGCTTAAGTGGTAACACTGGTGTTGAGTGCATACAGGATATTCCAACGTATTTTGATCATGTGTTACTCAAGGCCTTCCAGTCTTTAAATATCGGTCGATGTTTACCCCGAAGAGAACCCACATTGTGAAGTCGGTTGCGTACAGTGTACCCTGGTGTTGAGTGCAGACAGGATATTCCAACATATTTTGATCACGTGTTACTCAAGGCCTTCCAATCTTTAAATATCAGTCGATGTTTACCTCGAAGAGAACCCTTACTGTGAAGTCGGTTGCATACAATGTCTATAAGTAAACATGTCCCTCTACAGTTCGTGATAACGTTTGCGCGCTGTTAGAAAAACATGAAGCCTTTGTAACCTACCGCTATCCGCGAACATGTGTCCATGTCGCTTTGTCCTCGTAGACTGGAACAGGTTGCCATGGCAAAATTATTTGCAAATAGGTGAAAGTATATTACAAATATGAAATTGTTCGCACGTTTTATTCGCCTCGTAGTATTCACTATAAACAGTTGTTTTGCAACTGTAACGACATCGACACGTCATTGCCGACAGTTGCATACAAAAATGCTTTCAATCACTGGATTGTCTGGTGCAGACTGTCCCAGAGTATTTACCGACCGCCGACATATAGCTGGAATGTTGCTGAGTGCTCCGTTAAACAACAAACCAACTGAATAAAATCCCGACACAAACTGAAAAGGTACTTAAATCTCATCTTTACCGAAAATAGTAATTTTCCGGTATGACCGAGTCATATATGTATAGTCCTCCATGATTTATCTAATGACACTGTCCTTGACCTTAACACGCGTGGCATTACTGTCCTTAATATAGGCCAGGATATCTCGACTTGAGTGTTGGTAGTCGTGTAATGTCAAACGCTCCACTGCGTCTATAGTTAGTTCTAACACTCGCTTCACGGGGGGTGTAGAACTCTTGGCGTAACAGCCAACTGAGTAGGTATCCCACGAGTAAAGTGATTGCAATAGGCTGTTACCTTTTTCCCCTCAAACTAATCGTTAGTTAACCCATTATGAGTGAATATGGGTTTAACAATATTTCATCAGTATCACTGCGGAGGACATAACAAATGGGCCCCACACATTGAACCTATGTGGGGAATCGACCCGGACCTTCGGCGTGACGAGCAAACGCTTTGACCACTAGGCTCACGCCCTAAACCATAAAACGTCATATTGACGTTTATACAATTCAGTTATGTATGATATGCTTGTTCCAGCCTCGAACTCCTACACATCGTAATCTAACTATGATGTTTATGAACATAATTCGGGAAAGATTTAAATGTCCCGTGACGTCGATTTATTGGTAACGGACGCTTTAACAGCGCACAAACAGCTCTTTAACATACCGATAAATGTATTAGGCAGATGTATTTATGTATGATGTGAATCTTAGTAGGCCGTGTTGCCTTGACTTACTGCCTGGTCGACGTGACCTCTTCTAGAATTGTGGGGGTTTTTTGTATTTGTTTATTTGGTACACTGAATCTGTTGGCTGTTTTTACAACACAATGAGGGAAATATATGTCACATCACCCTGCGTACGCAGAATCCAGGGCACTTGTCATATCACGTTGTCGCTTTTTTTATTCATGAATACCAAGAGGCTAAAATTCTGGTTGTGTGTGAGTTACGTTTATACATAATACACCTTTACATTCTGGGGCAGTGGGTAGCCCAGTGGTTAAATCGTTTGCTCGTCACGCCGAAGATCCGGGTTCGATTCCTCACATGGGTATTATGTAAAACCCATTTCTGGTGTCCCTGTCGTAATAATGCTGGAATGTTGCTAAAAGAAATATTCATAATCATGGTAGTTGACAGAACAATGTTGATTAACGCCGCACTCGGGTATGTCCAGTCTGCATGACGGCGTCTGTACCTGGCAGTCCAGTGATTGACATCATGAACATCGATATACGCAACCGTGATAAGATAGCATGCTTCAGCCTAATCAGCAAGTAAGAGGTCTCACGTTAGATGTCTCTTAGAAACTTGGCTTGGTAAAGACCAATTTTCACGGATAGAACGATATGTTTGAGTCTACTGAGACGTATATAAGTTAGGAAAACAGAAACAATTTACATTGACTGACAAGACGGTACCATTCGGTTATCGTTTACAGTTCAGACATGTTTGTCGGCTTGGTCGGGCAGGTTCTAAAGGTCAGTCGCTGCTCGACGCCATTATTAAATGACGGCGTCTGTACCTGGCAGTCCAGTGATTGACATCATGAACATCGATATACGCAACCGTGATAAGATAGCATGCTTCAGCCTAATCAGCAAGTAAGAGGTCTCACGTTAGATGTCTCTTAGAAACTTGGCTTGGTAAAGACCAATTTTCACGGATAGAACGATATGTTTGAGTCTACTGAGACGTATATAAGTTAGGAAAACAGAAACAATTTACATTGACTGACAAGACGGTACCATTCGGTTATCGTTTACAGTTCAGACATGTTTGTCGGCTTGGTCGGGCAGGTTCTAAAGGTCAGTCGCTGCTCGACGCCATTATTAAATCACTCCATCATTGTTGAGGCTTCAGGATGACCGGTGGAGTCAGAAAGGGCTGTTTTGGTCTTCTCTAGATCTCGTTCAAATGCCTTTTTCTGTTCCGTCGTCAATCACCCTGCAACACGTGCGCAGTATCCTTGACTCCGCCGACCCTCATCCCCAGTCGGTTGAACAAAATCCACGCGTAATTAACGTCTCACGCAGGGTTTGAACTTTATCTCGTAAATGTGGAGACTATTTGTTTTGTTTGTTTCTTGTCTTTTAGGCCGTACAATGTCTAACGCTTATGATTTACATTCTGTGAACATGCTGTTCGTATGCTTTTTTTCTGTGACTAAACATATGCTGTTTTAAAAATTCAAAACCAACCTCTGTCCTCCGATGTATTATATCTAGTATTCAGTATGGCAAAACACTTAACGCTGTCACAACCTCTCTCGTATCTCATATCTGCGCGCACGACCAACGATATGATGACTGGGTGGCTTATCTTAGCATTGTGCCGGTAGAAACCAAACCTGTACGGACAAAGCGAATCTGGATATGAACGGACGAAGCTATATTTTGTATTTATTGATTATGTTTTAAGGCTGTCTTACACATCACCTGATAATCAGATGCTCAACAAAAAATACATATTTTGAATAATTTCAGTTACATTGTATAATCTCACCATCGTATCCGCTGACAACCAAAAAAATCCACAAGCGATGGTTTATTGTAATATCCCTCTTTCATATTTTACCGAGGCGTTTAAATATATTTCACATCTAACGGCGCTCCAGAAACCATGAATTTAGAGCGTTTGCAGAAACCATCCCAATTTCATCTTAAACCGACTTTGGTAACGTTATTCCTTTGGACGCATCCCTCGAGACAGAGGTTTCCTCTCCACACCCAGAGTTCCGTAATTGCAGTGTTGGCAACAGATTGGCTAAAGATCATTCCGATCACAATTATGTAACCTAGCTCTCAATGTTAAGTGTGCATTTATTCGTCGCAACGAGCACTTACAATTGGCCATGCCCTAATGTATATCCCTAAAACATGTATCACAACGCTGTATGCAGCTCTCTTGTATAAGGGCCGGTGGCCTAAAATAGCACAAACGATTGTCTAGCCCTGCCCTGCCCTGCCCTGCCCTGCCCTGCCCTGCCCTGCCCTGCCCTGCCCTGCCCTGCCCTGCCCTGCCCTGCCCTGCCCTGCCTTGCCTTGCCTTGCCTTGCCTTGCCTTGCCTTGCCTTGCCTTGCCTTGCCTTGCCTTGCCTTGCCTTGCCTTGCCTTCTGTAGTTACCTATCAAGCGTCAGCTAAAGGAAACGAATATGCGGTTTTACAGCGCCATATGCAGAAAAATTTACCGCTGGTGCCGCGAATAAACGTAATCGTTTAATTAGTCATTACGCCGCCAGCCCATCCGGTGTTAACTGTTAGAAGGATATGAGTAAAGAGACCATACATTGTACATCATCTTCATGACTTGATAAACGCCCCCATCTTGTGTAATACGCAAGGAAAATATATCTCTAAAAGTCAAAGTGTAGATACATCACGATGCCAAGATGTTTTTGGTCTTCCTATTTGACTTGAATTTGGCGTTCGGCCGGATGTGACTATTTATTGCCCTCTTATGTGTGATTACATACGTGGATGGTCGTGTTAACTGCACACGAAGCCACGATACATCACCACAAAATAACCATCTTGCATTTCACTGTTATATACTGTGATTTTTCCAGTTCCGATGGGACAAATCACAAGACGCTTGAGTTGGTTTAATTCAAGAGATTATGTAAGGCGATCTGCTGATAAAAACAACTTCAAAGTTCAGATTCTGTGTCTAATATGACTGCTTTATATAACATTACATTTTTTTCTGTGTGAAGTAATCGTGTTAAATATGCAGAATTATGTTAATTAGTCTTTGGAAGATGATTTGTAAGTTGTAGATTAATATTAACTTTCACACAAACCTTCCCTTATCTGCTGCTCATATCAAGAAGACTCGACTTGGATAAGTGTGATCTAAATTTGCCAAGGCTGTAGGTAAAGCACTTATCAAAACAAGTATACATAGAACAGTTACGGTGAAGGACAGGTATATATGAGGCGTCAGGTCAACAACGTCTGTGTGCCTTTTATCGCTGTCCCTGCGTCCTTTAGGAGTTATATCCATGAAGATCCGGGGTAGAATAGGCCTTCAGCAACCCAGGTTTGCCATAAAAGGTGACTATGCTTATCGTAAGAGGCGACTAACGGGATCGGGTGGTCAGGATCGTCCCCGTTCTTTGGGATGAATGTGTGATTAACATCTTTAGATGTACTTCAAATACATCATGTCAAGGGTGCTTGATATGGCAGGAAGACCTGAAGCTATGCTCAGCAAGTCCAAGTGATCATTGCGTCCATCCCCAACCTAACATTAAGGCAACAAAATATAGAGATTGATATATCATTGATAACGTAGAAACTCAGTATTTAGAGTTCTCGGAAAAGAATCAAGATGTCCGAACTGGATGAGCTCGGACTTTGATAACTGTCATATCAGTCGTTTCAAATTCCAAAATTGTCAGAATTTCCTACTTTGGTTGAACCTTCCGAATAAAGAAAATAAACAAACGCGTAAACCTGCCCTAAAATATTATGGCCTATCCACAACATCGATAGGTAAGGGTCTGTCCGGAGTTGGATCAATCTTGATGACTTTAATGCACCATATGTTTAATAAGGCGCTTATCATTTGAATGAGGCCACTGTGCACCATCACGCACTCAGCATGGCGCTTGTGTCGGAAACAGGTGACATTCTGCTTAATCTATTTTATCGGTCACATGGATGTGTTTTTTATTGCCATGGAAACCGGTGGTAGGATGTTGCTATGTGGATAATATGCGGTCAAGGTAATTTATATGCTGCAAAGCTGTTCTCTGGCTATGCATCTGTATATTTCGTATGTATGTACATTTCGTATGAATTTTTAAACCGATTTCTCTGTTGGAGTCAAACTCAGATTTCCGTCCTTTTATCCGAGCAGGATCTGCTGCGTGGTTTCTAACTTGACATTCGTCAAATACGATGGAGTCACTTTATGCAGTCCTGACATGTAACATTTAACAAAAAAAGATTTTCTATCGTTTGAGGTTATTTTTCTTCCTGCTGGTCTGGCGATAGGATAGCTAAGTGGTTAATGCGTCTGTCACGCTGAAGACCCGGGTTCGATTCTCCACATGGGCACAATGTGTGAATTCCAGTTTTCTTGTGTCCTGCCGTGATATTGCTTGAATGTTGTTAAAGGATTCGTAAAACAATACTCACTCACTCCTGCTCGTGGAGCGGAGGGGTAACCTAGTGGATAGAGCAGTCACTCGTCACACTGACCACCCGGGTTCGATTCCCAAATACAGTGTGTGAAGTCTATTTTCTGGTGTTCCCCAACCGTGATATTGTTAAAAGGGGCCTAAAGCCATACTCACGCACTCACTCACTCACTCACTCACTCACTCACTCACTCAGTCAGTCTTCCCGCTAGACTGCAAACCAGCATTAAGGATCATAGATCATACACATTTCTTTTTTTTCTCTTGATGAGGTTCATCTGTTATCTAAGCACGTGATATAACTTTAAAATCTGGATCACTTACCGAATTCCTCCCTCTTAAAATGTGATCCACTTTTGAATGGTTGAAAAACACGTCATAGTTGAGATGACGTCATAGTTGACTCTTTCATGCATACTCTAGTGGGACAGCCAATGTCGTCGAACACGGGTCTGTTGAGAATTGCGTTAGCCAAAGGGAGTCCCTCCATACCAACCGATCATAATCCAAGGACGATCGTTTTAGTGATACAGGGTTTTTTTCTTGAGGGATAAACTGATATAACCCAGTTGAAACACCATTACTAAGACCTAGTGTTTTAGAGGCAATTTAGATGTTGCTGAGCTAAGGGTGAAGGAACAAGTTTCATAGATGATCAACTATTTTCACAATGGCGACGTTTCGGTATTGATTCTTATACCGTTTTCAAGCATTCGTCCACTGAGCCAGTATCTACTATTGACACAGGTGTGCCTGGCTCGGTGATACGATGTATATACTGCATGAGCAATCGGGGCCTTATTAAGACTTGAAACAATGGCGACTGTTTTTTCGTAGTTCTGTGTATTGTGCCCAGATCACGAAGCAGTCGAATTTATACAACGTCGTTTTTGGAGTCTTGGTCACCAAGTTTGGAAACTTTCCGAGTTTCTGTAACTTCATGATCAGTCCTGCCCAACAACTGAATAATTGTGATACGTGTGTTCTCGCCTTATGAGTGTGTTTGTTAAAAGGTGGCTCTGTTCACACAGCAGAAAATGGGTGCCCGGTGGGATGGCTATTAACCCTTTAGCGCAGCTTAGGCTATCTGGGGTAATGATGTTCGTAATGATGGTGTATAGCTTAGTGAACAGCATGATGACATGGGTTCGACTTTCCAGAGGGGATATTCTTAAAACAGGCATAATGGCATGCTGACACACTATGTCTTACATCTACATGAAGTAAGCCCTCTGGATCCAGAATAGTGCTTGATAGCATGAACAACCATCCAGCCACTCGAGTCAAACAGTACAGCCATCCATCCGCTTTTCTGGTGGCCTAAAGGTTAGTCGAACTGATCTGAATAAGGATCTGGGTTAATGCGTAAACTTTGGATTGATATTTAAAACGAAATAATTTACTGTTTTGCAAAGAAATAAAAAGACAGCAATAAAATATCTCATTTGCGTCAACCCCTGCAACCGTATCAGCTGAAGTGAACACCTGATGTATCTAACACTTGTACGTGTACTGTTGTACATTCCCTAATAGATCTCTATCTGATATGCACACCTGACACGTAAGTACGTCAGTGTAATGTATGCTCTCTGTCCTGGATAACAAAATTCTATTTATATATGTTACCAAATATGATCTGTTTGCTAAAATGCTGGAAGTAAATGATATTTCTTCAGAATTTACGAGATATGCAGTAAAACCATGCCGGATGTCCTGGGAAACATTGTCGTGCAGTCATTATCTGTCCAGTTGACAGGTGTGTAGCGTAGTGGTTAAATTGTTCGCTCATCACGCCAAAGGCCCCGGTTCGACTCCCCACATAGATACAGTGTGTGAAACCCATGTCTGGTGTCCCACACCGTAATTGCTGGAATATTGCTAAAAGCGGCGTAAAGTCATACTCACTCACTCTAGATACGTGACTGTCAGCATATGGTCACATATAGTTTTATATAATTCCACTGTCTACGCCATTAACACCGTGTCACGAGAATGTGACACTCTGTCGCATCTAATGCTCTGATTCCTGATTCCAACTGAAAGCACTACGGCTCCACTTAAGGGTGTATCGTGTAATGTAACCAATCAACACCTACGCATCGTTATGCAAAGAACATCGTATCCGAACACAAGCACGCTATATCCTGTCCATGTCTAAAGCAGTTTGAAAAGTAATGAATGTCGGTGCTTGAAACGCAAAGCCGGTGTATTTCAGAAGAGCTTCACCTAGACAAAAGTTCATGAAACATGAATACCGAACCTTTTCCTCCTACAGATAGCATATGAATCTCAAATTTCACATCACTAACACATGAGTCACATCACTAACACATGAGTCACATCACTAACACATGAGTCACATCGTAAACACATAAGTCACTTTTTAACACTTAAGTACAAGAATAATGACCAGAGGAACTCATAGTGAAAATGATATCCCGGACTGTTTACTCTGTCTGAAAAAAAACACTTTCTTTTGAAGCCACGTTTTTTGTTATTTTAAAAGCGAATTCGGCGTCCTCTCAAGAAGAATGACGATTGTGTGATACCTTGGGTACTGACTGGTTCGTGGTCAAGCTGACTTTTCTTCGCCCATTTCATATACGAATTGAATGTAGGTTTTGTTTAATATATATAAGTCCGTATATATTCCTCGGCGTCATCATGCAGATGGGGAATTACAAAGCTTGTTTTGGTGTTCACGACTTGTAGTATGACACGATGTCTACATAATTCTGACTCTCAGATCTTGCCCACGCAGAAGACCCAGAGCTACAAGAACACATACCTTCAATCACGAAAATCATTTGACGACGAGGCCCTTAACTAACCCTGAGCCCTTAAGGTATATTGGGTTTCATGTAGATGCAGTTACAAACAGATATGCCCACATAGTCCATGAACCCTGTTCATAATGACAGTATTCACCTGGCCCGCCCACGTGTTAACTGTGTCCTACATGATCTTTTGTGATCTTCGCGTGTGTGTAGTTTGTTACTCAATGACAATCCAAAGACGAAGTTAACAGTGTCCTCCACAAAGCTAAAGCTGCAGTGGTTGTTGAGAAATGCTTTCAAGTTTGCAATTCGTTTTTATTAATCAGTTTAACATTGTCGGGGGTGTGGTCTCTGTGAAGATATATATTTTACATTTGATTTGACTAAACCGCCGTGCAACATGGATGAACATGTCACAAACGTGAAATGGTCCTGAGTCTGATACGGCGTAGGGGAATTTTGAACCGGAAGTGTTTATTGATACAGCGTAGGGGAGTTTTGAACCGGAAGTGTTTACTGATGCAGCGTAGGGGAGTTTTGAACCGGAAGTGTTTACTGATGCAGCGTAGGAGAGTTTTGAACCGGAAGTGTTTACTGATGCAGCGTAGGGGAGTTTTGAACCGGAAGTGTTTACTGATGCAGCGTAGGGGAGTTTTGAACCGGAAGTGTTTACTGATGCAGCGTAGGGGAGTTTTGAACCGGAAGTGTTTACTGATGCAGCGTAGGGGAGTTTTGAACCGGAAGTGTTTACTGATGCAGCGTAGGGGAGTTTTGAACCGGAAGTGTTTACTGATGCAGCGACTACTACTAACGTCATGATGATGGTTGCCATTTTGTTAGACCAGCGAAGATCCGGTTAGAATTGTCTTCAGCAACCCAAGCATGTTTACCCATGAAGATCCGGGTTAGAATTGTCTTCAGCAACAAATGCATGTCTACCCATGAAGACCTGGGTTAGAATTGTCTTCAGCAACCCATGCATGTCTACCCGTGATATTTGGGTTCGAATTGGTTTTCAGCCGCCCAGGCTTGTCTACCCGTGACAACCCGGGTTAGAATTGATCTTCAGCAACCCATCCACGTTTACCCATGAAGATCCGGGTTAGAATTGTCTTCAGCAACCCGTGCATGACTACCCGCGAAGATCCGGGAGAATTGATCTTCAGCAACCCATGCGTGTCTACTAGTGAAGATCCAGGTTAGAATTGATCTTCAACAACCCAAGCATGCATGTCGTAAGAGGCAACTAAGGGGATCGAGTGGTCAGACGTATGTCAGCGCGTCCCAGTTGCGTAGATCGATGGTCATGATGTCAGTCACTTCACTTCAGTTTCACCCGAGTTTCAATGGTCCTTTAACAACATTTCAGGACAGGCGCTCTGGATCCGCCTTTGGATTATAAGGTCGTCATGAGTGAGTGAGTGAGTGAGTTTAGTTTTACGCCGCACTCAGCAATATTACAGCTATATGGCGGCGGTCTGTAAATAATCGAGTCTGGACCAGACAATCCAGTGATCAACAACATGAGCATCGATCTGCGCAATTGGGAACCGATGACACGCGTCAACCAAGTCAGCGAGCCTGACCACCCGATCCCGTTAGTCGCCTCTTACGACAAGCTGAGTCGCCTTTTATGGCAAGCATGGGTTGCTGAAGGCCTATTCTACCCCGGGACCTTCACGGGTCAGGTCGTCATGATATAGACGAAGTGACGTTGTGACACATCGCCAGGGGCATTAGATATTGTCAAGAGACCCTTTGTAGAAACCTGAGAAAAATATGTCTGAAAGTGCGGCATTTAATCGTCAATATAATATCTGCTTCAATATCACATTTCTTCACTGTGGCATACCCTTGTCTCGTGAGAATGTCATTCTCATGAGTGTTTACACAACAGAATCACATTTAGAATCCAATCCAAGGCCTTCATGTTTCTATTTACGTCGACTACTGATGCTTTTAAGGGAATAAATATCAACCCCCAAACCTGCTGAAAACAACATTAAATTATGTAAACTTCATTATCCACTTCCGTGATACAGAGCAATGAAAAATATGAACATGTCTGATGTTGGCAAGTTTCTTAAGCACTTATTTTGAGACGCGTGTGGTGTTCAAAATGTCCGAAACCCTAAAACACATGTAAGAAGATTGCTCTCTAGAATATTTCAAGTCGTCGGACTACTATAAGTATTCTTTCAATCAGGTTTCGTAAATCCTGAAACAGAATATCCCCATTGTTAAAGAAAGAGTCTGAAAATGTCTGACTTGCTGGGCGATTGTCATCGATCGGACGACAGCATGCAACAAGTGGCAAGACGTCCAGCACGACATGTACACGTTTGTCACAGTCGCTTAATTTTGATCATATAAGAGGTAACAGGTCTTCGGTCTCGAAACTGCCGCTGTTTGCTCAGCTGGGTCCTCTGTGTTGTGTTTGCATTGCTTGAAATCTCTTCTGGTGAATACATTCACGCTTGGAATTGACATTCTGACCCTAACTGAGCTACCCTCGTCGGACTTTGGTTGTTATGCTATGTTTTTGTTTTGTTGTTTGTTTTCTTTTGTTTGTTTGCTTGTATTTTTGTATATTTGTTTTTCTTCCTTTGGTGGTGGTAGGGGTGTTTTGTCATATTTTTGTTGTTGTTTTGGTTAGGGGTATGTGTTCTTTTTAGACATTTAAGCTGTCATTGAACTTGCATTTGAATTTAACGGTGTGCGGAGTCTGTGACTACGGGGAACAAGATGGTTTGCATTTGTGGAAGTAGAAAATATTTGTTTAATAAATTAAGTTTTCGCCACATTTTCTACATTGAGAAAGTCCGGTAATTTGACAAGTTAAAAGTTTGCACAAGAATAGCCTGATAATGAAATATTGCCCTGACGCGGAGATTGTTATCGGCTTCAACAAGACCAGTGACATCCAGTTCTGTTCAATATTTGATCAATATGTTTTCTAAACCTGCAAGAGGATAAGTAGTCGATTTCTTCCAGTCGTGTATCAATAGATCGTGACGATGTTGGTTGTCGGGCACTCTTGAAGATTTCCGATTGGTTCTCTGTGATGATCACATCTGTAGTTTCAAGGCTGTCACCTCTGACCAGTTTCCATTGGTTTGGAAGGAATTGTTCAGTAATCCATCTGCGCATATCATTAGTGATGTTGAATATATAAGAAGAAGGGTATTCCACCTTTTACTGTCCCCATGGCATGATGATTTACGGGCCTAATGGCGCAATGTTTGGCATGCTGTTCCATCGGCTTTGTCTGATACGTTCATGCATCTGCTGTCGTGAGTATATATTTCACATAGGATTGTTTTCGATTCATATGAAGTTTAGCATGAATCTGGTGTCCCTTTCACAGAAGGAAATATATCACGCTGACACGTGTATTGATGGTTTTGTTGAACTCATGTTGCTGGTGATATTTATTTTTGTTTTTCGCAGCGTTATTAGCCCATTTAGAAGTGGCCATGTTGTTTTAAGAGAATAAAGGTCAAGATCATATTTTGTGGTTAAAACTGTCAGTTGTTAGTGTTTCTTTCACCGCTAAGCTAGGCAATTCTCCACCTTAATTTCAACGGTCCGAAAATAACCTAGACACGAACAATGTATCCAGTGATTGATATCATGAGCATCGAACTAAACAATTGGAAAATATGACGGTCATGAATTAAATCAATGTGCCTGGTCACCTTAGTTGCCCTTTGGCTAAGACCAGTCGTAAATTGGGTCTTCGCGAGTCACTAGCTTTTAAATGCTTCATGATGATTGTCATTCACGGAATTAATACCACAATCACGGGATTGGAATTAGCATAGCTACCAGATTACCGTTGTCGTAGTTGCTGATGTTAGTAATGTACCTGTTGCCGTAGTCGTCAATGTTTTGAAAAATGACTTTATTCCGTGAAGGAGCCACCTGCTTGTACTGACAACCGCTGCTTCAGATATTGGGCTGACTGCAGCAATAAGCTGACAGTGCCTCCCATTAACATAAATTCGCTTGCTTGAAGTAGTGTTACTTACACATTTTAGCATCAAGAACAATATAGTAGTAGCAGTAGTGGTAGTCGTTGTTCTTCTTGTTGTTGGAGTTGGTGTTGTAGCAGTAGTGTTAAGAGTAGTAATAGTAGTGGTAGTAGTAGTAATTGAGCTTAGTTGTACGCCGCACTCAGCTAAATATTCCAGCTAAATGGCGTAGTAGTAGTAGTAGTAGTAGTAGTAGTAGTAGTAGTAGTAGTAGTAGTAGTAGTAGTAGTAGTAGTGTCGATCTGCATACCACACACTATACATCAACGTTGGTATTCTTTAGTTTAGTCAGCTATGAATGGTGCCATGATGTTTTCGTTTAGAAAAGAATGTAAACGTCATGATTGTTTAAATCAGCGTTGTACCCATATGGGGAGTCGAACCCGGTTCTTCGGCGTGACGAGCGACTGCTTTAACCTCTAGGCTACCTCAACGCCCCTAGTGACAATAGTAATGTCATACGAATGACATAGACATGAATATCAAATTAATGCTTCTTCAGCTGTACCTGACACTTTGGAAAAGTAAACAGCATTTATGAATGTTCTTCATATTAATCTCTGAATGAATACGTATGGAGAAAATCTAAGTTATTGTATTGTAAACCACTTTAGGATTGGTTAAGATAAAAAAGGTGTTGTTGCACACTGAAAGACCATTTACTCATTGTCACCTATAAAGGAGCGGGTCGGCTGAGTGGCCTTTGTCGTCATGCTACAAGGCCCAGGTTCGACCCCTACATGGTTACAATGTGTGATGCACATGTCTGGTGTTCCCAGCCGTGATAGTGCTGGAATATTGCTAGAAGCGGCATTAAACTAAACTCATTCACTACTATCTGCAGACCTCATGACCATCTATCGTCAAGTACAAACCAAAACAAGAGCGTATTACAAACGTAATGTACGTAGAGTTATGCATAAAATGCAACATGTCAGTGCTTCGGTCTTGCCGAAGAACCGGTTTCGATTCCTCTCATGGGTAATACACTGAATGAAAAAAATGTGTTTACATTTTTGTAAACGAAGACATCATGGCGCCATGTATAACGTTACCATACTCACTCACTCGATAAATCACTCGATTCCGTATACGGGTACAAGGTGTGAAGTCAACTTGCAATGGCTCTGCTCCTGCCCTCCCTCGATATTATAAACCATGGTAATGTTCATGTACGGTTCTTTGTTTCAGAGTTCATGGGCATCCTGTGAAGTGATCGGAGTGAAATGTAAGCGCAACAATCGACATCTGCAATCTTCCTAGAGATACTGATGGATCAGATGATGACGGAGGAACCGGACGAGATGCTGGCAGAGGAGGACCCTCTGATGGCCCTCAGCCAGGATGTCCTCGTGGTCCTCATCCTCATGGGAATAACTGCTCTCGTCGGACTAATCGGTAACCTGATCTTTGTTCGGGCGCTATGCATGTACCGGAATCTTCGGGTCGACGTCTTTGTCATCATGGGTGGGTTAGCGGTAGCGGACATGCTTCATCTGGTCATCGCCGTGCCTTCTCATATGATGGATATTCTTCGTGTCGTAGGCATCATGTCAACCCCATGGTGTAAATGCAGCCGCTACCTCATGAACGGCACTGCCTACATAGCATCTTACCATGTTGTTGTCATGACTGTTCTCAGAGGAATCCTGCTGACCAACAGAGGTCATTCCTCACCGACTGGACGCCATGCCTTGTATTGCAGTATTGTGGTGTGGGTGGTGGGAGCCCTAGCGACGGTTCCAGTCATCCAAGTGTGGGAACATGACATTGACGCTTGTCTATACACGGCGGACGCCGACATCGACAAGGAGATCTGGCTGACGAGTTCCTTCTCGTGCTTTGTCCCTATTACAATGATGCTGTTGATATACGCTACCACGTACTACATTGGGAAGCGCTACTTCGCAGACAGTTATTCTCGACATGAAAAACAGATGTCCCGATTAGTGTCAGCAGTGGTCCTGAGTTTCATCATCTGTGAACTCCCCCATCACGTCACCACCCTTGTGTACAACAGCGCGTACGACCACCCAGACCAGGACTACATCAAAAACCTTTCGGTCATCAATGACTATCTGTTGTGTCTCCTGCTTGTGGATAAAGCACTCCGGCCAGTGCTGTAC
The DNA here is from genome assembly GCF_037392515.1 of Haliotis asinina. Classification (NCBI taxonomy): domain Eukaryota; kingdom Metazoa; phylum Mollusca; class Gastropoda; order Lepetellida; family Haliotidae; genus Haliotis; species Haliotis asinina. The sequence continues at coordinate 70,909,707 of NC_090282.1, read as the reverse complement.
TCCAAGCTGTCGACGGACCTTGGTGATTGTTTTGACGAGGTCATCAACTGCACCTACTGCCACAGATACTACTCCGACGGCCCACGACGACAGAAGTCGGACAAGTCCGCAGCCTCTACCGCTCCCCTCACCACAGAACAGCAAGCAGACGTATCCTGTGAGGAAGTCGTATAAAATGACGGTAGGGAGTCGAGTTGTTGCTGTTACGTCATCGACACGTCCAGACTCTGGCTACGATGTTAAAGGTGGTACATTCAACTTCGGATATAACGAATCAGAATTTCACGAATTGTTGTTTATGCGAGTAGGAAATCGATGCCGATGTGACGCCGTTATCGATCTTATCCATTTCTAAATGAATTGGGGGGTTCACGGATGCTAATTTCTAGAGTTGATTGGTCATCTGCTTGTATTTTTATCGACGTGGCAGCTTTGACATGCGCAGATAATGACCTGCGCAGCTTTTGATTTTGGCAGCTGTTGTTATTTGATGCCAGCGCTGACCTATCCGGGACCCAGTATAAGCCTTCTAAATGCGGCGATTGCTTATGATAGTCCTGTATGGACGCTTGATCCTTACAACCAAATGGACAAATACATGAACTATGACCCAAGCCTACTTGTGTTTTATGAAGCTTTAGTGTCGGTGCCAGTTTTACCTGATATACGGCAAACATTGAGTGACCTGAAACCCGGTTGAGATTCCTGAGCAGAAAGCTTCTGTACAGAACTATGAAAGTCTAGCTGTCATGACGTTATATTTGTGTTCGTATGTATGCATGTTCGTGAATTACTACAGAACTTCCAGTTTATATATCCTGTAAAATTGCCAGTGATTTATGTGTTTGGCGTCTTGACATCTCTTCTTCAATGACGTCATCGTGACGTCATTTGCCTGTGACGCCAGTGTGTATTCTACAGGGATGTTACTTCACAGGTGCTGTATTGTCTTAAAGGGGGTATGTATTCCCTCAGGTGCGTTTCCGCAGTGACATTATCACCGACAGTATTGCATAATTATGTTATATATTATTATGATGTTATTATTTCTGTGTGTTCACGTTTAAGCTCTGAAGACAATATGTCTTCAACATTTACCTCAAGTGATTTTGTTAAAATATTTCAATGTCATACAAACAATCTTTTTTGTTAGTATAGGCTGTGTCCGCGTGTCCACTACTGCATTCAGATAAGTTCTCTTGAAAGAGCTTTCTATCTATAGTTCCTTGAGTCATTATGCAACAATAAGATGTCATCATGTGCCTTTTGTCAGAATTCGAAAATTCATATCAGGGAAAAGTGGTTTGAGGATATAATGATATCCACATTTTATGATCATTAAGGACCGCATTCAGATTATCCTTGAGTAAATTAAATGATCAATACTGTACAACTATCAACAATGGACAGTATTTCTCTTGCCAATTGCCTCATATCACTGTGTTTCTTGTTGGTGGATGTCATTTAACTTCTGTTTTTTCATACCTTTGCTGAATCCAAAGAATGTGATAATATACTACACACCATTTGATAAAGATATTTTGATATTTCCTTTGTAACCAAAATCAGTTTTTACAAAATGTCAAGTGTATTTTTCAGTAGAATGACATATGTGACAATTCTTATCAACTGCGGGTAGTATATCTTCGCACCTTACACATACTTCTTTATGTATCCTCATACGAGTTATTACTCGGACACTGAAACGCCTTAATGGTCTTTTTGCTGGTTTGGTAGCACACTGGTTCCAGTGCTTGTTCTTTACTCACCAAGTCAGGGTTCGATTCTCACGCCTCACTGTATGAAGTCCTACCCTGGATATATTCAGTAAAGGTTAGCAACTGTTACGTTTTTGAAGACAGTTACGTTGAAATCAGTGAAAACAACTGTAATAAACTCGTTCTGTCTTCAGCGTTAACGATATGGTATAGATCAGAGGATTTATGCTGTACGAGATTCTTTGATTTTTGCAGACGTTCCTTAGGATGGATGGCATCAACGGTTTCTTGTATGCCATACACCTTTAACCCGTCTCATTGTGTCACACGTTTCGATTTATCATTTTTGTGATATCCACATAGTTTCACCACCCGAAATAGCACATTTTTACATGTCCCCTCGACACGTTGTCACCTGCGTTGGCCACCCTTCTAACACGTGTTTTCACCTGTGTTTGCCACCCGCTATAAACGATGTAGTCACCTGTGTTTAACCACCCCAAATGACTTATTTTTATGTCCGTTTTGCCTCCCCAAAGAACCTTAATACCTCTTTGTGATGTTTAACATCCTCTGGGTATTTTCCTTCTATATGCTAATACACTATGAGCAGAGCGAAGTCTAAAATTGTTTATTAAAAAATGAACCATGAAAGGGACTCCTAAGGTTTTCAAATTGAATTATTCGTTCATGGCGTGACAAGTAGAATGAACCAAAAGAAAGTACAGTTACGGATTGAAAGAACAATAGTTTAGAATGAGAAATAAGTCTAAATGTGTTCAAGCATAATCGTGACATATTTGATTCGTTGCCTATAGATTTGCAGCAACATTGCCAATGTAAACTGTAACCTTGAATTACATAATGAGTTGAGTTACAGGAAACAGATCCAACGCAATGCCATCGTCAGTTTGTTCATCTAAAACAAAACATCCAGTGTTACACTGATGAACCATCCTTAGTGGCAGACAGTATGAAAGTCGGGGAGGGGGCAGGCAGATTCTTTCGAGAATAGGGGAGGAATATGTCATTTGGTCCAAATTCCTTGAGAGTTCAGAGAAGCAATTCGTTCATTGTTTCGGCGCCATGATTGACGTATTCGTAACGTCACCCTCCCTAACTCTATTGTCCACGTCACGTCACGTCACGTCACGCCACGCCAAGCCCACCCCACGCCCACGTCACGTCACGTCACGCCAAGCCCACCCCACGCCCACGTCACGTCACGTCACGCCAAGCCCACCCCACGCCCACGCCCACACTCGCGCCCACGCTCACATGCACGCACACGTCACGCCACGCCACGCCACGCCACGCCACGCCCACCCCACACCCACGTCACGTCACGCCACGGACACCCCACGCCCACCCTCACGCCCACCCAAGCACCCACACCCGCAATACCCTCATGAGTGTTAAATGTTGTTCCCTCATTTGCCAAAATCACGGAATGGGTATTCGCTATTCATCTGTAACCTTCAAGTATTCATCTGTGAACTTCTCAACCTGTTAAATGTTTATGATATTGGGAACGTAATTCCTCCTCTCTGTTAAATATATTATTTTCCTGTTGTGAAAAACCCTTTGTTTGAATACCAGAGAGAGGCATAATTTGTCACAAAAGATACAGTAAACTGTACTGTACGCCAAAGCATGCTACTGATAGGAAAATATGCAGTATTTAGATCAGGCCCATTTTCCCCATCATCGTCAGTATTCTGTAACTTCTAAAACCAAGTATGTAATCCCGACCGTTTTGGTTCAAATGAGAACAATGAATGAAGAAATAACTCGAAATAGGGATAAGTGAACAAAACATAAATAAGACACATGGTCCTGAAACCTCTGTACTCAACAGGATCTGAAATCTGACGCTTTTTGATCGATCACGATCATATAACATTGTTCTGTTAGCACTCTTCACAAAAAGGGTGACTAATACGGGGCTGTGCTTAGTAGCACCTTAAAAGCATGCTGGCGCTGTTCCACCAGCCGTTTGTCACCCCTCGGTGTGACGATTGAATATTTTTCTGTATTTGATCGTAAACCGTCGGATTTCAGATTCTGTTGGGTACAGAGGTTTCAGGACCAAATGTCTTATTTATGTTTTGTGCACTTTTCCCTATTTCGAGTTATATAATCATTCACCGTTATCATTTGAACCCTAACAGGCTGTGCATTGTTTACCTATACGAGGAAAATGCAATAACCCTAAAAATATCCTATCACCGTTGTGACATATCTGGTGCTTCGGTGCCATTCCCCGATTGTAATTAGTTAACTTTGCATTTTTGGAACTATTCCAGCTGTTGGAACTGGATGTGTGCATAATATCCTAGGGTTCTGATATACACATATTTCGCGATTGCTCTGATATTTTCAAGAGCTAACGGGTAGATTTTGTGAGGAGACACAAACTATGCCTCTCTGCATCCTTCTTTAACAGGGTACATAGTGCTGAATATCCCTGATAAAGAAGGATGATGTCACAGGTACATATTATACATGTATGTTGTTTATTTTCTTTGCTGAAAGATTTATATGTGCTTTAAATTGTACATAGAATATGACTTGGAAAAATGGCAGTAATTTTCAAGAGGTGATGCCGCGACATTCAGGAAGATTTAAATGAAATGACGGTATTGTGTCTTGCTCAACATTGTTCAGCTGTGGAAATGTCGCTCATTAAAACATTTTTTGAATTAATATTGTGTGTTTTTATGTGAGTTGTGAATTTCAGAATCACACGACAGATGAAAGAATTTTGCTTGAAAGTGGAGAGGTTCGATTAAGTTGACGTCCAACAGAATGTTGTTTTGGTAATCCCGGTCTGCAGATTGTTTAATTGCAGTTATCAACAATATCTTTTGGCGATGATTATTTGCTCGTTGGAGAATATTGTTTAAGGAGCACCGCCTCCATATAGCTGGAATATTGCTGGGTGCGGCGTAAAACTAAACTCACTCACTGTTTGAGGAGCAGTGGTCTTTTTGACTACTGCACGTCAAATGTTTGGGGACGATGAGGTAGGGGGTAGAACAGTTGTTAATACATTCCCTCGTCTCACCAAAAGCCCGGGATGGATTCCGTACATGGATTCATTATGCCAAGCCCATTTCTGGTGTCTCCCGCCTTGGTTTTGCTGGAATAGTGCTAAAAGCGGCGAAACGCCAGACTCACTCACTCTTCAGGTCACGTTGCCAAATGTGTCTTTTCAAACCACTTACAGGGTATGCAATGTCAACCATGAGGTTTTCAACATTTTCATTAATGTCGAAAAGAGGACATTACATCAACATTCTTATGGATGAAGAAAGAGAACTTCAAGACTTGCAATGCGTAAAGAAGGATGGTTTCAAAACTAGTAACGCATATTGAAAGTGTTCTTGCAATATGTGAAAAAGACGATTTCAAAACTAAGAATGCATATTGAAAGTGTTCTTGAAACACGTAAAAAAGACGATTTCAAAATGCATATTGAAAGTTATTAATGTCTCCTCAAGATAGTGGATTTTAATGTTATAATACCTCATTAAGACTATTTCAATTTTAAATTTTCCCATGGAACCAGAGGCTACCGATGCCCCTTTAAAACCCTCGACAACTGTTAGCTGACCGTGTTTCCTTGTGTTTACCACTGGTACCTAAATCTAAATGTCACTGTTTTCGTACCCATCGTAAATCCGAATACTCTACAGATGTGGTATGGGGATTAGTCTTACCTGACACAAAAATGTCTTTTTCTGACTGGTTGATTTTTTATGTACCCGAATGCCGAACTCATCTGGTACTTCATGGTAGTACATTTTCATCCATTGTATCACGTATGATGTACGGAAAATGCCGATGTTTTGCAAATGCAAATGCAAATCAATGGAAGTTAGATATCTCTAAATCCGTTATTCTAATAGTCTGCAAAATCTAGCGATGGCCACTATCCGATACCCGTGCTTCAAACAGTTCAAAGTTGACATTAAGGTGTTCGGCAAGATAAATATCTTGTTCTATGGTCCTCTGGATCATAAACAAACGTCGAGGGTACATCTTCCCATGTCAACATCGTGACCAGTGAACAACTTCGGGCCCCGGGAACATAAAGATACATCGAGGGTACATTTTCCCATGTCAACCTCGTGACCAGTGAACAACTTCGGGCTGCGGAACATAAAGCTACATCGAGGGTACAGTTCCTCAGTTATTTCCGAGTTCCAGTCAGGGAAACAAAATGTACCACCGTTTAACCCTATCATGACCCGGCACAGATCGATCGAGCAGTCTCCCCCAGTCTATTAAAAAAGAAATATATAACTGTCATTCTGTTGAAAGCGTTAAACAAACATGGCGGCCTGTTTAACGACGAAAACAATTGATGGCACTTTCATATCCGAAAGTCAGTATGATCACGATGAAAGTAAGTGCTGCTGTCCATTGTACAATGCATATCTTCGGGAATACGATACACTGACTTGTCTCTCGCCAGCATGCCGGCTTCAGGTAAATGCTTATTTCTTACACTGCTTCAGTATAAATATAGCTGTTCCAACCTCCTACACCAGACCTCTGCTTAACTGATGGGGAGCGCCGGGGAAGATGGAGAGAAGAGCTGGCAGCACTCTCTGTGTGTTTAAGTATATATAGTAACTTTAATATCTGCTGTAGTAATCTCACTTTACAGGTCTCTGTGAGAGATGTTTTGTTATTCTTCTTGCGAAAGACTTGGAAACCAACAGCTGAGCTTATCCAACTACATGTCGTTTGGCGTCCTGTGCCCGGTGCCCAGTCCCCGTCTTTCCGTCCGTCTGGATGAGAGAATCGGATTTATTGCCACCTTTTAAGGAAATACAATAATGTAACGGCATATCAGTTTCATATTGGTGAAAAAATGTTGAGTGATGCAGCTCGCAGACGTTTGACTTCATAGTGAACCCCGTGAATGTGATAAAATATATTATTTACAAATTTGCTTGTATCTTAGTGAAAAACGCTGTTGTGAAAAAAACGCCATGACTGTTTCACCTAGTGTTGGTGGCCTATCACTGCCATGCAGAGACCGCTAGTTCTATTTGTGACATTATTGAAATTTTGAAGCCCATTCTCTTTTGGTTTAATATACGTCTAGAAAATGTGAATAGGGATATTCACGTTACACACATGCATTTCCGTCTGAGTGGCTTACGTCACTAACATTAAACTGTCATTTCCATGTTTTCCAGAAGAAATGAAAGGGAGAAATAATTACAGAAACAGTCCCGATGAGACAGCGAGGAGGATGGAGGAGCGACCATTCCTGCCATGTTCACACAACTTGTACAACCGCATGTGTTGCTAATTTGAGAATTTCCTCGGAATGTTCCACTTTGACATTAACTTGTTTGGAGGAATTCATCGAACATACGAGTACAAGTACATGTTTACATGTTTTAATGTGCGAGTTCTAGTTCCAATTTGCGCGACCACCAAATATGACTTTACTAGACTGGACCAAGGTTACTACCATGTATGGCTGTCACAGAAATGTGTTATTCCTGCAAGCATTAGCGGTTCCTTACTTTTAAGTGAAAACCTTGAGACAATTCGAAAAGGTAAGAACCGTTGTTTGTCACGGGCAGTACTAAGGTCTCTGGAAGTGAAGTGACCTACTTACGAACCATATCAACATGAATACTCTTGAATTTGATCAATAACTCTTCTCTTTGTGGTTGTACAGTTTTTCAGCGGATCAAAAAAGAGTTGTATTTTGTAGACAATAAATATAATTTGAAGATCTGCATTCTTTTTAAAGTAAGAAGAAAATCCCAAAAGTCGTTGTCAGCTCTACCCTTTCATCTGCTTTGAGAAGGAGATATAGCCAAATCTCCTTGAAATGCGCCTTCCTTGTTTTCACTGAGAATCAAACCAAATGTTTTTCGCACTGTATGAAAACCACGGACTCTGCGGATGACGGTAAAACGTATAGTCAGTCGACTGTGGTGGCGTTACAGCTTGTGCAGAGTTACGTCCACTATTCGTTCCAGGATCCTGTGATCTGCTTAAGTGAAACGACCGTCTTCGGTGACTTCTGGCTACAACTGAATGTAATCAATGAATGACATCGCCTTAGATAGCACACAAAAGGAAATCGTGTTAACACATCCAGTAATGGAATCAACATTCGTGGATTACTAAGGTGGTACGTAAGACCGTATCAACCTGAATCTCATTATGGGGATACTTCATGGTCAAGACAATGACAAACTCTGAATTCATAACCATGATTGACACTCCCTGTTTGGACACCAAGTTCAATTAATTATGCATGTTGTGAGAAAACAACGAATGATGTCATCAGTGGACATGTTTAAGTATAGGGGTTAAGTGATGTAATGTAAACTTGTTTATTGTAATCACTGTTGGTCGTGGTTAAGTCAAACAATTTATATTACTTGAGCACTTAACATTGCGCAGGTTAACAAAAGATTAAAAAGCACAAATCAGTGAACGCCAGGGAGAGTTTTATGCCTCTTTCAGCATTTAGAGGTTGGGGAACCAGAGATCGGCTTCAGACAGTCATGTTGGGAATCAAACTCGGGTCTTCTACAACGTGAGGAGGGAACAAGATTTTTTCCACTCTGCTATCTCCTTATCATTTTCTCACTCTCCAATCCATTGGTTTTTAATTTTTAATTGTCAGTTCCACGTCAAACTTACAACGATGATATCAACGATCAAAGGTTTTATCTATTTGTGATCCGTTGGATCCTCCAGTACACTATCTTGCCACATATTGTCTGACATCTGTTTATGTTATCTGGTTTCTGATTGGTTGGATACTGGTATTCGCAAATATTAGATCAGCGAAAAGGAATCTCCAATCTACAAATACAGTGCTTCTGGCGACTAGTTGTCCTCGTTTGAGTCTCAGTATTGCCCTGTGTTCACGATCTGACGTCAACCTGGGACGTCCAGAAAGTGGGCAATCCTTGGTTTCTATGAATTTTCGGCAGCTGAAAACTGTATTATGGACATTCATTTTCCGGCCAACTGTAGAGGATACACCTTGGTTACGTATACCAGTTTGCTATCTGATAATCTTCTTCGTACTATAGTGACAGAAAAAAAATTGAACGTTGTTGTCCATTCAGATTAAAACTGATATGTGGCACGTGCACAAATGCACATCTGGACATGCACGACAGAGACACTTTTCACCAAATACACGTGCATCAGTTTCTTTAATGCATCATGCGTGTCAGCATACACAGTACAAGGTCGAATTTAACAAAGTTCTGCTTGCTGTCAACATATCTATGAGTACCTTTTTCAGGTGTATGTATTCAAGCATCCGTTTACCAGGTAATTCAGGGATAGGTGAGTCAGACCGGACTTGTAAATGCCACACGGTCAGGCAAACGAAAGGATCGAAGAGATTCAAAGAGATACCCGGGATTGATATTCCAAAAATATTCAGGGATACTGCAAGATGCAGATGATTACAGAGATGCAGGAAGGTAAGAAGCGGGGATAAAGGATGGATAAGAAATAGAATTTTGTGTGAGATTACATTACTTGTTGACTGTGTGTTGTGCAAACAACCATGAAACGCGGCGGTGATGTCTATCTTAAACGTGATTTGGTCACTAATGAGTCCTCCGCGAACGACTGGTCAAACATGCATTGTTCGGATCTAACTCCTTGCACGGTTCGGATTAGTGTCACTATGTCAGTCCGTGGCAGTCTTGCTGAATATGGCAGCACCGCTAACGTAACGGCGACGTCTGACGTCGGTGTCCACGTCTCCCTTTCATGTCCCAGATGCTCCATGTGGGGCAGGGTCATTGATAATAGTTTGTTGCTGGAGGTAATCAATTACGATCCATACACGGTGAGAACGACCAATATCGTGCTTAAAGACACATCCTGGAGCGGGCAGTCGGCCGGACGAGTGGCGCAACTATTGACATTTCGGTAGTTGAGTCCAATGACCCCTCCATGGACGATATGTTTCGTGCTCACAGTGATGTCAGAATAAGACCATTGCATTCTCTTCATATGTTTGTGCTGAAGGTGATCAATTGCGAGCATATGAACGGTGAGGATGATCAATATCGTGCCTGAAGACAAATCTTTGACCATCTTGGCATCTATTGATGTCAGTATGCTGTCGCGTTGCTACTGGCCAGTTACATCTCAATGGACACTATGTAGCGACGCTCTGGCAGTCATAGGGACATCTCCCTTTATCTTACCATATATAAAATACTTAATTTCATTGGTCAAGGACGCTTTAACAAGTTTCCGTGTCACCCCTCCTAGGAGGGTGACAACTGGAAAAAATATTACCCGCTTCCACGGTAACCGCCAAACCCTTCGTTGTTCATTTCCATTCTCCAAATTAACCATATTTACGGCACGTTTAAGCATGTCAGAATACGTTTCACTGATTTTAAAAGTCCAATTGAGAGTCAGACGCCATTTTCTTTACATTTCATACAGCCCGTAACGATCTTCAAAATAAAATAAAATATTTAAATTTGTACATTAAACATGGCGATAAGATGATTACGTTGTATTCGTTTCACTCAGGTAATACGGTCTTTTCTTTAATGTACGCTTTTTTTGTAGCAGTGTCACCCCCTTGCCGGGTGCGTGGTACGGACCTATTCACCATCGAGAGAAGCATACAACTCATATTATCAGCCTTCGGCAAACGTTACTTAGCGATATTTGTGACATAGCGATCGTTAGACAGACTCAAAACTTTAGTGTGAATCAGAAAACAGTACATTAAATGATTCAGCTTTTCCCACATCGTTTGCACCTATGACGTTTGAGCAGAATCTGTCGATTTGTTAGCGGTGATACAATGCCTAGTCGTCGATCACGCAGATGATTTGTTATCGTCTGGTCAGTAACTTGAACAGGCAAGCCCTACGTGTACGCAAATACATCACAATTTCATTGGCCTCTGTGTTCCACTTCCTGACGTCTGGGTTTTTCTTCGTAAATAGATCCTTGACTCGTGTCGTTGACATAGAGTCCTCCATGTGGAGCAGTAGCACTATGTGTTTGCAGAAAGCTGTTCAAAAGTCTGCAGATCACAAACTGGAACATATTATGGGTTATCTGTCTTTGGTGCTTGTCTCTGCTTCTTCCATTGCAAAGGCGACTAGGCTTGTCGTAAGAGGCGACTAACGGGATCGGGTGGTCAGGCTCACTGACTTGGTTGACACATGTGATCAGTTCCCAGTTTTGATGATCGCTGCTCACGATGTTGATCACTAGATTGTGTGGTCCAGACTCGATTATTTACAGACCGTCGCCATATAGCTGGAATATTGCACGCCATACCGAGAGGCGTAAAACTAAACTCACTCACCCACTCTTCCATAGCACAGATATGTGTATCACAAATACTGCATTAAAGCAACAGTGAAAGCATATTAGTGTGGATAATTGACACTGACACTGCTTCTAAAGTGTCAGTGTCAATAATGAATGTGTTTTTATGCCGCTTTTATCAGTATAGTGGACAACAGAAAAGGGACTTCACATATTGTACCTATACGGGAAAATCGAAACCAGTCTTCAGCGTGGAGAGCGAACGCTTTAACCACTAGACTACCCGACCGCCCCCTGGTCTGGGAGTGCTTCGAGTATATTGTGGAATTATGTTTTGGCTATGTTTTTTTCTATCATAACAATGATATTTTTTAACATTTTAAGGAGTAAGGTTATCGGCATGTATCCACCTGGGGCTCCCCAAACCTTGCAAATGATAAGCTATACGTGTTGTCAAGGAAGTTCCAACATGATCCGGGTGGTACAGTAGCCTAGGGGATAAAACGTCCTTTCGTCATTCGAAGACACGGGTTCGATTCCCCACATGGGTATAATATATGAAGCCCGTTCCTGCTGTCCTCCGTCGTGATATTGCTGGAATATTGCTAAAGCAAACGTAAACCATACCCATTCATTCACTCACTCACTCCAGTGTCCTATCAGTTAGACACAGCAGGCGAGAGTCAACATCAATAAACATGGGCCCACACCAACCGTCTGAAATAAAGGCAGTGGTAAGAGCAATCACGTGTTCATTTACGCCGCCTCTTACAATATTCCAGCAACATCACGGCGGGGGAAACATGAAAGAGGTTCCACTCATTGTCAGGGGCTCAGCTACAATTTGAAAACAAATCTCAGGCTTACACATGATTGCTGTTTAAAAGGTTGGCCAGCACCCAATACTGTCTGAACATAAAGCTTTGCAACCTATTTTTACATGAAAAAACTGACTTGCTACAAGCCTGGTTGTACCCATGTTGGAAACTGAACACGTACCTCCGGCTTGACAAGCAATTGTTTTAACCTCTAAGCTACTACGATCAGGAATGTGATATATGAATCATCCTGCATGGTCTCTACTGGCTACTCACCAGCCCTAGTTCAAACTCAGCATACACCCACTTACTCTGTAGAGGAAACTATCAACAGGTTCGATACTTTAAGCCACCGTCACATAGTCACGACAAAGGATTAGCCATTCTTAAAAGCGAACATGGACGAAAGAGATTGATGTCGCAGAAATATGTACATGTATGTTGTTTAAAGGCTAACGTCGGTTCCTTTCAGATAAATTATAAATCGGTAGAGCAGTTGTCTCAGCAGTTCCTATCTTCATTAGCCAATCCCGTGATGACTTGAAAAGTGGTAAGAAAAAATCGAACAGGATGTGATTTCAATCTAAAGCAAACTTGAAAGCCTTGAAGGAGTGAAATGGGAAAATCTGAGCTTGTAAGAGTCAGTGGTTGCTAAGAAATGTCGATCAATGCCTGACGACTTGATATTTACTCTGTAATTCCGTCTGCTGCCACAAAAATAGGCTTTGGTCGATATGAAATAGTAGAAGTACTCCAAGATTTCACCTACCGAGAAATGATCATCGACTGTAAGGACATTCTGTATAAAGAAGGCCAAGGTTTTGTTTTAAAACGATACTCAACAAATGGTCAAGAGATTGACAGATCATTCATTATAATTACCGAATTTCAAATTATTGAGGAGAGATGCAATAAAAGGTGTGTAAAACAGTTGCCAGGTAAACCCTTAAGCGTTGTGAAGTAATTTCAGGGTTAGATGAAGGCAGTTTGGTTGGTCTAATGGTTAAAACCTCCGTTCGTCACGTGAAAGACTGGTGTTTGATTCCCCACATAGGTTCAATGTGTGAAGCCCCTACTCTGGTGTCGTCAGATGTGATATTGTTGGATTGTTGCTAAAAATGGAGTAACGCCATACCCACTTACTCAAGATGACTTGACCCAGTACATGAACAAGGTATATATGCCGACAATTCAAACAGCTAGAAAAGACGATATCATTGTTTACACTGTTTTGTTAACATCTAATATCTATGTCAGCGGTGTACAGGGCGCTCCGGAAGCAGTTAAACCTCTGTCACCCAGGAATACGACCCGACGGAGACACTAATAGTCCCCTTGTTATATTCCATCATGATGAGGTCGGAGACCCTTTTGTAAGTTGCAGGATCATTTCTGACAAGATTGTCACAACTATAACACATGTGCGACCGTGGGTGTTCATAGTTCGAGCCGTCCCACTGAACTAAGTGACTTAATCAGTCCACGCCTCTCTTTAGGAATAATCCGGCCATATATCGACATGGGACACCAGAGAAGGTGATCCACACAATGCGCTGATAGTATGTCATTCCGGTAATAGCACGGGGGAGAACACCACAGAACCATGAAGAGAATCGAACCTGGGAGGTCGCGTGACGAGCGAACGCTTTAGCCATCAGGTTACAAAACAGTTATTTGATGTGTTCCGCTACAGTTAAACCATGTTTTCTCTATACGCTCATGACGATGTTGATAACTGTATATATTTACAAACAGTATGATTCGTACTGAGAGTTTCGTGTCCAGAAACAGTTATTTAGTGTACTTCTCAAGATCACACTAATTCCAAACATAATACTGATTGAATACACAATGCCATTGACTAAGTGATCATATGTGACATGTCTTTGTATTATTTTATGAAAATAAGGAACTACATTTCATATAAAATATCTGCATTTCGGAGAGGACGATGGGGTAGCGCAGTGGTTTAAGCGTTCGCTCGTCACGACGAATACCACGGTTCGACTCTCCACATGGGTACAATGGGGAGACACCTCATGGAATATTGCTAACCGCGGCTTAAAGCTAAACTAATCCACTCATTTCAATGACTAGATGTTAGTCAATGCACATGGCGACACGACACGAACTAGATTAAATCTAGTTACTATAATTGTTCTAGTGATAAACTCTCATCATGATAATCAGTGTACATGGCGACACGACATTTACAAGCTGAACAGAAACTGTAAATGGTAACTACCGAACTAGCGTTATGCTTACACACTCCCACTCATTAATGGCCAAAATGATTATTCGATCTAGATGCGTGTGTACTCCGTAATCCCCCGTCTCCAGAACTCGGAGTTTCTCGAGATTTATTGTGAGATAAGCTAAGTAATCAAGAAACTAACACCGTTCCATGCGTTTTGTACATTGATAAGTACAAGCTGTTTATGGAACAGAGATAAATCGTTAAGATGTTCTGGTGGTCTGGTCTAGCTGTAGCCATCAAGGACAAACGGTGTGTCTATCAGTTTCTGAACTTGGCACTGAGTACACTTTCTCATTTTTATTGTGTGGATCTGTTTAATTTTGACCAGGGACTCTTCTGACGAAGCAACCTTTACTTAGGTTAACCTTAACTCCTATTCTTTAACATTGCACTAAGGAAAGGAGGCCCAGGACGTATTTGTTTGGCGTTACTTTTGTCTAACCCGTAGGATAAAAAGTACAAGAGTTGGCTGGGATAGAATCGCCTAGACTACATGGTATGTGACTGTGATTCCAAGATTTTAATGTCCGAACAAACGATTTTTCTGATCATTTTTCATATGACATTATCCTTCACGTGTGTGTTCCAAAGGCTTTGTTCGGGGATTTTGAAATTCTGGATTTTTCTCAACAACATTCTGATTTATTCATCAATATACTTTTCCCAAGGTATCGATTCATAATTAAGTGATGAATGCCCACACTTCTTTTACAAATGTACTTGATCGCGTTGTGGCAATCAGGTTCCAAGCGTCTCGGGAAGGATGGCAAATAGTGTGCTGATAGGTGCCATCGATTCGGCGTGTTTCTCGTGAGGGTGGTTTTTTGACGTTTTTATGTGTGTGTGTGTGTGTGTGTGTGTGTGTGTGTGTGTCCAAAGAATCAACACGTGGGAGTCTAGGTGATTAGTGAGTGAGTTTAGTTTTACGCCGCATTCAGCAATGCTCCAGCTATATGGCAGTGGTTTGTAAATAATCGAGTGTAGGACCAGATATCCAGTGATCAACAGCATGAACATCGATCTGCTGAGTTGGGAACCGATGTCATGTGTCAACTAAGTCAGCGAGCCTGACCCCCAACATTTTGGGTTGGATAGGTGGAGCTGGGATATCTGCTGAAAAATATGTTAGGTATTTTAGATTTTTTATAGAAACAAAAGGGCGAGAGAGGAACACATTTGTATTTTTTTCTCTCTCAGAAATACAGATCGGAAAGTTTAACACGTGTCAGTGAGTTGTAGATTTAATCACGTGCGTTCTTACAGACATTCATTCTTATACCGGACAAGTGGATGATCGGGAGGCGGCAAAGTCAAAATAATTTTTTTAATGGCAATACAAATTGTTACGTGCATAAATAAAAGTGGCGCGCCGATGCATAAGAAACATTTCCCATTTTTATTTAACCGTAAGAATCCCTGTTGTTTCAAGGTTTGTTTTCACTTTCTCGTGTGTTTCATCAAAGTGGTGAACGTCGGAAACCTACAAGAGAAGTGCACACCACTCTTGGATTTCCGCCATATGGAGTGAGTGTGAGGTTTTAGTTTTGGGCCGCTTTTAACAATATTCCAGCAATATCACGACGGGGGACACACATTGTAACCCTGTGGGTGAATCGAACCCGGATCTTCGGTGTGACGAGTGAACGCTTTGACCACTAGACTACCCCATCGACCCTCCACCCATATTGAGTTAAAATTCTGTGATAAACCCGGAGCATTGTTCAAAGCAGTCCTAAAACAACTCACTTTTTGACAACCGCCTCCCTGGTTTAGTGGTTAGATCGTCTGCCTTGACAGCGGTAGGTGGCAGGTTCAGTCCCCAGTCCCGTCATACCAAAAGAAGTTGAAATATGGTAATTGTTGACCTCTGTTTGTTATGTAACAAACACATACTCCAACATGTAACCTTTATTACATTCATACAATGAATGGAAAATGGCAAAATTCTCAACTGAGTGTAAGGTGGGCAGGATTTATCTAGTTACTCAAGGAAAAATTAGCATACTCAAATGAGATGAATACAAGCGAGTACATAAGTCAATTACCCAAATTGTCATCTAAGATATAGCTTTGTCAAGAGAGAGGGCCTATACCACGGTATCTAGAGCGGTATCAAAGCGCGCTGTTCCAGTTATAAGGTGGCGTCCTGTAAATATCCGGTCTAAATGACTAATATCAAAATAATGTGTCCATATGATTATGCTTTGGATTCCATTCATCAAGTGTGAGCCCACGGTACTACATAATTATTATTCCGAACGTTGGATCAGTGTGACCGAGTTTCATCATCGGGTCCTGGGAAGTATGCAATCTGCGCTGTCGTATGAGACCTAGTAGGTTGATAGTCACACTACCATCTCTACCGGGTACCCATTAACTTCTGGACGAAGGGAGAAATATTTCAAAATATGACCATTGCCTGTGGAGACGTGTGTAACCTGTGACTGTATAGGACGGGATCGCATCCCAGGAAATTTGGGTCAAGCTGCCGAGCACTGCCACCCATCCACTTACACACCGCAGCCTGCTTCACCAGATCTGTGACCGGAGTGAGTGAGTGAGTGTGGTTTTACGCCGTTTTAGCATAAATCCGGCTATATCACGGGACTTTTGTGACTTGACATATTGGACCAGGGTCTGCAGCTCTTGCTTCTCATGACCTCCTCGGGTTGCTTGGGACTAATTCTAACCCAGAATACCCACAATGAATTAGATGTGTAAGGAGGTAACCCAGCTGTCATTTGACATTGTCAAAGCATTATTTCCCTACTCATTTATCTGAAACATAAGGTAAATGAACAGAAATATTTCCTCTGGAAATGCAGTATACTGTTCCTGGGGTTTATAATAAGTGATTTGTGAAATTGTTCTTTACAAAATTTAATATTCAACATAATGTCTGCATATTTCTTGGAGATGAATTGTGGGAATCACAATATGTTTCATCGATATCATTTCACACAATTCCATCCCTAGTACATACAGAACTCTCGCTTCCCATCTCCATTTTCTTATCTCCATAGAACAGTGACTGATAATTGCAGTAATGTGAACAATATCTTAGGAACGTGAACGGTAGTGGATTGTGGTTAACATTCAGGCAGATAAGTACACGGTCGGTAGGTATGTCCTGATTGTCACGTGATCAGCAACAGCATAACTTCCTGATCCCTTTGCTAGTGTCGTTTGATTGACAGGTTAGGATTTGAATATGTGGATTGTTTCTGGTTTGATTCAAAGTTAAATCTCTCTCTCTCTCTCTCTCTCTCTCTCTCTCTCTCCATGTGTCTGCTAGTTTCCGCGTGCCTGTGTCTGTCTCAGCTTTCTGTATTTATGCCTGCTCCTCGCTATAATCAGAACCACAATCCTATCAACCAATCAGTTCATATGTCTCTGTATTTACGAGCTGATATTACCAGTCTATTATGAAGGACATTCGCCAGACAAAACAGCATACGGTTCCATGCATGCTGGATACAGTAATTGACACAGCTGACACGAACACCCACCTTTAAGTCAACAGTGGTAACTATGGTGTCTCTCTGCAGACAGGTACATGTATATGTAGGTAGAAGGTACTTGGCTGGATCCCAGCCATGAAGGGCCACCGAACGGTTTCGTCCGAGTATTGTCCATGCTTCTCCAGTTGAGGCCGAAACACTACAGTACTTCGTCTCTAAGTTAGGACCACGAATTACTAAATAAGTCATACAAGTGTGCAAAATAACTCGGCCGCTGACCTGTGCCTAGTAAAAATCCAGTCGGGTCAGAAAATATATTTTGCAAACCACTTAGCAAATGAATGAAGTTTCGAAATTTCTAGAAAATATACATAGCTTACTGTCTTACTCTTTTTATATGACAGTGGGAGAAAACACTAGATTACGCATTAAAGTATAATGCTTAAACGCGAAAATATTCACGATACACAAACAGTGTATACAACTTATAGTTCTGTAATCATTCATCTTTAGATATGAGCTGCAAATTATTGATTAAACCATATCATCGTACTCACTGACAGTTAACCTAATTTTCCTAATTATAAGAGACAGAACTTAATGGGTCAATGTGTATATAACTGGGGGTTAAATATGATTGTCAACATTCCATTGTTAACATATTCACTGAGAACATATGTGCCATCAAGTTTAAAGACACAATCCCACACACTCTCCGCAATATGTTGGCCTATATTATAAATGCTGGGGTTTAGACACTCACTTTAGCATATTGTTCATGCAATAAAGGACTTGTTATTCCGTACGATTTGCCTCCGATTGATAATTGAAACTTTGAAGTGAACAGCTTCCAAACACAGAAAAACTGCCATATATGGAATGTGACTGCTCATTGAAAACTGCGATGTCGGTGTTTTCTGAACTGGCGTCATCAATCACATGGGGGTCGTAAGATATTCGTAAACAGCTAGCTCCCCAAGGACAAAACTCTGTGAGATTCGCTTGAAATAATACTGTTCGTTCGGTAGAAGGCGCTATGTTTCAGC
The DNA here is from genome assembly GCF_037392515.1 of Haliotis asinina. Lineage (NCBI taxonomy): Eukaryota > Metazoa > Mollusca > Gastropoda > Lepetellida > Haliotidae > Haliotis > Haliotis asinina. Next base: position 70,891,089 of record NC_090282.1, on the reverse strand, counting down.
TGTTATACATTGTACATAGTAAGGGTGATATGTTCTATATTTAAACTTCCGCTACACTTAGGCAGAATGATTAAAAAGGGCTACAAGGACCTTATCCCAGGATCATCCTCTGGATGGGGTGGAAGGACTGTGGAATTTCTAGCATATTCGCTATTATGCATAAAAGCCATAACGGTGAGTGAGTGATTTTACGTCACTTTTAGCAGTATTCCAGCAATATCACAGCGGGTGACACTAGAAATGGGCTCCACACATTGCCCCCAACTTGAAAAAAGAACCCGGGTTTTCGGTGTGACGAGCGATCGCTTTGACCACTAGACTACACCACCGTCCATGAACCACAAGCCGACCAGGGCCCACTTGCACAAAACGATCTTAGCGCTACGACTATCTTAAGCCTATATAGGAGAATGGGAGTTACAATCATTGTAGCGCTAAGATCGGTTTGTGCAAGTGGGCCCTGCACCGTATCCTACCATGAGCACCCTTGCCTATTGTCTTTATATGCCCTGAAAGCAAAAGAAACGTCGTAGCAGTTCCTATATCTGTTTTCCCAGAAAAGCTTCGTTTGAGACTGAGGTTAGAGACGTTTTTGTTGCCAAATCTTTTATCTTCCACTCATTCAGTCTGCTTCATATGTCTGAGCAGCATGGCAGTTTTGAACCGACGGTATAAGACCGGAACCAAAGATGGTTTCAGCGGTTTATCTAGACAGTTGTTATTGGTGACAAAGACCATTTGTAATCTGATTCAAAAATGTATTTGGAATTCAGTGTTACATTTGTGGCAGCTGCCTATTGTGTATTTTACGTGATACGTGATGTATTTGGTGTCTCAAAACCGGCCTTCGCGAAACGTGATTTTGTAAGCACTATCCAATATGGCGGAAAGCGCACTTCGTGTAGTATATTTTCGAAAACATTTTGAAAGGTTATTTTAAGACGTTTAGCTTTGTCTGAGATAATAGCGGATGGTATCATGAAACAGGAAATTTCCCCTAGAATTCCAACCATTAAGTATATTTGCATGCGTGATATATTTAGAATATTATTGGACTTCAAAGTGAGGGTTGCAGAGAAGAGCATATATGTCCCTATGGCACACAAGGGGTAAAGATGCTCGATAAGATAAATGCGTTGTTGACTGGTCCCTCGGAGCCCATCGGTTGAATTACCCTGGATGTATATATGTTGTACGGACTCAGGGAACATAAACAAACATCGACGGTACATCAACCCCTGCCCCCCTCGTGACCGGTGAACAACTTATACTGTATATACCATACAACTGAAAGACTGATTCGAATGTGCGTACACTGAACGTGCATCATGTGGTCAGACCCTCTGAATGGGTTGACACGTCATCGTGTCCCGGTGGCTCAGATCGTTGCTCTTGATATCATTCACTAGTTTGTTTGGTTCAGTTGCGGTTACTATCATACATGTAGCTTGCATGAATATTAATGAGTGCGACGTTAAACGAACAAAACATTCGTCGGTGACATGGTTAAAATAAACCCGGGCCAAAATTCTAACGTCAAATCATTTAGGTTAAATTTTCACAATTCTCTTTCAATTAAATAACGTTTTCTTTTTAATTAGTCAGATACACTGCTAACTGTTACCTCAAGCATGAAAGTATAAACAAGTTCTCGTGAACCACAGAGGGTTTTAATACTAAAAACTGCCATCAAGGAATTACTGATTAAAACGGGTTCTTAACACTAAACAGATATAGTGCTGTTTACCGCGCCGTGGTGGCAGTTTTAGTTGCCCTCCGTGTCGTGAATGGGTACTGTGCGTGGCCATTGTGATTGAAGCACTTGTAAAATATATTCAGTTTGTTTGCAGTTCTTAATAGAAGGGGCATAACTCTTCTTTGCCTTGGTCAGCTACGTTGCAAGGCCTCGGAGAAGATACGCGTGAGAAATTTTTAAGCCCCGTACCTCGTTACACTGAGGATTGGCGTTACACGTTTAAAGAGTGAAGGAATCGAACAAGGATATTCGGTCTGAAACTCTTGCACCAGTAGGCTCCACTCTGAGAAGTAGCGACTTAAGGAAAGATTGAAATGCTTCGCATTCTATTTTTACATGCCGTCTAACACCGTCATATGTCGATCAAACGCTTGTCTCGAAGGAAAAGCATGTTGCGTGATGTTTCATTATTTCATCAGTATTTTGTGGCTGTGTCGAAAACCAGTGGTCATGGTTCAAACTCCGACTCGCCCCTTCATGTCTCAAGATTTGTCGGTATGGTGGGGTAGTCTATTAGATAATGTGTTCGGTCGTCATGCCAAAGACTCGAGTTCGATTCCCCACATGGATACAATGTGTGAAACCCATTTCTGGCGTCCCCCGCCGTGATATTGCTGGAATATTGCAAAAAGTGGCGTAAAACTAAACTCACTCACTGTACAGCTGCATGTTGTAATATAGACTAACGGTAATGTCCTTTAAAATTGAAAATGAGCCCTGTTGAGATGGGAGATGTAGAGCCTGATCCTGATGACATCTAGACTTGCACTGCAGACAGGGATGTACAGAAGGGAAAATAATGCTGTTCAGAGACAGTGAGAGAGACTAGCTGGGATACTGTACAAAGCGGCTTTAAATCCAAGTCATACACTGACTACCCTTGTTTTCAAAAGTCATCCTGGAACGTCCTGGACAGTGTCGCTTTGACGCCCTTACAAAATGAAGCAAAAATTAACACAAACGCGATAATTCGGCAATGTCCCTATAGGATTTCACATGTGACCCCTTAAAAGTGATGTATTGGTACTAGAGGCGGATACAGCTTTTTGAGAAACAGGGGGCGGGGTTGGAGGTGCACAGTTCACTTTCAGCCATTTTTGCGAGAGTTTCAACATGCAACGTAAAACACAACTTTGCATATTCTGATACCTTTCGGTATGCATTTACCGAAACAAATCATAAAAAATGTCAATTCAACCTATAAAGTTGAAATACAACGCGTTAAAAAAAGCCCGCGACGTCGGAGTTCAAACGATTCACTTATTTTCCCCCAGCGGTTTGTGGAAAAAGCGGTTTCAACAGCTACAAATAAGTTCGCTGAGCTTGATACAGTATACCTGCCAGGAGTATGAGGTCGTGAGCAGTAGTCTGATCTTGGTTGTGTACACAAACAAATAAATAATCTACATAAAAAAATATGTTGATTGTGATCAGCAGACTCTGTCACAGAGGAAAGTCAATGTCTGGTTTATTGACACTTTTATGTCTGCCAGTCTGTCTACTAATGGCAATATGCACGCGCAACTTCACTGACCACATGCAATTAACATCTATCGGGCTTGCTAGCCTTAAATGAAGAGCTGGCAAATGAACCAGTGGCCAATGAAAATGCTGCTTTACACATGAGTGCACCCCACCGGCTCTGACTGGGTTCAGTATCGCGGCTGCTTCGTTTCGAGGGAGGTAAACTCAGGGATAATCTCTATATAGGCTCCCTGGTAAACCCAAGTACAAAGTATTGCTCTTTTGATTTGCGATCATACTCTATAATTCTCTTTATTTGTTTTTTTATTTAATCAGCAATGCATTTTATGTATCATGAATAAGTCTGTTTTAGTTGTGTCTGATATTTTGGTTGCGTGTGACCTTTAATAAACTTTCTATACGAAGGAAGATGAGCACTGGATCCGCCAAATGGATTCTAAAATAATGTGAAGAATGACCGCACCAGCTGGAACACCACGTAAGACAATATCCCGTTCATTACCCAAAGAAGGACGCAAAGTAACGCCATATGATGCAGAATAATGATCTGCTAACAAAGGGAAATGATTTGGTCTTTCTATGCTGGCGCCATAATCAAACCTTTCTTATACATATCGTATTGTAAAGAGATGTGACAGTTTGATGTCTGTAGATAATGAAATCACAGATAATGTGATTGGAATGGATTTGCCCGGAAGATAAATATGACTATTCATGGCTGTTCAACATGTGATGGGCAGTTTTGATTGAGCAGGTTTGCTTTGAAGACAATGTGGACTTTAATAGAAAAGAGATCATCTGTCCATGCATATATAATTTTGTAACCCTGCTGACAAGTCGCATACATCATCGTATTGATCTCTGTACTCTCAGTTTGATTATATCGTGATGGATGTTTTCGTTTTACAATGTTCGTCGCCTCTCCGACATTGTCGTTTCTCAACACCATATGGACACCAGATGGAGTGTCGGTGTGCATTCGTGTGTATCTGGCACTTGGGGTTGTTTACCGTGATTATGTCATTTGTTTAGCTAACTTGTGGACTGGCTTACAGAGTCGCTTTGACTCGTCGTGATGACGTCATACTGACAAACGGCCACCCCAGGTTTGTCGCCGTTTTCTACACTTGTGGTAACTGGTGTGTTTGTTGGAACAACTTTGCCGAAGCCTTGAAGCAGTTTTAACAAATCAAAGAGTATGAAGTTTTAATGGTAACTATATACCACAGAGTAGCCTAAGACACCATTTAAATTTATTAATCACTCGATTTGAGAGGCCCGTTCCATAAATCTTGAAAGCTATTTTTAACTAAAATAACATTATATATATTTTTATATGGGTTATAGTCACGTATAACTACATTTAGTAAACCATATCGCGAAAGACTTTTTTCTAATTCCAATTATATACCATAAAACATTAGGCAAGCATTAAAAAAAGAAATCCGATTTTACTTGTTATAACACAGGGAAGAGAATGATTCACCATCATTAGGGACAGTAATATGTCACCGCAGCCATAACCATCAGCTATGTCCACAATTAATGACTAAGCCTCATCACCCTGATGTAACACCAAACTGGCAAATCCAGGAAATCCCACTTTGAATGGCACTTTGGTACCAGAGCTATTAACGGGTAAATCCGACGCCGCACTCCGCAGGTTTTCTGCTTGACAATGCAGACACAATCTAAACGCTCCGATCGTAAGTGGCTGCTCAGGCCTGTACATCATTTTTATGTCACATCGTCGATAGTTCCTACCGTGAGTTAATCTGTCCATTATGAGTCTAGTTACCATTACCTGTTCCTGGGAGAGGGCTGGCGATAGGTTCCTGTTACAGTAGGTCTTACCGGACCAGACCCTCCCCGAAGAATTATTGTATTTACGTAAACGAGCATCAGGTGACAAAAAGCCTACATACATCACGTGAACGTATTTGATCATCCGTAAATACAGCTAGTATCATCTTTGGTGTTCCTGGGAATATTTCCTTGATTAGGGTGAGTGAGTTTAGTTTTACGCCTCTTTTAACAATATTCCAACAGGGGACACCATTACTGTGCTTCACATATTGTGCCCATCTCGAGAATCGAACCCGGTCTTCGGCCTGACGGGGTGGGGCAGCCTAATGGGTAAAGCGTTTCCACGTTTCCCCGCATGAATTCCACGACATAATCGTGTGAAAATGATTGAGAATATCTTTCCGTTTTACAGTAAATAGTTTGAATGGAACTACTTTTTCTATGATTATATTTGCTCTGTTCAAATACTCTACGTGGTACAAGGGCGTTCAGACAATCAGGAGTCAAACAAGGATACACATTACAGAGAGTTATAAGTTGAGAGCGATATCGTCTTTCTGTCAGAGTACTAGAAAAGGTTTCCCTGTATAGTTTATCATGACTGGTGCCAAGAACCGCACCGTATATAGAACGTAAAGTGTCTAAATGTAAATTCTCCAGTAAGATCCCTGTTCAGTCTTGCAGTTATTTATGCACTTATGCATTTATGAAAGCGATGATCAAAAAGTAGTAAGATAATGGAATTGTATAAAGTATTAACAGTTTTTCGAGATAAACGGAATTTCAAACTTCTCAGAAATTGATCATTGGACTAATTTTCTTTATGATATATGTATGCACTTTGCCAGAACAATCGCTTTGAAGTATAATACCTAGATGTTTATGGTAATCAACTTGTTTAGTAGTTTCTCCATTAATTAATATGTTTGGTCTGACATAGTTTGGTGTTTTCCGAGTGAAAGGTATGCTCTCAGTCTTACTAGGATTAAAACTAACTTGGCACTTTTTAGCCCAATCTGACATTTTTGCCAAATCTTTGTTTATAACTGCAGCTGCTGCAATATGATTTTCTATTACAACATATATCGACATAACATCCGCAAAAGGCGGATGTTACTATCTGTACAGCTTCAACAACGCCATTGATGTAGATGATGAACAAAAGCAGTCCTAAAACATCTACTTCGATTCAGTGGTGTTTGGGTGTGACCCTTGCTATTGCTTCACGTGAATGTAAGCTTTATCCTGTGTGTGGCGATGTTAGTTCTTTAGAGTTGGAGATTTTCTAGCCACTTGCTATCGAACTACTGGCTATTTCACACTTCCCTCGCGTCTGGGTTAACCTGTCTGCCACAGCTGGATGTTTGTCATTTCGCTTTGCTTGTCCACCAGGAGAGGGTAGATTGCCCCGACTACGTAATTTGAACGAACCAAATATATTTGTATCTTTCCGAATATTGAGTGTGTGTTGGCCGCATATGAACAGCTGCTGTTTATAGTTCCCATCGATATATACACGGTTCAGTGTCAAGCCGAATTTGAGCTGTCGTGAGACTAAAGTTCGATGAATATGTATTCCGATTCTTGAAATAAAACCTTGAAAACATTTGACAAATATTTGCCCCGACTGGGATATTGATAAAAGTGGCAAGCAACATACACACTCCTAATTTTAACGCATCATGTCAGGCGCCACATGTCACGATATCGACACCACTGGCTGCAATCGACAAGGTCAAATTACATGTTTTGTAGCACCGTGTTCGGACCTCTTAGGAAATATGTCGCGCACGTTATGAAATTCCTAATTACACATGATAGACTTGACGACATATTATGATATCATAATCCCAAGGAGGCGAACTCAAATCGATAATTGGTCAAGGTTACATCGCCTCGGCCCTGGGGTGAACTAGTGATTGTGTCTGGGCTCTGTGACTGTATATCAGTCTTTCGGTTCTCACTGGATTTATATCATACAAATTATGCTATGGGTAAATACATATGGTAGACTTGACAACACATTATGACAGAATACTCTCTTTATTTGGCACAATCTCTGTCGACTATAAGTCAGGTGCCTGGTCTGTATTTTCGGGGGTATTTGTTGTCAGTGCAGTCCGTTGACATAAAAGCGAACTGATGAAGTGCAATCTAACTCGAAAACAAATAAAAATATGATACTCAGTGAAACGCTGATCAAATCAAAATATCAAACCAACTCTGTGAGATTGTTTGTAGAATTTAAGCCCTTAATATTGAAAAGTTGTAGAACAGACTATCATTAAAATATTGACACAGTCATTACGACAGTTGTTACAAAGGATGAGTGCAAAGATAGGGACAGGAAGGTGTGCGATGGGGATGGGGATGGTACAGCACAGGTTAATGAATCAATTACTTTGCTGGAACTTGCGCACGTGCTTGTCGAATATCTGGCTGTCCCTTTCTCTGCACTCCTCCCTCGTACAAAAAGTGACCTGTGTCAATATTATGATACGTAATGATAGTGTGTTAAACAAGTTTTTTCTACTCACAGAGATGATCTGATGTTTTATTATGACGAGAATTTCATTAAGTATTATATATTTATCAGTTTTCTAGGTAGATTGCAATTCATCGGTCCGCTTTTGGGACATGGTGGCTATCGGAATATTTTGCAGATGGAGGCTATAGGAATGTTTTACAGATGGTGGCTATCGGAATGTTTGCACATGGTGGCTATAGGAATATTTCGCAGATGGTGGCTATGGGAATATTTTGCAGATGGTGGCTATCGGAATGTTTTGCAGATGGTGGTTATAGGAATATTTTGCAGATGGTGGTTATCGGAATGTTTTGCAGATGGTGGCTATCGGAACGTTTTGCAGATGGTGGCTATATATCGGAATGTTTTGCAGATGGTGGTTATAGGAATATTTTGCAGATGGTGGTTATCGGAATGTTTTGCAGATGGTGGCTATCGGAATGTTTTGCAGATGGTGGCTATCGGAATGTTTTGCAGATGGTGGCTATCGGAATGTTTTGCAGATGGTGGCTATCGGAACGTTTTGCAGATGGTGGTTATAGGAATATGATGCAGATGGTGGTTATCGGAATGTTTTGCAGATAGTGGCTATCGGAATGTTTTGCAGATTGTGGTTATAGGAATATTTTGCAGATGGTGGTTATCGGAATGTTTTGCAGATGGTGGTTATCGGAATGATTTGCAGATGGTGGCTATCGGAATGTTTTGCAGATTGTGGTTATCGGAATATTTTGCAGATGGTGGCTATCGGAATGTTTTGCAGATGGTGGTTATAGGAATATTTTGCAGATGGTGGCTATCGGAACGTTTTGCAGATGGTGGTTATAGGAATATGATACAGATGGTGGTTATCGGAACGTTTTGCAGATGGTGGTTATCGGAATGTTTTGCAGATGGTGGTTATAGAAATATTTTGCAGATGGTGGTTATCGGAATGTTTTGCAGATGGTGGATTATCGGAATATTTTGCAGATGGTGGCTATCGGAATGTTTTGCAGATGGTGGTTATCGGAAGAAAAGGCTCATTGACTATCTAGTGTGTCAACTTTGTATCCCAATATAAAGGTGCCATATTTGTGTATGGATTGTTTCTAGTGGGCGGGATTAGTATGGGAGCTTCTCTTCCATACGTTGTTGGTTCAACAGTGGTTCAACAAGCCATCTAACAATCACTTAAACAAGGAGTCCAACACAAGTGTAGAACCCAGGTGCTCGTGTCACTGCAACGATTAAAGAGTTTTTTAAAATATGAAAATTTTGAAATGAGCCCCGACTTGAAAGGCTTCACAGTTCAATATATCCTCTCAAAACCTTTACATATTTTTTGAAGAAAATGTTTAATCCTCGCAATGACACGAGAGCCTGTTGTGTAGAATGTTTGAAGAAGTGTGGATTGATTGAGCCAAAGAATTCTTCATGATTGTTTTTTTCATTCACTCTGTCACTCATTTATTTCTCTGTTCTTTATATTACACTATAAATGCGCATTTTGTAACAGGATACACCACATTTCTCAGACTAAATATCAGCCCAGTCGTGAAGATCCGGTTAGAATGAATCTTCAGTAACCTATGTCTGTCATGAGAGGCGACTAACGGGATCGGGTGATCAAACTCGATGACTTGCTTGGCACACGTCATCGTATCCCAATTGCGAAGACTGTTGCCCATGCTTTTGATCACTGGGTTGTCTGGTCCAGGCTCGGTTATTTACAGACCGCCGCCATATAGCTGGAATATTGCTTAGTTCGGCATTAAACAACAAAGCAGCCAAAACACTATCAGTCTGATCGGCTAACAAAAGTGTCTTGAGATGTGACGTGTTTGCTGGTCACGTGATCGGCGTTCTGATCCTCCCGTCCGCCGGGGTAAAAGTACAATGTCATGTTGTCAGTGCATTGTCATCTGTCATGCTCTGTGATCCTTCCATGACATGCCCTTGGCGAATTTACACACGCCCAAGGAATCGCCCCACTGACCCGAGTTTTGATTAATTACTGTGGGTCTCACTTTGATGCTAGGTCAAAGTGGATGCAAATCAAGACAGACTCAGCGGAGTAGGTTCCGTGGAAATGTCAAACCGAACTTTACTGCTTGACAAGTATTAGATGAGCCAGCGCAGTGAACGTGTTTGTGACAAGCAGGCTTGTCAGGTAATCTGGACGAATACACTTGGTTGCTACGGGTAGATTGGTGATTAAGCACGTGCAATACATGCTGACCGTGGCATGAAATCAATACCGCTACTGTTTAACACGGGTCTCGTAGAGCGATTTAGTTCAGCAAAACACGATTCGCACAAGGAAATTGAATTTTTCAATATTTAGACGACAACCTGTTTCCCTGTTGTTTCAAATGGGATGTTCTGGAGGGCGTCCCCATGTATGCAAATTGGGGTCATTTGTCAGGTCATGCTTCATTTTATACTTGTCAAGCAGTAGTTTTGACATGCATGCTGATATACATGGTACAGTCAGTTTGCCAGTAATTAAATTAGAGAATCAAATACTCAAATACTTTGTTCCATAAAGCGATCTTAGCGCTAAGGCGTGCCTAACTTATGCACATTAATCAAACCTTACGACATACGTGGCTACGATGGCTGATTGTTCCACAGATGCCGTTTACATAATCAAAAGAAATGCAAACAAACATAATATCATTTATTTGTTTTCTTTCCGTGCATTACACATCCTTAGTGTAATTTTAGAAGAGTTCACAAGTTCATTAAGATCACATAATAATATACATATTAAATCAGAATGATCACACAATGGTAACATGACGGACGTAGTGCTTAGTAGCAGGTGTGTCCAATGCGCGCGCTTGTATATGTAACAGCAAAAGAAACGCAAATCAGGCTTTTTGTCAAGTTTTTAAACAGAAGACATAAACATGAACTCTTACTTTGATGAGATTTTTTTTTTCGAAAATTACGTAACTTTTGCTGTTCAGTATAGTTGCAACCTTGCAATGCGGGTTTCACCATCTACCTCTCCTTGTGTCTCTATGTGAAGTTTTCAAACCTCCTGACTCGCATGAAGAAACATGTGATGATCCGGGTTAGAACTGGTCTTCAGCAACCAATGCATGTCGTAAGAGGCAACTAGCGGGATCGGGTGTTCAGGATCACTGACTTGGACGACACATGGTAGAGTATCCCAGAAGCGTAGAACGATGCTCGTGATCGTGATCACTAACCAAACTCGATCGTTTATGATAACGTGCGATAACAACAAACAAACAAAACAGACAAAACAAAACTGGTGAAGATCTCGAGACTGGAGGATGCTTCTACTGATTGAGTGAGTGAGTACGTTTTACGCCGCACACAGCGATTATCCAGTTATATGTCGGAGGTATTTCCCGCTGAGAAAGACGAGCTTACCATTACCGAGGACACCTAGTGTCAGCATTGGTTCTCAATAATTTTCTCATAAAACTTTCATGCACAACGATGTCGGCAAACATAATAGCCTGCTTATTCCACTAGCACTGACGTCATCATTTCTGTGAGACAGTTCACAACGAAACACAATAACCTTCCGTGCACACATTCAGCGTCCGCTTAAGTAAACACAGAATCAGCAAAAAAAATGAAATAAAACTCTGCAACTTCCTAATTATGAATGGATGCAATCAATATAAGCGGGTGTGTTCATATCATTCGATAGTTGTTTACACAACAACAAGGCGCGACCAATCAATTATACTTGAAACCTGGTAGTATTTCAGACTTGGCACGTTAAGGTGCACGTACAACCCAGATAGCACATGCTACATGTGTCATATTTGGGGTTTCACTTTCTCAGTAAAGTACAAATTCTGGTACTCTTTTGGGGGGTCGAGTCCCATCCGGGATTCGAACCCGCACCCTCAGAATCAGGCACCTAATCGCCAACACACAAAGTCAGCCGCCTAGCCCACTCAGCCACCGCGACTTCCACAAAAATGAAAGTCGGACAACTGGTATTCTAGACTGCGTACTTTGTGTATCCCTCTGACAAGTGTGGCACGGCTCCCACGGTCGAAAGCTATGATTACACGATGCCATTTAGAAAGTAGTTAAATGCAACATATGTCATATTTAGGATTTAACTTTCTCAGTAAAGTACAAATTCTAGTACTTTTTGGGTCGAGTCCCACCCGGAATCTATACTTTACTGAGAAAGTGAAATCCCAAATATAACATATGTTGCATCTGACCACTTTCTATAAATGACATCGTGTAATCATAGCTTCCCCGTGATGCACTGGGATATGATTGTCTTATTGTGGGATAATAAACCTACCCAAATAGCTTTGATGATTAACAAAACGGGAAATAATAATAATTTTCTTCATGATATTTATCTAGATAGTGGATCAAAAGTGTTGAATGACAAAAAAAAACGCACGTAAATAATCCAAAAATAGCCAATAAATACATTCGGTGATGCAATACATTTCACTGAACAAAGAAACGACAATAAGAGAACAAATACAGAAAACAGTTCTCTTAATAATCCTGTACACACACTGTACTTTATACTTAATATCGTTGGACAATTTCAACCGTTATCAAAATTCTTCGGTATGAAAATATATATATAGATTTGACAATAAAATACATTCTCTTCATTCGTTGTAGTAGGTGCTTTACACAGTGATACGAATTATGTCCACTCACTATAAGAAATAAGACGGGCATGTTTGATCTGTCCAGTCTGGGCTTAAAAGATAAAGATAATTGCATTTTTAATATGCTTACACACACAACATTATAACAACAGTCGTAACCACATATTACAACCAAGATACCTGAAAACATGCTTTCTCTCCGTATTTCAGTGGATAGCCTAGTGGTTATGGCGCCCGCTTGACATCCCAGAGGTCCGGGTTTGATTCCTACTCATTTGAGCCCATTTTTGTGTAGTCCGCTGTGACTTTGCACAAATATTTCCGAAAACGGCGCCAGAATATGATAACTTATTGTTTATTTCTTGTTCTTTGTACCGTCGTTCGTACTCTGTGTGTATACCATGGAAAGGGAAAGCTTTTAAGCAGAACCGTTTCCATGTTTTTTTCTTGATCTTTGACCAAGAACTTGGGACATTGAAATAATCAGGGAAAGTTAACTTGGCAGAGCGAGAAAGTTGTTCCTTTTCATTAAAACGACGTTGTGTGTGAACATGGTGTGGTTCAAGAGCCATGGTACAATGCTATTTCGTTACAGTAACAAGTCCGGTGAGTATAGCACGATGTGAAACTGTGATTGCCAGAAAACTCCGATATCGCACAACGAGTAAGATCACTGTAGCCTTAACTCCACGTAATAACATGAAAATTGTCTTCCGTGTTAAAAATCGTGATATCGCGGAACGCCATTTTCATTTCCTTTGTTGTTCCTGGCTTGATACATGAAGAGTATTTTGATTGGGTCCGTATCTGCTATCACCCTCGGGAACGTTGACGTCATCTCCATTTCCGGCAGCGCCAGCCTCGATTTGATTAATCCGCAGCGTCGTGACTGAATTGCTGGGGCGGATTCTGTTTCGACGTTGAAACATTTCCTTTAAAGCATTTCTGAAGCGAGAACCACTGATACAGTACAACAAAAAGTTAACAGAATTGTTTGTATACATTAGCGTATTAGAAATTGCCCATAAAAGGGACATAACTGCTTCGCGGCGTGGTGGACTGTCCACCTTCCAGTAAGGTTCTCCAATAAGATACACGCTGATGGGAGCGGTACACACAAAGAATACCACGTTCAAAGCCAGGAGCATCATTGTCATTGATGACGTCTTTTTGTCTTGATATCGTTCGTGGTTCGTTGTTATTGTCAGCACCACGGGATTTATTCGCCGGGTATTCCTCTTTCTGGACACAACTTTCTGGACGATGGAGATATTTGCAATAATGAGCACGGTCAGTGGTATTAAGGAAAATACACACAGGTCAATCCATGGCCAGACACGAGACTGGAAGTGGTCGTACCCCTCCCAAAGTGAAGCACAGCGTTCGATGTTTGTGGTGCCACCTAGCGTCATCTGAACATCCCCAAGGCCGTACAAGAAGTGCGAGTTGAGAGCCAACAACAAGACCGTTATGACTGCAATATTTACGAAAGCTGTACATCGAGTGTAGTACTTCTTTACCGTGTATGGAAACATCACCGACACAAATCTCTCAACAGTGACGGAAACGAGAAGCCAGACTGACATGTCGAGGGTGAAGTACACCATCCAGATGTGGACCTTGCAGGACATCTCGCTGATGAATCGGATGTCAAGCTGGATGACCACACGCAGCCATTGACGCAAAAGACCAGTATAGAGGACCAGAATGTCCATTACAGACAAGGCGGTGAGGTAGATGGACACCGTGGAGTCCCTCATGGACTTCCTGTTGAGGACGATAATGGACAACACGTTACCGATAGTCCCGAGGATTAGAAGTACGGGTGGGCAGAAGGACCACACCCATCTACCCGCCTTGTATTCAAGATACTGAGTGTAGTGGTCGGCAGCTGCTGCTGTAACGTTGGATATAGCCTCCATGTTCATTGTTGTTTCCGCGACCTTCGACCACCATCACCACTACTCACAGCCTTAAAATGCCACAGTGCGGATAGACACAACGATATGTCTTAAGAAACATCGTATATTGGCCGCAAAGAGACGTCATTTGCATTCATATGATTTTGTGGTACTTCGATTCCGACGGTTGTTCTTGAATTGTGACGTAATATGATATTGATAAATCTAAGCCCGTTAAGTGATTGGCCTCATTATTCTCACAATAGAGACCGGATTCCCTACGGATCAGTCGCTGTGATTGCATTCATTGTAATTTCCTGCATATACAGGGGAATGTTTCAATGATGTCTACATTGCCTTCGTTATGGGCGAGGTTAGATAACTGTCAATCAAACTATTGGTCTGAATATCAAGTTCTTGTGGACCAGCACCGATGGTACATTGTGTGGTACTGAGAAAGTGGTTAACTCAACTGGTCACTCTCATTTTGTATTACATATATGGTAACTGACAATATCCCATACTGAATATCAAAGACCAGGTTCAACCTTCATTTACAAGCAGTGGTAGCTCATTGATCGTTGGTGGTAGCACTGTTTTAGCATATACTACCTAACGGATGAGCACCTCCATTACTAGATATCATGAGATATCAGGGTGTCAGGGTGTCATTTCATGCAGGCTCTTACAATTAGAAGCCCTGTATTTCTCGTAGGTTATGGAAGCGAGAAATATATATTTGTCGATTAAATGCTAAGACAGTAATTCATATCTGACTGCTACAGCTGAAAATAGCAAAGTCTGAGTATTTACGTCCTCTCAAGTCAGGGGCCTAATGTGAAGGATCGATCTGGTATTTTTTCTTCAGGTCATCGAGGCTGGTCCAGATGCCACAATAGCAGAACAATCAATTCCTTGGTGGTTTTGAGAAAATGATATATCAGTTTTCTGGCGCATAACAGATCCCTTAATATTGATTGTGATTTCAATATGCATCTTCCGTGTGCCTCATCCCTGATGGGTAATGTTATGAAAGAGTTCGTCTAATAAACGTTCCCACTAAATGACGCATCAGAGATAGAGCATAGTGTCTGGCCCTGTGATTGGTCAGTCTAGAAAGGGGTGTGGCAGCATCACATCCATCTTCATTGGTCGTTAGGGTCACGTGTTTCTTGTCTGAGCAATGTCGGATCTGAAAACAAAAATCAGTGCTGACAAAAAGAGGACTGGTTGTCGTAATGTCATACATATAGCAGATCCCATGGTACACATGGAACCATGTGTCCGAACATGACCCTTTTTGCGACATGCCCAAGACATCAATATTGATTATATTTACCATTAAACTAAAGATTGAAATGATAAATATGTCGTTTTACGAGGTCTGATATAAATTACTTATTTGTCAATGTGTCGATAACGTATGTTTCTTCGCTACCAATCCAAGATACTCGTTAACAATGCTGCATTTGTCGAGGTCAAGCATATCAGTCCATACCGTGACAGACTGTAATAGCGTTCAATACTGCATTCACCGACAACTAATAATATTGTCTTAAACGTCGCCATTCGCTGTGCATATTTGCCATCCAATGAATTTATGGCGAAATCTAAATCCAAGAACCCATTTTTCTTACACGTGATTTGTAAACATAATCATCGTACTTCGATAAAGTAATGAGGCTTGAAGTGAGTGAGTGTGTGAGTTAGTTCAGTTCCCTGTCGTTTTGAACAATAATGTAAATTAATCCAATATAAAACATGAACCTTACATTACATCATGTTTTGGTGTCATGTTAAACTCAGCTGGAGAACATTCAACTTTGATGTGTTTATTTGTTTGTTTGTTTATTGTCAACGTCACACCAAAAAACGTTCCAACTATATGAGTTTCCCAAAAAGCCATTTTACCCAGACTTTCCAATGGCTGAAATCATGAGCACTGAAAATGACTTGCAGTGAAACACTGACGCGAGATCATACAACGCAGAAACCTGCGTTTCTTTTCGAAAAACATTAATAAATACACATACAAAATATTTTGAGCGCGTTTTGGGGACGCATAGATTCTGATCTACGTAATTTTAATAAGTACCTTAACACAGCAAAACGTAAATAAAAACAAGAAATTTTGAAATGATTCAGGACTGTAATGAAAATGATCAGGTCTACACATTTAAAAAATATTTCTACACGCAGTCTTACAAATCATACTGCAAACACTGTTATACGACCAGTGTTATCAAATAATGCAGATCAGTGGTTATACCCAAATAGTTATTCCATATTCCCATCAACCGTCTGGTCACATTAGGATACTATGTCATAACATACTTTTCAATTCTTGGAAGGTATTCCTGTTGAGTTCACTGGCTGCTTCTAACCTATATTCAGGACGCCGTTTTGTTGCTAACCCGTACAGAAATATGTCACAGCTCACCAGTGGGGTTAAATACATGTATAATCATTTCTTTCGGACGTTTTCACACATTTTCCTCGAATTTACCTCTCCGATATCTATCGATAATCGAACGATGTTTAGTCAAGGATTATCGATCTCAGCGGTCTGTATCGATAACCAGTCCTACATCGTGGAGTATTATCAAGCGTCACTTTCTTCACGCATGCATAATTCCTAATTAGTGTTTAAAAGCACACCTATGTCTTGAAAGGAAATTTCATGTCGTGTGTAGGCTATTTGTCACTGTAGTGAGTGAGTGAGTGAGTGAGTGTAGTAATACGACAGCCTTCTGTAAATAGTCGAGTCTGGACCAGACAATCCAGTGATCAACAGAGCATCGATCTACGCAAATGGGAAACGGTGACCTGAGTCAATAAAGTCAGCGGGCCTGTATACCTGGTCCCGTTAGTCGCCTCTGAAGATCAATTCTAACCCGGATATTCACAAGTTCGTTAGATATAGATCCTCCAGTCTTCCATCAGCGATCGATGGCTACCCACAAATTACGATAGCTGACCATGAGTCAGAGCTGTTGTTGCGGCATTGTACGGTCTCGCTGTACGCATCATGACTGGGTAGAAGGGCGACTGTGTAACATAAGCTTAAAACGATGTTTGCAATCCTTGAGACTGATGTGAGGCCGATAATACCTCTTTTAACAGTCACAATCACTGCAGGATGTAAGGTGGGGTAGTCGGCGTAATGATTTCAGGAAAAAATAAATTAAAAATATACTTATGCTGAGTTGTAAAAGGAACATAAACTCCGGGTCCATGCAGCTAAGGCCGCGGTGATAAATATTTATGTTTATATGTCTTTTTTATCGTCACCCTTTTGAAAATGCAGTTGACGAAATTCACATTTGCATATTGAAAATTACTTTTGTCCATTTTTGCCTCCTAGTTTATGTTAAGATGATATGATAACATGCTAACTAAAGCATGAGCAGGCCTGACCCAGGATAAAATATTTACCGCACCTTTTGCACACTCTGTTTTGGGTGAGTGAGTGAGTATGGTGTTATACCTCTTTTAGCAATATTCCAGCAATAGTACGACAGGAATCACCGGAAATGG
The DNA here is from genome assembly GCF_037392515.1 of Haliotis asinina. Classification (NCBI taxonomy): domain Eukaryota; kingdom Metazoa; phylum Mollusca; class Gastropoda; order Lepetellida; family Haliotidae; genus Haliotis; species Haliotis asinina. The sequence goes on along the minus strand of NC_090282.1, from coordinate 70,873,458 downwards.
GTTTCGCAACATTATTTCCATGTATTGAATCTACCCGGGGTCTTCAGCATGACACAGAACGCTTTCACCACGCCACAATCCTATGGCGACTGTCTGTAAATCTAGTTTCGACCAGACAATACAGTGATCAACCGTAGGGGTGTCGATCTACGCAACTGGTTGACCTGTAAAGCAAGACAGCGAGCCTGACCACCCGATCCCCCTTAGTCGACTTCAGCGACAAACATAGGTTGCTGAGGTCAGTTTCTAACCAGGATCCATAATTCCACATGTCCATAATTACTCAAACAATGAAAACAAATAAACAGCTTTCTAGGAAATGTGCCGTGTTTTAATGTGAATATTTGGCTTGCCTCTGCATGTGTTTGTGGTAGATGCCGATTACACTGGATACACTCATCATCACTTTATAATAGTGGTACCTGATGACATTGTCGGAATCGTACATTAAAAAAGTACTTTTGGATAATCATGGAAAGTTATAGATAGCAATATGACGACGACAAGCCTCTGTAAACAGGGAGATTCTAGCAGATTATCCTTGTGTAAACATACCATTCTGTCCATACATCAATATTTACGGTTACTCAGTATTCACTGAATGGACAAAGCTTGTCTCTTCAACCATGGTGCCCCACGTTATTCCATCATCTAAATTCTTCTCAAAGGCTTTGAGACTACTTTCGCTCATTATTAGACCATGAGTGGTTGATGGACGTGGTTGTATAGGACGCCATATTAAGCATGCATGATAGCGGCTGTGCAATCTTATCCGATATGATAATCGATAAAATTTATAAATATTAACTAAAATATGATAATGTGATCGTGATCGATTTGAAGATCGGATTAGTTGTTTGACAATACATAAATAACGCTAAAAAGAGAGTAACAGTGTTATTCGAGATCTGAAACTGTGCGGTCGTTATCAGTCATCTACACTAATGCACTTATTCACGTTAGGTTTGATAAATCTTACCTCTCGAAGCCATTATTTCTTTCGCTCAAAAAGAAATCTGCTTATGAAAAATAGATTCAAGATAAGAGAAGGTACGATTGATTTGAAGCTGGAACGTGTTCCGTCTTCTCCCATCTCACGAGGACGGTGAGCTAGACTAGTGGTTAAAGCGTTCCCTCATCACGCTGAAGGCCCGGGTTCGATTTCCCACATGGATACTATGTGTGAAGCCCATTTCTGGAGCATGCCGCCGTGATGTTGCTGGAATATTGCTAAAAGCGGCGTAAAACTAAATTCACTCACATATTTCACCCTTATTGTATGATGTATCTTAAACAATACAGGATATCACTTCCAGAAGGTCAATTTAGTATCATGTAAGTCAAGTGTTTCTTAAAATATTACTCATTAAAAAGTTGGGGATAATGAACTTTCAATTTGGATAGGAAGTGTAAACGTTAACAAACGTTTCAAGGACAGACATCTTGATTTTGACATTTTTCAAGAAGGTCGAGAAATCACTAAGAGCATTAATTTTGACACTCAACTTGCATCACACATTTGCTAGTGTTTGTTTCTGGTCGTTTGTTTTGAAATGAAAATCGTATACAGGCAAATTACATGTCATACACCAATCATCTTTCAAAAGCGACTACATTCCACATAACTATGGTTGTAAGGACGTGCAAATGTTGATGCACTCTCAAAACATTCAGTAATATCATATCAACATTGATCGACTCCGATAAACCTCCTACATATTTTTAATCATAAATAAAAAAAATGAATATCCCCTACTTTTTTAAGAGTATATACATGACACACTTTCGAGGCCCATGCCTTTCTGGCGTTTTTAAACAGGTTTTTTCAAAATGTTACATATTAGGGACAACTGTGTTATTTTGTGTTTGCTATTTTAAAGCATATACTAAATTCTGAATCGCTGTTGTGTTGTTTGCGATCAAATTGTGAATTCTCGTCTTCTCCAACGCTCAGAATCAGCTCCACACCCAAGAATCGATTAGTCGGAAACAGTACTGTGGGGAACGAAACCATGGAATCAATTCGAAGTCGATCTCTGTCAGCAAACACGGGTGGTCACAGACTATGTTTTCCAGATTGCTCTTGCTCCTTGATTTGGTTGAAAATATTCTGTTTCTTAAGAAGGATATGGTACAAGGTATTCCTTTTACTATACTTCTCAAACGTGTTTCTTTGATTTGTACATTTCACGTGGTGCTTCCTTCTTCTTATATACCCATCAACTTTACTCGATGCCTCTTTGTGTCCCCGTTGTTATCTCGGGTTTCGAATGCCACCTACATTTGTTCTTTTTTAGTTTTCTTTTTAGAGTCATTGAAAATAAACCTCATTTGTTAAACGGGACGTTTCGGTGTAAATTTCTATGCCTTCTTTCCTCACGTCATTCACCCACGTACCAATTTTTGGGGTGTCCGGTATTGCAGGGTTTCTATGTATTTATCTGACAAAGTCGTTTTATCTATTAAGGACTGACATAGAGGCTGAGAGAAACAACTCACCCAGTACCTTTGTGCGATTATTATAATTTTACGAAAATCGTTAAATCGTCGGGTTTTTTTGGGGTTTTTTGGCACGCTTGCTGTTATGGATGTGCCAGTTGTTTTCTGTTTGACACATTGAGGACGCTTTGATTACGCTTTCAATCAACTGGTTAGTTAGACAAACATTGACACTGCCTGCAAGTAATCACGATTGTATGGCCTAGAGAAGTAATCATTGACAATGAATATTACTGCAACACATTAATCACATCTCCGCGGTGTCGGCACTGCAAAGGTTGCTCTTGTATAATCTTATAGGAAAGCTACAAATTTACAGCCAAAGGAAACACTTCAAAAACTAAAAACACTTCAGTATTTACTTAGACAATACAATGATTCTTCAATTTATATTTGATATTTTGTTACATGGGAGTAGGTATCCTCCAGTATCGAATTATCGATTTGGTAACCATATACTCTACAATAATCGATAACTCCGGATCTTCCTAACTGCTGGCTTAATTAAAAATCACCGATTTTTTTACTCTCAACCTGGCTTTAATGAAGCACTATTCGAACGTTCCTAAACGTAACGCTTCATAGCAGTGTCAGTGTTTTGTTAGATTAATTTACTTGAGTTTTGTAAAAACATACTAAACATGCTAAAATCGGCGTTTTAACAGGCATAAAAGAGAGGGAAGCGTTTGAAAACTGACATAATAAAAACAATCATTTGTTTAGTTGCATGCTTTTTCTATACGACTATATGTAAATCATATTGTATGGCTATTGATCTGCTTTCATTATCTAAGACGCTGTGTACCATATACACCACTACTGCATCTCTCGCTAGGGTAGGGTTAATTGGGCGTAACCTCAGACACATTGGGAGCCTGGGGTGGGTTGGAAGGAGGGAAGCGGGGAAACGGAAGCGTGACAATACTTTCAACATAAATATTATAAAAATCTACAATAAACTTTTACCGCAACCTTAACGGTTCTATTGATATCCTGTTGTAACGTTAGTATTATCCTGTTATTAACGTTGGATGATTGTGCGGAATAGTGACGTATCAAGTCCAACTCCACAGAGTTAGCGATTGTACATTTCATGATATCGCTATGTTCTGAACGTACACCTGATGAGACTAATGCAAATAATCCGTCTGTCTGTGACGTTGTAAGCAGTCTGCATGGATCTAATCCGGTGGTTTATTTTCCTAAAAGGAACTGTAACCATTACAAGCATCGGTGTTAGTTCTGGTTATTCAAAAATCATAAACAAATGTATGGCTGTATCATAAGACAAATATGGCAATCCGTGATCCAATTCTACATAGTAATACGAGAGCAACCTTTAAATAACCTAAAAACTGAAAACAAAAATGAGTACCGAGATGTAAAAAAACAACACTGCTTCACCTTGTGGAACAAATGTTTAAACCAACCATCAATGAACGCCTACCTGTAGAAAGGTTCTTCTGCGAAGCAAACCAACTTACTTGAGAGCGTGTCCTCCGTCGACTGTTGAAACATGAAAGGCTAGGACATGTCCTCCAGGGGTCAATTGTCCTCGAAAGTGATCGACAGTTCCTTTATTGGTTCCGATGCCTTCTCGGGAAGAGGACCCTCGTAGTTACCTCCGTTCCCCTCATTAATTTACCTGGCATGTGAGACAGTTGGTCGATAATGCTACCTGTTTTCCTGTTCTCAGATACCGCTGGACTGAGCGCCCGTCTACCTTGAATACCATTCATTACCTTCCAATCACTGACCAGCCGGTCTGACACGCTGACTGTAAACAAAGCACTCTTTACCGTCGACGATGTTCATGTTTCGGACAAAGGTGTTGGATTATGTCCTCCTGCATGCTGAACATGTTGCTCTATGGATTAGGAAAAAGAAGGACAAATTTAGTATATTGATATGAATGTCCTAACTCTTTGGAAAATAGCACCATCCAGCCTAGTGTGCATGAGGAACAAATAACTTCCAATATCATCTGTTGTTAGCAGTATAATAGATCAAATCCGACGCCGTTCTTCATTAGAAAAAGAGAACATTGCATGCAGTTGCCAGAGTTATCTCCATGCCAAACAGAAACTATGACCACCAAGGAGTTATCATTTTCAGGGTCAATAAGTAGAATTGGTCTCTGAAACACACAAGACAACACACGCGTGCACGCATTGACACAATGACTTAGTGCACTCGAGGTTGAACTGACACCCTGCAGTCATTGTATCATATGGATGTAAGAGAGAGCGACTTTAGTTCCGTAAGAGAGAGAGAGGGGTGGGGGAGAGGTGATATGAAGGAACAGAGAGAGTGGGTGAGTTTTGTTTTACTATCGGCCTTCATTTGTTGTTTAAATCACACTCAACAATGATCAGTTATATGGCTGTGAACACAGAGGTGAGAGGGAGTGAGTTGAGCTTTCGTCAATATAGAAGCGTCATGATCAACATATCTATCATTGTAAAAGAGTATGGTACCAGACACATCGTGTATGTATCTTCCGTAATTTATGAACAGTAAAACATTTCTTTCTAGGACATAGCAGATCTAACTCCGAACATATAAACCATGAGTGCTTGAAGGCTTCTGTCTTCTAATGACATTTGTTATGTTTAATCAAATATTGTCTACTTCTATATGTCGTGCAAATACTACGGTTCTCTCCCCGTGTGCCGCTCAGGGTGGTGGGGTAGCATATTGGTTGATAAGGGTCGCCCGTCACCCCGATTACTCACATGGGTACAATGTGTGAAGCCCATTTCTGGTCTCCCCAGCCGTGATATTGCTGCAGTATTGCTAAAAGCGGCTTAAAATCTTACTCACTCACTCACTCACTCATTGTCTGCCGCTGAGCAGCAAATATGACAGTATACATGTGTTGCCCTTTGTCGAAAACAAGTCGATCATTATATTATTCAACTTTGATGATTAGCGACATAGCGCCTATTCATCACATGACCTTATGTCTCCGTTGTCGGGTTGTATAACGAAATGTTTACAGTCGACAAGATTGTTCACACTTTGGGTATAATCAACGTTGATTAAAAAACATAACAGCGGGTAGGTTCAGTGGGTGTAAAATTTGCCACAACACCACATTGTCAATGACCAGTGTTATTAGGGCATATGGAAGACCCAGGGGATTACAACCGCGCGTTGGGGGATATTGTCAAATACATTAAGGCGTCAGTGACCGATGTCAGTAGGGAGGGGTGTATGGATGACCTACAGGGTGACAACCACCCGTTGGGGGATATTGTCATGTGGGCTAAGGCGTCATTATTGCACGATTCATCATCTTCACATTCAGGAAACTCTCGTTGATTTTACACAAAGGTGACATGAATGAAGAATGTCAAATTTCTAAAGTATTCTTTTCAGTTCGGCGTTTCTGTGCTGGTTATGGTGCAATCAAAGAGATAAACCTCCTGCCATAGTCAAAGGTTAGCTATGTAAAAAGAGAGACGAGTGTGCGTCCTTGTCTAATCACATATATCAACGTAGATATAACAACACGATGGTGAGGACGTAGCACGACCCCGACGTCGGGTTTTCTGGTTCTCAGGCCAATCTCTTTCAACCTGTTCCATACAGTTTGTTATCCTCTGAAGTCCAGACAGCCTGCCTGCTGTGGTCTCACCCGTGGCAGTACGATCACGCAACTGAAGTACCCGGATGAACCGATCTTGGTTCATTTGTCATGCCCGTTTGGTTGCAACGATCTGCAAGCAATCATGTCTTGCACAGACTAACATTTAGACGCCTGGCAACAGAAGATTGGTAACCTCCAACATTCATTCTTTCAATAGCGATGCTCCGTGTTGCAGAGTCAAGACGTGACGTAGTGATTTGACCTTGAAACTCTTTGACAACGAATGCAAATTTCTGAAAGCAATCTGGATTTTTATTGTCAGACAGTGAATGATCTTCGCTGCACAATTTCAACTGGAAGGTGAATTCTGTTGCGTTATGGCGATGCCTTTCTAATCCTTGTAAGAAATCCCATCAAAATCAACATTTTCAGGTAAAATCGATTCTTCACGTGTGCATGTGTGGAAAATCATGTTGTCAACACTTTTGTTAATATATATTCTAGCGATTGTTAGAAAGCAATAGGTGATTAATAGATTTTTTAAAACTACAAAACAGTCTATGCGTTTCTTTTTTCTTTCTTTTTTTTTTTTTTTGCATAGTGTATTTAAACTACACCCGGTGTTCGCTAAAGCGGGAGCGAAACTTGCACCACTGGTGGAACCTGTCATAAACGCATTCAAAGTATATAATTGTTCTTCTTCGGGGACATAATTATCATGGAAATCAAGACAATGAGTTCCATTAGACATACCTGTTTGTCACCAACCCAACAACTTTTGAAATAACCTTCACATGTCACCATAAAACGTTTGAAAACTTTATTGAGGCAAGCAACTGATCAAATTACTTCAGCGATAGGTTCTAAAAACCTAAGTGTCATCAGAACATTGTCTTTTCATGGAAAACTTTATCTCAAATGTTCTACCAGTTGTCAGAGTTGAATGGTGTGCAGCTGTATGGACCCCTGTGGCTGGGAGGGTTAGCTCTCTGGCTTTGTGTGTTGCCGGTTTAGGCGCCTTTCTCTGATTGTGTGGGTTCAAATCTAGAATGGGACTCAACACAATACAGCAGCGGAGTCTGTACATTACTAAGGGTAGCAGAGCTCCAAATAAGGCTCGTATTTGCGTATTTTACTCAATGAAATCACATTTACTCAATTAATTACAAATCTGAGAGTACAAAAAGAAAAACGCGTAAGAATCACTTAAAACCCAACACCTTGCGTACTTAACTCAAATAACTAAACTGGCTTGCGTATGGTTGGTCGTGGCGCAAACTCTACAACAGCATTAGCTAATGGTAAGCGATGCCTACATATACATATGCTGTTATAGCTGAAACCACTGTCCATGGTTACTGTACTAGAAACATGACTTCCATGTTGAACGTTTAGAAATGGCTTCCAGCTGCAATATGACGGTTACTAAAAACTTTTAATCCATTGAAATGCATTTATATTTACATGTTTAGAAACGTTAAATACCCAATTTACATAATTGGAAGAGTTAAGTCCCCAATAAGGATCAGAAACACTGCGTGAGAGTAGTCAATTCTTTTTACTAGTGAGAGTATACAACATGCAAGTTACTCCTAAAAAGATGCAGTTACTCACTCACAAACACACATAGGAGTAAATACCCAATTGCTTGAAAAGTTATCTGCAGCTCTGTGTAGGTAGACTCCGTGAAGTCTATAAGAGACATATATACGAAAGGACTGGTGTGTAGAAGCAGGTTAAACACTATAGGAGCACGGACCACTAACTGCGATAGTTATATGAAAACAACGTGACTTTTATGTGATTCATTTGGCTCGTGAAATACCAGTAACTGCATCCTGTGTTGTGATTGTTTTCTGAAAATCAATGGTGATTACTATTTACGAGGCATGAGACTTACTATCGGGGAAATCAGAGAACGCGATGATATCGGACTATACATCCCATTTAATGCACGCTCGGTTACCAGACCAGCATTACACGTGGCTTACAGATGATACTACTAAAACCATGGAGATTATATACAGATTTTTGTTTATCCATGCTAAAACCAACAGGCCTGCATAGAATAAGGCATTCCAATCTCGGGCGTTTGAGTTGTGTTTTAGGCCGCTTTTACCAATATTCCAACAACATCATGAGTGAGTGAGTTGAAATTTACGCCGCACTCAGCAATATTCCAGGTAAAGGGCGGTGGTCTGTAAATAATCGAGTCTGGGCCAGATCATCCAGTGATCAACAACATGAGCATCGATCCGCGCAATTGGGCACCGATGACATGTGTCAACCAAGTTAGTGAGTCTGACCACCGATCCTGTTAGTCGCCTCTTACGACAAGCATAGTCGCCTTTTATGGCACGCATGGGTTGCTGAAGGCCTATTCTACCCCGGATAGACCTTCACGGGTTCAAACAACATCGTGAGCTTCACACACTGTAACGCTGTCGGGAATCGAATCCGGGTCTTCATTTCACTCTCGACGATCGGACAGGTGTCAAAATAACATTTTACAATTGTCGATTATCGAGTACCCGTCGCTGGACAACCGAATAAGCAGTTTAAAATGATTTGCTTGTACAGACACTGACAAAATGCATGTGCAGTAAACTACGTATACAGTTGTGGCGAATTCAACAGGACCACTAAATTCTGTTCGATATGGCCGTAGTTCGTTATGCACATCCTGCTGAGACATACAGCAAGTACCTGTGACCTGACAAATTCAGTTCGTAATAACGACAATTCCGTAATACCACGTTGGTATAACCGAGTTTCACTGGGTGTACGGAGGGTGGAAATAGGGCTTATTGGTATATCAGAATATAACGCATAGACAATCGGTTGTAACGTTCGCTATGAAAAATACATGTTGAAATTAGCTTCAACCATTCACTCAAGTACCGTGGAGGTAGTGGTGGTGGTGGTGATGATGATGATGATGATGATGATGATGATGGTGGTGGTGGTGGTTATGGTGGTTTTACGTCACTTTTAGCAATATACCACCAATATCACGTTGGAGGCGCCAGAAATGTGCTTCACACATTGTATCCATATGGGGAAATGAACCCGGCCCTTCAGCGTGACCAGCGGACGCTTTAACCATTAGGCACAATACATTTGTGCTTTTTAGTATTTGTTCGTTTCTGATACAGTTCCACATTTTACAGAAAATTAGAATCGTTGCAAATTAATAACATTTATAAATATACTTCGATAAGCAATATCCTGTAGAAAATGTCATGTGCGTTAAGGGAGAAAGTACATGTAATTTCTGTGCAAGACCATTGTAGGTTTAAGGGTACATATTTACAAATGTGTGATGGTGGTTAATAATGAAGTTAAAACTATGTGAGTTGTTTTCGATTGCAAAATTTTGACGTTTTGGACCTCCCAATCTCGGGAGGTCTGGAATCACAGTCTCCATGGAGTACCCCTCAGCAGCTACTGGACATTTGATTAAGTCGCATTAAACGACTCAAACAGCTCGAATTTACGGATCATTTACTGAGATTGGTCATCATCTTCCTCGTATCGATTCCAAATCACAGTCCGCACGTGCTCATTACATGTTGCATAAATACACAAAACATTAACACAGATCCGTCGCCTAGAGACAACTTGCTCAAACAAACAATCTCATTAACGACTATGATGTAATTTCATGCCATCCGTATAAATGTGAATCTCACTACAAATTAATTACCATCACACGTAAACATGTATGTTTGTCTGTTTTGAATCTGTCTGCAAATAACGTGAAAATAACACGTGAAATAACACAAACCGATAACATCTCAGTTGGATCTCATTTTGGTTTGTTGTTTACCGAAACTGGTAGAGAACTTGGTTACAGTGAGGGTGGAGTCTTTGTTACTTTTGCGGCAGAAACTTTGCGATATGTCACAGAGTCTTTGCGATTTTTGTATCAGCAAGGGAAGGGTAAGGTAATTCTTGTCCTGGATACATAGAAAACCTATACGTCTTACAAGAGAGTTCAACAAAAAATTATTAACATTAGGTCCAAATCCGATTCACTGACCGGATTGGACGAATCATACCCCGTCCGTTATATGTTATGATTGGGAATTAGCTGTGACAAAGAAAGAATTTTCTGTTACATCAATTTCGTAATCGCACTGTGTCTGTCATTCTCTTCCCACGGAGGTTTCTCCTGTCACAGTGAATGTGTGTCTGTGACATTTGACAAATTCGTGGAAATTACGTTATTTTCGCTGATAAAACAGCACATGATTTATAATGAAAGAGGATAAACATTCACTGGAACTCTTTGTGTTGCTTTTACATTTTTGCATTTGATCATTTGTCACAATAAAGCGATTAGTTATCAAAGTCTCTGACACATCACAAAGTTTCGGTCGCAAAAATCACAAATACTCCACCCTCACTGTAACCAAGTTCCCTACCAGTGACCCGCTCTCAGCAATACTCCGGTCTGTAAACATTTGAGTCTGGACAGGCAATCCAGTGATCAACAGCATGAGCATTTGTCTATCGGGGTGTAATGATATGTGTCACCTCTTACGACAAGCATGGGTTAATGAAGTCCGATTCTAACCCGGATCTTCACGGGTGTGGATATCATGTACGGTTGATGCGAACGCAAACACTGCTTAACAACTTTTGGCATTCACAATACATGTACTGTAAAAATTAACATACATTTCATAACACCATGTAATACAATGCACACTGTATATTTTATGAAACTGAAACGTTCCCGTTGGCACAGGTCCCCGACACATGCCAGACCTTTGTTCTGATTATTGGGTTAAAACCTGACTGTGTCCCCAACATTTCTATGCTTGGGTAGACTTAAAAATATTAATACTTGCATCTCTTATAATTATGTGATTGAAACGCCTTGAAATATATGAATTTATCACCCAAACTCTGTTTCACAGGAGATATCTCATGTGTGATATCAAACGATAACTCCTGGGAGATGTCATTTCGACAGTAGATTTTGTGCAATGCCATGACAATGGCATGACGTCATGAACTTTATGACGTGTTCAGAGATGTAGGCCTAAGCTTTTCGGTGAAAACTGATGAAGGGTAATTTTTTATTGATGATACATCGAACCTCACGCTCTTATCTTCTGATAACAAATATATAAACACTGTTTCATAAAAGTAACTTTTTCAACTCGTGGTGATATATCCATTATGTGATACCAAAAGACACCCGGGGTGAGATTTTCTGTATCCTTATAATTTTAAAAGTAGTTTTAAACTCACTCAAATTATTTTCGGCACGAATGTAATATTCTGTGAGAAGCAGTTTTTGAAACAATCTGAAACATAAAATAGTTCGCCCTGGCCGTCATCACCGATAACCGAGGAGCGGGTTATTACTTTTTTCTAGTTTCGAATTGTTCTATGTAGTTGTTGCGATAAGAATATTTATGATCTAAAACGCCCATAAACTGGCTGATGAAAAGTTGCAATTTAAGACTCAGTTGTTTTCAAATAATTCGACGGATCAGTGAGGCGCTAACTATGATAAAATCTATGATAGAAAGGACTTCTGAACGATGCTAACATTTTGACTGTCCTTTGTATGGGAGATTTAGTAAGTCTCGATTTCGAGCGGAAGTAATGCAGACGATGATATTCAGCGCATGCGTAATTTCACTTCCGACGTTTAAAGGATTTGCCGCGAAACAGGTGCCCTTCGACATCAAAGATAGCTTGGTGTTTTTCACCGAAGAAGCTGTGTTGCATATATATCTGAGGTACATTTGGAAGATGTATTCAGCTAATAGCTATATTGAATTTCAGTTGAAGTGCTTTCTACATTCACAGCTTTCCCACTTCTACCGATCACGCTCGTCAGCTGTTTTGTTTATAACCACCATATCATAAGATTATTAGATCTATTATACAGCCTCTGTTATACCATCTCATTCATTGACAACAGTTCAACACCGCACGGAAAGATTTCCACCCTTATGATCATTCCATGCCGAAGAATAGATGTTTTGGGTCTTTTTTGTTTTGTTGGAAAGAGTTCAGCTGCCTGAACTAGTAGAAAGCCAACCCTAAACCAAAACCATAAGTTGCAATCATGCATGGCATATGAGGCAACTAACGGGATAGGGTAGTTAGACTTGCTGACTTTGTTGACACTCGTTATTGTATCCCAGTAACGTCATTGTATCCCAGTAAGGTCTGTGATCACTGTTGATCACAGGATTGTGTTGTCCAGGCTCATTTACTTACAGACCATATAACAGAAGTATTGATGAAAGTGGCATAAAACTAAACTTACTCACGATATGGTTATTCTGATGGAGGCTGTCAAAGTAAATAGTTTTGAACTCTTCAAGGTATATTCAACATAGATCAATAAGTTCACATCTGTAGAAAATAAGATGATTTAAAAGAATTTTCTTAGGTTTCTGGATAAACTATCATTTGCAAAAATTTTCTCTCTGAAGTCACATAACACAGACATTAGGAGTCTCTTTGTGTACACTCAGTCACTCATTAACTGAACATATCTAGTACTGAATGCTGTTTTCAGTATATAAACATATTTAAACCGATGCTTACAAAACCAAATATATTGATGCTGTTTTGAATGTATCGATAATAATATTGTCTTAGAAAAAGTATTGACGTATCAATGTATAAAAGCATCCTTAGATATTTTCTACTTCAATAGTTCCGGTCAGTGATTGGACATGTTGAAAGGATGGCCCCTTTGATCATGTTCAGGAAAGTTTGTTTTGTGTGCTGAAGAGTTGTCTCCCATGGTGAGGGCGTGATGACTTGGGCATTTCAGAAAAGTTGTGACCGTACTAAAGCAGTTCTTCTAAAACTGTTTTTATAGAAATGACTCATTTGAGTGAGCCATAAATTCAAACATGGCTTCTACTAATTTTCCCAAAACTTTTGCCAGACTATTTTTTCATTTTTTTTTTCACAGCAGCAGAGAGACGATTTGAAGATGGAGTCTGTGCACCTAGATATGGATGGGATCTTTGAGGATGGGGATGATCATGGAGATGACTTCCCCTCGGCGCTGCCTGACCTCCCGGCCGAGTTGGAGCCCCTCGGTGAAGGAAACGAGGACATACCGCTCAGTCAGGATCCAGGTGACGTTCAACCCGTAGATCATGTAGATGTAGATATGTGTGGACTAATTTCCCCAGATAGGGATGAATTGTTATTTTACTCAAATGATCGGTTTCAGTCGTACATCTGTGCATACCCATGAAGATCTGGGTTACAACTGGTTTTCAGCAACTTGTGCTTGTCGTGACAGGTGACTAACAGGATCGGATGGTCATGCTCACTGACTTGGTTTATACATGTCATTGCATCCCAATTGAGTGGATCAATGCTCATGCTGTTGATGTACAGGGTTGTCTTGACTCAGTCTAGGCTCAATTAATTACAGGCACCTTCCATATAGCTGTAGTTATACCCCTGCTATGAAGAAACAGGTATATAACATTCAGTCATTCTGTCTGTTGGTCCTCTAGTCCTTCTGTTCGGAGTGTATGTCATAAAGTTTACATGCTAGGTTCACCTAACGTCACACACATGTTAATCATTACCCATAGATGTGCCTTTTGCTATTTTGATGTTTTTCAAAAGTTTGTTTTTAACTGCTTCCATGGAAACACAACTTGGTGCCAAATGTGTTTGTTGTTTTTTTCCATAGCATATCTCTTAAAGTTTACATTCTAGGTTCACTAAACTTCACACACATGTTAATCATTAACGATGGATGTGCCTTTTGCTATTTTGAAGTGTCTTTTTTTTTTAATTTGTGGATTTTTGTTGTTGTTGTTGTTTCCATGGAAACCTGACTTGACGCAAAATATGTTTGATGGTCACTTGGCCACAGCATATCACTGAAACCATATACATGTGCTAGGTTCACCAAACTTAATACACAACTTAACCATGACCCACAGATATGCCATGTGCTATTTATTTGCAAAATGTGATTATTCAAAGGGTGATGTTAACTTTTCACGTTTCAAGGTCTTCGTTTTTGTCATATATACCAATGTGTGGTTTATTCTCTGTATCTAGATTAGTTATTTCCTTGATGTTAACATGTGATTTATTTTCTGTATCAGGGGTTGTTTTGTTCATGTCATAAGTACAAACATAGTTTTGATTGATTCTAAATTAATTTCTTCATTTCATATATGCAAATGAAGGTGCACATGGCAAAACTATTATCTAACATGTGTATAAAGTTTTATAATCCAGTGATAAACAGCATAAGCATTGATCAGCACGATCGAGAACCGATGACATGTGTCAACCACGTCAGCGAGTCAGACTACCCTACCTAGTCACCTCTTACGACAAGCATAGGTTACTGATGCCAATATTGTAACCCGGACCTTCATGGGTGTCTTTATTCAATGCAGTGGTGGTCACATACAAAGGTGATGTCAGCATTCAGTCAGTGATTAATTATAAAATAATCGATGATTAGATTGGTAGGATAAATGTTTCTCATACCAAAATGTTGAATAATTTTATATAGAGTTGTTATACTATTTATTTGTGTGGGTTTTTTTGTTTTTGAATGATCATGTATGTGTGTTCACATTTTGCAGTTATTTGGATCTCTTGATTCATTGTGAATACATCCTATCAGGAGCTCTGGACAATGATATATATATATCTGTCAAAAATTGTCAGTAATATTAGTGTTGCTCCAGATACACCACTGAATGATTGGTGGTGTATACATTAAAGGCACAATGTCGTACCACATTCCTCAAAAATCAATATTGCATTTCTCTTGTTAATACTAACTATCAGTCCCCAGGGAACTTCCATTTAGATTATTCCGAAAAAAGAGTTACATGTTAAGGTTACAATATGAAAATTCAAATTTATGCATTCAGTCGACACTTGTGCCCTCTACCAACCAAACTTTATTTTAAGGGAAACCCTGTAGAGTCATGTCCTTTGAAACGCTCTTTATGAATATCCTTTAACAGAACTTGTGTCTGAAGCCAGTTTGGCAAACACCGACACCAAGTGCTACTGTTTGTACTGTATGGAGCAATTGTTTACATTCTATAAGTGCCAAGTGTTATTTATTTGGAAGCTGTTTGCCTTGAATTTTCAACTATCGATTTCAGGCAAGTCGTAAATGATATTAAGTCTTTTATTGTATCAGTAGGATGCTTCAAAACTTATTCATCATGTTCATTGTATCATATGAATTGTACACCAGCAATCGTTTCTCTTTTGAATGAGGGAAAATTTCAGTTTCATGACTCAGATAATGATTCCTCCTGGGAAATATCAAGACACGGTTTCCTTGAGGCAGATGAAGTTTGTTCACGGTTTTAGGTGAACATTTACCGTGTAACCCCAAAATGCAATTTGATTAGTTGTGCCTCTTCCAACTATGATTAAGCAATGCCATTAAGAAAGTGGTCAGTTGTAACACATGTTATATTTTGGATTACACTTTCTTAGTAAAGTACAAATCCTAGTACTTGTTTGAGTTGAGTCACATCCATGATTCAAACCCACGCCCTTAGAGTCAGGCACCTGATCGGCAGCACACAAGATCAGCTCCCTAACCTGCACAGCCAATGCGACTTCCACAAAAATGAAAGTTGGACAACTGGTGGTTTAGACCGAGGGCTTTGTGTTCTCCTTTGTGTTAATTGGCATGCCCTCACGGCCGAAAGCTATGATTACACGATGCCATTTAAAAAGTGCAGCTGTGTAAATTTGAGGGATATGAAGTAACAGCCTAAAAACAGTTTTCTCTATATCCGACAGTACTTTAAGAACAATTCTCGATGGATAATTAGCCCATCTTCAATCAGTCATGTCTCACCTTATTTCAGCAAGCGAAATTACTCCAGTTGGAGTCAAAATAATGTTCTCGCTGAGTAGAAATAATTTAAATATATATTCAGATATCAAATTGAAATAGTGATGATGGTTATCAAAAAACAGAAGGCAAGGCGTCAGATTCGATTTTCAGTGAATCGAACCAAATTTTGGTAGCCCTGAATGTGTGCCAGTGTATTTGTGTGACATGTTTCCATGATGATTGTTTCAACAGAAAATGCTGATGTGTTGGCCAAGCTGAAGGGAATGAAAGGTGCAGGGAAGAAGGTGGTGAGACGACCACAGCCTAAACTAGATGCTTCAAGGTTTGTGTATTGTTTTGTGCAAACTAGAGGGGTATTGATGATCGTAAATAATTGAAAAACGTGATTGAAAGAAGAAATATGTATAATTATTGATAGTTAAAAAAACACACTTTCAAATATTCGGAAATGTTTAATTTAAGTTGACTGAAGTAAACTAACCATTGATTTTTATGAATATATATTCACGACTGTCATGTGCCCAACAGCATTAATCTAGGTGCATTGTAAAATGTGGAGCACATTTACTGTTTAATTACAATTCCAGTGTCTCTTGCATGCATGCATTTCATTGCATGACAGTATATGTTTAGAAAAAAATGTAAGTTAGAAAAAAATAGGGAAAAACATTTAAAACTGGTGAGTGCTTAAAATGTATATATTTAGATTATAATTGATAATCATTCACCACAAGTCCTCTGATAATCGATGGTGGTTTTGTGATTCCCAACACTAATCTACAGGGATTTTTTCCAGGTTGCTCATTTCCTGTTTGGAGGAACATTAAGTGTATCTTCCAAATTTGTACGCCAAGTTTACTTGAAATGTTGTTCTTTAATGCTACACTCTCCAATATTCTAGCTTTATGGCAGCGTTTTTTGAAAAATCATGTTTGGACCAGATATTCTAGTGATCAACATTGTAAGTACCATCTAAGCATTTGGGATGCGATGACATTTATCACCTGATCCCGTTAGTCGCCTCAGTAACCCGGGTCTAGGACAATCCCCACCCGGACAATCCCCACCCAGACAATCACCACCTAGGGCAATCCCCACCTGGACAATCCCCAACTAGGGCAATTCCAACCTAGGACAATTCCCACCCAGTTATTTTCACTATAACCCCCACCATACTGAAATAACGAAATTTTACTTTGAATTTTTTGTGTAACATTAACTTTGATAAAATTATGACATTAAAACAAATTGACTTTGATGAAGTGTTTGCTTTGTGCTATTGAAATTGAAAAGAAATTTTACTTTATTTTTTGTGCGTGCAATATTAACTTTGATAAAATTGTGACATTAAAACCACCTGACTTTGATGAAGCTTTTACTTTGTGCAATATTCACTTTGATAAAATATAAACTTGAAATATTAAGATCAAATGTTTATAAAACCAGTTTATTTGAGCTTGGGTGCTACTGTTGTACAATATCATGCACAAATGGCAATATCATTAAAAATTAGAGTTACCTTATGTATGTCACAAAATAGTTCCTCCTTACATAAAAAGTGCTATCATTTGTTATGTATTAAATAGGATCAGTAAAACTGATACTAAAGCGTGTCAAGAAGAAGGTTATAGTTGTTTGTCTCATATGGAATATTGTTATATGGTACATGTGTTAAAAAGAATAAGTCTTGAAAATGCTCTTCATGTTACTTTTATTTTGGGGTGGGAATTGTCCCAGGTGGGAATTGTCCTATGTGGGCATTGCCCTAGGTGACATTTGTCTGGGTGGGAATTGTCCTGCTCCCAGTTACTGAAGATCAATTCTAATCTTGATCTTCAATGGTCCTCTTACAACAAGCATTGGATTGCTATTAAAGAGCAGTTATAGTCAGGATCTTCAGCATTTATTGCTTACTTGTAAGATATTACTGGATTATTGCTGATTGCAACACAAAATATTACTGGACCAGGTGCAGTCTGGTTTAGTATAGCACCCATGAAGATTCAGATCCATGCTGTTGATCACTGGATTGTCTGGTCCAAACCTCGATTATTTACTGTCCGCTGCCATATAGATGGAATATTGCTGAGTGTGGTGTAAAAGTAAGCTCACTCATTCACTTAGTAAAAAGTTCAGATTATTGTGTAGGCAAGATTCTTTGTGCAGCACTTTCGACCAGATACTGTGTGCATTGCTTCCATGTAAGGAAATGTTAAGGTTTTCGAATAAAATGAAGGTGAAATTAATGTGAAATTCTTTTGCTTTGGAATGGTTTCATCCTAGCTTCATTTTGCCATATAATAACCAATGTAGTGATGGCAAATTGTTTCGTATGATTGAAACTGTTCATTAGGAAAACATTTTCTTATGCTTAGTTTATTATCATCAGGTTGAGTGGAGAGAGAGGAATCCCACTTCTACCTCGGATTTTCAAGGATGTCAAGTTCAAAGGTCGAGGCCATGAGGTGAGCTTTCTGTGACAATTATATTACGGTAAATGCGCACACAATGAGTAGATGTTTGGAAGAATGCCAGTGGTATACTTGACCTTGGGCACCCGTGGCAAGCCACCTCCTCGTGGTGGGTGCTGGGTAACGCCAAGAGCTCGCCGACATCCCCGTAGTGGACCCGGGGGGATATTTGGTCCTAGACGGGTGGTCGAATAGGCCCGGTTCGACCAATCGGCTGGTCATGCCAAGCCCTGTGCATATATCATTTGGAATCGTTGTAAATTTGGACTTGGCTTTATAATCTAAAACATTTTGAATTTGAAGTATGTTGTTCTGTAATTTGCCTAGAGTCCTATGCCAGAAGGCGGTGGCTCATGGGCCAATCTGGTAGAATTATTAATCTCTTAATTCTTCTGCTGGAGTATATCATCCGGGTATCCTTGGTGCTGCAAGCTGGAGGCCCGCTTGCTTTAGCATTGTCCTTGTGATACTCCGTGGTGGGTGGGGAGCTCGGATGATGAACCATATGACACCAATCATGGCTTATGAAATACCCCCCAAAAAAACCAAAGGTCCACTTGAAATTGATCCCGTTGATACTTCTCATAGACCGTCTCTATCGATTGAGTATTGGCCACGTTTCCTCGTTATTGAGACTCCGGACAAGACACCATTGAAGTTGAACCCTTTCGCAGTATCTAAGGGCATTCAAGGTATTGCTGGGGATGTCAAGAACATTAGACGCTTGCGTTCGGGTGCATTGCTAATAGAGTGTGGCAAGAAACAGCAGACAACCAATCTGATGAACATTGAATCTTTTGTGGGCATTCCGGTCACGGACTCTGCTCACAAGACCTTGAACACAAGTAAAGGTATCGTCAGAGATCGTGATCGGTTGTTTGCTGACATGTCTGAGCTTGATATAGCATGCGAAATGAAGGATCAAGGTGTGCTGTATGTGAAGCGCTTTTCCACCCGAAAAAACAATGAAACAATCCAAACAAATACCTATCTGTTTTCTTTTTCATTGCCAAATGCTCCCAAATCAGTAAAAGCGGGTTACTGCAATATCCAAGTTGAAACCTACATCCCCAACCCGCTCAGGTGTCAGAAATATGGACACAGTGTATCTACCTGCACATTGTCTGTTGTGTGTGCTCACTGTGGTGAGAAGACACACACAACAGAAGATTGTGACAGTGACTTTAAAAAATGCACTAACTGCTCTGGCGACCATTCATCTTCGTCAAAACAGTGTCCAATATGGAAAGAGCAAATGGCGATTAACAAAATAAAGTTCACCCAAAATATCTCTTTTTCTGAGGCAAAGAAACTGGTGAAGAGATCTGACCTTCTAGAAAGTTATGCTACAGTAGCAAAATCATCATCTGAATCCAGCTCTAAAATAACAAAATCATCCACAGGATGCCAAACTACCTTGACTTGGGTCAGTTCCGACTCCCCACAGGTTTTATACCCTGCTATATCATCCCAGACTGAGGAATCACTTCCTACTACATCAAAGTCCTCTGATCATGAGTCATCTTCACAGTCACGCTCTGAGTCTCATTCAACAGCTGATAGACAACAAATTGTTAAAACTAAACCCAAACCTAAGTTTGATGCTTCAAAACAACAAAGTGGCAGAGCTCCTAAGGGGTCACAAAATAAAATTCAATTGTTTAATAAATATGGGTCTCTTGAAGATATGGACGTTTCTGAAAACGTCCATTCTAGGGCACATAGCTTGTCGCCCTCCAAAAGAGTGCGGGGTAGATCCCCAAAAAATCCCCCCAAAAGATAGTTTATTCCAATAATATTGTACAATGGAACTGCAGAGGTTTGAGGACTAATTTACATGAATTACAGCTATTAGTCCAAGATTTCACACCTTCAGCGTTATGTCTCCAAGAGACATATTTAAAACAAACAGATGCATTTGATCTTCGCCATTTTAATGCATATCATTGTTTTTCACCTCTGGGTGATAGGGCCACTGGCGGATCATCCATTCTAGTCAAACAAAACATTATTCAAAGCCCTGTTTCACTTAATACTAATATGCAGGCTGTTGCAGTGAGAATTATTTTACATGTAGCGTTTACGCTATGCTCTCTTTATATTCCACCATCTTCGGCTTTTGCCAAAACCGATCTTCAAGCTCTATATGATCAGCTCCCGAAGCCCTGTATTATAATGGGAGATTTAAATGGCCACAACCCACTCTGGGGTAGTGTAAATACAAACACTAGAGGTAAATTGTTGGAGGACTTTTGTTCTGACAATGATTTATGTATTTATAATGATGGTTCCAACACATATTTACACCCTGGTACAGGGACTTATTCTGCTCTCGACTTGTCACTTACAAATTCAGAACTATTAAATGAATTTGAATGGTCAGTCCACGATGACCTCTGTGGAAGTGACCATTTTCCTACTATATTAAAAGCTGTAACTCCATCTGATGTTCCTCCATCATCAAGGCGGAATTTTACAAAGGCTAACTGGACTTTATATGAAACACTGTGTGCTGAAAAACTTAAACCCGAACTTTTTATTGACGTTCCTGATGCTATTAAATGTTTTACTGATGAACTGAATTCCATAGCTGATGAGTGTATACCAAATTCCTCTGTAGTTCCACACATAAGAAAACCATGGTTCAACGATGAGTGCAAACAAGCTAGGAAGGCAAGGAAAAAGGCAGAACATTATTTCCGTCGCCATCCTATGGTACATAATTTAAATAAATTTAAAATTTTAAATGCTAAAGCGCGCCGTACTTTTAAACAAAACAAACGCCAATCTTGGCAAAATTATGTGTCCAAAATAAATTCTCGGACACCCATGTCCAAGGTATGGAACATGGTCCAGAAAATCAAAGGTAAAGGTACTAAATCTATTGTCCATCATCTCAAACATGGAGATCAATTGCTTACTGATAAATCAGATATTGCTAATAAACTAGGTGAAACCCTTGCTAAACACTCTTCCTCTTCAAATTATGTACCAAAATTCCAGCAATATCAAAAACAACAAGAAAAGAAAACTATTAATTTCAATTCTGATAATGGGGAAGATTATAATGAAACGTCTTCTATTCATGAACTCCATACTGCTCTTGATCAAGCTCATGACACTGCTACTGGAGCTGATGACATACATTATCAACTCCTGAAGCACTTACCAGAATCCTGCCTAGAAACTCTTCTCAATATTTTTGATGATATTTGGACATCGGGTAACTTTCCTCCCTCATGGCGTGACGCCATAGTAGTACCCATACCTAAACCTGGACGTGATCATACGGATCCATCCAATTATCGTCCGATTTCATTAACTAGCTGTGTTTGCAAGACAATGGAACGCATGATAAACAATCGACTAGTTTGGTACTTGGAAACAAATAACCTTATAACTGATATACAGTGTGGTTTCCGTAAAAACAGAAGTACTGTCGATCACTTAGTGCGTTTAGAATCATTTGTTAAAAATGCACTAATTAATAAACAACATGCTGTGTCTATCTTTTTTGATCTTTTTTTTATGACACAACCTGGAAATATGGTATTTTAAGAGACCTACATGACTACGGCTTGCGAGGTCGTTTACCTCAATTTATAGCAAATTTTTTAAAGGACAGACAGTTTCAAGTTCGAGTGGGTTCTACCCTGTCTGATCATTACAATCAGGATCAGGGTGTTCCACAAGGCAGTATTTTGTCTGTCACACTTTTTAGCATAAAGATAAACAGTTTATCAAAAGTTTTAAACGATTCAATTGATGGATCGTTATTTGTGGATGATTTTAATATTTCTTGTCGTGGGAAAAATATGCATACTATTGAACAACAACTGCAGTTGTGTTTAAACAAAATAAATAAATGGTGTCTTGAAAACGGCTTTAAATTTTCTAAATCCAAAACTAACTGTATACATTTTTGCAGAAAATATAAACCACATAAGGACCCTGAACTATCTCTAGATGGCACTCCCATCAAAGTTGTAAAGGAGGCCAAGTTCTTGGGCCTAATCTTTGACTCCCATTTAACATTTCTGCCTCATATCAAGTCCCTTAAAACTAAATGCTTGAAGGCTCTTGACTTGTTGAAAGTTGTTTCCAACTCAAAGTGGGGAGGGGATCAAGCAACCCTCTTACACCTGTATCGATCACTCATACGTTCGAAACTCGATTATGGTTCCATCGTATATGGTGGAGCCTGCAACAGCAACCTTAAACTTCTTGATTCTGTCCACCATCAAGGCTTAAGACTTTGCCTTGGGTCTTTCAGAACTTCACCTACTGATAGTCTCTACATTGAGGCCGATGAACCATCTCTTACTCAACGTCGTATAAAATTGTCTTTACAATACATTACTAAATTATATTCTAATGAATCTAACCCTGCCTATAACTGTGTGTTCAATCCCCTTTATGAGGATTTGTATAACAAAAAGTCTTCTCTTGTTCCACCTCTTGGGCACAGAATTAAACCATTTATTTCTTCTGCCGGTATTGAGCTGGAAAGTATATCGCCTTCCCGTCTTCTTTCTTCTCCTCCTTGGCAGTTGGTTAGGCCACAAGTTGACCTAACATTAACATTTTTTAAAAAATCAGAAACAAATGACTTACAATATAAACAAGAATATCATCAATTAAAGCATAAATATAGCAATTACAAACCTTTATTTACAGATGGGTCCAAGGACGGTGGCGCAGTGGCTTGTGCCACTGTCATTGGATCCAGAACAATATCTTCTAGATTACCAGATAATAGTTCTATTTTTACAGCTGAAGCTAACGCCATATTAACAGCTCTCAAATATATTCAAAGACACCCGAAACGTAAACAATATATAATCTATTTCGATTCTCTTTCTTGCCTTCAGGCTATTAAAAATATTTCTTGCAAACATCCACTTTTAATAGAAATTATTGAATTGTATAATGATCTTGCTACTGGCCAATACGACATCGTCTTTTGTTGGTTACCCAGCCATGTAGGCATTTCTGGTAACACACTGGCTGACCTTGCTGCTAAAGCAGCACTCAACAAATCTGTGACACCACTTCTTATTCCTTATAGTGATTACAAAGCCACCATTAGATCTTATATCCGTGATCTGATGCAAAAGAAGTGGGACACCCAAGTGGGTATCAATATATTACATGAGACAAAACCTTACATTGGTTATACCCACTTGGGTTGTCAGTCCAGATTTGAAGAGGTTATTTTGCGACGATGTCGTGTTGGCCACACTAGATACACTCATGCGTACCTGTTAAAAGGTGAAGATCCTCCATTTTGTATCCCTTGTGATGAGAGAGTCACGGTCAAGCATATTCTGCTTGACTGTGTTGAATTCTCCATCACAAGGGATAAGTATTTTACAGTTAAAACAATTAAGGATCTTTTTACCAGCGTTAATTCTCATTTAATTATAGGTTTTTTAAAAGAAATTGATTTTTTGGTTGAATTTTGAATAATATGTTTCTGTAAATAGATGTATTTTAATGACTGGTAGTTTGAATTAGTAACTTGAATTGTTGGTGGCTGTACCCTCAAAGGGGGTTGAAGTATTGTAAAATTATTGTCCTCCTGAGAGGGTACGTAAGTCCACAAACATACAAAGTAAATTCTAAATTTCCACGTTTTTAATGGTAGTATAAGTGTATTTTTATTGTATGGCTAGATTTCCGAAATTGCTGACGGCTGAGGGGATGATGTAAATCCAGCTAGGGTCCATGCAGGTAGCAAAAGTACTGTAAGTCCCCATGGTCCCTAGTATGGTGATCTACCTTCAGTTGTTGGCAATCTATAGCCCGGTTTTATATTGTATTGTCCTCTATAGATAAATTGTTTTAGGCATAGCTACTAGTTTTACATTCATTTCTGTGATGTTCTAGTTGTTTTATTGTCCTTCGTCGACTGATTGTTATAATACTCATATATTCCATTTTAATGTTCTGTTCCCGTCACGATATGGCTGAAATATTGCCGATGTGACATTAAATTTTAACTCACTCACTCACTCACTCACTTGACCTTGGATTGAATGTTTTAGAATTACTTTTGCACAATATTTCACCATCTGGTCACACCAGAGGCAAATTATTATCCCCTGTCAAGAAATGGCTGGTCAGTTTACTCTGGTCCTGTGGTCTCCGCTTGCAAGAATTCATCAGTGTGCTGCTCCTCTAATTGATCTTATCAGTTATCGATCTAAGCAAGTTATGCCAACTTTGCAATTGTCTTTGCTAAAACTTGTAAAAGTTTCACCTGTTTCACGAACCAATCTTAGGCTGATTGTAGCTGGTCACTATCTTGCGATCCGATCCACAATTAGACTGCGACTCTTTCATGCAAGAGAGAGAAATGTGAGGCACATTGTATCTCCCTTTGCATAGTCAAGCTGACAATGAAAGTAGTTCTGGAACCAAGTGGATTTGCCTAAAACTTGTTGAACAAGCTTTCCATAATCATGTCATTGCAATACTGTTATGCAAATCTTTTACACTGATTTCCTCTGTGTTCCCATGACGATAATGGTGAGACAGTCACATTTCTAAGGTTTCAGTGCAATGTTTCTTTACATCACAGAAACAACTTCATTTCATGAGGGGTTATGGGTTGGGGGTATGGGACACTCTCAGTGAAATGCTCACTCCTCTCATTCACATGGAATATGGTCTCTCTACAGTTGATTTTAGCAATCCTAAGTTGATCATGAGCTAAGTTGCATGTTATGATTTCTTCCGGAAAAGAATGGTTAGTTGAAGGGTATACGGATCAGCATTGCGCTAAGAATGGGATTTTAGGTGTGTGCTAATGCCTTTAGCTAAGACTGTTATTTGAATGGCACCCAGGATGTAACTTAAGTAAATTTTGTGCAGATAGTAAATCTATGAATGTTATTTTGCACCATTGAAGTACAGACAGGACCATTAATTACTGTCTACTCACTGGTCCTGTGGTCCAGTGGGTAATTCAAAGTTTTTTTTCTCTGGATGGGAATATTGGCTTGAGCGCTCTGTCCTTCCATCTGTCTGAATTGATGATAACAGATTTTCTCCAAAACTGTATAGATAAACAAATTTGGTATGTATTCTCAGGGCTTGGATGCCTTGATGGAGTTTGAAAACGGAAAGCGTGTTACATTGAACTTACAATTATGGCCTTGTCATGCATTTCTTGACTTTGTATATGGTATCCCCAATGGGGACAGATTTTCTCAAACTGTTATAAATTAAACCAAATTTGATATGTTTTCAGAACATGAATGTCTTGATTGAGTTAAAAATGGAAATCGTGTTACATTTCTTTGCAGAGTTATGGCCCTTGTCATGCATTTCTTTACTTTGTTCTCGGTATCCCCATTGGGAACTAATTTCCTCAATAACCATCATAGAAAGGGGAATCAAATATTGTATAGGGCGCAGAATTTGCTTAAATTTGCCGCGGAATCCAGGAGGGTCTGATAAGGGAATCAAATGTGGTATGTTTTCAGAACATGAATGTTGTTGTGGAATTAAGGAAAAAGGAACCCAATAGGAACAGAGCACTGTGATATTTGGTGACTGCCTTCTTGCTATGTCTGATATTGAATATTAAGTCTTTCTTTCATTGATTGATGTGTTGTTCAGCATCATGCTGATTGGATGAGAAATGTGTCTATCTAGGCTGATGACCTGCGAGTGATGATGAAGTACCTGGAACACTGGGCTCATCGTCTGTTTCCCATGATGCCTTTTGACGAGGTGTTGGAGCGCATCGAGAAGCTGGGTACCAAAAAGGAAGTGCAGGTAGGCAACAACAGTGTGACAACATTTCTCCCTGAACCAGGCTGTGACCTTAGTACTGTCATAATTATACAGTATGACAAACTCAGATTAAACTCATTTTAACTGTAGTTTGTTATGTTTATTTTGAATGAAGTATAAAGAAAGATGTTGGCACTGAAAAACTGTCTCTTAGTCATAAGAATGTTTGTTCTAAACATATGAACTAGCAGAAGGGTGTCAAGAAAACATGAATTGGGAGAGATAAGTTTTTGTGATGATGAAAGTAGACCAAATTCCTTATACAGTATTTAGGGTATGAAACACCCAAACACTTTCAGCCAGACCACAGAGCTGGTTAGATGTAAAACTTGTCAGCCCAGACCAAAACTTACATGCCCACAAAATATCTTCATAGATACTTGTCTAAAATGTTCAGGCAAGTGAATTTGGGAATCTGGAAATAAAAAATAAATCGTGCCAGGCAGGCAGTTATTTTGAATGCTGCTTTTGGTGATAATTATCATGATTATGAAGAGCAGACATGTGATGTTATCCTCATGTAATATGCCTTTTGTCTGGGTTCATGGGAAAGCAGCAAAACATTTCTGTGTGTGGTAACTTAAAGTTCAGTGATTTTCCAGATGGATTGGTTAGGAATTCAGTGTTAGGAATTAGGGAGGACAGAATGCTCAGTCAGTGTATTTACCATGATTTTATGAAGTCTTGTTTCACTTAATCTGTTAAGATCCGGGGTAGAATAGGCCTTCTGCAACCCATGCTTGCCATAAAAGGCGACTATGGTTGTCATAAGAGGTGACTAAGGGGATCAGGTGGTCAGGCTCACTGACTTGGTTGACACATGTCATCGGTTCACAATTGCACAGATCGATGCGCTGTTGATCACTGGATGATCTGGTCCAGACTCGATTTTTTTACAGACCGCCACCATATAGCTGGAATATTGCTGGGGCGTAAAACTAAACTCACTCACTCACTCACTCACTTGTTTCACCTATTCCTGTATTGTGTAGACGTGTATAAAGAAGATGCGTCTGGATATCCCGATCCTGAAAGAGGACTTTGTGGATGACAACGAAGGTGATAAGGATGAGCAGGAGGAAGAGGACTCAGTTCATAGAGTGAGTACTCAGTTCATAGAGTGAGTACTGGAAAACATGCATTAATAGTAGACTGGTCTTTTTTATCCCCCGGGCATGTAATGTGGGGTGATATGGTCGATGCCTCGTCTGTCATTTTGTTTCTGGGGCATAATCAGAAACCGTTCAATATTTTTAGACAAAACTTGATAGATATAATAATTGCAACCTATAGTTGTGCCTTTTGCTATTTACAGAGTTTTGGCATTTTTATTTATTTTTTTTGTTTTTCCATGGAACATTTTCGTGTTAGTCTAATGGTGGGGTGGGCTTTGTTTCCGGAGCAGAACTCAAAACCCTTCAATATTTTCTGCAAAACTTGTTAGATATGTGTGGCAGCCCTGAAAGTGGTGCCTTTTGCTATTTGCAGGTTTTTGTGATTTATCATTTTCCCAGTTTCCACTGAAACGATTCTGACTTAGTCTCAAAATGGAGGGATTTGTTTCGTTTCTGGAGCACAACTCTAAAACTATTCAATTTCTTACAGCAAAACTTGGCAGATATTTGAAGCAGACTGAAGTGGTGCCTTTTTCTATTTACAATGTTTTGGCATTTAGTTTTCCTGGTTTCCATTGAAACAATTCTGACTTAGTATCAAAATGGAGGGATAGGCTTCGTTTCCAGAGCACAACTCGAAAACCATTTCACATCTTTTAACAGATCTTGGCAGATATATGAGACAGATCATGAAGTGGTGCCTTTTGCTGTTTACAGATGTGTGGCATTTATATTTTTCATGACTTCATGGAAACGATTCAAACTTACTCTAAGAAAACATCAAGTAACTGCCAGATGATTTGTCCTTTCAAATAGGTGGAGGCTGGGGGGATATGTCATCTTCTAACGACTCTTGTTGGTAGAGGGATGGCAGTTTTCTGCTGATCGGCAGATTTCCCTGATTACATTTCAAATTGACAGATAAATTCTGTGAATTATCTAAATCTAACACCCATTTGATGACACAATATCAAGTTTTCAGCTGAAAATATATTTTCCTGTTGCCATCCCTGTTGGTAACATTCTAACAAGGCGAAGGTCAAGGTCATACATGGCTTCATTTCAGGGAAACATTTCATGGGTATAAAAAAATCAAACTAGGATTGATTTTGCTATGGCCAAGCTGCTCTAGTGCAGGGCATTATTCCTATACTAGTACTGGTAACTTTCATCGTTAGCTTGTACTCAGTGCAGGTCAACCAAATTTCCAGCACAAAACTGTGTGTATTATGTGTATTGGTGTGCCAAGAATTTATCTGCTGTCATTGACAGCTATGGGCTTGTTGATAACATGGTGCAGCCTGATTAACTGGAAAGGAAGTACTTTGTTGCCCATGATTTAATTGCAAATGACATATTGATGATGTCACTCTTCAACTGATTTGTTCATGGTGACGTCTTTTATTATTCACGTTTGTGGTGGGAAACTCATTCATGAAATGCAGGATTGGTCTGCCTCTGTCTCTGCTTGTAATGCAAACATCTTCGTAGTTAAAATGAGAATCCTTCCTAGTAGGACTGTCAAATAATCATCTGTATTCTTCATGGCCAGTGTCTTATTACATGGATACCTATGGTGGACATTGAAGCATTCCCTTAACCCTATATAATATGATTGTGATGACAACTATGGATTGTCAATGTCATGGATCACCAGGGGTGGTGGGGTACTTCAGTGGTTAAAGCATGCACTATTATGCCAAAGACACAGGTTTGATGCCCATGTGGGTACAGTGTGTGAAACCCCTTTCTGGAGTCTCCTGCTCTCTCGCTCGCTCACCATAACAAATAATATAAAGGTAGTCATTATAATTTCACTCATGTTTTGCAGGGCCTACAAGATTTTGATGCAGAGGAGGCATTCGATGAGATAATGCGAGAAGAACAAGAGAAGAAGTCTCAATCCCAGCAGGCCCCACTAACTTCCCTTCTGGCCACTCCCTCCACCCCAGCAGCAGGAGTCAGGCCACCTGTCACCACACCCAGCACCACCCTCAGCAGCACACCTAATGTAAGTTGGGTATCCGAATCATTCACTTGATTGTCTATAGCATATGTTGCAGGTACATATTATTTGAAAAGACAGGGCACTGATGACCAGAAAAATACTTTTGTGAAATTATGTCTCATATATAAGACGATCCTCCTCTACAGACAACATTTTTTGGTCCTCAAAATTCTGATTACACATGGTAAAAAATACTTTTGTGAAATTATGTCTCATATATAAGACGATCCTCCTCTACAGACATTTTTTGGTCCTCAAAATTCTGCTTATACATGGTATAATACCGTAGTCAGAATTGTTCTCAGGGGCTGAAATTGGGGTTCTATCACTTGTTTAGTGACCATTATGATATTCCTACTCTATGTGAAATGATCCATGTATATGCTGTCTTTTCTATTAAAATAAATTAACATGTTACCAAATTCTTGTCATACTGGAAACTGCAGTACGTACTTACCACCACCTACTGTGTCCAAAGTAGGGTACCTACATCAAACTGAGACACCATGCAACTGAGACTAGATTTGGGAACTGGTTGAAATTTCACAATTTGTGATTAGTTTATTACAAACAAGCAATCCATGAAGAAAATTGGTTTGCATGAATTTCCAGATTTTCCTATTCAGGTTGTTATTGCAGATATGTATAACTTAGTTCACTTAAAAGCTTGATTGGCATTTTAGAACTTGCTGCATGCTGAACATAGAGATTTTTCTGGTTATGTCTTTTTGTTTAATTCTGGACCACGGTAGTTCACTGTTGTTTTTGTTTTGTTTAGAAACTGCCTTAATTGCATTTACAAACTTCACGTCCAATGTAAATGATTTAACTTGTTGTGATGTTTGTGTCCGATCATAAGAAGATGTGATCAAATGCATGGTTGTTTGGTCACTGTGGCCAATCTTTGATTATTTTAATTAATCGGAACACCACTTACTGGAACTGATAAAGAACAGCCAACACAAACAATCTTGACAGGACATAAAGCAAACTCTCCTCTCACCTTGTTGTCTTCAGGTGTATTATTGCAGAATTACTGCACTGTCATGGCAGAATATAATATTGTTCACTCTCAGATTTTACCCTCACAGGGCATGACACCTGAACAGAAGGAGAGAATGGAGAGGAACAAACGACTGGCCATGGAGAAGAGAGCTGCCAGGCTAGCTCAGAAGACAGCTGGTGAGTGAGTGGTGTTAGCTTGACATTCCTGTGAGGAGGGAGTGCATGTCCAGCTCTGGGAGGTTGCCAGAAGAGACCTGTGAAGATCTGGGTTAGAACTGGTCTTCAGCAACCCATGCTTGTCATAAGTGGCGACTATTGGGATTGGGTGGTCGGGATCACTCGCTTGGTTGACACATCGTATCTCAGTCGCATAGACTGATGCAGGATGGTCTGAACTCGAATATTTACAAAATAGCTGGAATATTTTTGAGTAGGGCATGAACTCACTAATTTATTAGAAGAGCCTTCATGGTTACAATGTGTGAGCTGGGTGATTGAGCATCATCAGGGCCGTTTGTGGCAGCTCAGATGTAGTTTTGTTGAAATGTTTGTGCATGATCAGTCTTGCCCCTGCCATTATGCAGTTGGTTTTGTAACTGTATAGAGTCAAGTAACACAATAAGAGGTAAGTGGCATTCATCAAACTGTTATGATGTCATGAAATCTATAAAGGCTTGCTAGCTGACTTGAATAAGTAACTACATCAGTAGTACATGTAGGGATTTACCTCGACTCCGGTATTTGAGGGTCCCTGGGACTCATACTCTTAATTTTCAGGGGTCTATGAAATGGCAGTCCCAAACACTTATTATTAATACTATGTTTTGATATTGTTTTAATTCAGCTACTGTATTGTATAGTGTATCATGATCATCACATTGTTACAGCAATTAAATTGCTGTGCAATCAAAATTAAGTTAAGATGCTGTAACTAAGCTGGTAGCAGACGCAGTGGTAAGTTATTGTTACAAAAAGTATTTGCACTTTTTTTGCGTACATGTGGATGTACTTATTAGTTTTGTTCCATCTGTTGTCGATTTGTATTCTTACAGGACGCAGGAATTGGCATCCCATAAATCCCTGAACAATGCAGTGATTGTAGACTCCAATGGTGATAATTATTCATTACTACAAATTTGCTTTTCAGATTCAAACAAAGAGGCAGCAGGGTCAGATTCCCTTTCTGTCCCGCCTGCTGCAAAGGAACAGATGGAAGTATCACAACAGGCGAACAGAGAGGATAGGTCAGACAAAGATCTTTCTACACAACCTGACCAGGGTGAAAGTATTACGAAAGACAGTATTTCTCTGCCATGTTCCAAGGACGTGATTATGAACAGTCCTTCATCTTGTAGGGAAAGTATTGACACAGAGGGAACGCTGCCTGTTAATCGGTACTCGGAACCTGACACTCAAACCCCTACCGATGTGCCTTCTGCAGAGCCTGTTTGCTCTCAGGAAATGGAAGACAATAAGATAAATTCAGACAGTTCAAACGTTGAGTTACCTGATGCTACAGCTGAAGAAATAGTGAATGGCTCTGATAAAGACAGCTTAGAAAAAAAATTAGATCAAGTCTGTGAGTCATCAGGTAAGACAGTGAGTCAGGAACAGTCCGATGAGCAAGGATTATCAAAAACATATGAACCCGTCGTGGAGAGTATAAAGTCTGCAGAACAGTCTTCTGAAGACCCTACAGTTGACGATCAGCAGACGGCTGATCAGATCATGGATTGTCTGGACAGTGATTAGGTCAGCAGTAAGTCAATCAGTTCATGATGAGTCAGGACAGTAAAGGTCCACCAGGGCTGTCAGAGCTGCAGATCGCTGATCTTCCTTGATACTATACCAAACGAACACATCAGCTTGAATGTGCAGGAATTAACCTTGGCCTTCTCACAGACTTAGATTTCCCTGAACCTGTTATGGCAAGTTCTTGAATACTGCATGCAACAAAAAATTTGGTTAAACAATTCTGAAATATCTTAAGTATATTCATTTGAGCAGAATAATTATTTCTTTGCAGTATTGCATTAATTTTTAAGAGGTGTGATCTGGAAATCTTGTTCAGTTCACTCCAAACACCTACACTAATGAAACCTGACCCCGTATACTGTCTGCAGGATTTACATACTGTAATGGCATCACACTCTGTTAGCTAAGTGAAAACACACCGCATCACACTTTTGCATGCCTATCGCAAGGCAAGTAGAAAGTTCCTGAAAGCAGTGAACTACCCAACCCAGTCTGATGTCACCTGATTTCTTCCTTTTCTTCTTTTTTTTTTGGCAATGTGTATCAACAGTGTATTGACAGTGTTATACATATTGATAAATTGCTACACCACAAATAAGGATTCTGTCATGTAAGGTTACTCAAAGCTGTAGAAGTACTAGTAATAAAATCAAAAAGGTCCAGTACAGACATAGTATATAACTGAAGTCCAAATAAACAAAGCTACTGTTGCTTGATTTGTTTGAAATAATATATTCCTAAGGCTATGGCGCCATTTATTAACAGTTGTAATGAACATGAAAATGTGCTATGCATACTCTATATAATAAAACATGTATTGTTAAGACAGTTTACAGCATTGGTTTTCTTTTCTTGGCTTGAGAAGTATGAGTGAGGAGTTAAAGTTCACAATATTCCATTAATAAATGACATTCTTCTGACATGCCCTGTTTGCATTTGAGGACTGATAGACTGCTTGTTAAAATGGCTGATGAGTGAAGATGAGGAGGGAGTTGAATGTGCGGTCTAACTTACCATTATATTTATGATGTTGGGCATGGGTTGTAGCCGATGCCCTTCACCATGTCTTCCGTCTCTGTTCTAATGCAAATATACCACTCAGAGAGACTCATCATGATGTGTCATACTGATATCTTATATGGTACAGATATTGGTTTTGAAGAACTCAATTTGCCAGCACATGGCCCAGGTTGAGTGCAAATAGTCGTGTTGCTCTTCACTTGCCAAGTTCTACCAAAGTCAAATGGTAATATATATTTCTGTTTGTAAAGGCTACTTTGAAATCATTTAAAAATCTTATGAAAAGTCATGATATGATACCAGATGATACAATATGATACCAAATGGTACGATATGATACCAGATGATACAACCATTAATGAGGCAATACTTGTTTGTTTTAGAGAATACATCAGCCTGATAGCAAAGTTCATTTTCCACCCTGGTGCTGTTTTATGTTAGCAATACAAAGGGCTGTAAAGATTCAGTTTGAGTCACCAAAAACTGAATCTGACACCTTAGTTTTGATTTCCTATAACCATTATCATTTTGATTCAATATTTGTATACTAGTATCTATTTAAATTTTCCACACAGCGAGAACATAATTTTCACTCAGCTCTAGTTTTGAGCAATGGAATGAGGTGAAACGTGGTTAGTTGATGCCGGTCATGTTTAAGAAGCTGACTCACTCAAAGCTTACAGTTTGGGAGCATTTCATCTTCAAGGAAGCTGATTTGAAAGATCCAGAAGTGATGTTCTGTGTCTAAACATCATATTTTATTTGCTTGAAATAGTTACACCATTTATATTCCTGATTTCCCAGTCAAATTTGGAAATGGTTTTCAGTGTGATATGTTTTGTTTAACAATCTCTGAGGGTTAAATTAAATCTTGTTTTAACTCGTGTGAAGAATTAAAAATGAATGAACCGAAGGTCCAATATCGAAAAATCAAGGTCTGTGTGAATCGTTGCAGCCTTACTAATGTTATTCACAAATGTGTTTCGGTCCTACTGTAGTGATGAGCGAATGGCTTTTGTTTTGTGCCGCTTTTAGTAATATTCCAGCAATATCACGTTGGGGCACAAAAGAAATGATCTTTCCCCATGTGGGGAATTGACCCAGGTCTTCAGTGTGATGAGCAAACACTTAACCACTTGGCTACCCCACAGCCCCTGTAGTGAGGCATGTTCATGCTGCTACGTCTCCCTAACTGCATTCAACATGTTCCTGTAAACTCTGTAGCTCCTTCAGCCAGTATATATTGTGTTCAGAAAATATATGAATGTAGAGCAATGAAAAGACAAGCTAGATTTTCTTAAATCTTGACTTCATTATAAAATATACAATGTTTACAGCAAATGGGCAGTTTACAACACAGATGAATTATAAACCTAACCCAGCTTTAAAGACTCAAAATCTTGTGTTTTGAAACCATCACATTCTCAGGTTATTAAGATCATGTTGAATATGTCATTGACCAGTGAACAGCGTCAAGTCAAACATGTTTTTGTGGGCAAACTCTCTTCCCATGTATATTTCCAAGATGAGCCAAAGTTACCAACAATCAATATCTCTTGTGACAATTTGCCATTCACAGTAAACAAAGGTTACAATTAAATACCACTGCTCTTTTCATTGCATCATGCAATATTATCATTTCCCAAATTCCTTCTTCAAACAGTTGTAGTTCATCGCAGGAAATACCTACTGGTACTCTGACTTGAAACTGTATCCAGTGTGCAAAATAGTCTCCAAATTTTGCTAGTCCTGAAAGTTAGTAACCCCAAAATAATTCACTACCTGAAATTTGAAAGTAGAAGCTAAAAATACAAATTTAAAATAGATGAGCATGTGATCTTGTGTTGGCATGACACAGTTTTCATCATGAAGCTGCTATGATGAACATTTTTATCAGGACACAATCTTGCATGATTTGTAAGTGTATTATAACTTAAGTTGGAGAGAGTGATTTATTTACAAAATGACCCCCATGGAAATTCACTAGCAGTCAGGGCAGTAACTGTAGATTTACTGGCCTGACTGGATCTTTACTAGCCACGAGCTAGTAGTATAGTGGATATTTCACACACTGTGTGTATCATCGTTTTAACTAAGTACACTTCAGTTTAAACTGCCTCTCTTTTAAAGTTTTATTACACCCACAGCAACTGAATGGTCACAGACACAGACTTTATTTAGTGATCAATTTGAAGAAAAACATCTGCAACAGGTTTATACCTGGCTTTGTCACAATATGCACAACATTCATCTGGTGCCATTCCCAGGTTACTATGGTTACATTGGTGGAATGTTCACAGAAGACCAGCTTCTGCATCAGGCGATGCTCCTTTCAAGAAGGCATCAGTTCATCTTCCAGATCCTCCAATCCCTGGATTTCATCATCATCACCTCCAATAGCTTTCCAAAACGACACTGCGATCTGAAACAAATGTGATTGTAAATATCCATTTCTGAGGCCTATACTGGGATTCAAAACAAATGCGCGACTATAGAGCAGGGATTGCAATTTTCTGTGAATCCACGGATTTTAATTCAAGTCAATCCATCTTGGGAGGGGTGAGGTCTCACATATCATGTGTCTTGGCTATCAAATTTAAAAATTTCACAAAGATACATTGTTGAGGCCCCCAGAACCCCAGCTGATTTTCAGCTGGAATCACTTGCCATCCCTGACATAGGTTAACCTCAACACACAAGTTTTGACATACAGAAGATATATCTGACAGTCTAAGTAAACTTATCCTCAGTACTTTTTGTTACACTCCACTACTGAGTCTAACAAAACCTTATGGGAGGTTGCATCAGGTAACCTTTGAGATTGACCAATCAGAACACAGCTTACCAAATCGTGAAAGTGGACATTCGCTCATACCTTTTGAACATTTTATCTCAAAAAGGTTCGTACCCCAAGGATTCCGAATGCTATTTAGCGTATGCTTGCTTCCGGGTGATGCACACGGCGTACGTACAACCGTGACAACGGTGAGTAAACAGTCGCCGAAAGTAGTGTTTTTAGGCAATATTCAAGGATGTCATCTTGCAAAAATATTAGCTAATGGTAACCATGTGATCAGAAACCCCAAAGCGTATATACTGCAGGTCAATTAACTGTGGTATATGCAGACTTTTGTTTGTGGAGAGATCTGTGTCAGTGATCTGAATATTTGGAAAGTCCCTCCGATCCCTAAATAGTAGCCGTTTGATTGGTTAAATCTATTAAACCGTCTCGTGTTTGATTGGATGGTAATAAGTAGCTCAAAGGTTACCTGACACGACCTTCTACTAGGTTTTGTTAGACTCATTGGGGTGGAGTGTAACAAAATACACAGACTAAGTTTACTTAGACTGTCATATCTGAGGGATATGACACTTCTCCCTGCTACACAAACATCAACAGTATGCAAAGTATTAATACTGGAATGGTTTCCCTTTCAGAGAGTAATCAGCATCATAAACATGCCGACATAATAACATGAAGTGGTAAACAAAAATTTACCCATTTGGGATTCGAACCCATATTTCAGGCACAGAATTGCCAGCACACAAAGTCGGAACCTAACCGCTCAGCCGCCAATGCTGCTATTGATGTTTACAAACGAGAAAAACCTTAGACCAAAGAAAAAGGTTTTACAACAACTTCAGATATATATGGCAAATAATGGTGAAGAAACGTCCTACTGCTCCAGTGAGTAGCCATCCTCGGGCATTCGTTCTAACAAGTCTCCACTACACCCTGCATGCATCTATGGCTCAACCCGACCATTTCATTATCTCCCTTGGTTGACTTTCTAGCCAATCAGGGGTCTACACTTAGAAGTTGAGCAAACCAGTCACAACTCACTTGCGCTTCTGGACCCGTGAAGGTCCCGGGGTAGAATAGGCCTTCAGCAACCCATGCTTGCCATAAAAGGCGACTATGCTTGTCGTAAGAGGCGACTAACGGGATCGGGTGGTCAGGCTCGCTGACTTGGTTGACACACGTCATCGGTTCCCAATTGTGCAGATCGATGCTCATGTTGTTGATCACTGGATTGTATGGTCCAGACGCGATTATTTACAGACCGCCGCCATATAGCTGTAATATTGCTGAGTGCGGCGTAAAACTAAACTCACTCACTCACTCACTTGCGCTACTGAAATTATCAAACTGATTAAATTTGGCAACACAAATAATGCAGAGGTTGTCTGAAAGAGGTAGAAGGAGTTCTTGAATATATTTTCTAAAGTTTCAGACTTATAAATTTGTCTATGATTTCCGACTAAATCTGCGACTGCTATCTTTGTTGACAATGGCAAGTTTGGTTGTAATGGCGGCTTAGCTGATTGGCTACTCTAAGAATGTGGAGAAAGGGAGGTAATGAAATTATTGCGCCCAGCCGTGGATGCATCCAGGGTATAGTGGAGACTATCAGAATGCATACCTTGGCAATATCAAGGATGGCGAATAGCCTCCAGATGGAAAAACAGTCCTAGAAGCCAGCTTTGGTTTATGCAGAGTCAATTTACATACAAAAAGAAAATACACACATTTTAGAATTCCTCACAACTGATGTCATATAGGTAAATAAACATTAGCGGTTTCAACATTTTAACCCAACCAACACAGAGGTCCAATTATGACATTAGGCTGTGTCTTCATGAACATAAAATAGCCAACAGGGAAAAGAAGGGAGACAACTCACTTTCTCAGCATATGCTCTTCTCTGGTCCATGGGCATGACTTCAGCTTTCTCTGCAAATACATTACATGTTCACCTACATTGTTGCAGATGTATAACATATTCTACAGTATAAACCTATATTTGAAATCCATCTAGTTACTTTCCCTTACAATCTTGACATGATCAAGAGTTCACCTCCAGAAAGTAAGTTTCATAATTTGTAACAAAACAATTTAAAGCATCAGGTTCAAGAATTCAAGATATACACATGCATTTGAGATTCAATTAATAAGGCTTCTGGCTATACCAGGGATGCATGACATACATTAAATTAACCAAGGCATAAAATAGGGCCTAGATAGTTGTAAGTGCCATGCACTAACATTAACTTCTGACTATCTTAGCATTCTGAGAGCTTCAAAAATCTAGGACAGCAAGGCATTATCGACAGTATACCACAATACACTTTTCAGGCAATCAGTATTGCAATAGTTTTTCTCAGAACCAGTATACAAGTTTTGTGACTTGCCCTTTGATTTAAGTTCAAATCTTCACAGACTTTCATCCACAAATGGGACACTTCACATACCACAGAGTGGTGTTAAAATCAAAACAAATTCACTAACTGCCCAACATAATTTTTAGCTTGCTGTTATCAGAACCATAAGATATATTTCTAGGGTCTCAGTGTCTAATCAACAATAAGATCTGCGTGTACAATCAGTGTCACCCACTGTCAGAAATTTTAGCAACCAATATATAATGCAATATGGGTACCTGCATAACAATATATAGCAATACAAACATGTTTGCTAATAGACATCCAAAGTGTAAATATCACCTTTCATTACTCGTAGCTTTTCAAACATCTCTTCAAAGGACTCCTCCCCACCATCTTCATTCCCCAGGGAGGCCAACAACGCCATGTCATCATCAGGAAGAAGATTGTCTGTCACAAAGAACTGTCGGTCATCATGTCTTGTCTTACCTTTGTGTAAAATACTTGAAAATTTCAGGTCAATGAAGCTTTAACAAGTTTCCATGTCACCCCACCCAGTAACCACCAAGCTGTATCACTAACAATGGTATGATGTTATAATATGACACGTGCAGTTAGTGATCCCCGTAGGCACATTTAGGAGGGCGCAACGCCCTGCCCTTTGACTTTTGCGCCCAGTCCTTTTTATTTTGCGCCCTGCCCTTTTTCGCCTCAATCACAGTCGTTTACTATGACGACTGTGTATTTTGAAGATTTGAAATGCTTTTTTTCAAATTCTAGTCTTAAAATACAAACTAAGAAGAGTAAAAACAAACTTTAGAATTGAAATTATAAGACAATTTGACTTCTTATACATTTTGTTGTTTTTTTAATAATCTTCACCAAAATGCCCTTTGAGGTTATGAAGTGCCCTTTTCCATGAATTTACCCTGCCCTTTCTGAACACAAGGGGGAACACTAGCAGTGGATGGAGTGCTAAACAGTGTAATTAGCTGGTTTTGAGTTCGCTATGCAGACAGCTATTTCACAGACTTTCACTGATTTATTTAAACTATTTTACACATTGAATTATTTGCACACTCAACTTACACATGACTAACCATTTTCAAAGCAGTTTAAACTTGTCATAATATGCCTCCCTGATTTTAAAAATCCAGTCAAAGAGGCAGACACCATTTTGTTTACATGTTATATAGTCACTGGCGATCTTCCAAATAAAATAAAACCATTATTGTGAAAGATTTGCTGTCACTTATTGGCATTTAGATAAAACCTTGAAATATCCCCAGGTATTTTGTTAGTTGAGTCAGTCAGGAATGGTCTGATGTATGACTCTTTCTAGAATTGTTTCCCGAACCTGTAGGCGTTGGCTAACACTGCCACAA
The DNA here is from genome assembly GCF_037392515.1 of Haliotis asinina. NCBI lineage: Eukaryota > Metazoa > Mollusca > Gastropoda > Lepetellida > Haliotidae > Haliotis > Haliotis asinina. The sequence continues at coordinate 70,833,783 of NC_090282.1, read as the reverse complement.
AGAGACATGCATCAGACCGTAATACACATATTTACCTTACCGCCATGTTAAACATGCAAAATATCATCATAATGAAATATAAACATTGCTCATAATTAAATAACTTACCTTAAACTGTTACTAGTCAATACTATCATATAATGCATATTTTGAATTGTTGTGATATGACTGCACAAGTGTAAACATCTCAGTAAGATCTTCCCAAACAGGGTTAACAATGCAAATGTTGAGCGACTCAGTTCTTAAATCAACTTTTCAGAATACACTTTTTATTTTAGAAATATTATGACAGGAGACGTCAGAAATGGGAGTCACAGACTGTAATCAAAGTTTTTGGTGTGATGAGTTAATCTACCAGTCCTTGAGATGAAGCACAAACAGGTTGTCCAACCAGCAGTCACTCACCTATTATTTCATCCTTACAAGGCTTTTCCTTTTTAGTCTTCTTCCCTCCCTCAGCTTTGTCTGTAGAAGCTTCCTCTGTTTCGCTGACAACAGGTGCCCCATCCCCTTCAGGTGCCCCATCCACAACAGGTTCCTCACCCCCATCAGGTGCCCCTTGGGCAGAGTGTCCTGATTCACCCTCTGAGTGGGATCCTGTCCCAGATTTCTCACTGTCATTATTTGACACTGTCTCATTATCACAGGAGTCCTTGGAATTCGATTTGACTTCATTTGCTTTAAGCTCGGACTCTTCCTTCAAAAGCTGACGATAGTAAGGACTACCAATCACAGGGTTTTCTGAAACAGGACCATTCATATTACTGACAATACATTCCAAACGGGAAATGGGTTATCTCTGCTACATTCATCGTTGGTAAAAACTGATAATAGCAGAGTATGATATAACCCCTGTCCAACCGCCCAAGACGGGCTAGATTCCTGACGGACAGTCTAAATTTACCTTAAGCAAGCCCGAAGGTCTGGTGCAAATTTTAAACTTTCCCATACATCTGAGTGAATTCTTGGTATCTGGTCTGGTTAAATCCAGTTTGTACTGGTAACATGTTGAATTTACCAGCCCTGATGTCTGGCTGGGTTTTTTGGCTTATTTCATACCCTGATAATAGGAAATCAAGTCTTGCTGTATTTCACCTAACATTGAAGTTACAGATACACGGATACTTGGATTCAAACACCACAGGGATAATCTAACTATAGGAGATCCATATACAGTCAAATCCTGATGAGTTGAATCGCTGGGACCCAACTAATAAATTCAAATCATCAGTGTATTTGAGACATAGGTATGTTTATGAGAGTAGAAAAAATTGTTGGGACCGACAGTTAGTTCGAGTTATGCACAATATTCAAGACGCTGGCATTCAACTCATCGCAATTTGACTGTATTCCGATTTTTGCAGAAAACCTATATAAACAAGTTAAAAGAGCATTGATCAAATTCTTACAACACAACAACCTAAACATGCCAATATCCCTGAAAGACAGCTTTACTAAAGAGTAAGTGATAGGAATGCTCAATATAGACCTTGAACATTGTTCTAGAAAGTGATGAGTCTTACGTTTCAAAATCAGATTCGGCCATGTGTGGGCATGAAGAGCTTGAATAATCCTCTTAATTCCAGTTGTCTCCACAAAGTCATCTTCCAGATCTACAAATACAAGTACAGGTGGGTTGTTGTTACTGGTATGTACATATGTGAGTGAGGAGTGATTATGGTTTTAGCAATATTCCTGTAATGTTATGCTGTAGGACACTAGAAATGGGCTTCACACATCTTACCCATGTGGGGAATCGAACCCAGGTTTTCAATGTGACAAGCCAACACTTTAAACACTAGGCAACACCATCGCCCTCATATGATGATCATATCAAACAAATTTACCTTTTATATTTAAACCATACTTGTTGAAGTCAGTCACCTTTCCCCTAGTGGACTGCATGTTGTCTAATCCTACAGACATGACAACCTTTGCTAGACTACCTGTGTTTATCTCCAAGGACTAGAAAAGCAATCATAGTAAGTTCTCAGAGCACACTATGCCCACATAATGGGCCAAAGCTCATTCAAGATACAATTAGGTGTCAATGAATTGCAACATTACCAGCTGAAACACCCAAGAAAATCTAGGCTAGAAATAGTCTTCAGCCACTCATGCTTGTTATAAGAGGTGACTGAAGGGATAGGATGGTTAGGCCCACTGACTTGATTGACACATATCATTGTGAAACCATTGCATTATAGATGCCCATGCTGTTGATCACTGCACTGTCTGGTCAAGACTCCATTATTTACAGACAACCGCTATATAGCTGTAATGTTGCTGAGTGCGGGGTAACTGATGTGCAAAACTGGTTAGACGACATGTGTCAACCGAGTCAGCAGGCCTGACCACCCGTTAGTCAGCTTTTACAACATGTATGGGTTGTTGAAGATGTTTCTGGAATATAAACAATAAGTTTAAATAACCCTCCCTCCTGCCGCCATGCCAAGACCATCCACATACCTTCGTCTTCGTTATCCACCTCTGGATTCAGCTCCACCAACTCAAAGCCATTGTCTATACACCACTGCTGTGCAGATATTCTACCCACAGCTGCAGCAAAGAGAAAAAAGGGACAATGAAGACATCACTTTCATTTTGGACAATAACTTAATGATCATATCTTTCATATTCAGTTTTAAAAACCTTTTTTTTTTGTTTTCCCTACTCTACGAAAAATAAAAGCTCCACAACAGCCACTTCTGTCAAAGTATGAGTGGAGGTCCATAAAACATGTCTTTTCGTCTATTTTATTATCAGTAAATAACATTATTTCCAATATGCACCCAACTATGTGAAAACAAAGAACTATAAGTGAGTGAGCTGAGTTTTACGCTGCACTCAGCAAATGCCAGCTATATGGCGGCGATCTGTAAAAAATCGAGTCTGGACCAGACAATCAAGTGACCAGTATCATGAGCATCGATCTGCACAATTGGGAACCGATGACATGTGTCAACCAAGTCAGCGAGTCTGACCACCCGATCCTGTTAGTCGCCTCTTACAACAAGCATAGTCACCTTTTATGGCAAGCATGGGTTGCTGAAGGCCTATTCTACCCCGTAGATTCACAGGTCCAGAGAACTATCAAACAACACCACAAATGATATGTTAAGTACTGCAGAAACTACATCGACCAACCGTCAGTATGAGAGCTGTTGTTACAAACAAGTATTAGAATCTCTGGCTCAATCTGTTCAAGATATGGCATCCATGCTTTCACCAACTCAAATGTAGACTCCTGGAAACATAAAATATTTCCACATGAAACAACTGTATGTGGATGCTATAACTAAAAATATGGTTCCTGTTAGACAGGAATCTTATTAACAATTTGTAATTAATTTGTGGAAGACTTGAAATATATTACTATCCCTGACACTGACAGACCTTTGCTATGTTATTATATGCCACATTTCTAAAGTGCCCTATTTGAACTGTTTCCAGATCAGTCTACAGCACTTCATAAGTTGTTTTACCTTGGTCATGGGATGTCAATCTCAAATGGCACATTGTATTATCAATCTCAACTCCCTTGGCATCATACTACTCTTGCAGTCACTGTGGCTTTCCCATCCTTTCAGGTACCCATTTGCAGCTGGGTGGACTGGGACACATAATCACATTTGTCCAAGTTTTAGTTTTACTGAATGTTGCTGCACCAGCAACTATTTGTTTGAATGTATTACTGTGGCCACCATTTGGTCATTTACCAACAGATTTGTGGGTTGCTTTTAAGTGCACGAGATTATGTAGTGTACACTAGGGGTTAAAACAACACTGAAAGAGTTTGTGCACAAAGCTGACTCCAAAGTTTTCACAAATGTTCACAGGTGGGTTCGATCCCAGCACCTCAAGCTCTCTGGATAACTTGTTTGGTACGTACCTTAGACAACTCACCCACCAAGCCCCATTCAACTTGTTAAACAAAAAAAATATTTTCAACGTGAAAATAATTATGAACAGTGAATAGTCTTCCTTTCCAAATGCATGTGTGCAATGTCAGGGTTAGACATGGTGTGTTAGTTCCTGACTAGCCAGAATATAAACATGTTAACACGTTCTGCTCAAATCTTTTAACCACTTTTAACGAGCTGTTGACAAGCTGGATTTGACAATTCCGGTCTATCCTTGACTGTTTATATGCTGGACAAATAAGTTAAGGATATTGGTATTTTTATGATTGATATTTTGTCCTTTTGTCAATGAATAAATACCTCACTATTCAAAATTTCAAAATTTTGCGTATAATTATCTTTATTTTTGTCCAGTATAGGTAGGCATAACCTTCAAGCAATGCATGGTGCTTAGAGATCAAAGAGTACAGCATGTTAAATTTTTATCTCTGACCAACAAAGCTTACGACAAAATCAGATCTATACCCACAGAAGTATGAGGACACCTACAAGGAAGGTTGTGTCAAGTAACTCCTGAGGGAATTCTTAAGGCCTACCATTTTAAAATCTAAACATGCTAAATGAAGGTAGTCAGCTGCCAATTTATAAGCCATCTGGCTTCAATTTTTCAGTTTTGAATATGATGCTGCGAAAACTTCACTTAATAGCACTCGGAATTCAGATACCTTAAAGCCAATTGGTTGACTGGAAGATTCCACTCATGGTGGTGTCTCAGAGGCAGAAAATGAATTCTGTATGGCATGAACAAAAAGAACACAGGACCTGAAATTTCCCTGACACTTGGAGTGCTACTTTTAACAACTAACAAAGAACCGGTACCTGTTTAGGGTCAAAGTACACGATAAAGGCCTGCACTGATGTAGCAAACTCCTGATTCCCAATGGTTCTGCTTAGTGATGTGCACAGATTTACATCGGCAGTGTAGTACTTGGTATCAATGTGCCAGTCATAGGCTTTTACAGACTCTGTAACATGCTGAGCAGTGGGGAGATTCTCTGTTCCTAAAATTACTGCAACAATACAAAAGAAATATTCACTGTGACAAGAAAATACTTGAAAGGGACATATATTCAACAGAAATGAATTGTATGAGCATGAAAGTTAAGATCATTTAAGGACATATATCTACATAATATACACACTCATTTGTTTTTAAACAGATGTTCATCAACACAAAGTTACCTGTGCCTAATCAAATGCTAAATTCTCACAACTTTATTCAGGTTAGGAAACCCTGGCGATCTGCCAGGCTGAACTGGATTTTGTAGGCCGTTCTGCCTACCTTGCTTATCAGCCAAATCAGGCTATATTTGAACATTTTTCGAATTATTTCACAAACTATATATTTCCATACAAACTAGTTTTATATCATCATTAGGATGAAAGGTTTATGGGATTCCTCAGCATGAAAAAAATAAGTTTTTGGACAAGATGGAAATTCATATCATGCCCAGGAAAAGATGCCTCATTAAGACCACTGTTGTGCATAGATTTCCCTTTTCCTTCCTTTCACTAAAACTGAACATGTATGTCATTAATATTTGGTGAAAATTTTCAAAAATATTATAGGCTAGTTTTTAATGAGAAACTTCCAAACTCCTTTATTATGCGAGGAAATTCTCAAAAAGGGTTTGAATGAAATCTAAGTCTAGGTCATCAAAACTTGAATGATGTTAATATCCTCATGCAGAAATGCAGTGACATCAAAATTAGGAAATACGAATACTTCTAAAAAGTAGGCGTGGCCAACTATTTTACTGTGTATGCTCTTAGTCGATTCTAAAAATGGAGCCACACTGTTGAATCATGAGGCGTAACGTCAGCATTAGATGTACATATATCTACCCATCTCGGGTGACTGAACCAAGTATATACGATGCCAATCAGATCATATTACTCACGTTTTACAAACTCATCTGGAGCGAAGGCGCTAGTACAAGAGGCAAATAATGCACAGGGCGCCGCCATGTTTGTTGTTGACTGTGTGCTACGTCATTACTTCTTGCTGTTTGATCTGTTGCTGCGAAACGTCAGGGGCTCGACATGTGGATCGTACCTCGGATTGTTGTTGATAGCCCCTCGTCTATAAACATCAATGATGAAGTTTAATTAAGAGCAGTGAAGGGAATAAATAACCATCGAGGCTTCAAAAATGCCAGTTATGACTGAGTTTGAAACCAAACCCGAAGATGTTGGCCAGATCCTCGTCAAAGTAAGTCCTTCAACAGAATGATAAGGGTCGTGTCAAAGTGACACCCATTTTCGGAGGTAATGAAGTATGCAATGTGAATATGACCTATACCCTGACATTTTCACCGCAGCACTAGATTTTTGGAGGGAGGTTACAAATAAAATGCGGGCTGTATGTCGTGTGTATTAATCAGCTTGATTACAGTGTAAATCTACATTTGGCAAGCTCGAATCAAAAACATTTCCTGCAGAATCAGATCCAACAGTCAGGGTAACTGGGCTTATTTGCTTGACAGCTCATACCTTCAGGTAATTGTTTTTCCCTTGTTCCTTACGGTCAGTGGAAAGAACACCGTGTGGGCTTGCATATGAAGTCATTCTTTATAATACACTAAAACAGTTTAAGTTCTGTAACATTATACTAAACTGGCATGGTAGTCATGCAGGGAGAGGATACAAACAGTACCGATTCCCCTTGACAAGTAGATCTACAGTTGGCTCTCAGGGATTTACTTGAGTCTGTCAACTGTCGAGCCCAGGGGGTTCTTGATGACAAATATGATAGATCCAAGGCATTAAGATAAGATTCCTATAGGCTGTCAAAATGTGTTTATTGTAGATGTTCACTGACCTTAGACATCAACAGTCTCAGAGTTAGATAAATCAAACTAAACATTGTCTGTTGCATATGTTTATATGTAACATTTCATCATCTTGATAGATTCAATGAGTGCATACCTACAACATCCATAGATTTTTAAAACAATAGCTAGGTTTCATAATGTTGAAGACAGTGTCACATTTCAGCAAGTGTTCAAACCTGACATAAACAGAGAAATGACTAAATGCAATAGTATTCCTTATAGAACATAAAAAAGGGACAATGTATAACTTATTAATATGCAGTGTAATACATTTATGTAATGGCATTTAGGATTCAGGACTGTTGTAAAATGTTTTGAATCACCATGGCTAGTTTGTCCAACTGTCATACTATTTACCTAATCTCTTACAATGTTTGTCTGTTGATTAGTAAATTGTTACCCCAGTATTCAAGTTTATTATATATGTCAATTATGTGTTTAACTCCATTGAGCCTTGATATGACAAATGGCAGATAACATACATTAAAAAAGAATAGGTCTCAATACATATAGACTACAAGTCTTAGCTACTGACAATCCGACTCTGAAATGTCCACGCAGACATGACAAGTGTGGATTTCAGCACTTCTTGTTTAATACAAATATACAAATGCTATCACGGCCAAAGAAAAGCCTTTGAAGAACTTAATATTATGAGTGCCTTAGTACCTATAATGCTACAGACTCATTCTACTATTAGTCAACATTTTTTGCACTGATGTGTTCATATACTATGCAAAACGAAGAATGCCTCTCAAGAGACATGATAGAGGAGGCTTCTGCTGTTTTTAATGACACTGGCTGCAAAATGCATTTTTTAATCTGTTAAGTGTAAACAGCAGTCCATTTGTGGGCATGGGCTATTTTATTATGGTTCATTGAAACACAAACTAGATAAATAAAGATTCAAGTATTCTATATCGTTGCAATGTTTTAGTTATCCATTTACTTTCAGTTAGATAAGTCTTCTGTGTTTAAGAACCAAATCCTTGAATGGCTTAGAGAATATTTCCTCCTCATGAATTACAAATGAGAAGCTATTCTGAGGCAGTGTTCGAAAGTAGCTTTTCTGTGATGTAGCAAGTACTTGCTACCTGGTTTATAAATAGGTCCCTTACATGGTAGCAGCATAAGTGACCAAGAAAAGCCACAATGAACATTTTTAATTACCAGTTTTGGTGAGTGAAAATGACTGCTAATTAATGAACCTAAGAGGTTTTACTAAAAAATACCAGGTACCAAGTTGTTGCTACTCTATGTTTTTTACAGGTTGCACAATAAGGTTTTGAATAGCAAATTTGTTACCTCAAAACATTAATTTCGAACCCTATGAGGCACTAATTGGTATTATATAAATTTGTTTTTAGGTTCAAGATGATCTAAGACAGCTGAAAGAACAATTGCTGGCTCAAGGGGATGGTCGCACCATCAATGTAGCTGACTTGGAGACAGCCCTTGCCAAGACAGAAAAAGGGCTGCAGGTATATAATATGTAGATTTGTTCTGTGTTCCAAATGGCTGTTGTGTTTTGTGTGAGCCTGAGCAGGCTAGGCGCCTGACTTTGTGTGCTGGCGATTAGGTGCCTGGCTCTGAGTCTGAGGATGTGGGTTCGAATCCCAGATGGGACTCAACAAAAAGTACTAGAAATCCCAAATATGACATATGTTGCATTTGACCACTTTCTAAATGGCATCGTGTAATCATGCATATGTATTTGAAGTATTGTTGAGCATGGTATCAAACGTACATGCATAAAGGACTGTGCCTAAGGTATCTTACAGTATCCTTTCTTACATGACAAAGCTGCAGTAATCACGGTTGCTACAGAGCCAGTTCTTTGTGTCTTGCTGTGTCAGCTGATGACACAACTATATTTTCATGTTGCAGCGACGTACTGAAGAAGTCGTCCACCAAATTAATAACTCAGTAACAACACTGCCGTTGTCGGACTCCAGTATCCAGGATGACCACTTTACCACTCTGGACACGACATGGGACTTGCGCCAACCAGGAAAGTTGGTTGTTTCTAAACAACCTAGTTATCTCAGGTAAAATGTCACCATTATTATATTACATTACATTATTGTGATTTTATTCTTTTTCAGATGTTTCAATAAATCAAGATCACTGGCTAGAGTGCACTTTACCAGGCATAGCCCTCACGTCTGTCTGCAGAGCAGTTACCATGCTATAGCACTACTGCCCATTAACTCTGTCCAGGTGCTATATATTGCAGTAATTGTTCTGCTTCCCTTGGCTGTCAGTATAGGGTAAAGACTTAGGGTTGGGTTAGGTACCTTTTTTGATCCTTATGGAGCTGACACATCTTTATAGGCAAACCATTTTCGATCCGCAAGGTTTAGGATAAGACCTTACCTTCGGGCAGTGTAATCTGATTATATTCAATTGACACAGATTTCATCTCATGTGAGACTTGTCAGGACAGTTCTAGAAACAGTGGTGCCAAAAAATGGATGGGAATGATATGGCACAGTGAGTATATGAGCACATGAGAAATGAAAACAAACATTGTGCTTGCTGTATGACTGTTGTATATTTTTTATTGTGCTTTACTGTTTGTGCCAGCTCTACATGCACCCTCTATGTGTCAGTAGTATGTTGTTTGTTTGGCTGGATTGTCTCTCAGCAAACATATTTCGTTATCCCTTGCAGTCAGCAGTCACATACAGCATTAGGGGGCAGGCCATCTTTCCAGCCACTACACCCAGGGGCTAAACTACCCCTCAGACAACCAGTACAAAGCCAGGGACTCACGCCAGGACAACAAGTAAGATTTGACAGTCCAGGGCCCCGTTTCACAAAGTGTTTCTTGTAGCATTCATACTTCCTGTACTGTAACACTGACTTAGAATAGTCAAAGTGCCACAAGAGCTTTGTGAAACGGAGTCCAGGGTAGTTTCTTCAAGCCATGGTTTGGTTGAAATTGGTTAGTTGTATTTAACACAGTATTATTCACTGTCGCATACGTATTGTTAGATTGTTTCTAATTTTTGTTTTACAAAAAATAACCATTAAAAAACCAATGAGATCTTTTGAGTGAGTAAGTGAGTGAGTGAGTGAGTGAGTGAGTGAGTGAGTTTAGTTTTATGCCGCTTTTAGCAATATTCCAGCAATTTCACGTTGGGGGACACCAGAAAATGGGCTTCACACGTTGTACCCATGTGGGAAAATCTTTTTAGGTGCCCACTAGGAAAGGTGGAAGTTGTAAATTTACCCGTCCTTGTTTGAACAGAAACACCAGTGTGAAGATCTGGGTTGGTAGTTGTCTTCAGCAAACCATGCTTCTTGTAATAGGCAATTAACGGGATCAAGTGGTCAGACTTTCTGACTTAGTTGAGGCACATTATCATACCCAGTGGTATAGACTGGTGCTTAGTGATGGTGCTTACTTAGCTGAGGCACTTTACCATACCCAATAAGCCATTTTCCACTTTTGTGTAGATAGGTGCTCATGATGTCGACCACTGGTTCTTCTGCTCCAGACATGTTTACAGATTGTTTGGTATTTCTGGAATATAGACAGACAAGCACATGTTAACAGCAGTGTGTGAAATAGCCACTAGCCCATTAGCCTGTGGCTAGTAAAAATTCAGTCAGGCCAGAAAATCTCCACAATCACTGGCTTGACTTGCTTTTGATTTTTCATGTGGTCAGTTTTTTAGGGATATCACTCTCCCCGACTTTTTAAACTATAATATACATTTAAATCATGCAAGATTTATCCTGATAAATGATGGTATTTTGAATGTCTGTAACATTTTGCTCAGTTTCTACATTTAGATTTTGGGTTAGTGAATTATGTAGTTTGCTAGTAACTTTCAGGCATAGCTAGCCGACTAGGTAGCAAAACTGTTTCACACACTGATTAACAGGAACATCTGTATAAATCAGAAACATGTTGTATGAATATTTTGTCAGCACAAACAACAGTGGGGTCTGCGTGCAGTGTATAACCCATACAACTCACAGAGTCGGAATGTCCTTCAGGAGAATTACGGCATCCAGCTGCCACTGATCGCAGACAAGAGAGATGCCAGAGTATGTATATGTAGGAGCATATGTCTTTGGCATATTACGAGTCCTAATCAATTTGAAAATGTTTGAATCTTAAATTCCTGTTGAATATTCACACTTTCCATTCTAAATGCAAGTAATGAAAACAAAGCACTGATGATGCTGTCTGGTACTATAATCTCCCCAGTAAAGGGAAATTTCAGACAGTAAATAAATTGAAATTTAAAAAATAAATAAAGAAAAAAGAAAAATGAAATTAGTATTATCTCTCCTTATTCCTTCATGGTTTTGGAAATTATATGAGTGTAACAATTGTGCAGAGCTCAAGGGCATAAGTGAAGAAATGTTTTTCATGTTTCCTTGTTTGCAATTTCAGCCTCCACCAAAGCCAGTGATGGGTTCAACTATAGAGCACTTGAGTGTGTTGCCAAAAGCCAACAGGGTTGATGCTCAGGTGAGACATTTTTCAGAATATCTAACATGTGAAATCTTTCAGATCACAGGTGTTGCAGATGTTGAACTGTCTGATTATTTCATCATACAGTCAAGGGCAACACAACAACAGCTGTGTCTTCCATGCAGTATTTCACTGCAAGCAAATATACAGGCTGGGTCAGTGTATAATCTGCCTTATCACAATGTGGTATTGTCATACAGGTTTCATATGGGGATTCGGATTCAAATTACAATTTTTGAAAGCAGGAAATATGCATTCAGATGAAAATGAGATTAGATATATCTGTTACTTTGTTTTGTTCTTTCAGTATTTTGTTTTATGTAGTTTCATGAACATGCATTGGTTGGTGAATATTCTACATTATTCATATCTCTTTTTCTTATCATAGCATCTTCCCATGGCCTAATTGTTTGGAAATGATCTTCAGTAACCAATACTTGTTGGAAGACGTCTGTATCAGGAACGGTCTGTCAACCTCTGAAAATGTTGGTGCATCTCATTCTATCCCAGCTGTTCTGAGGACTGTGCGTGATTTAGCACAGGATTGTCTGGTCCAAACTAAAAAATGAGTGCTGCATTTTTAAAGAAACCAATATAATTACATTCTGGCTCTCCAGCAAGTTAAACAGTGCATGTATGCCAGCCTTCATAATTGATCTCATGACCACTGATTAAGATTATTTGAATTTCAATTGTTAGGAAATAATTATAAAGCTTTTTGTAAGGAATAGGGCCAATGTTGTAGTCATAATTCAGTCAGTCAATCAGTCAGTCAGGAATTCAGGAATGTTTGTGGTTGTTGTTTAATTCCACACAACAATATTCAAGCTGTATGGAAGCTGCCTGTAACTAGTCGAGTCAAGGTCAGACAATCCAGTGATCAACAACATGAACATTGATCTACGCATTGGGATACAATGACATCTGTCAACAAAGTCAGCGAGCATGACAACCAGATCATGTTAGTTACCTCTTCCAACAAGCATGGGTCGCTAAAGGCCAATTCTAACCTGGCTCTTCATGGGTGAAGTCATGAATTACTTTGATGGACATAGTAACACAGTTGTTCGTGTGTGCAGCTTGCTCCTCCCCCGATTAATGAGAACGATGCTCAGATGGGGATCCTCAGTCTGTTGGAGCGAGGCCTAATACCTCCAGCTGCCCATCTCACCCTTGACCCCTCTCCAGTCAAACAGATGGTGGCACCCCTACATGATCCTCAGGACAAGAACAAAGCACCAGCAATATCAGGTAAGCTGAGAGGGACTGTGCCTCTCAGGTACATTCCTTCATCCCTTCATCCTGTCAAAGTTTGACTGGGTCTGCCAGTCATTCCTGGAAATATGTTCTCACAGGCCTCCCAAAGAAAGCTTTCCTATGTGCAGAAAAACACAGAAAAGTCGTGGGAATAGCAACATAGCTAAAACTGGATAAGAAAACAAAAAGCCTGCAACTTCCATTTTGTTTATTTGTACATGGAAGAGGAAGTTTTCACCCACATGTTGCCATTTTCCATTTTGAACAAAAGTTACATTGCCTTTTTGAAGTATTTCTGTTGTGTTACTTGGCATCTATCAATATCATACTTGTGTGCACACTTGTTTAGTTTACTTTCCATTAGTATGAAAGGATTGACAGGAATTATTTCGACATGTTCAAAACTTTTCTACATGAGTCAACTCACAGTTGCTCGGAAATTTGACAGAGTCATGGAGGATGTGCATGTGCAGTAGAGGTCTAAGTTCACTGATATAAAAATGTCAAAGTCTTTTGTTGTCACTGATATAAAAATGTCAAAGTCTTTTGTTGTCACTGATATAAAAATGTCATAGTCTTTTGTTGTCACTGATATAAAATGTCATAGTCTTTTGTTGTCATGTTTACTGTTTCAGTAGTGAGATAATATGTTTGTGTTGCTGTTTCCAAAGTTAATGTGAAGTTTTCTGCATTTTTCTGCACAGTGAGAAAGTTTTCTTTGGTAGGTCTGTTAGTACATACAGACATACTGATCCAACTTTCCTCCACCTTCACACAAACATATGGAACTACCAACATAGTCATGTCTGAAGAAGACTTTCAGTCTTCTATTTATGTGGTCTGTCATGCTGAGTCCCTGAAACAAATGCTTCAATACAGACCATGCAAGTCTATTCCATTGACAGATTACTTCATGAGGTTTCAGGACATGATATAAGGTGGAAAATGTAGGTAGAATGTTCTTCAGTATATCCCACTGTATGCTCAGACTATCTTCATTTAGTCATTTCTGTAGTGAATATATGCATTAGTCTACCTTGTTATATGTCACCTGAACATCCAAATTCCAGTGGACTGTGACAGTCATCATCCCAATAAAAACGTTAATCTTGACTTCCAGATTCAAATCATCTGTATGCTGGAATCCACCTTGACAACCAATACGATAGCAGAGTGACGGAATCCTATGTTTCCTCCAACAAGATGCCGCCAATGACATCCAAAGTCTGCCCCACACCGGAAACCCGGTCCACGTCTGCTCGCACCAGAATGTCGTCTGCTACTGGCTTCTCCAAAACCCCTGCCACTATCAGGACATATGAGATGCCTCTCCAGCCCTTGGTGAGTACCTACTGATTTCCTGTTTTCAAAGATGCATTTGAGACCCCAAACATATCCAATACTTTACAACATTCAAATGTATCACCCAAACTATTATTGATGGGCATAAATATGGAGAGGGGGCTGATTTGTTTACTCATTTACAAAATTTTAACAAAATCAAAGTGTGTAGAGAAATATTATTTGTCAGCACAAATTATTTCAAATGTTTATCTATGAAAATCAGTAAAGTTGTGTTATCTGTTTTACTGTAATCATGTATTATTTTTTATCCAAAGATATAATGAATATTTTCATAGCTATGTTCTTTTTCTTGTAGCCATAGAAATAGTTCTTTGTTGTGCCACTGATCCACCTTGGCTTTTGTGTCTTAGCTAGTCATTAGGTTAATAGTGTACAGATTGTGGCGTGTAGACATTAGTGGTATAGATAAGCAGTGGTATGTTTCCTATTGTTTGTAGTTTTTCAGCTGAGATGTATTACTTTGCCATGTTTATGCCATGTCATATGTCATGTAATTGATCAAACTTTGTTTATCATAGTTTTCGGTATATATTATAAGTAACAAATGGAAAACTTTCATTGTTTACACTTTTATGTTAATGCTCAATGAAATGTAGGTGCTTGGTAAGGAAATTACAAGTACTACACTCTGTTGTGTTAATGTGTGATTTTGATGCCTTAATATATATCAACACACACTGAATCTGGTGTTAACACTTTTATCAAGTATCCACGTTTTAGCACAGTTTTATATTCTTTGCATTTTCCTGCTTTCTTGAAACGAATACATTTTTGTTATTTGATTATTTCAAACAGTAAAATTTTCCCACAGTGTTTCTGGCCACATGTTGATACTCGTGAAAAAAAAAACCCTACTGTGCCAGTGCATCATTACAGCATCTTTTAATGGCATTTTTAGAAGTTGGAAGTCAGATAGAACAAGTATGTATGGATGACAACTTCTTTCCTTCTAGATTACAGTGTTTCATGCTCGAATATTTGAAAATGATACAAGAACCTGTATCAAAACATTGTGCTCTAGAATGAAAGAAATTGCCATCCGTATATACTTTTTCTCTCTTCTTTGTACATTTGAGATTTACCACTACTTACCACTGTTGTTGTTTTTGTTTGTTTTATTTTTTTGTATAATATATTGCATTATCTCGGAAAGACTAGACTATTTCAAACTTTACCATGTTTATCATTTATCTCCCTTTGAAATGATTACATACGTTGTATATAAATGTTGAAAAGGTTCCTGAGCAAGATGTTCTAGATATTGCAGACATGTGGACATTGATCGGTGACTAAATGTTGTGATGCCTGTACACATTTCAGCTTCCACCATTGGTAAACACAAGTTGTCACCTCTGACTGTGCTGTCTGTGCTGTCTGTGACTGCATGTATCCCACTATAGCCACTCACTGTCTGCCACATGATAGAAAGGCAGCCTAATAGTCAACCCTGATAACATCATTCCAGTGTTCGGTCATCTGAACAAGATATGACCTTGATCTGAAGAACAATCTGTGACTTTTTAAAGGGTTGGCCTAGCTATGAAAAGACTCCAAATTTGAAAAAATACAAAACAAGTATCTTTAAATGCCTGTAGGTGTTCGAGACTAGGACCTAAATTCCCAAATTGTCTCCATATGATTTCAGTTCATAACAATGACCCTATTTACTTTAAAGTTGAAATAAAAATCATTTGTAGTTCACCATTTTACATTGCTTGGGTATTTTAGCCTCACTGTGCCAATAGAACATTATACATACCATAAACCTCAGGGGTAGATCTGTCCACATTTTCTTCTAGATGTTTTTATATCTTGTAGTTGTAGTGGCAATGCATGCTCCCTGGGTAGTTCTCCTGTTCATGCTATCTGTAACAGTGTAGATACTGTTCTCTCCCTGTATGTGTCAGCTGTAGATGTTTTCCTATTTTTTGCCATCTGTGTACATGACAAGAGTTATCTGTCTTCATGTCCCTGACTGCTGCTTCCCTCTAAACATTTGTAGGTGTTCTGTCAGAGCAGAGACCATCTATTATACAGTCTCTGGTCAGAGCTTGTCCTTTGCTTAGAAATAAGCTTCTTGTAATTTTTGTTAGAGATGTTATCAAATGAAATCTGTATTCCCATGCTAAGACAAATCTACATATATTGTATTGGTTTATTTGGCCGAAATTAAAATACTAATTAAATGATAAATGTAATTATGGAATTAATTCGGTTTTCACTCATTGCTTGTCTCTCTTGCTTCAATTTCTGTCAGTCACTGTCCTGTGCTGCATCATATATTTCAAGTCCATGTTCACGGCTATTTTCTGTTTACTTTGTAACTATAACATTTTGCTGAGCCCTCCTTCACACGAGTCATAGCAATAAGATTTCTCTCCTAAATAGTACTGACGCATGGCAGTATTTCAGCAAAATCCCACTGTGGAAAAGCAGTCAGTTGTTTGTAGATTTAGAAGGACGTTTTAGATAGAAGTAAGCTTTATTGAAGTAATTTCCTATCCTAGTTGCAAAAACTGAATTATAGTGACTTTTAATTCATTTTAAAGGTAAGATGGTGAAATAGATCAATGTGAATAGATTGTCGTTTTTATGTTAGTGCAATAGTTCATTATAGTAAACTTATAAAAATGCCTAGAGACCCTTGTAGCTTGAATTTGTAGATGTCTTGAAGGGTTATAATTTTTCCACGCTAATAATTATTTTTATGTAAATATTGTCAGTTGTGAACGATTGAATATGAGACTAACTTCATTTGTAACCTCTTATATCTGTTTCAGCCTCCCCCAACCACACCAGCAAGCGGGGACTTCAAAGCCCTCAGCCACAGGTTTGCATTGCAGAACGGGAAGGTGCGGGACACACAGCCGGAGTTCCTGGCCTTCAAGCAGCACTATTGTCTCACCTGGGGCAGGTGAGTCACACAGCCAGATTCTTTTTCATATGATGTCCTCCTTGGGGTACATTATAAGCATTAAAATATCCATTTTAAATCCTAGGCAGCCTTAGTTGTTAGTACACAGTGACACTACTCAGTGAAGGGATCGGTTCTATCACCCTTTGGACCCGGCAGAAAGCCTTCATTTTTCTTTGCCGACTTTACACACATTCTAAGGATCTTGTTCAGTTTAGTTTTTTCGCTTCTCTGGTGGAGTGTGTCCTCTGACCACGTGATAATTGATCATCAAGTATCGGTTCTGTGTTCAATGTTGATATGGTTCGTATCTCTACATCGTATAGCCTTACCACCCTGTAGGGTTTGGTCGGGTGTAGGTGTACATACGTCACTTCTGTCCTCTTCACCTTTGGTCAAGAGAGGGCAAGTCATATGCTATTAATCTGTCTTAAAACAGAATTGCTTTTCACTATTCTGGGGTTTTTTGTACATTGGCACTTTTCCCTCAAGGCCTCAGGATTTGGGAATTTCTCAGGTTTTTATTGAGGTCCTTTCAAGAGTCTTTTCGGAAGGGTGCCCTTGAGCATTAGTTTGCAGTATATTTATTAGCTTGAGTCCTGGGTTATTAACTTAAGCGATTTTTATATTTTCCCTCCCCTTGCCTCTCACCACGCTTTGCTAGTTCAGGCTGTATTAGGGTAGGCAGTTGTTTTGGCTTGTCCCCATAAATTCCTTTCCATTGGAATGGTTGAGGCGTCAGGGGTTTATGTCAGTTGATTTCAGCCAATCACGTATAAGCCCAAGCCATATGCCCCCACCTGATTGACATTGGCGGTCAGATGCATGACTCAGTGAGTGTGTTTGTTCTATTTCCGTATCAGTTGTAGATTTTACTCCATTATAGGTTTAGGTGTTGCGAGACAGCTAAATGCCACTCCTGACTCCAATTTCTTTTGGAGTCTGTCTTATGCTTAGATGCACCCCAAGGAAAACGTCTTCAGAAGAATTATATAAACCTGTAGAGGTTAATTATGAATTCTTTGAAGAATGTCCTCCTTGGGGTACAGCTACCCACCTCTCTTCAATCTGTGTTATATGTTCAGCATGAAAGTGAGGTACGTTAGGTAGATGGCCAGAGTTACCTGATCTTGACAGTAGGGGACTGGTCGGGCCTTGTAGGGATGCCATCACAAGGCAAAAATGTGTTTTTTGTTGTGTATCTTATTGAAAAATATAGTTACAACTGTCATAGGATTTAAAACAGACATTTTAATGCCTATTTGTACCCCAAGGAGGACATTCTTGTCTATGGAATCAAGTGTAATGTATTGTTGAACTGCATTGTTTTACGTTAAATATACACCTTCAGCAGTTTTGAACAAAGGACCTCTAGGTGGACCTCTTGTTAATGAGGCCTTTAAGAGTTCAGTGTTTATAACTTTGTGTAACAGAATTCTGTCAGAGCATGCCATACCTGTTTTACTCATTGTTTGCCCTTTTCGTGTCAAAAAGGGTAAACTTACCTTAAATATTAATACAATAATTGTATAAATACAACAACTATATTCATAACCATAAGTGGGATATGAATGTTCTAAATGCCATCATTTGTATTGACAACTGCTGTCATGTTTTCAGTATTGTTTCAATGATTCGCTATCTGGAGAGACTGATGACAAAGTACTCTGTGCCGGTCGCCTTCATCAGTGGAGATAAGTGAGTCTGTCATCTGTGTACTGCTCCATGTTACGTATTACAGAGAGTCACAGACTCCTTGAGGTTTGCCCCTCAAATATATTTATCTTTGTAACCCAAAAATATTTTTGAACTTTTACATCAGGGCTATGTCATAATTACTTTTGAACTCAGTCTATTGTCACTAATGAATCAGTGTTCTAGAGTGATAGTCGTGATCTGCTATAAACTGAAAAATGCTTGTTGGAAAAAAATACAGGTGCTGAAGTGTTCATTCAGTTGTTGTGCCAGAATTATGTTCCTGAGTATGAATTTAAAGGGCTGGGACAGGTCCAGATTTTCTGCCTGGGTACCCCACTCTCTATTACCCTACCCTACCCAGACACCCATTATGTTAGTTCCTGACATCAAATTTGTAAGAAATGGCAAATTTGTAAGAAGTGGCTATATATTTTTCAGCTGGGCTACAATTTCAAGTTTTTCAATATCTTAACCAAAACAGGTGACTGCACAAATGTGTCTAAATCTTCAAAGACAATACAACATTTAACCATGAGAGAATAATATATTACATTGTCTAATCAATTAGTCACATGATCATACCGGGTCCGGGTCCGGGTCCGGGTCTGGGTACTGAGACGGGTGCCTGGGTCCAACTCATTACCTACCTGTCCCGGGAGTCTGGGTTACTTGTCTCAGCCCTAGTATGAATCATGGTTAGTCTGTACCATAACAGTTCACTTGTATCACCAGGCACATGGTGAGTCTAGGAATAGCATGTGCTTGTCTATTTTGCATTTTTCAAAAAAAAAATCAGTATTCAGTTCATACAAAACTGTAGTCATAATGCTGGTACCTGTAGCATCGTGAAGACTGTCCATCCAGCAGGATAATGGTGAGATGATGGTTTGGATATTTTACATGCGCTATCCAACACTTTGTGTGTTTCTGACATATGTCTCCAGACTGGCCGATCTGTCCATGGAGTTTGAGCTGGAGATGGTCCCAACTGTGGATGATCTGCTGACGGTTGTAGTGAACCGGGAGGACGTGGAGGCCATCATACGTAGGCCGGTGTGTAGTACCTTAGACACTATAACAATGGACATTGTCAGATGCTTGAATGTAACTGAATAATGCTATCTTTATACCATCTGAACAGAGATGCCTTGCCTTGACTGTGAAAATGTCTTTGTCACTGGCATAAATCTTTGACCTTGAATTACATATTAACGAAGACTCAAAGGATCATTTTTTTTGTAAATTCTAAATACAAATATGCTTGTGAATGTGACCTATTGTTGGTAGTCTAGTTGGTAAATAAGTTTTTTTGTTAACTGCATTTGGATGCATTATGTAAGTAGATTACACACTGGTATGAGTGACTATCCAAAAAAGTAATGAGATATGTTCATGTTTATTTCCAAGATGGTCGTATTTGAGAATGGTGCATTGTCTATTTTTCAGGGTCGTCGCTACCTTGGTTACAATGGCCAGGAGGTTGCTGCCACTCACATTCAGGCATCATGGCGCCGGTACAAGGACAGGTCTGTGTACCTGGACTACCGGCGTCACAAGTGGGCTGCAGGTGTGATTGCAATCTCCTGGATCATGCACATCAAGATGGTGAAGGTCCGGCAGCAGCTGAAGCAGACCAGACTAGACCAGTTGGAGAGCTTCAGGATGAGGTCAAAGGTTAGTGGAGACACCAGACAGACATGTTCAGTGTGGCCCACAGATAACCCAGTCATAATTGTAAAGCTAAATAATTATTACTCCTTGGAAGTTTCACAATGCATGATGGGACATTTGCAACATGGCAACTTCCCCAGTCAGCTGCATGGTTTCAACCTGCTCATTGTAGCATATGATGTGTACATTTCCAACATTAATAACAGTGGAATGAAAGGAATTCCAGTCCAAGCTACCACAAAACCTAGGCCAGTCGAGTTTCGTGTTTGAAGGACTTCCTGTCAGCATGTAGTCAGTTAGAAAATTATTTCACAAAAAGAATGCAATAAATAATGGTCATGTTGAACAAATTTTGACGAAGATATAAAGCAAGGGGTCAGGACCATAAAATGTTTTTTTATATCCATCAATTTGTTATTGCATGTTTGTTCTAAACGTGGTCACTGTTCTGCCAGAAATTTGCCTTGGCCTGGGATCGTATCAAGATGTCGAAGCGAGTTGTCATCCACCTGCCATCCCTTGGACTGACCCAGAGTATTCGTGACAGTATACACGAGTTTGGGATCCGTCAGAACACACAGATGGCTCGTCTCTGTGATATCAGAGGTGGGTACTCTTCACTACTGTTATCTCATGATTAGTCGCAGACCTTTGTTACCAGGAGACCTTGGTTTCTTGTGCCTATTTTGCCAACATGTGAAAACTTGTTTTTAAGCTGCATTTAGCTGCAAGATAACTTACAGTGGCAATTTCAGCCAGAATTGATAGTACAAGTTTACTCATGGTGGCAGTCAGCATGTTGACTCTTCACTCCAGCCATATGATGACAGTCCTGACAGTTTTGATCAGCCAATCCCGTGATCTACATCATGAGCATTGATATATCGAACTGGTATCATCCCAGTCAGATAACCTGATCACCCAGTTCTATTATGCCACAAGCAAACATATTTCAACATGACAATGCCACCTTTACACAACTTACTTTTTAAGGAACTGCAATATCCAAGTTCTGACATGGCCTCGGGGTCTCCAGATCTAAATCCAATTGTTCATTTATGGGATTAACTTGATCATCTTTTGCAATCAGTAACAGCCAAGGAACCTCCAACAGTTGGCAGAAGCACTGCAAGAGTGAGTGAACATTCCCCAGGCAACAGTTCATAGTCTGACTGGTTCCCCAGGGCGATGATGCCAGGCAGTTCTGGACTCTCAAGGGGATCATACAAGATATTGACAAAACATGACCTTCACCTTGACATTTCGTTGTTTTGTGTGAACCACGAAAAACCCCTCTCATTGACAATAACTTGTGCCAAATTCAAACAATATGTTGATTATTTACAAGATGCATACCATATACATCTGAAACATTTCTTTGTTTGCAGAGTGTATGCTTCTCTTCTGTCAGATTTGAAGTAGGTTATACATGGATTATAACACGCTAATTCCATATCATCCAAGTATCCATTATCAGTCCTCTCCCAGTTAATTGTTTGTAGGATAAAGCGCAACTCTGAGGTTATGGTTGGGAAAGGATGACCCAAGACAGAAGGGTGGGGAGAAGTAAGAGTGAGAGCATGTGGCGCTTGAGATCTTACTTCACCTCACCTGATGGTCGAGGGATGGGTAATTAGATGATAATTAGATGAAGTGCTAGTAAAATCAATTTAATGACAGTAAGCCTAACTATAAATAGATAATTAAACCCCAGCATTTTTGTCGGCTTGGTGTATGTGAGGTAGAGCGTCTGCTTAGTAATCAGGAATATGCTGATCCAATCCTGCTTGGGAAAACATTTTGACATTAAAATTGAACTTTGAATATTTTTCAATTGATTCCAAACACTCACATATCATCTGAACTTAAATGTTGATGTTAATATAGAGTTTGGAAAATGTCAAAGCTGGGTAGAGGTTTTGCTTACTAAAAGTAAAACCGGCAAACAGGTCTTACTTACATAAAGTAAAAGCAGTGGCAGCAAACAAAAACCTCAAATGCGGTTATTCAGGGAAAAGAAGCCATCACCCTGTAGGTTTATGATGTGTCTTGAAAACAATTGCATCAAGATACGGAATGTAGTAGCAGATTATCTCACATATCAGTAATTATGTTTCAGACCCCAATGTTGATGTAATCTTTGTGTCCCCTGTGCCCTTGAGTGACGAGACTCTACAGTATTACTTCAAACTTCTTGGACTCAAGTCTGCAGTGGACAGTGGTGTTGTCGAGGACCAGTGTGATATGACAGAGAGATACAAAATCATCGTCCCCGAAGCTATTAAGAGTTTCCCAGTAAGTGTCACAGCTCTCAATCATTCTCTCATTTTCTCCCTCTCTCCCTCCCTTTCTCACTCTATTGCTCTCTCTCTCTCTCTCTCTCTCTCTCACACACACACACACACACACATAAAGTTGTGATGTCAGATTTCATGTTTGTAAACAAGAAGTTCTCTTCAGATTCCTGCTGTCATGACTTGGAAATCACAAACTTCAAAGGAGAGTTTTCTATCACTGGCTCAGTGAGGAATGTTTCACAGCATGTCATCTGAGTGGATTGTTGATCACTGGATCACTCACTGTTTCATGTGTTTCATTATTACAAAGGATGCATTTAAATAGTAATCACACAGCTTGTAAAACATCTACTCAGGGAACTGAAGCAGCCAAATTACCCTGAACACCTTCCACTTCAGACTCATCGCATGTGTCTGGCCACTCTGCTCAGGTACAGCCCAGAGACTCTGAAGAGAATCAAGAACCTGATCCGTGGGCGTGAGGCGTTCATTGTGACTGGGGTCCCCCACAAAGATGACCTGGCAGTGGCGGACATATTGGATGTGCCGATCCTCTCCCCGGAGCCCGATGTAGCTCACCTGTATTCAACAAAATCAGGGAGCAAGAGAATCTTCAACAGTGCTGGCGTGGATATCCCACCTGGAGAGTATGACGTGTACAGTCTCGGTCAGGTGGGTGGACTGTAGGGTTTAGTCTTTGTGTAAATGGGACCCAATTGAAAATCCGATTCAGAGCTGATCTTCAGTAATCCATGCTTGTTGCAAGGACAACTGACAGGATTGGCTGGTAAAGCTTGCTGACTGGGTTGACACATGTCAATGTATCCCAAATGCATAGATCAATGCTCATGCTGTTGATCACTGTATTATCTGGTTTGATTATTTACAAACCTCCATGTAGTTGATGATGTGTATAGCAGTGTGGATGAACAGTGTATGTTGAGGTGAAGACAAACTTAATTGAGGTTCAGATCAGTTGTCAATGAAACAGATTCTGTCTGTCTGCTTCCACAAGACATTAGTGATAACTTACATCTTGTTGCTGCTGAAGAAAATAATGGAGAATTATTGACAAGTGACTATTATGAAAAATGTCAGCAAGCAACTCAAGTTTTTGAAAGGCATTTAGATGTTCTTTACACGACATTCCAGAGCTAATTCATGCTCCTTCATCAGGTGAATGCTGAGTCAGAACAACAAAGAGTGAAAATATGTAGATTAAACATGTTCACACAATGCAAAGAGGGAGAATGTTAAAGGATGCCAATTTAGTTAAAATGCCAATTAATTGACTCAGTTTTGGAAAACTGAAACTGCCACATGAATCTCATGCTGTTCTGTTTCCCACAGCTACATGAGTGCCTTGCCCAGCTGGTCACAGAGAACCTGACGGTCAAGCGCTGGCTGTTTAAGCTGGATGATGAGTTTGATGGCCGTGGTATAGCATACTGTGATATCCCCAACTACCTGAAGTGTTACAACTGGGCTCTCAAGGAGTCTCATCGGTATGGAGAAAAATGGAGCAAAAAGTGGGCACAGGTCAGTCACCAACTGGACTACATGGGAGAAAAAAGATCATTCATGTCGTGAACAATTCTTTATTGTTTGTTTCCTGACTCATGCTTATTTCTTATCTCCCTTCTCCTTTCAACAATTTTGAGGAAACTTGAATCCTGTTCAATTCCCCAAAGCAATCATAAAATCACTTTGTCTACACAATCTGCTCAAGACATGAAAATTTAAGGAGGAAACCATAAAAAGTAATCAAGTGGTGTGTCCTGTTCTGCAGAGGTCATGATCATTGAAAAATTAATGTTTGTCACTTGTGGGTTTGGAAAGGATAATATGTCTGCCATATACAGTTGGAACTGGTGTTCAGAATCTTTGGAAATATGTCAGTCAACTGTAGCAGACGTCAGTGTAAGATCCTAACAGCTATGCAAAGGCATATGGTCTCATACATCCTGTCTTTTACCTCATCAGTATTCCAGTTCAGAATTGGTTCCTTACAGTTATATTCAGATAGGTTTGGTAGAATCAGTGACTAGAATGTTGGCTTGTCATTAATCCCCAATATCATGTATTGCATGTTTTGCGTGGGTATTAAAATGGACTCCGTTCTTGCATGTATGCGTGCATTTGTCCATGCACGTTTGTCTTTTCTGGACCAGATCTTTAAAACTGTTCAATATTTCCTCACTAAACTTGGCACATAGATAGGTCTGGTGGTGTACTGGCGCCTTTTGCTAGTTTTGGAATTCTGAATAAAGTACTTTTGGTGTTTCCATGGCAACATGTTTAATGTTTAAATAATCATAAGTAGTAGACATATTCATAAGAAAATTTTGCAGTTGAAGGGGATATTGATGACTTTGTCTTCTTGTTGCTTATAATATATGTCACTGGATTGTCTGGTTTAGGCATTATTTTGCTGAAATGTTGCTGCATGTTGTGACAGCAATCAAGATACACTCACTTACTGCCCTAGTTTGTGACACCTGTATGCACTGATTGTGGTAGATGTTGTCTCTCACCAGCTCTGTTTCTGTGTATCAGGAAGCAGCATACATCAAGATCCACGCCGAGATACCAGATGTCCTTGTTGAGCATGCCACACCCATCAACACTGAAATCTACAAAACATGGGACAAATTTCTGGAAGCATTTTTAAGTCAAGGTAGAAAATTCAGTCTCATCTGCTTGGAATAGATTGGTACATTTCTGAGGCCAAAATATGCACTATGTCTTAAAGCACATCTCCAAATCATCATCAACAGGTTATATGTGTATAAGGTTATTGTAAAGAATATAATATTTGTCATTACATCTACAATGTCTTCATTTGCATTTCTTTGGAATTGGTTAAATTAAAATATAACTTTGGCATGTGCAGTGAAAAGACCTCCTTGTTCTCACCAGGTGGTGTTATTGAAGCATGTCCACCTTCAGAGAGCATCACGTGTGTCACTGTCGATATGATGATTGAGCCTAGCGGCATCATCAACATTCTCACCTGTGGTGATCAGATCCATGCTGAGACGCCATTCTCCTGCTGGGGCTTGTCTCTCCCTCAGTCTTCCATTGAGCCCGAGACTCTCAACACAGCATGCAACAAAGTGGCTGAGGCGTGCAAGTCCAGGGGCATTGTGGGATACTACACCATAGACTTTGTCACATTTATTGATGGAAAGACGGTAAGCTTAAAGTTTTGAATCTATGCAATAGGTTGTCACTGTTGTCTAGAATGTTGTCTGTTGTCTAAATGAAGTTAGCAAATCGTGTTAGCCTTATCATGCAATAGCTTATTCAAATACAAAACAGTTTGGAATGCCAGCTCTTTTTCATTTAAAAGCAGGTCTTCTATCTGGTATCTATCAGTTCTGGGTCTCAGCATGAAATGAGCTTCCCGATAATGTGCGTTTTAAATAATTAGTGCTGCCTGATCCGGCGTGTGACAAGGAGTTGACCAGATGTGTGTTGTCATCAATTATTAATCATGCGTTAAAACTACATGGTTGATGACAAAGAAAATTTAATCTAAAATAGTTCAGTATGGGTATATTTTTACATGAAGTAGTATAGGGAATGATAGTCCGAAAACACTTTTCAAAAACCCCTCTAAAAAGCCTCATTTACTAAATGAGGCTTTGGTGGGACCCTTAGCTCTTGATACTATTGCCCCTACTACAAAGCCACGCCATCACGTTTACCGTGACTTGGCAGGCGGTAACACTGTGCCGTACGGTACGATCAATAATTCTTCTCTTACAAACCCCCTACCCGGCCCATCCCTCAAGTAGTACAAGTTAGGTTCGTCGGCTTTCATATCCACTTTATCTATGTTGTAAGTTTTGACCGACCATATAGGATCGGTGGCTCGCTTACGACTATCGCCCCTATGTCATGTTTATATCGATGAAACAGTTTAACGTGAACCGCCTACGATCTCTTTGGTGTTCATAATAAAGGCTTGCTGGGCTTTTTGTATTCCCTGTGCTATGTACTTTTTTTTCTCATCCTCGCTGATAGCAGACTTACGAGACTTGGATCGAATATCTTGTTTCATTCCGTTATATTTTTTGAGTTCAGAGAGGATTGAACTAAACTCCTCTTCTGAGATCTTACTGTCAGAGAGTGCCGTGGAAATTCGCTCACTCACTGTGTTCAGCTTTGCTTCGGCCAGAACCCTGATCTCGTCGTGTTTCAATGCCTTACGATTAAGTCTGCGTGATACTAACTTAAGCGCCAACCCTACCAACCCTGCCACCCCAGCCGTTATTTCAATACCTAGCACTATAGGTGCAGCCACGATGGTGGTTAACAACCCAACGCCTGCCGCCCCTAGTCCCATGCTGGTTGCCATAAGGGTAGTGTCAGCCCCATCCACGATATTGAAAGCTCTATTATATTTTTTACATAGTGCTTTCCGCGTGTCACGGTCTTGTTCTAGTTGACGTTTTACATCACATAACTGCCTCAAGCGGAACCCATCTACGGTTTCTAACGTCTTAGCTACTTCCTCTACGACTGGGTACAGACCCATCCTATAATATATATTTTGAAAGATATTTTAATTGGGGTTCAGTTAAAAATCTATCAATGTATTTGAAGCCTATAAGTTCTAGATTAGTAGTCAGGGCAATAGGTGAGAGGCTAATAAAACTTCCTATACTAATAAAAACCCCACTGGGGCTTATTAAATGGTTTATAGGACCCGTGGTATCCTGTTGTATAACAATACGATAATATTGGTATATGTAAGACCAGTTTATTGACACCCCGGGTAAAATTTGGTGTACTATTGGGAGGTCTCTATCGAATGAATCCGTAAAGAAGACTTCTATGATGAGTGTGAAAGGGGGGGTTATTATTTCAGGATTACTAAATATTAATTTATTTTCGAAGTAAGTTGATAACCCATTTTTGTCGTAACCATCAGATTGTCTGGGTGCTAATCCCCTCTCCGGAATGAAATCCCCGGCCCAGATACCGTTGTTCCTAATCTTAGTGATCCAATTATTTTCGTCTATTGTGATATAAGGTGAGGTGGGTGTTAAGTTGATCAGCCATTTAGGTTTTTTAAAATCTGGTAACGGCACCGGTCTGTACATGTTGTCTTTGAAGTGTAGGATGTAGAATTCATCTTCCTCACCAGGCTGATCGAATCCCTCTGTATCTCCCAGGTCGTTAAGTGTAGTGTTGGGATGATGATTAGTCATTATTATACTATTATGATATAATTTCCAACTGGTTTTCTGATAATAATTCAGGGGTTAACTTTATACCCATGAAGTGTATGTTGTCAGGCAGGAAGATATTGATTAGTGATATCTTGTTTTCTACGATCACGTTGACCCCCTGCAGACTGGTCTTGGAGTCGACACCCACCCGCACGTAAACGTTGCAAACTTGAAACTGGTGTCGTTTCACCCACCCGAGTTTGATCCCCTTCACGATCTCGACATCATTCCCCGATGGTTCCCCTAGGTAGACTTTGATGAACAGTGTTGAGTTTGCCGGTAGACTCTCTAGTATCTTAACCACGCCTTCGAATTCAGACACCAACTGCAATTTCACGTTTTGCATGGCCGGTTTACTCGATAGCATGTGGGCTGCTATAGTGTTGACTGGGCTGACGACTATACTACGTCTCTGAGTTGGGACGTAAGCCACGAGCAGGGTTCCATTGTTTACGACTTTGTTTAGGTGGTTGTCTTTGTTATCCGTGAACACGTAAGGGGAGACGAGTCTAATATTGAGAAACCATTTGTTATCGGGTAACAACACCCACTTGTCATCTTCGGTGAAGACGAGCATATATGGTTTGTTTTTGACGACGGTAGTGCTCTCAACATCGTCTAAGTCGAACAGTTTACCTCCGAATGATGGGTATATTCTCCAGTTGTCATCACCGGTGTTGACGAGGGCGTACTTAGTGTTGGCTGTTGCCCCTGTGGTATCTATCATATCACTTAGGGCTCCACCGGAGGGGATTTCAACGCGTTTGTAAATGTTGTTTTTTAGTTGCAAGGCGTATGATTTACCATCTACTCCGGGAGCGTCGAAACCGCGTGTGTCTCCGAGGTCGGAGATCCCGATATTGACGCATTTTTTCACTCCGGGCCCTTGTGCGCTGGTCATGTTACGTGAAGCGTTAAGCTGAGGTATCCTATATTTACAGGATTATGATTTATATCTAACACCGATATTGTCAGTTCAGGTATGTTGCCCTGGGTTAATCTCTTATACTGCCGTGGTGAAAATGACTCGGTTCTACCGTCGTTGAATTTCTCAGTTTTAACCGGCACTGCTCTCAATATAGTGGAAGGGTGGCCTCCTTGAATGTTGTACGTTGTGCTCACCTGATCGAGATGAATGTACAGCTCTCGGTACGGTACTAGGTCGGGTAACTTCGTGCCTGTGACGGTTGTTGTTGGTTTTATCTCGTCAGGAGACATACCGAGTATCCTCGCTAATGGTCGGCCTAGCCTCAAGGAGGTTCTTCCGTTGTTGATTAACACCACTGTGCCGTTTGAGTCGTTCATCTTGAGTTCGGCTCCCAGGGGTTTGAAGACCTCGTCGTTTAGCGAGCACACGCTGTAGTAACCGTCAGTTATCTGACTGCGAGTTCCACTGACGAACAGCTTATTGTTGCTGATATTAATGTTAGTCCATTGCGGTAGGTAGGTGATATCGCAGAGTGCGACTTCGAGTTGACCTGACGTGTTATCGATCGCGTGCGTCAGCTGAACGGCCTCACCGCTAGTTATTCCTGGAAGTGTTATATACATATTATAATATATGAATTATAAATTATAATATGGATTTAGCACACTTGAAAATCGTGGTGAATGCAGATGGTACTGGGTTTAAAACAACCTTTATTGATATCTTTGAAAAGTATGTCGTGTCCGTTAATAACGCGCAGGCGGTGGTAAACTGGAATCAAAACCCAATGCAGTTTTGGCAGAACCAACTCAACTTTGCTGTGTGGTGTGCGACGACAGGGTCGGGTGTGACACCAGACCATGGTATAGACGAACTGAGTAAGGCAGTTGTTTTGTTTCATATTTATTATCAAACGAGACGAATATTGAAGGAAATAAGTGCTCCTCTTCCCCAAGATAAAGCGTGGAGTATGACGAATAACCCCTATGATAGACGCGCTTATGAACGTATTTGTGGGGAGTTTGAGATTCCAACGAATAAAGACTTTCGCCTTCCTGGTGTGAACCATGGTCTCGGTATAGTTCTCGTGTACTTCTACAGGTCCGGAAAATATTATGCTGGTTCTAAAGATGGTTCATACAACCCACACCGTCATACATTTACAGGCCCCACAACGAATGAACAGATCCATGTCAGCTGTATAAAACAAACAAGTCCTGATGCAGCCACAGCCTGGACTAAAATGATCTCAAAAACATCGAAAGGATTCACTCGTGCTGGTACAATACGCTTGAACGACTCGATTCGAACGTACGTGTGGGCGGTGTTGGGTGCGCAGTCGATGACGCGTTCTAACATCCTCGGTAAGGGAACTGCTTACGACGCTCAGACACAATTCGTTTCCAACGTTGAGGATGCTATCAATTCTCCAGTTGATCTCCCGCGGGCCATCGAACGCTACCAAAACGTGTTAGAATACGCCAGATCGAAAGTCAATTACGTGTTCGGTGTGGGGTTGTACATGGCTCCGAGTGATATGCAACTGAGAATAAAAAAAGTGGTGGGTTATAACAACGAAATAGTCATAGCCACGAAGGATCAAAAGTTGGGTATCAACCCCGATATTAACACCCCCTATATCCCACACACCCAACCACGTGAAAAGGGTATAGTTGCGCCACCACCGGAGCCTAAAGTTCATGTGGAGGTACCCCCGGGGGTTTCCACCACCTATCAGCAGCATATTGATAATAAAACAGCCTTAGTGGTTGGTGGGGTAACTTTGGGACTTATTTGGTTAAAGATTTCTTAGCCGCTACGTACACCAGACCCGCCACGGCGACGATGGCTGCCCACAGGTTTTGACTGAGCCACATGGTAGTTTTAGACAGAGCGCTCAACAACCACGAGACGATGCTACCCAGGATGCCGGGAAGGGCTTCGGCGGCTTTACCAGCTAGTTTAGCTAGACCTTCCCCGAGTTTTTTAATCCAGTCTTTAACACCACCACCGCCACTTGGAGTTCCCCCGCCTCCTGTAGACCCAACAGGGGCACCCCCCACCAGTGACACCACCAAGGTTGATATGATGAAACCCAATGCAGTCAGAATGCTGGCGATGGTGATCCCTTGCTCCCGGAATAATATCCGAATTTTGTTGGCTAAAGTTGTATCCTCGTTCAGTATTCTATCGATTGTTTCCCGAATGCGACTGATCTGGGATCGAAGATGTTCACGATTCGAGGAAGCGGCTTCCAATCGTGTACGTCTCTCGTCTTCTAAATCACGTAGTCGTTCATTGATACGATTCTTCATATCATCGTCGTCAGTTTCGGTGAGTTTGGTTTTTTCCCTAGCGATGTGCTCGTCGATTTCATTCAGTTTCCCCATGTTGTTCACGAGTTCTCCACGCACGCGTTTCACGGCTTCGTCTAAGCCGCGCAGTTCCCTTACCGGAAAGTCAAATCCCGGTAACGGTTTGTCCCAGTAGGTACTCAACAGTTTTTCTATGCTGTCCGAGGCTTCTGTAGCACGCTCTGGCGTCATTTCATCTATAGTGGTGAGGTGGGATCTGGTAGCTTGCAGATCTTCTTTAACGGTCTTAGGTATTGCACCACCGTAATCACGCATGTTTAGATGTTCACGGATAAATTCAGCACCACCATTGCGGCTGGCTAGAGTTGACAAGGCCAGTGGTTTTTTAGTGATCTTGTTAAAGAGGTTAACCTTTGGGGCAGACTTAAGACGTAGAACACCCTTTGTATCAATAAAAAAATCCTTATGGTATCGACCCTGGGGTTCAACGTAGTTTTTATCACTTTTTAAACTTTCGTAATAATCATTTACCGTTGTTTCTAAAAGTTGTTGGCTCAATGGCAAACTAGTAAATGAGGTCTCCTGCTCATCATCGAATGCCTGGGCACTATCGTCCCACATATCATCCATAGGTATGTCTTCATCCATTAGTATTAAAAATATATTTCTTTTATATAACAATGTACGGTAGAAAATTAGATCCTTTCAGAAAATTGAGAGAGCCATTAGGTGCCAGAGCCGTGCGACAGTCGGTGACCATCACCAACAATCCCAGCAAGATAGACCAGAACCAAACTCTGCTGGTTAGATTTCCAAACCTTGGTGAGAATGACCTCATTGTACCAGGCACTGTTCGACTGGCGTTCAATATCACGTTGACCTCCGACAACGACAAACGCGAGCTAGTGCGGAACGTGGGTCGAGCT
Source organism: Haliotis asinina (assembly GCF_037392515.1). NCBI lineage: Eukaryota > Metazoa > Mollusca > Gastropoda > Lepetellida > Haliotidae > Haliotis > Haliotis asinina. The sequence goes on along the minus strand of NC_090282.1, from coordinate 70,801,923 downwards.
ATCATCAAGAAAACGACAGTCAAGATCAGCGGTAACGAGGTACTGAGCATCGACGACAGCGACGTGTTTCACTGCTACAAGGATCTCTGGAAAAGCGAGAGAGAACGAGTCAATGATGTGTACCAGGGTATCAGCAAATCAACCCGGGCGCGCATAGGATACGTCTTCACGACAGACCAGCAAGACAAGCTATCGGACGGTGAAAAGGCTATCGCTCTAGCATACGGGAATCGATTCTGCGTGCCGCTCGACTTCGAGTTGCTCACGGGACACGCGCCGTTTTACCAGGCCGCGCTGGGTGATAGACTCGAATACGAGCTCACGTTTAACGACTATAGCAAAGTAGTGCGTACGCCGAACGGTGATGAGGCCAGTTATGCCATAGACAACATCTCTCTGGAGTTCGACATGGTCACTAGCCCGGAGCTGGCCAGGCAGGTTCGAAGCCAGTACTCTGGGAAGATGGCCATCCTGTACGATCGCGTACTGAGGCATAGATCAGTCGTGCGAGATAAGAGCGACACTGTGTGGAATATCAACCTGAACGTGCCGGCGCGATCGATGAAAGGTATCCTGGTCGTCCCCGTGGAGGATTATGATCCATTCCGGAGGGACAGCGAAAAGTTTTTCAACCCCGAGATTGAAAAGGTGGAAGTGACTATCGAGGGCGTGCCCAACCAGCTGTTCAGTCATGGTATGAGACCACACCAGCAGTGGGATGAGATAAAAAAGCTACCAGTGGGGGATTATATAACAAAGGACCTGGACCTCGGCTCCGTGCAGATCGGTGAATACCTGACCACCAAGTACGCCCTATGGTTGGACATGCGATCCACGGATGATGATAAACTGCACGGTAGCGGGCGTCGTATAGATAACGGTAGCGAAGGGATAACCATCCAGATTAATAAAAAGGCCCAAACCGTTGGTAAGTTGAAATTATATCTGTACGTAATTATGGACGCGCAACTTAATATAGACAATGGGAGATTCGTGCAAGCCATCTACTAGTGGGGGTCTCCCCCACCTACCCACTGACCCACACTGCGCTATCATATGCGGGCAGACTGGCTGTGGGAAGACCGTTTTCGTGTTGGATATGTTGGAGGGTTACTACAAGGATGTGTTCGATAACATCGTTATCATGTGCCCTACTCTGGGCATGAATAAAACGTACGCGCGACCTTGGGTGATGACGGACCCGGACGTACACAAAATCGACCCTGGAACACGCCTGCAGGACTGGTTGAAAGCTCTTCACGAGAAATTTAAAGGGGAACCGACGCTGTTCATACTGGACGACTGCAGCGCTAATCGCGAGATAACAAAAAAGAGAGACATGCTATCGTACCTGGCCTTCTCCGGCCGGCATGCAAATCACAGCGTCTGGGTGCTAACGCAGAAGTTCAACTCGGTGTTGAAAGACCTCAGGGAGCAGACGCGATGGGTGGCCTTATTTCACTGCAAGGACAGGGATTCGTTCGAGGAGTGTTTGAGAGAGAACGATGTGATGAGTAAATTAGAACGGGAACGGGTAAAGAAACAGCTCGCTGAAACTAAACACGCTAAGCTCGTACTAAAGACCGACCAACCAGTAGCATATATAGTTTGCTAAGCAAAGCTAAGCAAAGCTAAGCAAAGCTAAGCAAATGCTAAGCATAGCTATGATATTTGAAGTATTTGTCGTGTGCAACTTAACTTTCATTTCTCTGTGTTTTGTCTGCATCGGGTATTATATAGTTAAAACTAAATCTTACTTGTTATATTATAAGATGGAGTGTGAGGAATTGCTCGAACAATTGTCTGTGGAGGGTTCCCCAACTGGGGATTCCCCCAAGCGAGAGAAACTGGTGGCGTTGGCTGTTGGCGGCAAAGCCAAACATTACTTTGGAGACTACACTCCAGATAAAATTAACAAAATGTCAGCCGAAGAAATCGATAAGCTGTACGCTAGATACGAGGCCCGGCTCGGAGCAGAAATGACAAAGACAATAGGATCGGCTATGACCCAGATATACACCGGTATTGTATCACAATTCCTTCCCATTCCACCAGAGCGCCGACTTTACCTGTGGGAGGACCTAGATAAAGACCCTTTTATCGAACACGCCGTGAGCTCTATCAGCTGCGGGCTGTACCACAAATATGGTATGTTGTTGGCTCCAGTGACGGCGGCGATTATCACGGCAAAACATTGCCAATTTGAGAGAAAGAATAATAATAATAGTATAGATGGATGCTGCACAGGAAACCCCAGTGGAGGTACCCCCAACAGTGATGGAGGAGACCCCACCCCCAACAGTGACCCCTTCAGTGGAGGTACCTCCAACAGTAACCAGACAGAAGAATCCTAAGAGAGTAGCTGCCGGTAAAAAACGGTGGTGTAACCAACATAAAGTGACCAACCCAACCCGACTGTTGTTGGCTGTAGGCGTAACTGCTGCCGTGGTTATAACATGGTTATACACCTCCCACAGTGAGCCACAACCCAACAGTGAGAACAGTGAGGGTATGGGGGTATCCCCCATGGTAGACCCGCATATCATGTTATAATTTAAAATATTTTATATCATATACATAATGTCTGAGGGGAAAACGTTCGTCAACGACGCATACCACGCCACAGTGGTAGCCAGTCTAGCCGTAGGGTACGCTCGGTTGACTAAAATGGTGCTTAAACAACCAACTATCAAGCTAGATTTCAACCTGCAGGATATGGGTATGCTCATAATGAACCTTGGTATGGCGATGGCCACAAAAGACATCCTAGTAAAACAAGGAATAATACCTGATAATATAATGAAATAAATATAGGGATGGCCACGATAGCTATGATGGTTGGTGGGGCGTTAGTGAATGCCCTGGCATTTTCCGGGAGTAATTTCCTCTTCTCGAAACTACGAGATGATCACGCGGCTGAAATACAGGAAGAAAGGAAGCGACACGATCTCGCTACTGAGAAATTACAAAGAGCACAGGCCGAGTACGCTAAAAAACGCCTCCAGAGGCTCGATTTCATTAACGAACAACTCCAGCGTGAAAACCATGCCGTTCAAACATTCAACGATGTCGATGAAGCAATGAAAGAATACTACCTACTAACTGGTAAACGATTGGAAGCGCTCAATGAACCCACACTCGCTCAGTACTACACACCATCCAAGGGACAAATGAATCGTGAACTGGGCTTCATAGTGTTGGGTATAGCAGCTACTGCGTTGGTTGCTAAGCAATTAAACTAAAATACCTATATAAGTAAACATGAGACCCGCTCCATACCGATGTGAATATATACTTATGGGGAAGACCGAGGCCTGTGGTAGGAAATGCAGGAATCAGGGGTTCTGTTGTTTCCATATGGGAAGTCCTAACTACACGTGTTCTGTGTGTGGTATCGGGGTTAAAGGGCACTACTGTTTATGTAAAGCTCACGGAGCGAACGTAGTCAGACATCAACTCATATACGAGAATAAAAAAGACTACATAAAAGAACGTAGGCGACTGCTCAAGATAAAATCCAATTAGAGATTGGTTCTCTTAGGTGTAAACATGTCTACTGTACATTCTTGAATATGGAAGCCTATCTTACGGTAAAACAATTAAAAGCTATAGCAAAACAGCTTGGATGCCGGCGTTATTCAAAACTGGGGAGAGCCGGGTTAATCGAATTGTTATCAAATAACCAAACACTGATCGATGCCTACATAGATTCACACAAGCTGTTGGAAGACTTACGAGAATTGTGGCCAACAAACCGAGTTTGGTTAATAAGTGATTACAAGAAATAAAATATTTTTTATCAAGAGTGGAGGAGTTACCTCCCCTTACTGTGAACCAATTAGACATTAGTTCTCTTAGGTGTAAACACAATGACTACTGTGCGCGAGCTCAAGAGGGTCGCAAAACAGAGAGGTGTTATCGGGTATTCTAGAATGCGGAAGCCAGCATTGTTGAGATTACTAGGTTTAGAAGTCCCTCCTACGGTAAAACAGTTAAAAGCTCAAGCGAAACAGCTTGGATACACGGGTTATTCAAAATTGGGGAAAGCCGGGTTAACCGCATTGTTATCACATACCCCCGTAGCACGTCCCACTGTAAAACAACTGAAAACCGAGGCACACGATTTGGGTTTAGGCGGGTATTCTCGTATGAGAAAACCACAGCTTTTAGAATTATTACGACAGAATAGAGCTATTGACCTACAGTTCGTGTGCACTAAGCACGCTGTAGGCAACTATTTGGGAAGTTGGCGCATGCACGTCGATAGAAACATAGACATTACAGATATTAAGCCTCTGATAGCTGATAAGGTCAACCAGGAACTAAATAATCTAGGAAGTATCAAGTTTCAGATCACAGTGAAAATGTCACTCGATAAACAGGTTGGGAGTACCACTGAGTATGTTCAACCTTACTTCCGAGGTAAACAAGAGGTCGTCACACATGCAGAGACCATTGACACATCAATCGATAATAGTTTTCAGCAGATACGAGAATACCTAGAACGCTACACACACATGGGGTCCGGGTGGGCTGTAGATAAAATCGATAATGTCTATCTAGATATAGCTAAATACGTGCCGTTCAGAGGTGGGTCATACCTAGCCTTGCCTCCCTACTATAAGAACAAACAAGCCATAGTAAACGTTAAGAATAGAGGAAACGATTGCTTGAGGTTATCTATCAGGTCAGCCTTATTTCCAGCTGCCACTAATCCGAACAGGCCTTCTAATTATCCACAGGACGATGGGCTCAACTGGGATGGTATAGATGAACCCACCCCAATATCCCAGATCACTAAAGTAGAAAAACAGAATAATCTGGCTATAAATGTCTTTGGGCACGAAGGTAATACAACAATAATACACAGGGTCAGCCCGGTGAAGGATTGTCAAGTTATTAATTTATTCATGATTCAAAAAGGTGAAACGTATCACTACACGTGGATAAAACATCTCAGCCGGTTGTTGCACGACCAGTCGAAACACGTTGGGGAAAAACATTTTTGTGTACGATGCCTACACTGTTTCAGTCGGGCTGATTTATTAGAATCCCACCTGGAGGATTGCCAAGGTGTTGGGCAGACGGCCATACGAGTCGACATGCCTAAGGAAGGTGAAAATATCCTAAAATTCGACAATCACAAGAATCAAATGTCTGTGCCTTATATTATATACGCCGACTTCGAAGCCTTAGTGGCTGCCGCCGGCGAGGCTCCCAGTGGTGCCTTCACACAAAAAACACAAGAGCATAAAGCCTGTTCGTTTGGATACATTGTCGTCCGTTGTGACGGGGAAACGAAAGCTCCGGTAGTGTATAGGGGTCCTGACGCGGCTGAAAGGTTTCTAAAGTGCTTGCAGGAGGAAGAAAAATTTATTAGGAATGCATTGTATAGAATCGCTCCCATGCGTATGACCAGAGCCGACAAGATAGCTCACGCCAGTAGCACTAACTGTCACGTGTGCGACTCGCCACTTAACGGTGATTCGGTGAGAGATCACTGCCACATAACTGGTAAGTATAGAGGTGCCGCTCACAACGCGTGCAACCTCAAGCTTAAAATCAACCCTAAGACAATAAACATCCCCGTTGTCTTTCACAACTTGAGAGGATACGACTCTCACTTGATCATGCAGGCCATCGCGAAAATCGATGGTAATATATCATGCATTCCCAACAACATGGAGAGATACATCTCCTTCAGCTTAAACGGACTTAGGTTCATTGACTCGTTTCAATTCCTCCTGTCGTCACTCGACAGTCTGGTCAAGGCCAACAATACCTTCCCTATCACCGATCGATACACAGACGCCGAGACTAGACACCTGCTCATGAGGAAGGGCGTATACCCATATGAGTACATGGATAGCTGGGCTAAGTTCACAGAGACCAGACTACCTCCTATCGACTGCTTTTATAGCAAGCTGAATGAGGCGTCCGTCTCACGAGACGATTACTCGCACGCGATTAACGTATGGAATAAACTGGGTTGTAAGAACCTTGGCGATTATCACGACCTGTACTTGAGGACAGATGTACTGCTGTTAGCCGACGTGTTTGAAACGTTCAGGCGGACCTGTTTAAAGCAGTATAAACTCGACCCCGCATGGTATTACACCAGCCCAGGTCTGTCGTGGGACGCCTTGCTTAAAAAGACAGGAGTTAATTTAGAATTGCTCACAGATTACAACATGCACCTATTCATTGAGAAAGGCTTGCGAGGTGGGATTTCCATGGCATCCAAACGATACGCGAAAGCAAATAATCAATACGTGAAAGGTTACGATCCTAACAAACCAACCAATCACATTCTATACCTCGACGCAAATAACCTGTACGGCTGGGCCATGAGCCAGTATCTACCTACAGGAGGATTCGAATGGGTACCAAACATTGATATTATGAGCATTGCACCAGATTCGAACAAAGGGTATATCCTCGAAGTTGACTTAGAGTATCCCAATGAATTACACACATCGCACAACAGCTATCCCCTTGCACCCGAACGTATGAGGGTTAACCCAGACTGGATGTCTGAGTACCAACATAACTTGTCAGGTGGTCGTGTGGCGGACGTTGAGAAACTCGTGCCTAACTTAATGAATAAGACCAAGTACATAGTTCACTATCGCAACCTACAGCTGTACCTGTCATTGGGTATGAGGCTGACCAAAATACACAGGGTGCTCATGTTCGACCAGAGCCCATGGATGGAGCCCTACATCAGAATGAACACAGACCTACGAAAAAAAGCCACCAGTGATTTTGAGAAAAATCTCTACAAGCTCATGAACAACTCGGTGTTTGGTAAGACTATGGAAAACCTGAGGAAACGCGTAACCGTGAAACTGGTTAGATCTAGTGAGGAAGACAAGCTCAGGAAATTGATAGCCAGTCCGGCATTCAACCGTAATAAAATATTCACAGACGACCTAGTTGCCATACACATGAAGAAAAGCCACATAAAATTCAACCGACCTGTTTACGTTGGGATGAGTATCCTCGATTTATCCAAACACCTGATGTACGACTTTTACTACAACGAGCTCAAGAAACAGTACGGCGACAGGTGCGAAGTGCTGTACACTGACACGGATTCCCTGCTGATGGAGGTTCGAACTGAGGACGTGTACGAGGACATGAAAAAACACATCGATTTATACGACACCAGCGACTATCCTAAGACCCATACTATACACAGCACGGTAAATAAAAAGGTCCTAGGTAAGATGAAGGACGAGTGTGCTGGCACGCCAATAGCTGAGTACATAGGTTTGAGGCCTAAGATGTACTCCATATTGAAAGCCGACAATAGTGAGATCCGAAAAGCTAAAGGGGTTAAGAAGTATGTGGTGAAACAACACATCAAACACGCCAGATTCAAGGAGGCCCTGTTCAAGACCCGTACCTTTAGGCATAAGATGAACACGCTTAGAAGTGATGGACATAAGATATACGGACTGACTATAAACAAGACGTCCCTATCGCCTATGGACACGAAACGTTGGATAGCTATTGATGGTATAAACACATACGCGTATGGACATGAAAAAATTTGAGGCTATTTATTACAGCCCGCGTGGATATTGGAAAGGAGCTAGCGCAGTAGATAAGCTATCTAAAATGGCACGAGTATCACCAGAGAAAGCCAAAGCGTGGCTTGAAAAACAAGCCCTGTGGCAGATCTATTTGCCGGCGCCACGCTACGTACCTAGAAGGAGTTTCGGAATTAACATACCTAATAGCATTCACCAGGCAGACCTACTGTTCCTACCTCATGATAAGAGGTACAAGTATGCCTTAACCGTAGTGGACGTAGCCAGTCGTTACAAGGAAGCCGAACCCTTGACCACGAAAGATTCGGCCAAAGTAGCCAAAGGATTAGAACGCATATACAAACGCAGCCCGCTGACTTGGCCAACAGAGCTGCAAGTTGATCCAGGACGGGAGTTCATGGGTGCCGTTTCACAACTGCTAGCCAAACACGATACAAAGGTCAGACGTGGCACGGCCGGAGCCCATCGCAGCCAAGCTATAGTTGAGAGATTTAATAGGACTTTGGCTGAGCGCTTGTTCGGCCATCAATATGCTAGGGAAATGACAACCACTGGAAAACGATCGACTGAATGGGTAGCGAGGTTACCCGAGGTGGTGTCGGCAATCAACCATGAAGTAACCCGGCTCACTGGTAAGAAACCGGCAGACGCTATCAAACTAAAATCAGTGTTAGCAGAGTCGTCTGCTCCATTGCGTGGAAAGGAGAAACAGATACCAGATAGGGCCTTAGTTAGGTATCTATACCAGCCGGGGGAACACGAGGGCGATAGCCGTAAGCGAGCCACCGATCCTATATGGTCGGTCAAAACTTACAACATAGATAAAGTGGATATGAAATCCGACGAACCTAACTTGTACTACTTGAGGGATGGGCCGGGTAGGGGATTTGTAAGAGAAGAATTATTGATCGTACCGTACGGCACAGTGTTACCGCCTGCCAAGTCACGGTAAACGTGATGGCGTGGCTTTGTAGTAGGGGCAATAGTAGCAAGAGCTAAGGGTCCCACCAAAGCCTCATTTAGTAAATGAGGCTTTTTAGAGGGGTTTTTGAAAAGTGTTTTCGGACTATCATTCCCTATACTACTCATGAAATTAGTGAGTAGTGTCGAAGTAATTGAGAGAACAATGTGATACAAGAACTTATATAAGCATGACTAGTTCTAGGTACCAATGACAGCCATACAATGCGGCACAGTGTCTAAAGCAGATTATTTCTTCAGTCCTGTTGAGTACTGGTTTAGAAAGCTTCTGCTGTAATGTAATTAACAGCCATTTGGAAACTTGAGTCACACACTTCTGTAGGGAGTTTATCAGGCTGTTTCTTTTAAAACATACATTGTTGATGTTCAGTATGTTAGTAACTGTAATTCAACACGTTTAGTTACATTAGGAAGGAACATGAAATTTTCCTGATATGTTACTGAACATTACATTTATTAACAATTTAAACGGGAACATACTAAGACAGCTATTCCATACAGCAAATATAATACAAATTCAGGCTAACAATTGATTGGGTATCACATATTCAGAAATGTCATTCATGAGGTGCAGCAACAAACAAGGTTTGGTCAAGGGGAGGTAACTCTACCCGAGGGTCAGTATCACAACTTGCCCCAAGCCTGATGTTTTGTTGTCTGATGATCAATTAGTGACATGATGAGAAGTTGTTTTGTACTGATTTGATAATCCATGTTGTTATGTCTGTGGAACACTCCCATGTTTATCTTTTCCTGTTTGTTCAGATGGAACAGAAGCTATGGGCACTGGACTTGAGTCTACGCTACAGCGACACCCTGGCCATGTTCCAGCTGGCGTCCTACGTCACGTCGGGCTCCCTCGACACCACCACACATACACTCAACGTCTCACCAAGCAAGACAGACAAGAAACCCAAGCGCCGGAGACTGCAAGGGCAGGAGGAGGTTAGTACTTACCTTCATTTGTACATACATTTATCATAGATAACCTAATGTTTGGATTAGAAAGCCATAGTAAACTTAGTGCACCTAGAGTTGTATACTCCCAAGGAAGTTGAGATTGCTAATACGATGTACCATTGAGATTTACATCCAATGATCAATGGAAAAAAATACCAGCATCAAATTGAGCAAGCACTAGTTGCATGGCTATGTCTTGTAATAATATAATAATAACATAAAGGATAGTGCAAATAATGGATTAAGCAAATCTGATAATCTAAAATTCTGATGATTATGTAAATGAGATGACCTGTCAAGAACTACTTTAAGCCACATATATCTGAAATCGATCTATCTTTGTCATCTGAGCCCAGTTTTGAGGGTCACGCTGAGATCCCAAACCAGACCTTTACATTACAATATTACACTGATGTTAGTTGTACCTGTTGTAAATCTGGAGTACAACTGCCAGATGTGTCAATGACTTGAAGTTCTATCTCTGTGCAGGCCTTGCCTAGTTCTACTCGCTATGCTGTGATGAGTACACGTCTGCTCCACACCAACCTGGCAGTCGTCCATTACAGTGTGTTCTTCCAGATGTGTCGAGCTCACGGTATAGGATATGACATCAAGGTACGTTGTCGTTGTGACACAGACAAATATTATGGTCTTCAAAAATGTAAAATATATTTATGTGTGTAAAAATCAGCTGAGAAATGCAAGTCTTCTTTTTGACTCAGCAGTGAGCATTGTTAGTGTCTCAATCTGCAACTAATGATCCATGAACTGTAGGGCTGGGACAGGTAACACGGATACCCAGACAGGTGAGCAATGAGTTGGACCAGGGTACCCGTCTAATAATACCTGGTCGTGTAATGATCATGTGATTTTTAATAGATTAAACAACATAATTTGTTATTCTTTCATGCTAAAAAGGTCGTATTGTCTTTGAAGATTTAGACAAAACGTCAGTGACTTCTTTTGAACATAATACATGGTGAAGATATTGACAAAACTCCAAAGTTTTCTGGAGAATATGTTGCTATTTTATACAAATTTGATGTCAAGTATTAACATTATGAGTATCCAGATAGGGTAGGGTAATGGAAGTAGGGTTCCCAGGTAGAAACTTTGGACCCGTCCCAGCCCTGATGAAACTGTGTGTACACTCTGCCATACACAGCATGAACATGGTTAAAGGGGGATTACTCTGTCTGACCTTCAGCCTCTCACAACATGTTGTTTCCATGGTTACAGGAGAAGCAGGGTACTGTGTTCACCTTAGTGGACAGCTTCAACAGGGAGAGACTGGGAATGCTGTGAGTAGTTTTCTCTATCTTTTGGGTAAAAATTTCATATACCTTGTAAATATAATTGGTATTCCAATCCCCAGTTCCTCCATATTGTTATGGATGAAGTGTACAATCAGACAGGAAGGTCAGTAACTCAATCACTTGGCCACATCATACCTAAAACGGTTAAAAGTTGCTACTTGTTACCTTTTCAGGCATACAGCATTGAGAGTTAGAAATGAGACACAAAGATGAGATTTAACCTGATGAAGGTGTAAGAACATAGTCCAAAACATCATGTTCCTCAAATAAAGAAGCTAACATCCACAGTGTTCACAAATGGTTTTTTAAGGTAACAGGACACTAGGTCCTGCAAGTTTCAGATGTCTCTCTGACTCACTGAAAATTCACTATTCCATAGAATAGAAGTTAAACACATATTTCAAATTTAACATTTAAGTTGAAATTACTAACAAAGGTAAAATTTATAAAAAGCAAAGAAGTGTGATGTGTCACATATGACAACTTCAGTTTAAGTCATTGTGTTATATACAATCGGACACTGGAGCTGGCAGGTTGTAGACTTCCACTGGACTTTTGGCAAATCTGCTCGGTTTGTCAGTGGGTCAGACACAATTCGAGAACACTGCATCCAAAAAGTCTCACCTTTAACTGCAAGAATGTCATAATATACGCAAAGTAATCTTCAAAAAGTCAGGGATTTAAACCCCAGAAAACTCCACGTTTTCATCAGTGTGTATAAATATTTTCCGTGATAAATAAACTCCATCATTTGAAAATATAACATGGAATTCTGCACGACAACATAAATTATGCTCTGAGTGTATATTGTCTTTCATATTCATTAAATGTTCAAATTGGTCAGCCCATGTCAGCATTCATTTGTCATAACAACATTTGATATCATAGCATTCCAGAGTAATTCTCATGTTTCACCACTGTTATATATAGGTACACACAGGATGAGAATCCTGTGTCTCATTACTGATGACATCATGCATTTGTCATGTGAATAAACATGATGTTCATTCCTGTTGACAGCACCATCGGTGACAACCTGCAGGGTGGACTTGCCACGTTTGCTCGCAACATGTCTGTCATCCACCAAGAGATCTCAGCGCCCAACATGCAAGGAAGTACTAACTTTAAGGTAGACATTCAACCTTCATAGTCAGGGAACCCTTTGTTATCCCTCGCAATGCATTTTGCAGGGGGGTGTTCAAATGCACCCCATCTGTGCACATTTATCTTTTCCGGAGCAGAACTCTAAAACAGTTCAGTATTTCTTCACCAAGCTTGACACACAGATTGGTCTGGTGGTGAACTGGTGCCTTTTGATAGTTTTGGAATTGTGAATAAAATATTTTTAGCATTTCCATGGCAACAAGTGTAACGTAGACTGAAATTGGAGGTATTGCCGGGGATATTGATGACTGTGTCTTCTTGTTTTCTCATAAAATCCCTCTGTACTGGTCAAGTTTTGTATGTCTCAATCATTTCTCTGAAATATTTGAGACACTGAATGCACTGAAACATTACTCCTGCTGCAGGGTGCCATTGAGGACATAGAAGGAATTCTGGGAACTACAATCCAGAACGCTGAGCAGCAGATGGAGGAGGCCAAACAGGAGGAGGAGGAGGCCTAGTGCCAGCATCACAAGGGAGATCATTCACCGAGATTAACACTTCTAAAACTGCTTAATATTGCAGGCAGCAAAGGAAAAACCATAATGATTTACAGTGTATTAACATGATGCTTTACAATGTTTTAACGTAACCTTCGAAGTTCATTCACTCCATGTATGGACGATCCGCTTCTTTATTGTACAACTGTGATGCTTCGGTATAGATGTTTATTCCATTTTCAAGCTTTCACTCCATCCAAAACTCCTTCGTTCGAACTTTGTTATATGTAAAATATTTGAAAATAAAACCAACATTTGACATTTCACAGAATACATTAAATGCATCTAACTAGGACAGTTCTGCATTAAAGTGTAAGAGGTGTTTGGTAGCGTTACCATGGTTACAGGCAATATTGTCAGGGTATAACCAGCAGCATTTTCTGATGTCATATGTTTGTTTTATATGGGTTTCTTTTACACCAACAATCTGTACAGATGTATCAGGGAAGTAGTACACTGTACTGTTATGACAGTACCAACTTGAAATATACACCTGTTGGCTACTACAGATATAACCTTTGGGCCACCTGCTGAATCATTGATCAATCAACTGTACAGAACACACTCTCCTGTAAGAGACATATTAACAGCCTTTAGAAAACTAAATTACTATCAAGCAAATGTAATAGGTGTCTGTTTTTTTTCCATTCTGCTGAATCAAAGACATTATATCAAATTAAGCAAAGATATCTATATTGGAGTATACAAGTATTTATGAACCTAGTGAAATTATAGAAATGCCATCAGTAGTTGCCTTATTATAATATTTTCTACATCTTAACATAATGATGTGATGTTAAATGAAATAGGACAAACTGTGTGAAATGCCAAAAATTATTCCTTTCAAAAGTCTATTATCAGCTTTAAGTCAAACGCTGTTGTCTCAAATTTGATGTGTAGACTGTAGGATTATCTAAAAATAACCTGCATATTCCTTTTTGAGACATCATTCTTCATTTTTCACTTCAGTCTGGGATATAATTTAAAGTATATATACATAGATCTTTCAAGACAAATCATTGTTTGACTGCATATACATTCAGTTTCATATCTATTGACATCAAACACAAATGTTTGCGCTATGCTGCTGTGATTGAACATGCTACCATGTTTAAGAATTCTGTTGATGTGTTTCATGAAGGGTTTTAGTGTTCAGACAGATTGACATTTGGTCTAGTTTTACAACAATTATCCCAAATCTTTTTGAACAATCATTATCAAAGATGATCATGACAGGTTTGTTTTACAGAACGCCATTTTGGAACATTTAAGATTTTCAGACGGTGTCACTATGCCAAAAATCGTTTTATTTGTAAATAATTAGTGTAAATATTTAATCAACGCAATGTACATAATTGCTTGTTTCATCATTTAATCAAATATTATCGTTAACCATGGGTGCAATCTTTGACTATACATATATTTGTGTTTTGTGTAAATTATTGTGCATCATTTTCCATGTATCTTGCAAGCAGATGTCATTTACCATGAGGTATGCACACTCTCTTTTCAATTTGGTGGCACTATGGGAAGTTCGTTTTTGAAATCACTGATATTCTTGGATGATCCAACATTTAAAAAGTATGTATTGACATTTTAATCTTTTTTTATATTTTTATTTTATATCATTATCCGTCCACAGTAATATCAAAAGTATTAAATATTACTATTTCTTGTATTTATGCTAATGTTGGTGACACAATCCTGTTTGGATGTGAAGTGTCTGATGAAAACTGTGATATCACTTATTATGGATAATTTATTGTACATTGATTCAAGCAGAAGACTTTTTCTTTCTATTGTATAATCACAGTATCACATGATTCTATTACAATATGTTGCCAGTAGTGTCAGTCTTCCATTGAATGGTCAATGATAGCTCTGACACCATTTCCTTCACGTTCAGTGAAGTTATGATACAGTTCCAGTAATTTGCTAACTTTTTCGACATTTTGTCACGATTATGAATAGGTTCAGAGTATTCTTGCCACAGATTGTTTGTTTCTTTCAAGCAATTGGATATTACAATGACTGTAATATTTTTTCTGATCAATCCAGATGTAACAGAATTTTGCATTGAAACATTTGTCAAAGATGTTGTCAACAGTTTTATAGTATCAGTACTTGGAACACGTTATTCCATTTCAGAAGAAATTGTTCGTAGGAATAGTCTACATAATTGAAACACTGAATCTCACAACCTATTTGGTACTTGTATTAACCCTCTCCACAAGTATTCCTAAATGATTATGATTGTACAGTGAGAGCTCATTAATCATTAATGTTTCTCTAGGTGTACGCTCTGCTTATGGCAGAGCGTAGTCAAATGAAAAATCAAACGCCTGTCTTCTTCAACTTCATTTGAGTAGTATATATTCCTAAAATTATGAACATATACGTTTTCTCCATATTTGTTAAAAATGAATGGTAGTGACGTTGCTCTGAGTGCTTGTTGTTTGCTTGAGTGATGCTCTGATGGTTGAACACTACACAGAATCAGTGATTTCTCAGTACCTGGCTTTATCTGTGCTCAAAGATGTCACACCAAAGGTTTTTCAAACTGCTGTTAAAAATGAATATTGCAAACATTCCATTTCAGTATATAAACTTTTCAGTATTGTCTACAGCTTTTGTTTTCTGTTGTCATCTCTTTCTGTGAACAAAATAAGATATCTTCCCTAATCGGAGTATTGCATAGTATGAGTGAACGAGTTGGGTTTTGAAGATAACCCAATTATACCATGGCTGTAAGTTAATATGTAAGGGTCTCAGCAATGTCACAGCAGGGGACACCAGAAATGGGTTTCACAACGTGGGGAATCAAACCCAAGCATGAGAAGCGAACGCTCTAACCACTAGGCTAAACCACCGCCCCCACTATGATGACACCTGTGTGGTGCTCACAGAGTGAGAGTGCTGTTTGCTCACATTATAGTGCTGTTTCAGCCCTCACAGAAGTATTACAAAAAACAGACATCATTAAAATTAATCAGGTTTAATTAATGTGCTATATTCACATATTTACAGCTTTATTACAAAGACTCCAGTGTTACCATGGTAACTACTGTCTGACACATAACCAGTAATGCCTGTTCTTCTTCAACTGGTAATACAGCACTGCCACCAAATATCCTTCCTTCCCTATTTATGTACAAGCTTCACAAACAGTACTTGTGCTATGTCTGCTTCATGTCGTGGTTGTATACACAGCTGTCTCCAAGGTCACACTCCCCAATCTTCAGCTTTTTGCATGGGTACTGCTTCAGGAAGCTCTTGTCCCCCTGGAAGACAAAATACTGACATCATACATACATCAATATAAAATACTGGTGCAAAAATAGTCATTTACAAGAATTCTCTTCTATATCTAGTCATGAATTCAATTACTTCTAATATCTTAAAGAAATTTCTGGTACCTTCACATTAGCGCTTGCAATTAACGAAGATCGGAGACTTGGTAAAATTCTGGCATGACTTGCAACATGTATTTATACACTACCACTTGTACCATTATGCAGATGGTTACCATGGTAACTACAAACTGGGTCTCTTTTAAAAACAATTTGAATAATAAGAACTTTGAGTTGATGCTATGCACTGCTTCATCTGTGGTCCTTGTTATGACATGGCTGCAAAGTTGCTGATGTGACGTTTCATATTAACTCTGTCACTCACTCATCTGTGGTCACTGAAAGGATTTGACATAGTATGAATGAGTAAGTGAGGGAATTTAGTTTGACACCCCTTATAGGAATATACCAGCAATATCATGGCGGGGGAACCACAAATGGGCTTCACATATTGTACACATGTGGGAATTTGAACCTGTGTCTCCCGCATGATGGGCTGACGCATTCATCATTAGGCTACCCCACCAACCCTTGACACGGATGTTGTCACGGACAACCATGCTCATCAGCTCTTAACACAATGAGCACATTTCCTCACTTCGCAAGTTCACATAGATGAGATGCACGGCAAGGTTGACTCCTCACCCCTCACCTGTCTTTCCTTCCTCTTCCCTCGACGTCTGTCTCTCTTCTCACTGAGACTCTCCTCCGTGTTGGACTTCTTGGCCCGAGGTTTGGGCCCCCAATCTGGCTCGGGGTTCACCTGCCATCGTAGCAGCCCTTTCTGGCGTGATTGAGGGTTGGCATCAGGGTGAAGGCTGAAGGATACCTCTGTCACTGGCTCTTTGTCCAGGATGGCCTTTGCTGGTGTATCTCCTTGTAGACGACTTGCCTTCACAGGGTGATCCTTCACCCAGGCACGCATTATGTCCTGTAAAACAGTGAGTGAGTGAGGGAGCTATATTAGCAGTGGTGCAAAAAACAGACTGTGTTGCTGTAGCAATCATCAATATGCATGTTTGTTTGTTGGAAATTTAATACCACACTCAGCAGTTTTCCAGCTATATAATAGTGGTCTGGAAACAATTAAGTCTTGACCAGACAATCCAGTGATCAACAGCATGAGCACTCATCTCAAATATTGGATATGATTACATGTCAACTAAGTCTGTGAGCCTGACCACAAATCCGAGAACAATTCTAACCCAGACCTTTACCATGATGTTCACTGTTCACAAAAGAACATTCTCCATACCGTGATCTTCAAAACATGCTCACATGTATCATGTGTCTCATAAGAAACAGACAGCAGTGTAAATGTTCAGCTTACATACAGCTTTAACCATAGGCCAAATATTGTGTCCTGGACACACAAAACAGAGGATGCCCACGTTATTCAGGGCTCAAGAGATTTTTTTCAGCATCAGGTTAAGATGTATGTACTCCTATTTGTTCAATACATGAGTACTGGAAGAGAGTATGTTTGAAGTACAGAATGGAGTTTATTGGAGTGTCAGTAATCTTGTGTTTCCTTTCATATATGTACCACAACCTTGCTACTCATGTAAACAGGTAAAGAAACATTCTTTTTCAGACATATATGTCTGTACGGTGGAAGCTGTCTAAACCGGCACTCAATGGGACTGAGGAAATAATCCGGTTTAGACAACATGACAGATTGTAGAGCTGGTGATAAATGTCCAAACCATGGATGGGACTGATATTTTATGCCGGTGTTGACAACTTGCTGGATTGGGCAAGTGCCGGTTTTGACAGCTTCCACGCTATACAACTCTGTGACCATACACCAGTACTGTGGTATGGATCTGCTACATTTTCAACATTATTTTCTACTGTATCGTAAATATTTTTTCAGTCCTACACTAACCGATGCAGCTGCTATCTAGATCCCTGCAAGAGGATGCCAGAAATTCTGTTCTTAATGCTGAGTCATATAACACTAACTGTAATATGAACAAACAGCTACTAGTCATTTCAGAGACTAGTTGATAATCTAAACAGCCACACACCATTTCAAATAACAGAAAATGCAGGTTTTGGACAATCCTATTCCATTATCAAGAAGACAAATCCGTATCTGTAACACATACCCACACCACCTTCCCTGGTGCATCAGTCTTGTGGGCGTTCTTGGCACAGTGGGTAAGTGACGCACGATACCCAGCATTCAGCACAGCAGACCTTCATCAAATGAAACAAATATTATAATGTTTACACCAGACATCAGCTGAAACACACGATTCATGAATCAAAAACTCTTTGTGTTTCAATGAAAGTATTTATTTAGACACCTTTTCGAAAAAATATCAAAATTTATCGTGAATAACATGGCTATGTATAATTCAATCCACAGAAAATACATAACTATGGAAACTGGCAATAGCATCTAACCCACCTCAGAGGATTTTTCTAACAAGTCAGCTGAAAGAATGAGGATATTAGTTGGTACTTGACATCATATCTTAAATGATAAATTAAAACTGATAATTAATATTTGTCACTCTGACACCTGCAAATTGAATCAAAAAAGGGCAAGAAATTCTGAGCCAGCATAGTGATGAGACAAAGAGATGAGGCTGCGATGAGTTCAGGACACAAATCCAAACAAATGGCTTTCAAAACAGTTCTTGGCTGGTTGTCAATCAAACTGTTCTGGAAATGTTTTGCAAATTTGATTCAGGAGATTAAGTAAGTAGGGGTATACACATTCTCACTATCTCCAGGGTATACATTCCTATAAATCTCCACTATAACCTGGATGCATCTACAGCTTGACCTGACAATGTCATTACCTTCCTTGACTGGGTTTTCCTACAATCAAGTCTATGCTGGGAAGTTGAGCGTACCAGTTGCAGAATCATGTGTCATGATGATTAATTTGCATAACAACCGGACTTGTCGGTTCTGCTCTC
This sequence comes from Haliotis asinina, assembly GCF_037392515.1. NCBI lineage: Eukaryota > Metazoa > Mollusca > Gastropoda > Lepetellida > Haliotidae > Haliotis > Haliotis asinina. Next base: position 70,783,163 of record NC_090282.1, on the reverse strand, counting down.
TACCATACACGCTATTAATTTCTCAAACCTGCCGTGCATATGCAGCGCTTCGTACTCCCTTGATCTTCTAAGTTTTTCAAAGCTCCCTCCCTCCCTGCCCTCAATTTGTATTTTATCTTTGATTTTGTTTTCTTATTTAACCTCATGACACATTTCTGCCTTCTACATGGCATATTTATCTGTTCTCTTTGCTTACTATTCCCACCTCTGTTACTATCTTGAGTCTTGCCATGATCAAAGTGTCTGTGGTGTTTATAGTATTGTAGTTCAGTCTTGGGCTTTGTGATATCTTTCACCTCAGCAGCTTGTCTACTTATCTTATTATAGTCAACTTTAACTGCCAAACAAGTATTTGTCGTTTTCTTAATAGTGTGGATATTGGAGGTCTAGCAAACTACAACTCACTTTCGCTTCTAAAATTATCTAACCAATTAAACTTGACAACATCAATGCTGCAGAGGTTCTCTGAAAGACGTAGGAGTTCTTGCACTTATTTTTTTTTTATTTCAGACCTGTCAATTTGTCTGTATGATTACCCCCAAAATCTGAGTCACTCTGCGAACAAACCTTTGCAGCTGCGACTGCTATCTTTGGCACAGTAGTATTCAATATATTTGTAATATTGAGTAGATAAACTCTTCATAGATGGCATTGAATGGATCTAATGTCAACAATAGAGAAGACAGTATGATGAATTGTTTCTGTTAGTATTACCTGAACTGAACTATACTAGGAGCAGTACAGTGGAGGACATTGCACACCTCATCCAGTGTGTAGTACAAAGGCACATCCTCCAACTCCTCGGACATCATGCTCAGCATTCCCAGAATCCTCTCTGACGTATTAAACAGGTCCTGATTGGATGATACTCTCTGTATGACCTTTGCAAGGAAGCCTATATTATGCATGGGGTCAGCCCATATTGGGCCACCAATGTGTTGCTTAAATCCACAATGATCACACACTGGTTGTGCTGATGGCGCCAGTGCAGGTGTGAATTTGTAGTTATCTCCCTTAGTTGGGGTTTTGTTTGCAAGTTTTTGCAGGACATGTGATCCACATCCTGAGCAGTGATAAACATAAGCTAATTTTGTAACAGACTGCTTAACTTTTGCTTGGCCTGTGAACACTTTCACAAATACTCTCACATAGAAGTCAGCACTCACTGAGATAAGGGGTTGAATGTATCGGGAATATCGATTTGCTGCTGATTCAATCGACTGGAGGATGATTCTCAATGCCATTTCGTGACAAAATTTTGCTTTCAAAGACACAGATCCATATTTAGAGTAGCAGGTCTCACATGAATTACCGCACAAGACAGCCATGTCTGTACAAGTGACGCAAAGTAGGCCTCCATCTCTCACTGCCTGGACAGCGGAGTCAAGAAATACAGATGGACTGCCATAAGGGTCAAGGTCAATAACATCAAATCTGTCTTTCAGTCCTTTATGTTGATACATGACCATCGCAGCATCTCCACAGTTGGACCGAACAAGGTCTGTCAATTTGTTCTTGGAAATATTTTTGTCAATGAAACCAACAGCATTTTTATCAAAATCATTTGCAATGACTTCTTTCACACCTGGAATTTCCAAACCAAAGCGGACTGACCTCAAACCAGATGCTGCCAAACCTTCTAATATTCTAATTCCATTTGGGTGGGAGACACCTGCAGTTAACTCGACACCATCAACTTTGGAATCACAGGAATTGTTTTCATCACCTGTCTGTTGTTTCACTTTCGCGCCTTCTTCTCCAGTTGTTGCCTCATTTTGATCTATTATTTTCTTTCTCGCTGATTTGGCTTCTCGCTCTCTCACTGTATCAAAGTGGTCGTGGACAAATTCCGAGATGACTGCAATCGTCAAATCTCTGTTAAATTCCTGTACAGGATTGTAGAAAACTGAGGAAGGTGTCAGAACTTCTGCCTTTCCCTCCTTCACTTCATTTACCGGCACATCAACTGCCGCAGACATCTTGCTCCTGGCAAACACAACAACAGTCCTTTGCTTTTTATACCCACAACTGATGATCAAATGACAAAACTTTGAGAGACTGTGTACGATATGGAAACCCTTGCTCGGAACTGAAAGCGCTATCATCGATGTCAAAGGGGCATTTTAGAAATCTGAGAAACACGCGAAAGCGTCGTACTGAAATATTACGGTAAAAACGATTGGGAATGAAAACAGGCAGCCTTGGTCAACTAAATGTTTCATATATGATTACGTTTTCGATGATCAACAACGCAATCCCTCTTCCACATGGCGAAATTCGCTAACTCGTGTGGTAAACTACATCCGTTGCCGTAAAGGAGTTAGTTGAAAGTCGACTCCGCGTCAAACTTCTATTAAACTCCATTGTATAGTGGTATGGCTAATGACACATCATCACATTTATTGCGTAAAATCACACTCGACATTAAGCAGCTCAAGCCGATTGGAGGGTGTAATGGATTTCTTTTTTGACTTCGACTTGCATCATCGGAAATGACACAAGTATATCCTTTCGACGCCCTGTTGTGACAACGCGAGTTAAAATGACACACGTTCCGGTAGCAATTCTTGTCTTCAGTGGAAAGAGAAAATCTGGCAAGGACTATGTTACCGAGAAGTTACTACAACGGTACATTACGAATGCGCTTTTAATGTTGTGTGTTGCTCATAATCATAAATAGTTTGCTAGATGACAAGTTCCATGTGAGACAATACTAACGGCCTTGCTCACCATGCCAAATCAGCTGACCAGTTTTGGATCAGGTGATATTCTGCCCGCGACGACTTCTCTACATACCCATGTTGTGTGCGTTGTTTATTGACTGTTTAGTCAATGCATTTTGTTTTTCAAAAGGATTAATGATTGCCATAGAACTGCTTGTGTATATATATACATTGTACTTGATCAACGCATCAATTGTGATATTCAGTATTTATTCACATTAAATTGGAATTTTGCTATAAGTATTTTATGTCATTTTACTCCCAGTTTTTTTACTTTTACAACAGTATGTGCACATTTTAAAGACTAATTTTATGTTGGAACTGAATGGTTATGATTAATATTATCAATGTCATACTCTTTGAATGTGGTCCTATTTGTGGATTCATCCTAGACAAGAATTTTTTATTGACCTTATATTTCCGGATTTGTCAATTTATTAATTTTGTCTATGAACTCAGTGTGAATTGTGTCTTCAACTTGAAGGTATCAATAAATTTTCCAAGTTCTTTATCACCCCATTATTTCTATCTCGGCTGCTATATTTGTCTTATAAATACCAAATCAAATATAGAAAATTGAAATAGTGGAAGTAGTTATGTATGAAATTTAATTTATGTAATTTATTACAATTATTTCATTTTTATTTTCAGGATTGGAAATGAGAAATGTTGCATTATGCGTTTGTCAGCTCCCCTCAAAGGGCAGTATGCAAAGGTGATAACCAATTAATATTTGACCACAAAAACCAAGTGAGCAATAGTATCAATAGTAGTTGAAGTCTCTAATTTTCAACATATTCAGAGTCATTCCAAGTTAAGCCAATCCTCAAAGTTTCTAAAAGAAGTATTATCTCCCAAAATGTTAATATCCCCCCCTTTACTACATACTTCTTAGGTTCTTGATGCGATTCATTCTAAATTGTATAAAGCATGACACATTTTGCGGTCCTTCTTTGACCTGAACAATTTCCCCACTAGCCTAGCATGCCTGGACAACCTGTTGTGTTATCAGTACTCTGAGATTGGTTCAGAATGACCATAATTTATTTCCTTACCAGTGTCAACACTTCGTGCTATTCACGCAATTTCTTGTTAGAGCTGTTGTAATGAATACCCTCAATAAGTATATTTTATAATGACTGTAATCATTTTTATGTGTATAGCATGCAGTTACTCACTTCTGACATTGCAATATAAATTCATGGGTACATAATTATCGATTTTTTAAGAGACCAATTAAAAGTGTATCCTGTTCATAAAGCCAATAGATAAGTTATACTTACAGCATACTTACGGGTATATGGATGTTTTTTTATGAAAGCTGTTTCCGTCCAAAAATTATGCCATTGCAACAAAAACTGGCTGAAGATATTTGCTTGATCCCTTGAATTGTAACCAGTATCTACTTGATGTATTATGCTTGATCCTTAGAATGCCACAAAGGCGTAAAGTCCATTTGGGTTCAAATGAGAATGATGAATGATTAAATATCTCAAAGTAGGAAAATTTCACAAAACATGAATAAAATAAGACACATGATCCTTAAACCACTGTACCCAACAGGATCTGAAATCTGACATTTATGACTTGTCTCGAAAAAAGCACACATTCAGGTGAGATGACCCCCCAGCTGGTCAGGTGCTGTTCTTAGGAGATAAACATCATGTGTTGGCCAATTTCTGGGTGTTATTGAGTATTTGAAGCACGGTTCCAAATGCATTCCTGTGCTTCAAATACTCAATAACACCCAGAAATTGGCCAACACATGATGTTTATCGACATTGTAAACACAAAAGTAAACCAAAGGGGTTTTAGTGTCTGCACTTGTTTACATCGAATACAGACACAGCAGTGAAATGTCATCAGCTGGCCGTTTCAGCTGGTTCTCATGGTAGCATCTGGAGTTGCTCATTTGTGACGTCATTCTAACTTTACGTCACAATATGATTTGAATAACGTCACCACTGTTGATGACAAAACAAAACATTTGTTTACCTGTCAATACGCGGTGAATAGTCTTTCAGTTTCCGGGAATCTAATACCATTTAATCATGTTTTTCAACCAATCAGATTTCAGAACACAGTAACTTTTGGTTTACAATATCAGTTGTTTGTCACTCCCCGGTGTGAAGCATGAAAATAGCACACCATTACATTATAGTTTCTTAAACAACTTTTTCTCTGATCCTGTTGAGAACAGAGGTTTCAGGACTATGTGTCTTATATATGTTTTGTGAACTTGTCCTGATTTTGAGTTATTTAATCATTTGTTGTTCTCATTTGAAGTCAAATGGACTATAACTGTATGTGTATTCAGGAACACCAGTTGGACATCACACGTCTACTAGATGCATCGGAATACAAGGAGCGGTATCGTGTAGACATGATTCGATGGGGGGAAGAGAAGCGAAACGCAGACCCTGGGTATTTCTGTCGGATTGTGACATCAGGAGAAGGCAGCGACAAGAAAGTCTGGATCATCAGTGATGCAAGACGGTCAACTGACATCGCCTTCTTTAAACAAAACTATCCCAGTGTCACATGGACGGTCAGAGTTGAAGCTGATGAAGATGTCCGCAAAGCCAGGGGATATGTGTTTCAATCAGGTAGACATGAGTTTAAATAATCGACACTAAGTAGGGAGATTATGTAATTCAGTATCTCTCATATAATAAGTAAAATATTCTTGAAGCACATCTAGATAAAAAAAAGTACCTGTAAACATTTTCAAGGCAGGTCAGTGTTTTCTGTAGTGACTGTCACCATGTTATTTTATCAGGTGTGAATGATTCGTCAGTAATTGTTCTGGTGTTACTTTGCCAGGAGTGCATTATTTGTTGATTGTACAGAGTATTTCTCAACCAGACAACCATGTTAGAATTCTCCAGCAGCCCTTGCTTGTCTAACGGACCGTTCGTAATATATGGTTTGAGTTGGGTGGATGTGTGTGATGACTTTAAGAAGGCGTCACCCATATCTGTTCTGGGGAGGTAGTGGGGTCATCAATTTTGTACACATGCAGTAGAGAGTTCAGCAGTTTTGTACGTAGATATATTAACTAGAGGTGTGATGATATAGAAAATTCACAATATGATAAGTATAATGATATCTTTGAACGGTACAACACGATTTGATGCACATCATTATATGCTATCCTTAATTATTCTCTTTAAAATTTAAAAACATATATTTTCACATCAAGTAACAGTGTAAATTTTGACATAACCATCAATTTCCAGTGAACAATTTTAAGGTCAACGATACGTATCATGATACGAAAAATGTATTGATATATACATCAAAATGAAAACATATCACAATTATCGATACTACAATATACCATCACAGCTCTAATATTAACAAATTATGTTTAAACAATTTTGGCGAGAGGAGTTGTTATTGATGTTGTTCATGACATGCAGGGGTGGGAAGTTGGGAGGAGGGTGTCACTTACTTCATGTAATTTTAGGGAGTGACATATTGGGTGGTCAGACTCACTGACAACCCATGCTTGCCATTAAAGAGACTATGCTTGTCGTAGGAGGCGACTAACGGGATCGGGTGGTCAGACTAGCTGACTTGGTTGAAACATGTCATCATACCCCAGCTGCATAGATGATTGCTAATGATGTTGACTACTGGATTGTCTGACCCAGACTCAATTATATTCAAGCAAACTTTTTCTGGTGTAGACAATTTGTCATTAAAATCCTGGTGGTTACTTCTTCATGTGAGGATGATGTTCTGGTTTCCATGGTACTTCTTCAGGTGAGGATGGAGTTGAGGTTAGTGTGTTACTTCTTCAGGTGAGAATGAAGTTTAAGGTTACAGTGTTACTGTTCCAGGAGTTGATGATGCAGAGTCCGAGTGTGGACTGGACAGTGTCACTGACTGGGACTACATCTTCCAGAATAACAACAACATCAACCAGTTTGAAACAAGCCTGGACACAATTGTTGACGATGTACAGAAGAAGCTAGATGTAGCCAGTAGCTGACACAAGTCACTTTGAGTGTATACACGCGTTTCACTTTACATAGTATTACCCTGAACAGATGTGAAAATCAAAACAGATGGGTGCCAGAGAGAGACATTTATGAATAATATATATGTTACCAGTATGAATGATGTATGATAAACTACTCATTTTATCTCCAAAGCATCTGATGGTTTTTGTTTGTTCGAGTCAGTGAGTTTAGTTTTACGCCACACTCAGCAATAATCCAGCTAATTGAGGACGATCTGTAAATAATCAAGTCTGGACCAGACAATCCAGTGATCAACAGCATGAGGATCAGTTTGCGCAATTGGAAACCAATGACGTATTTACAAGCGCGACCATCCGATCCTGTTGGTTGCCTCTTACGACAAGCATGGTGACCTTTTGTGCCAAGAATGGGTTGCTGAAGGCCTATTCTACCCAGGATTATGAATCAGAGGAGAATAACTGTTTTCAGTACACTGAGGCATGAAAAAACATGTCACAGAGTTAGTTACAGATTAAACTTTAAACAGTTATGGGGTAATTGATTTCAGGCATCCCCTGGACAATAGTTTCTCTGAGTACTGATTGATTGTACAATAACCAACAAACTGGAAAGGATTATGATATGTTTGTTGGGTAAAATATCACACTCAGCAATATTTCAGCAGTGTGTTAGTGATCAACGAGTAGTCAAGAGTGGACCTGGAAATCTAGCGACTGACAGCATGAACTTATATCAGCCTGTGTTTATCATGTAATGCCTCGATCCAGTGACTGACATCATGAGCAGCAATCAATGCAACTGGGATATGATGACACGCATCAGCTAAGTCAGAAAGTCTGACTGCCTGATCCTAGTAGTCTTTTCTTATATAGTGAATCTTGTTTAACTGAATGAGTGGTGTATGTGCAGACATAATTAATGTAGCAAGAGTGAGGCTAGTTTTACGCCACACTCCGCAATATTCCAGGTATGTGGAGGCAGTCTGCAAATACTTGAGTCATGACCAGACAATCCAGTGATCAACAGCATGAGTACTGATCTATGCTATCAGGAACCAATGAAATACATCAATCCAGGCAGCGAGCCTGACTACTCAATCCTGTTTCTCACCTCTTATGACAAGTGTGAATTACTGCAGATCAGTTCCAGCCCGGATCTTCACAGATCGAAGTAGCAAGATATTTGACAAGACAACTGATAATTGACAATAAGAGTATTAAAATTCTTTAATCACTTTCACATACACTCTTAAAATTCTCTTCATCAAACATTTCATAACTTTCAGTTTGTTATCACACTACCCCATGCTACCATTAGTCATATCTGTCATTATGAGACACATTACACATGGGGTCGCATAACAAGCCTGGAGTAGATGTTATGATAGAAGAGAAACTTTTTGTCCAGGGCCCCATTTCACAAAGCTCTCATAGCACTACAACAATTGTGTAAGTAAATAGATACAGTATAGGCGGTACAAATGCTACCAGGAAGGTTACAAGGTGTAAGACGTATGAGTGCTGTGAGAAATAGGCCCAGTCTTGTAAAACAGAGTTTACTGTCTCATTTAAGTCAGTGCTTTGCACACATTACCACTACACACATACTGTCGCAAATGCCACAGTGAGTACTTCAAAAACTTTCAGAGACTGCAAGATATTTAAAGGTGATATTTTATACCCATTGTTGGTTGCAGTGTTAAAGAGCTTGTCAGTACACACTGTACTGTCAATTGTTATTACATATTTCTGATTCAGAATGACCTGACTAAATGATATGAGATGATTCCTGGTAATGAACATATACTAAAGAACGTTCATAAGTTGGAACAAGTGGTGTTCCGAATAACGCAAATAATCGACGACTGGCAGCAGTGACCAAATGACCAAGCAATCAATAACATTTTTGCATAAACAAACACAAAATATTTCTGAACCACTGTTTTAGTGTGTGAAACACTTGACGATTGAACATATCCTAGAAGTTATCAGGGCCTGAAAACATGTTTAAATATTTTTAAAAAATTATTTCGCTTTCTGAAAAGTCATAACTGAATATTTCTTGAAAACTCCAGAAAGTTTATGTTCATGATTTATAAGTCATCAGTTTAAAGTAGCAGAGTTGCATCATTTTACATTGGATGTGAAATTTTCAAATGCAGTTTCAAAATAAAAGAATAGAGCAACAGAGAACCATGTTATACTCATCTGCAATAATAATATAAATAGGAAAATCTGTAGGGGGTGTTGGTCTCAACCAGCCATTTGTTCTCAACAGGCAATAATGGAGGGGCTTGATACGACTGATTTTGGTTTTACGCTGCTTTTCACAACAGTCCAGCAAAATCATGGCAGGGGACACCAGAAGGGCTTCACATCCCAGTCTTTGGCATGATGAGCCAATGGTTCAACCAATAGACTGTCCCTGACTACAAGCCGGCCTGTATGAACCTACAGTATGTCCTTTATGCCTTTGTTGTTTACGTCACTCAGATCACCACAGGCACTCTATGCTTTATAATAGGAAGCAGGGCTTCTATACACTCTATGTTTGTAGCATTATGCCACTTGTAAGCCTATCAAAATGTTCAAAGTTATGATAGGTTGTAATACTACAAAGACTTTGTGGATCAGGACCCAAGAATATCCTAGTAATCTGGATACAGCAAGACTTTCAGAGGGGTTTGTATTTCCATTCTATATTACAGGGATGTTTATTTCCGGAATATCAGATTTCTGCCAGTTTTATTTCAAAATCGCCCTCTTGAACACGATCAGTTTTCCGCTGATAACAGATTTTCCTTTTCCCATCCCTGATATTAAGAGGGTGGGGTTGTGGTTAAAGCACAACTTTGTCTCACCAACAACCTGAGTTTTAATGCTACATGGGTGCAGTGTGTGAAACCCTGTGTCTTCTGCCATGATGTGACTGGAATATTGCAGATACAAACATGAACAAGATTCTTAGATTTCATTGAAATCAGGTGCATAACACCTGTCATGAAAGTGGTGATTTTACAAGACATACCCACAGTAATCAAACCTGTTTTACATTTGATATTTACAAATCAATTTCAGATATATTTTCATTATTTATGATCATTTATTACTCAACCATAAAAGATACTGCAATGTAATATTGTAACGGCTACATCACACTAGTGTAATACCTCTAGATGTATGAATAATGGTTTACAGCTAAAACATCACAATGCCAATACCTGTCACAACAGTATTAGACATTACTTGACTTGTGGAAATCTGACAGTCATCATTTGGTAAGCAGTTTCTACCAATTTATATCGCAAAGTATTTTAAAGAATATTAAACTTCCTGCATGAAATATCATTTATATTAAACTTGTGAAGAATTATTATCAAGTTCAGCTTTCGCTTGTTTGATACCAAATCATTAACTCATTCAAAAATGGTATTACACAGGTTGTTTAGTATTATGTCTATATACTCTTGTCAAGCTCAAAACTTGATCTGCCCATATTCGTGCCACTACTTGCAACTGCTAGTCATCTAGATTAATATACAAATTACAAAGACACCTTGCATACACTGAGAATTGATTAAAACTTTTAATTTATTGCCAGAAATTGTTTTTTGTTATCAAACTTCATTAACAATAACAACCACAGTTTAATATTACCACCAGATGGTGGATGGTGTCATTATACATTGGTATGTTATGAACATTCTTTAATTACTGGCCACAAACTGACCTGCTGAACACAAAGGGTCCTGGTGAGGTTACATGTTGATTATCTTGATGGACAATAGGCCAGATTGGTCACATGTTAACCTGGTTAATAGGCCAGCTTGGTCACATGTTAACCTGGTTAATGTCTGATACCAGTTCCAGGATATATCTTGGATAGTTTTGAATCGTGATCACCAATTGAAACAAGATGGATGGACGGATGACCGACAAACCTCGTTTCATTATGTTAAATGCCAGCCAATCTTTCTCTTAATGTTCTGATTAGAAAGAATAACAATACTGGGACAAACTATTTCTTTATTTCATCCATATTTTGCTATCCTTTCTTACTTCTCCAAGTCCTAAATGCCTCTTAAAGAAGCGCTGATGACATGCTGATAAAAGTGTGGAGTGTTAATCTTTGATGACAGTATGACATATGTACAGTGTATATAGCAATGTAGTAATGGTCATCCTGTCATCAAGTCTTGCCCTGCTTGTATCTCTGCCTGGCAGCACCAGTGCCACCCTTACGGTGGCGCTTTCCTGATTCAGGCACTTCTTGGGAGGACTCCTCAGGATTTGTTTGCCCCGACGGCTTGCCCTCCATCTCTGCGGGACAGAAATCATGTCATTATAATGTCGTTACAGTATCACTACTGCACACTGACAGTGTTAATACAACAGTGTTACAGTATCACCACAACATCCCAACGCATCACAGTAACATCTTTACAGTAGCATACAACATCCTTCCAATGTTACATGTAAAACAACACTATTAATGTGTCAATACAATATCCTCAATGTGTCACTGCAACATCCTAAATGTGTCATAACAACATCATTAATGTGTCATTGCAACATCCATAATGTGTCACTGCAAAATCCTTAACATGTCATTACGACATCTAGAAAGTGTCATTACAAAATCCTTAATGTGTAATTGCAATATCCATTAAGTGTCATTACAACATTCCTAATGTGTCATTACAACATCCAGAAAGCATCATTACAGCATCTTTAATGAGTCAACATTAACATCGAACTGCTGTCATAACAACATCCGGGAAATGTCATTACAACATCCTAGTACTGTCAATACAACATCTTCGTACTATCATTACAACATGACATTACTGTCATTACAACAAGTACTGTCATTAATGTGTCATTACAACATCCTTAATGCGTCATTGCAACATCCTTAATGCGTCATTGCAACATCCTTAATATTACAACATCTAAGTACTGTCAGTACAACATCCAGTGAGTGTCATTACAACTTCTAAGTATTGTCAGTACAACATCCACAGAGTGCCATTACAACATTTGGACACAGTACTGTCATTATAACATCCAGAAAGTGTCATTACAACATTTGGAGTCTCACCGTAACATCCTTAATGTGTCATTACAATATCCAGAAAGTGTTGAGGTGTAACTAGAATCACTCAGATTATATTTCTTAACTAGACAAGTGTTTTGGTAGAAAACATTTAAAACAGAGCAAACAAAATATCTGATATCAAGTCAAATTCTACATGACAAATCCACCCCAGATTGAAAATCCCTAGTTCCTCACAGCTTGCATTCCCAATACTTACCTGACAATAGATCTATTGGTGCTTCCAGTAACGAGGACTTCTGGGAGTTCATCATAAACCTGAAACAACCAACAGAAACAGGGTAACTTATGTATTCTATAGCAGAACAACAGATGCTTTCACTATGATGATAACAAACATATTCTACTGCAGAACAACAGATGCTTTTTCCTATTATAACAAACATATTCTACAGTAGATCAACAGATGCTTTCACTATGATAACAAACATATTCTACAGGGGGCAACAGATGCTTTCACTAAGATGATAACAAAAATATTCTACACCAGAACAACAGATGCTTTCACTATGATGATAACAAACATATTCTACTGCAGAACAACAGGTGCTTTTACTATGATAACAAACAAATTCTACAGGAGAACCACAGATGCTTTCACTATGATGATAACAAAAATATTCTACAGGAGAACAACAGATGCTTTCACTATGATAACAAACATATTCTACAGGAGGCAACAGATGCTTTCACTATGATAACAAACATACTCTACAGCAGAACAACAGATGCTTTTGCTAAGATAACAAACATATTCTACAGAACACCAGATGCTTTCACTATGATAACAAACATATTCTACAGGAGAACAACAAATGCTTTCACTATGATAACAAACATATTCTACAGCAGAACAACAGATGCTTTCACTATGATGATAACAAACATCTTCTACAGATGAATAACAGATGCTTTTGCTATTATAACAAACATATTCTACAGTAGATCAACAGATGCTTTCCCTATGATAACAAACATATTCTACAGGAGGCAACAGATGCTTTCACTATGATGATAACAAAAATATTCTACAGGAGAACAACAGATGCTTTCACTATGATAACAAACATATTCTACAGGAGAACAAGAGAAGCTTTCACTATGATGATAACAAACACATTCCACAGCAGAACAACAGATGCTTTCACTATGATGATAACAAACATATTCTACTGCAGAACAACAGGTGCTTTTACTATGATAACAAACAAATTCTACAGGAGAACCACAGATGCTTTCACTATGATAACAAACATATTCTACAGGAGGCAACAGATGCTTTCACTATGATAACAAACATACTCTACAGCAGAACAACAGATGCTTTTGCAAAGATAACAAACATATTCTACAGAACAACAGATGCTTTCACTATGATAACAAACATATTCTACTGTAGAACAACAGATGCTTTCACTATGATAACAAACATATTCTACAGCAGAACAACAGATGCTTTCACTATGATGATAACAAACATCTTCTACAGATGAATAACAGATGCTTTTGCTATTATAACAAACATACATGATACAAAAGACATACCTCAGACAGCAAATACATTGATTATACCCCAGATATCTATTACACAATCACAGATATACATTACATAACATGATATATATCACACAACCACACTTGGTCAGCAGATTTTATTATTATTACAGGATATTTATATAGCGCATATATATATGCATCTAGGGCTTCCTCAAGGCGCTGGTATATGTAATCACCAAATATATCTCAGACGACAGGTATCAGATATACCAGATACTAGTATATATCTGAAAAAGTAAAGATACTTTTTTCTAAATGTGTTAAGCATGCAAGAAGTAAGAGTGACATACCTATATCCAAGGGCAATGACGTAGCCCAGAGCTGCAAACACCAAGATCAGCAACACCTGCAGTACCAGGTACTGAAACAACAGACACTCACAAATGAGGAGACTACAGTCCATTCGACCCAAAAGCAGAATGAGGAATTGCAATCTAACTCAAAAACTAATAAAAACATTATGCTCAATGCAACACTGATCATAATCAAAACATCAGACCTAATTCTGTGATATTTTCTTTTTTTCAGAATTTAAGCCCTTATTATAAAAACGTTGTTTATCAAACTACCATAAAAACATTGACACAGTTCACTGTTTGTTACGAAGGAGAGGTACAAAGAAAGGGACAACCAGGTGTCCAAGATGGAGATGGAAAAGCACAGATTATTGATTTAATAACTTTGTTGGCACTTGTGCACATGCTTCTCAAACAATTGCAATTCATCAGTGATGGAGAATCGGGTTCCTCTGAGTAACCCTTCAGTACGGCTCTAAGAATAGGAGAGGATAAAAAGAAGCTGTGGACCTCACCTCAAACCTATGACACATATATCAAGGACACATTTCAATATGATCGCCTTGACAAAGGCCATGACACTTACACCCGCGCATCCTCGATATCTCCAGGGTATACGTTCCGATAAGTCTCCACTATACCCTGGACACATCTACGGCTCTGCCAGATAAATTTATTACCTCCCTTGACTGTCTTTTGATCCAGTCAGGTGTCTACGCTGGGAAGTTGAGCGAACCAATCACAACTCACTTTCGTTTTTTGAATTATCTAACCGATTATACTTGTCAACAGAAACCATGTAGAGGTTCTCTGGAAGAGGTAGAAGGCTTTCTTGCATATTTTGTTTTAAAGTTTCGGACCTGTCAATTTGTTTGTATGATTTCCCTAAAATCTGGGACGCACTGCGAGCAAACCTTTGCAGTTGCGACCGCTACCTTTGTTGACACTGGCAAGCTCAGTTATAACGGCGGCCTGGCTGATTGGCTACTGTGAGAAGGAGGAGTCAGCAAAGGGAGGTAATAAATTTATCGGGCAGAGCCATAGATGCATCCAGGGTAAAGTGGAGACTTATCGGAACGTATACCTTGGAGATATCGAGGATGACACCTGCGGAGAGACCATCAGAAAATGCATACACCAGGAGCTTGAACCTTCAGGAAGTTTTGGCCCCAGGAGTTGTCTGACTGAAAGACCCTATCAGCACACACTTTCATCAATTTCCGTCTACCAGCAGGAACCAAAGAATTTACAAGTTTCGGAATTTAAGTTCTGAAATGATCATCCCAGTCCTGCTGGATCTCACTGATGCTGTAAAATAGGTTGAGATCGATGATGCTTTGTTCACAGTGAAGGAGTTACGTCCAGAATGCATCACCTGCTCTGGGCTCCTCAGAATATGACAGCCTCAAAGGAAAACTAAAGGCATTATAATCCATGAGACTTGAAAGGATACGTTTTCTTTTGTCATTCTGTATATTTCATGTTGAGACCAATTATAATTTTCAACTGACTTCTCTCTTTCAAGGATAAAACATTTCTTTTAAAGGGGGAGAAAGTGTAAATGCTGGATATGTTGCCACAATCCCTAGCCCAAATAACAAAATACCCTCCGATTAATTAATAATTGTATGATTGGGTTTGGGGACCCCCAAACCTGAAATCCTTCTCTTCCTGCCTGCTCTGTTGAGGTGACCATTATTAATCTGTGGATTGTATATTTAGGTAAGAGCACCAGTTTTTCCTTTTTGTGTTGTGTTGTCTACTCACAGTTATGGAAGGTTCTTTAGCGAGGTACTGATCTGCAATCACAATTAGGAGTCCCATTCCTCCACCACCAGCTGCAAACTTCCACGGCAGACGGGCATTCGCTGCACAATCAATACATAACTTTCAATGTCTGACACAAGTCAGTCTTTAGTTCATCACAACAAACGTCATACAATAAACAAAATATATTTGACAAGCATATGAAACATTAATTGGGATGAAATGGATGTCTGCTTACATAGTATGATGAACACAACACAACACAATGTGGTCAGCGTAGCAAGTTGGCAATACACTACATGTGATCGCGGACAACCTGGAGCACCTTCGCTCACTATGGCAAGCACCCCTGGGCAGTAGTCATACAGGTCAATTGTCAGGTGGTTGATCAACTTATCCTTGTTTGCTAGTACTAAATTTCCCATCAATTACAGTCTAGTACCTTTTCTCTCCTTATTCATGGCTGACCTGGTCCTGTTGATGGCATCTCTCACCTTCACATCAGTAGCATCCAGGACCATGGCTTTCTGTGGAGAAAACTCACAAGGATAACCTGGCTTATCATGGTGTATTTTCATATTTCCTCTTTCTTTCTTTGTTATTTTGTCTCAAATATTCCACCGATATGGCAGCGGTCTGTCAATAATCGAGTCTGAAACAGACAATCCAGTGATCAACATCATCAGCATTGATCTTCACTATAGATACATGTGTCAACCAAGTCAGCGTGCCTGACCACCTCATCCTGTTAGTTAGCATAACACTGAAGTCCATTTCTAACCTGAGGCCCATCTCACAAAACTCTCATAAGCGTAACATCTCTTAACTTTCCTCAGAGTATTTGTACCTCCTTTGTTACAGTATAAAAGGCATGAATATTACGAGAAATATAACAAATGGAAGTGTAAAATCTATGTTTCGCATTTTAATTCTTGCGCTATTGTAGGCTGAACACATGAAAGATCACTTCATTCACTAAACAATGCTCTAAACATATTAATCATTTGTATCAATATCAAGTTGACTGTCTAATATCTTACATTGTATGACAAAATGGCATCGTTGTAATGTCCTACTGCAAACTCAACCTCCCCTTTCCTGAAGTAGCCCTGTAAAATATAATATATATATAATCATGCAGATAATTAAATTAATAATAAGAAATGTTAATTTACAATGTGCCTATTCCATGCACAAGGCCCATGATCAAAGCAGTAGCAAACTGGATGGATAATATATGTATATACAATGAGGGACTTGTAGCTGGTCATAAGTCAGTAAAAACAGACGAGTCTTGAGCAAGCATTTGAAGGAATTAAAGTCATTTGCTGATTTAATGGTGATAGGGAGAGAGTTCCACAGAAGAGGGGCAGAACAGGCAAAGCATTTCCTTTCAAAAGTTTGCAGTTTGAAACGAGGCATGGAGAGTATGTTCAGATTCTGAGAAGGGAGTTGTATTTTTAGTTGTAAGTGTATGAAGTAAAAGTTCATTTAAACATTCTGGACCTTCGCCACTGAGGCATTTGTATTACATATTACAGATGTCAACATTGAGTTCATAAAAAAACATATCAAATAAATACAAACACCAAGAAAACAACAGTAGGTCTGTGCATGCTTGTTTTCTTGCCTGTGTCTTGTAAAATATTTGATAGCATGATTATGCATGACTCAGTATACAAGAGTACTGGTCAACAACCTAAAGCCAGCTTTTGTACACAATATTTCCAAACTATATAATCTCAACATTTATTCATCAAAAATTAATGGAAAGATGCTACAGCTGGAATTGTAATTTCTTAGATAAGCAAAACTTCTAATACTCTTTAGGAAGAAGTCCTGCCTGGGATTCAAACCTAAATTCCCAGAGAAAGACGCCTTAGCACTCAATGTTAGTGACCTAACCTTGTCGACCAACAAGGTTTCCACAAAATGAAAGTCTGACACTATGGGATTTTAGGACTTTGTGTACCTCTGGAAACTGTCACACACCTATGGTCAAAATCTATGAATAGACAACTCATCCCAGAAAGTGACTGAATGTAATATATTTTATCACACGGATATATTGGGATTACAGGTTCACAGTAAAGTGAAAAATTCAAGCATTATTTATAATGCAGTAAATAGTAGTACATAGCTCCAGATAATTTTTCAAGCAAGTGAGTATTTACTCCCATGTCTGTACATGTATGAGTAATTGCATGTTCTGAGGAGTAACTAGTATTATTTATACACCTACTAGTTTAAAGGATTGGATACTTTCATACAGGGTTTTGTTATCCTTCTTGGGTAATTATAAATATATAAACAAACAGTTTTTAGCAATACATATACATGTATTACAAAATAGTTGGCAGCCATTTTTAAATACTCAACATGGAAGCTATGAGACTAAAACAATAAACTCTGGACAGTGACTACGGTCATATGTATATGCATACAATAACATTTGCTAACACTGTTGTAGAGTTCAGACACCACAATGAATTATCATACACAAGCCAAGTTGGTTAATTGACAAAGTATGCAAGGTTTTAATAGAACTAGAGGGTTTTAAGTGATTCTTATGCAATTCTCGTACTCCAAGATTTGTCATTAACCGAGTAAATGTGATTTTTATTGCATACAATGCTCACCTTATCTGGAGTTCTGGTAATATCAGATTATTCACAAACCTTTGTCCAGTTGGGCTGTAGCCTGATGGTCTCTTTAGCGTCCTCTAAAGCCAGGTAGTACTGCTGAACCTTGAGGAAGGCCAAGGACCGGTTGCTGTACACAAGGTGATTGGATGGGTCCAGCTTGATGGCATGTGTGTAGTGGATGATGGCCTCCATGTAGTTGTCTTTCTTGACACATTCATTTCCCTGTTCCTTCAACTCATCTGCTCTCTGGATTGGGAGGTAAGCATTGTTACAAAGAATTGGAAATTTTTAAGCAGTTTGGGAAACACTTTATTTTGGAACTCATCCTGGTCAAAGAATTGGTAAGTGCATTACTTCGATCAGATTTTCTGTCAGTATTCATTTCTAGTTTCTACAAACTGTGAACCCTTGAGAAATGGTTCAGAAATGTAACGCTCCAATATAATCAATTAAAAATACAGTAACATCATTGAATATTTAGTTGAGCTCAGAACAATTTAGTTGTCTCCAGTAAACAGACCAGCCTGATATTACAAAAGTCCAGAGAATGAGAAGGTCCAAGCCAAGACACTTCAGGATTACGTGTCTATAAGTTATACTCTGTCATGGTTTAATTGCCACTAGACCAGGTAGACTGAAGGCTAAATGTTATGCACAATGGGACTTATATACGCAGTATACTTGATAAATGTGGGGAGAAAAAGACAAAAGGTTATTTGGCCTGTACACACTGAAGGTGTTTTAATCTGGGGATATATAGATCTATCTAACATATCCACACACCGACATCTATAGTATTCAAGGTCAGAGAGGAGTAGTCCTGGTATGATTCACTTGAGTATTCCATTAATGAAAGTGTATTCGTACATGAATTCATGTCATAATTAAAACGAGCACTAGCATAAAAATTGTAGTTGTTCTAAGTGAAATAATGCTGCAGTGCAACGCGCTCTCTCTCTCTGTTTCTCTCTCACACACACACACACCCTCTCACACACACACCGCAAACACTGGAGTAATTAGTGTATTTGAGAAGCTATTAAATTATTACAGGTGAACGCAATACCAAGCTTCATGATCACATGATTCAGCAGTTTCAAAAGAAAATCATATTAACTTCGATTTAAATTTTGCTAAAACTTAAATACACATTGGATGATTTACCTTGGCATTCATACTGGTCAGTTAATTTATGCGATTGATACCAAATTAGGTGTTATTAATCCTGGTCTAGTTGGTCGATCAATATCTGTTTCACATTCTGTAATCAGACCAAAATCCGAGAATGACCGCAAATGGATTCCCCCTCTTCCGGTAACGTCAAAAAGCGCAACTTGTCTTGGAATAAATACCTAAAACCAATTGCATTTTACTTTGTACGTGGGCCGTGTATAACGGATTAACTTGTCGATATTTGAAAGACGGACTTCTCTTCTTAAAGCTCACTAGCATAGTATTTTAACAGGCCTTTGCTACTTTGGCTATTTATAGCAATAAATTTCAAGGGGATTCCCGGAATGAGGTACACGTGCTTCCGGTTTGGAATGTTTTGATTTTACTCGTCAGAAATGATTCGGGTATTGGCCTAATAGATCGATTGTAATATCACCCTGAAAAAAAAAAGAATGAAAACGACAGCTGTAGTCGACAGAAGTGAGTTTGAGCCCCGACAGATCCATACTCTCTGTATCGTTTTATCACTTGGGACGGTTCCTCGTCAACTATCAATATCGGCCGTCGCTATTTCACTCTCGTTGAGAGACGCTGTGGCGGATTTATGTTATCAATATATATCTGATAAAGATATGTTTCATAACGTTGAACTACTCATGTCAAGAATTTAGAAAGTGGTCAAAAGTAGCATGTATTTTATTGGGAATTTACATTGTCATTAAAGGGGCACTGATGCGGAGCGAATAATGTTTCTCGCCAACGGTCTATAATTACGAAACAAAACTGCAAATTGGTCAGCGCCCGCTCCCTCGACCGTGACGGACAAACGGACTGGGCACCGGTCCTCATTAGCAGAATTTCTTCACCTAAACAGTCAGGAAGCCGGGTGCCCATCATATGCCATTATTTAAAAATATCCATGGTATTCCTTGTCTGATCGTAACAAAATATCCCAGCAGTGTAGTTTTGTTTTTCGGATGCTTGGATGGCGACTGATCCAATTTGATCCAATTTCTGTGTTTTTTACCTCGATATTTAATCATGTTATGTGAAAATATGATAAGGATGAAGATTTTATGGATATCAACTTCTTTATATGAGAACACAACGTTTCGGAGTTAATGCTTACTCCTTCATCAGGTGATTGAGAATGGGGTACAGAGCTATATTTATATGTACAGGTAAGACAATAACAAAGTAACAAGTGGAATGACTTAACGAAAGCTGGAAGCCAGTATAAACAAGCGCTGATTGGAACCCGACAGTTATGATAACAATGATAGAAGCCAATGGTAATACATTACAGATGATGGGATATATTTACATAACACAGGTAGGGGATTAAGGACGATGTACATGATTGGGGATAAGGATGGAAGCCAATGGTGGATGATGTTTACATAACACATGATTGGGGATTAAGGATGATGTACATGACTACATGAGGGTTGATGGGCATGTTTACATGGGGGTTGATGATGTACAAACACAAGTAGATAAGGATGTACACGGGTAGATTGGCTATACATGAATTACATAGATAGAATGTACACAGATAGATGAGATTAATTTATCAATAAGTCCCAGGCACTTGGTAGGTACACTCCTTGGTCACGGTTTTGAAGGGCATTTAGAAGAAGGGCATTTATAAAGAAGTTGATATCCATAAAATCTTCATCCTTATGCATTTCACTTCTAAATGCCCTTCAAAGACTTGAAAATATGATGTCTACAGACACGTAGCAAGCCATTTGTTTCAGTCCGAAAGATTGCAAAGCTTTATATTTAGATAGTTTTGAGTGTTGGCCCAGCTGTGATAGCAAATATCATACGTAAATTTTGGTAGCTATGGTAGCTACCCTAGTTTATTATCTATGATAATAAAAACACACAGTTGATTTATTTGAATTTGTAAACTAAAAACGATGACTTTGCCATTGGTAGAGAAATCTGAAAATTTTCTTACGTAAAAAAACTGATTACACCTATTCATCCAAGTACACAGCAAATGCCTGTATGTATTCCTTATGTAACTAAGTTCCGTTCGTATCCTCAAAACAGTTTTGGCCCATACATGTTTTCAGGCTACATGCCACACAGACATTACATATTCCTTGCTGTTACCGCGTTTGATTGTGTAAACCTACGTGTGTTATTTGCCATCATTCTCTTGGTGGTCAGTTAATGAATTTATAACAGGTATAATCAGTGGTAACACCTCTCAGGTTACTCAACAAAGGTCCCCATTTGGCATGTCTCCTGTCTAGAGTAAATATTCAACATTATAAATTAATGTATTGTAATGTATTGTATGTTATGTAATATGTGCATGTAAGTGATGAAAGAGGGTTCATCAGCTGACTTACAAAAACAAACATCGATCAAAGGATTAACTGATAACACACTGATTAATTAATTACTTTTATCTTCTACAGAGGATTTGTCAAAAGGCAGTATGTGTAGATGTACTAATCTATACTGACTACACCCTGTCATAAAGTGTGAGTGTAAAAACAACATCCTCCCTTCAAAGAGTTAACAATCATTGCGTTGATTGATTCGTTGCTCATTATTGGTTAACTAAATTACTTAGAATGGCGGACATCATACAATTAGCTGCCAGGTGTGCTATCTTGGGTGACCAATGAGAGTTTTATCAGGTTTTCACCAGTGTGAAAGATGTGGAATGATGTGTTATATTTTCGCAAATTCGACTGTTGCAAGACACACGACACAGAGCAGGATTATTTACCAGCTTGGAATGTCGTTCTTTTATGTGGATATTGATGGATACATTCCTGAACAAGGTAGTAGCCAGACATTGTTGCTATAAAATTAGTCTGTTTAACATTCATTATTTGCATTTTGTTTTAATTTATTTGATGTAGCATTCTGCAGAATCTATATGACAGAAAACACACACTAGATCGCGTATGTGTGTGAAATAGGATCCCTATTGACAGTCTATACAATGTTTAAATGTTACCGTCATGTTAGAAATTTACTGTAAGTATAAGCAGACCGTGTGTTCTTTTATTAATTTTCAAAATCAAACAAATATGACAACAAACTAATTAGGGTTATGCGACAAAATATAGAGACATACACTGGCTTCATTATTTTTCCGTCCTAATAGTTTTTTACCATTTCTACCCCTGGCAGATGATTAACCATCAAAGTGTTTCATTTGTTTTCATAATACATTTGTAATGAAGTAAAAATGACTTCACCTTAGTTGATCTGTCTATAATTAAACTCTTAATTAATGCGGACTGCACAGCAGAGGTTACGAACCAGTCACCAATTCTGGGATATCATCCGGGTACTCAAGGGAGAAAAACAATAACAAAAGTTTAAACCAGTCCACGGAAATTGCTCCGCATCAGTACCCCTTTAAACAGCTTCTAAACAGATTCTAACTTAGCTTACGGATAGGGGTTTGGCCTTTGGGCTTTGGGAAAAAAGAGTCCCATCCAAGATTTCCAGATTTTTGACATTTCTTGATATGCTCCTTTCAAAAGCATGTGTTCTTAGGTGTCATGTTAAACAAGGAAATATTAATGTAGGCAGACTTAGAGGATGATATTCTGCTCTGTCAGGAAGCAAATTCCCCGTTGCATGATCTTCTTATTGTATAATTACTCTTCTGGCTTTCAGGGCTTGCTTGTTATATCATGTTGTATTTGACTGTTAAAACTGCATATTGTGCATTGTTTTACACTGTTGCACTAAATTTTAGTGTTTAAAATATCTCATATATAACTTGTGAAAAATAACAACTTTAATATTTCTAATTTTCCCAGTTAACCTGTGGACAGTTTGTTTGGAAAAAGTTGATAAATCCCTGTATAAAGATGATAACAGGTTAAATGTAACTGTAACAAACACTGCATAAAAATATTGCCAGACTGACCATGATCCTATGGATGAAACACCTGGCCTGCTGCCTCGGCCACACCCATTGCCGGAGAGTCTCCCAACAGGTGTTGCATGGTCATGGAACAATCTTTGCCCTCTCGTCCGGGCACGGTAGGTCTGGAGTAGCAGTTATCAGGGTGTCAGGACCTTCCACATCAGAATCGCTTCGGCAAATGGTTAGAAGAATCCCGCCACCTCGGAAAGCAGTTCTACGACGAATTTACTTTCCACAGTCCTCAGAAGCAATAGACAAGGGACTTGTGCTCTGGTTTCCAGGTACAGTATTCAGTGTTTTCTACAACGAAAATATCATACAATTATATGCTTGCGCAAGGTTTGTAAAGTGTGCTGAATATATAGCATTGTTCAAATATGTAATGTTTTTTCTTGTTTACAAATCTGAATTAAAATTATAACAAAAGAATGTTTGAACCCCATAGTTGAATTCATAGTTATGGAATCATGTGAATGCAAGACATATTTACCTAGATTACTTACAACTTACAAACATGTATGAGTCTGTAATTGTATTTATATATATGATTTTCATTAAACAGCTGTAAGTTGTTTTAGATACATGCATTGTACAGTTAACATTTGAAGTTAGTAAATGGTCGTAAAGTTAACCAGTGTAGGTAACAGTTAACTATCAGTTGATAGTAAGAAGGCCTTAAGAGACCTTGTTACTGTAGGGCCCAAGAGCTTCACAGGTGAGGACTGTGCAGAGTTCCAGGTGCATGGTGGCCCCGCTGTGGTGACAGCAATGTTGGATGCACTTGCAGAACTTCCTGGTTTCCGCCATGCCGAAGCTGGAGAGTTCACAAAGAGGTAAGAAAATATTCTATGCACACTGAAGGTACAAAATAGTTTTGTTATTTTTAGTTTTGCACATAGTTTAAAAACAAGTAAATACAAATTCAGTCATTGATTTGTAACAAAAAAACCCGAGAATAAATAAAAATCAATGGAGCACTGCATAATGTTGCTATCAGCATAACTATTCAAAATATGTCTTCATAAGTACGTAGAATTGAAAACTAGCACAGATCTAATGATTTCACAAAAGTATGAGGTCATTTTTTGGAGAAATTTGGAATCAAATGGTATGACATTAGTATCTGCGTCAAAACGTCGCACTCACTGAATAGAAGAAGTTGGATATCCATAAATCATAGTCCTCATTCTGCATCAACTCAACTTCTAGAATGCTTATCAAAGATAGCATTAAGGCTACTTTGCACAATGACACCCCAGCTACTCTTTGTAGTTTATACCTGTCATTGTATGGCTGGATAAAGCAGATATGACTTTACATTTTAACTCACTGTAATATTAAAACGCGAGTTTTGTCGGTTCCTTTGTTTCTTTTCCACCTAACCGAGGAACATCATTTTACAGCAGGTAGAAACTGAGTAGTGTAGTTATTTGTGAAAAGAACATGTTGCCCTTATTCAGAAATTTCTGTCCACCAGGGCCTATATGAACGAACAGCTTGATCTGACGGAGGTAGAAGGTCTTTCTGACCTGATCTCAGCAGAGACGGAAGCACAGAGGCGTCAGGCGCTACGCCAGATGGAGGGTGATCTCGGGAATATGTACATGACATGGAGGAGGAGGATTATCAAGGTGAGAGACTCAGTTGTCCCCTGGCAAATCAGGTGCTTGGTTCTGACAGGTGGAAAAACCTGGACATGTACCCAGATTTCAGTAGATTGTTACAATGCTAATATGCCACAGAACTGATGATTTGTTTTTCTTATATAATTGAGTGAATATAAAACCAGGCACTGTGTTATTCTCTTTAATGTCTGCAACACACTTTGCAGCTTTGCATTATGAGTGAGTGAGTTATGTGCTGCTTTTAGCAGTATTACAGCAATATCAGAAATGGGCTTCACACAGTGGGCTCACATTGGGTATCAAACCTGGGTTTTCAGCATGACAAGCAAACACTTTAACCACTGGATCACACAAATGCCTCCATAGATTATGAGGGTTATCTCCCTGATCAGTCACACCACAACCCATGCTTGAGTACCCAAGTATCTGTCGGAACACTGACCTCAAGAATGAAATAATTTCCCAGTTTTTGGGAAGGCTGTAGAGAACAATACACTATTGCGTTTATTGTGATGGAAAAAAGACGTGAAAAATGTATTTTTTCTGTATTTTTGTTAGCAAGAGGGTCAGTAGTTGAATTTTGTTAGAAGGTCTCAGCAACCTGCAAGCACCTGCCTGTCCTTGGTCATTTAATCCTCTCCTCTGCTGAGAGGTGCACTTGGGTAGCCTAGTGGGAAAAGTGTTTGCTTGTCACACCAAAGAGGCACTGGCATCTGCTGTAGGCAAGTCTGTGTATGACCTTTGGTACATTGTGTGATCATAGCATCCATATTCTGTGAAACGTCAAATTTAAGACACAATCCCATTTGATATTTTTCATCCAGTCAGATGTTCTATTTATTTTCAAATACACAATGGTCTGTGAACCTCTTATTAGTTATACACCTTCTATAAAAGTGTAAATAATGTTTCAGTGTCTTGCCAATGTAGAGGCATATATTGACTTCAGTGAAGATGAGAACATAGAAGATGATGTGTTGGATCATGGTAAGTCTTACCGTAGAGTTCTGATTAATTACTTTAAGCATTTTTTCATTAGATTAATACAGTATTTTTATACCTAAGTTTGTTTTGTATTTCCACGAATTATTTCACAATTATGTCACAACATGATATCAACCTGTGAAAGAACAAATCTAGAATAGACAATCCAGTGACTGAATGATATTTTGAGGAATGATCCAATGATCAAGTGTGACAAGCCAAAACACAGAACCACATGAATATCACCTGTTACAACCCGCACCTGTGAAGATCTAGGTTAGAACTGATCTTTAGTAAGCCATGCTATGTTCTAAGAGGTGGCTAACGGGATCGGATGGTGAGGCACAGCGATTTGGTTGACACATGTCGTTGGATTCCATTTGCATAGATTGATGCTCATGTTGTTGATCACTGGATTGTCTGGTCCTGACCAGATTATTTACAGACTGCTGTCACATAGCAGGAATATTGCTGAGTTCAGCGTAAAACTAAACTCACTCACTCACTCACTCACTCACTCACTCTTACAACCAGCTTAGTTTTTGTTGAAACATTTTAACCCAAGAGTCTTACATGGATACAGTGTGCAAAATAGTTTCCATATTTTGGGCTAGCTATACTTGAGAGTTACTAGCACTGAAAAGAATTCCCTAGCCCAAAATTTGAATGTAGAAACTAAGCGAAAACTTACAAGAATAGATGGGAATAAGATATTGTTGGCCAGACATGGGTTTCATCTTTAAGCTTCCAATATGATGAACATTTTTATGAGGCCACTGTCTTGCTTGATTTGATTTTAAATGTATTATAACTTAACAGGTCAATATATATTACAAAATGGCCCCATGACAATTCAGTAGCCAGTCAGGCAAGTGATAGGAGATTTATTAGCCCAAATGGATTTTTACTAAGCATGGTCTAGCATGCAAGGGTCTGTTTTGCACAGTGCATGGATACTAAGAATTAAGAGGTGCATCAGATGTTACCATGGGACATTTCAGCAAGGTCAGAGGTGCAAGTGATGATAGAAGAAATGAAAGGCCATCTCCACGACAACCGCAGAGGGGAAAGGTTACGATCGGGAGTGCGTGTTGCTATCATTGGAGAACCAAATGTGGGCAAGAGCAGCCTCCTCAATGCACTGTGTAAGTATATGGATTGCTCTCATTTTTATCTCCACAACAAGAAGAGTTTAGCTAACTAGCTAACTATGACATCCAGTTTGTCAAATATGTTCAGTTACAGGACAGATATGTTAACAAAATTAACAAACAGGTTATATTTATTGATAACTTGTGACGATCAGGTGGTCAGACTCACTGACATTTTTGACTCGTGTCATCATTTCTCTATTATTTGGTCAATGCTGTTGAAGCTGATCAGTGGTTTGTGTGGTCCAGTGTCAAGTATTTACAGACCATCATCACATACCTGGGTCACTCTGGGACAGATTTTATGCTTGATATTTACTATGAA
The DNA here is from genome assembly GCF_037392515.1 of Haliotis asinina. Taxonomy (NCBI): domain Eukaryota; kingdom Metazoa; phylum Mollusca; class Gastropoda; order Lepetellida; family Haliotidae; genus Haliotis; species Haliotis asinina. The sequence continues at coordinate 70,755,900 of NC_090282.1, read as the reverse complement.
GAAAAACTAATCTCATTTTCATGTATTATCATTCTTAAATAAATGGATAATGTTTGATGGAACAGGCCAGTGTATTTCACAGTGCCAAATGAATACAGCCACATTTGCTTACAGAAAAACAGATATATTATGAAAACAAGTATTCAAGCACATTTGGACAGTTTGTACCAAGTTCATAGAATTTGTTTATTGCATTACTAAAACCAGCCATTATTTAATAACTTCATCATAATCACTTGTTCCATTACCAACTCAGGTTTGAATAAGTCTTCAGCAACTCATCCTTGTTTAAGAAAATGACAGACAGGATTATTTGTTCAGACTCGCTGACATGGTTGACATGTGTCTTTTTATCCCATTTGTGTAAGGTGGTGCTCATGCTGTTGATCACTGGATTGTCTGAGCCATTTACAGCTGTTATATAGATGGAATATTAAATAAGAAAAAGGAAGCATCACCAAAAGCATGGATTTGTACAAATAATTCAGACCCTGGGAACATTGCCTGTGTTTTCACTAGCTTAACATTTTAAGAATCGAAAATCATTGTCTGTGTTGACTTATATTTCCTAATAGGTTTACCAGATATTTAACAAGTATTGTTTTAATCAGTGTAATACATGTATTATTTATTTGTTGTATCTACAGGTCAGAGACCAGCTGCCATTGTCTCCCCAATTGCTGGCACCACAAGGGACGTAGTGGAGACGGCGCTCAATATTGGCGGGTACCCGGTGCTCCTGAGTGACACAGCAGGACTTCGAGAGACAGGTGATGCAGTGGAGAAGGAAGGTGTCCGACGTGCAATAGAGAGGTAAGGTGGTAAATGTAGACATTATTTTCAGTGAAACATATTTTACATTTGGGATTTGCACTCATTGTGTTCATAGTTTTCTTTGAGTAAATATTTATGATTACATCTAGATACAGCAGTGCCAAGGTGCAGAAAATGTTTACATTGTCATTGGTGTTGGTGATCATTTATATCAAACGTAGCATATACTCATAGAAACAAAAAAGGGAACACATGAAAGTATACGTACTAGTGTTCCTTTATTTATTTACAGAATTTCACCCACAATGCAATACAAACCTTGTAAAGAAACTTGAAAAAGAATAAAGGAACACATGTTCTTTCACGTGTGTTCCCTTATTTTTGTCCATGAGTATATATTACAAGTACATGACAATTAAAGGTGTCAGCATCCACATACCCAGACTGCAATCACAAATTTCCCAATGACTGTCATGCAGTAATAACTAATATTATGGCCATGTACATGCGACTTGAATAATGCTGACTGATTACCATGAAACAATTATTATTTTTCCCACATTGCGTGTGAAGGACGTTGAGTTTTGACTATTGGATTGTGTCAACAACAAGGTGAGGTGGAGAGAGTTTTTCATGCTTCCTCATTTTCTGTACCTCAGGTTTTTCACTACAATTGGATTTCAAGCATAGAATAATAAGACCCATCCATCTGCCTGAGATGGGTTAGATTTCTGACTCAAAACTTACTGCCTGCCAGCTTAGTGGTCTGGCAAAAATTTCGGATGTTCCATACATCGGAGTATATTCACATTATCTCTTGTGTTTGGTCTGATTGAGTCCATTTTGGGCTGGCAACATTTTGAAGTTATGAGTGCTGATGTTTGACTGGATTTTGGGCTTATTTCATACACTGGTAATATCTTTCTCCCCTTAAAGTTCCTGGGGTCCATTTCACAAAACTCTCGTAAGCCTAAGATCTTGTAACATTTCTCGCAACATTCGTACCTAGTATATTGTAGCATAGGAGGTGCAAATGCTACGAGAAATGTTATGAGATCTTAGGCTCACGAGAGTTTTGTCAAACGGGGCCCTGGTGCATACTTTATCTGTATTTAAGAATGACAGGTCCTAGTACGAGGGGATGTCAATAAGCCTTGCATAGAAAAACACAAAATCTTGGTATGAACCACATTTATTTTTCAACATAGTCCCCTTGTTCATCTTGTTTTTCCATCTTTTTTTGCCAGGCGCTGATGCCATCTCTGTAGAAGGCGCCATTTTGGTCCTCAAAGCAAGCCTCAGTAGCAGCAATAAGCTCATTATCATCCTGAAATCTACGACCACGCAAGTGTTTCTTGAGATTTGGGAACAGATGGTAATCACTTGGTGCCAGGTCTGGAGAGTAGGGGGGATGCAGCAAGATTTCGTACCCGCATTCCTGGACAGCAGCAGCTGCAACGCAAGAGGTGTGTACTGGAGCATTGTCTTGATGTAGAAGAATACCACGTCTGATCTTGCCGTGGCGCTTCTCCTTGATTGACTGTCGCACTTGCCTCAACAAGTTAGCGTAATATTCCCCATTCATTGTTCTTCCGTTTGGTAAGTAATCTATGTGGATGACGCCTTTGCTATCCCAGAAGACTGTCGCCGTTACCTTCTGCACTGATCTGGAGGCTTTGAACTTTTTGGTCTTGGGAGAAGTGACATGTTTCCATTCCATGGATTCTTGTTTGCTCTCAGGATCATAGTGGTGGATCCAGGTTTCATCACAGGTTACTAGCCTAAAGTGAAAATCTTCTGGATTCTTGTTGTATGTGGTTAGCATGGAGTTGCTTATGGTGACCCTTGTTTGCTTCATTTCATCTGTAAGCATTCTTGGCACCCATCTTGCGCACACCTTAGACATGACGAGATGTTCATGAAGAATTGTCTCGATGGATCTGTGTGAAATGCCTGTGGTCTCCTCTAACTCGTGGAGTGTGATTCGACGATTTTCCAGCACAAGTCTATGCACTCTCTGTCAATGTTTTCCTGACTAGTGCTTGTTGTTGGGCGACCTGGACTGGGGTCATCTTCAAGACTCTCTTTACCATGCTTAAATTCATTGACCCATCGTTTGATGGTAGCAGATGAAGGGGAAGACTTCCTATAAACTGCTGAAAGCCTTTCTTCAATGTTCTTCGCCGAGTTTCCTTCAAGAACTAAAAACTTAATTACTACTCTATACTCAATTTTATTCATTTTCACTGCCGTGAGGGGGGTCTCTTTCTGTCAATGTGAGCTGTTCAATAACTTCTGAGAGTAGGATACCAAAACTTATATATCACATCAGCTACACCCCAAGGTTCAATGTCGTACCATAGGCTGTGACACCTGGGTATGGAAAATGCTCAAGGCTCAAAACTTATTGACATCCCCTCGTATCATATGCTTGTCCTCCTTCAGTGCTGTCAGGTTTTCCAAAAAGAGACCATATCTTTAATGTTAGTCTCTCCAAAGAAGTTCTGAAAATGAAATTTGGATTTTTTGTCTTTTTCACTTATTTCCATAGAAACATTTTTGGAAGATGATAGGAGCACATAAAACATTTTTGGACTTAGGAACAGAAAACTTGCCTGTTGTCAATTGATTTCAAATGACTTATTATTCTCCTCTTCAGAGCAGAGCAGGCTGACATCAAAATAATTCTCGTGGATGCATCAAAGTTTTCATCAGCTTACACAAACTGTGATGTGGACAAATTTGTAAGGGACCATTTGTATGACCTTGGAGTGATGGGCGGCACACAGCATGATGACAACGAAGCAGAGAGACTGATGCCGGATGGCGGAGATGCTGTCCAGCCAGAAGAGGACAGACAGACATTGCTAGTGGTCAACAAGTGTGACCTTGTGCCCTCATGGACCCCAGACTTTCCCCCTGGGGATGTTGCTACAGCAACAGTGTCCTGCACTACAGGGGAAGGAATGGAACACTTTATTAACCTTCTGGCAGAGAGGGTGAAGCGTGGGTACGTGTCAAGAGGTATTTATTATGTTGATGGCATTGACATCTTTTGACTTTATAATGAAATCACTTTTTCCGGAGCAGATCATTCCTCAGTGGATATGTGTGCATGGTATATAGTGAAAGAGTTTAGCACAGAAGGTGTTTTGTATACTTTGGTGGAAGATCGTAGCTCAGTGGGTGTTTGTACAAACTTTAGTTAAAGACTTTAGCAGAGTTGGTGTTTGCTCAAACTATGGTTGAAGATCTTAGCTCAGTGGGTGTTTGTACAAACTTCAGTTAAAGGTTTTAGCTGAGTGGGTGTTTGCTCAAACTATGGTGGAAGATCTTAGCTTTATAGATGTCTGTATGTACTATAATGGAAGATTTTAGCTCAGTGGGTGTTAGCTCTGTAGGTTTCTTTACAAACTAAAGTGGAGGATGTTGGCTCAATGGGTATTTGTTCAAACTATTGTGGAAGACTATAGTTCAGTGGGGGGTTAGCTCTGTAGGTTTCTTTACAAACTAAAGTGGAAGATGTTGGCTCAATGGGTATTTGTTCAAACTACTGAGGAAGACTTTAGCTCAGTGGGGGGTTAGCTCTGTAGGTTTCTTTACAAACTTAAGTGGAAGATGTATTTGTTCAAACTATTGTGGAAGACTTTAGCTCAGTGGGGGTTAGCTCTGTAGGTTTCTTTACAAACTAAAGTGGAAGATGTATTTGTGCAAACTATTGTGGAAGACTTTAGCTCAGTGGGGGTTAGCTCTGTAGGTTTCTTTACAAACTAAAGTGGAAGATGTTGGCTCAATGGGTATTTGTTCAAACTATTGTGGAAGACTTTAGCTCAGTGGGGGTTAGCTCTGTAGGTTTCTTTACAAACTTAAGTGGAAGATGTTGGCTCAGTGGACATTTGTTCAAACTATTGAGGAAGACTTTAGCTCAGTTGGGGGTTAGCTCTGTAGGTCTCTTTACAAACTAAAGTGGAAGATGTTGGCTCAATGGGTATTTGTTCAAACTATTGAGGAAGACTTTAGTTCAGTGGGGGGTTAGCTCTGTAAGTTTCTTTACAAACTAAAGTGGAAGATGTTGGCTCAATGGACATTTGTTTAAACTATTGTGGAAGACTTAAACTCTGTGGGGGTTAGCTCTGTAGGTGTCTATTCGAAGTATAGTGGAAGAGAGTGGCTCGGTGGGTGGCTGGTCATACAAAAATGGAAGATATGTTTATATCTGTGTCAACATTGCCCCACATATTAAAATATGAGATTACAGACCATTTAAAAAATTATTTATTTAAGAAAACCAAGACCATGAATCCTATGTGTCACAAAGAACTCTAAGTATTTCTGTGGATTTCTAAGATTATTTTCACTTACGATGCTGAAATACAATGTGTCTGGCTGAACAAGCCAATGGAGTGAGAATATCTGGGGTTGGCCACTTCATTATCAGAAGTAGTTTATGGTATATTATTGAAGAAAACAGTGTCCACTGAAATGCTTTTAAAAAGTGTGAAAACAATAATTAAGCCTCGAACTGTTGATGAAAAGTTTGTGCTAAGAAATACCATGTTGCAAGATGCAGACCATTTTTAAATATTTTAGTGGATAGGTTATAAAGAAATCCATGTTGTTTTGAAGTGCAGGAAAGAATCATTCAATCTACAGTTTCCAACACTGCATCAGGTGATGGCTTTAGTCAGCTGGCAACATCTGGAACAGACTGAAGTTTACAGTGCTCCAGTTCAGGGATGGAGAGAATCTGTATGATTTGTCAATAAGGCTGTAAATCTGAATAATGTACAGGTTCAGGGACAGTATAGTGAAGCATAGAGATCAAATATCAACCTCCACCTGTCATAACCTTCAGACTAGGCTCTGTCTCACTGTCCCTGCACCACATTATTTTCCCTACAGCCTAGCCCTCCCTGCAGTGCTAAGGCTCTAAATATAGCAAGTCTGTATTTCCCCAGGTTTAGGTCTGAATCTCTTTTCAGCCTTGGGCTCCTACTCAAATTAAATAGGTTTGCTTGTTACAATCAAAATTAAACATTCAGAGACTAAGCATTAGTCCAAAATGGGTAACCCAGATACCCGGGATTGTTTGGACACAAGTACCCATCTCAAAAACCCGGACACCATGGTCATGTGACTAATGGATTAAGCAATGTTACTCTTTCACGATTAAAAGGTTGCATGTAAAGATTTAGACATAATTTACAGTCACTTCTTTTGAATTCAATACATCATTAAGATATTGAAAAACTTGCACATTGCCATTTCTTACAAATCTGATGACAGGAATTAACATAACAGGTATCTGGGTAGGGTAGGCTGACAGGGGGTGGGATATCTGAGTAGATAATTTGGACCTGTTGAAGCTCAATTGAAGACATGTCTGTGTAAGGTCTGTGTAAGGTGATATCTCCATATCTTCAAAGTACTTCAAGATACTGACAGGACTGTACTTCATTTACACACTATGAAATATTTACATATTTCAGTGATTTATTTAGGCCTGTTGAAAATGAAACTTTAAAATTCTAGCTGAAGTTTTTTCTTAATTTCTGATGCAAAGAAAATCTGTTTTTGTCAGATGTGGAAATCCTCTGAGTGGCAACCCAAGTCTGACCAAGGCCCGTCATCGACACCATCTTACTCGGTGCGTCAGCCATCTTGAATCCTACTTTAGTGTGGAGCAGGAAACAGACATTGTTCTATCTGCACAACAGCTTCGAAAAGCAGCTCGGGAACTTGGGAAGATCACTTGGAAGATAAGTTCAGAAGATATTTTGGATGTTATTTTCAAAGATTTCTGTATTGGAAAATAAATATTTGAATGTTTACTCCTTGATGTTGATTTAGGTAATGCTTAGTTACACATCTTGGTTACATTTGTATTACATACTTAAAGGTTTCTACAACAACTTCACAACTACATGGGCATAATTTTGTGTTGTGTCCAGAAACCCCACGATCAGTGTTTGGCAAAAAAGATATGCATTGATGAGAATGGGTATAACTGAAAAAAACAAAAAACAAAAATAAAAACAGGAAAATGAACTGTCAAAGATGATTCCAGTCCTCCAGTAATTCAGACTATCTATATCAATGTTATAATTTAAAAAAAAATTGGAATGAATTTGGCTGTTAAATGGGGGAATTAACATGCATTTTAAGGGATGATTCCCATAAAATGAGGAGAGTTGGCATTTCTGTCACACTGTAAAACATCCAAGAAAGCACATTAACTGGTGTGTATATAACAATTTATTTCCCTCAGTTGTGTTTGCCCACAATGTACAAAATATGTAAACCACATGAACAAACATATATTATGCACATCTGTATAAAACCCACACATATAGGTAATGAAACAACCACAGTCATGGATACCGCTCTGCTGTCTCATAGCAACCTGTAAGAGAACTGTCAACCAAACTAACAATTCTTGATTGAAAACCTTCATCAACTTTCCAACAATAACCAGTTTCATTATTTATGACATTAGTTGCAAACCTTAAATTATCTAAATTACAAAATCTTTCTCATTTCAAAACAGAACATACCCTTGACTGGAGGGGATGAGAAACGAATTTGGTTGAAAAATGACAGTTTATAGTGGACTTCAACAAGCTGTGAAACAAAGCAGATGTTATGTGAACAATGCTGATGGTTTCTGAAAACAAGTAACTGTTAAAGCACAATATCTCAAATCATAAAATTATTAATACCAATTTGGAAATTAATTAAATTAAATCCATGAAGCACAATGTCAGTTTTAAACCCGAATAATACCTATTTTGTTTTGTACAAAGCAATCCACAGCAATACCACCAGGTATTCTTATGATGTCTACGAATATCTAATCAACTAGTCTTATGAATAAAATTGGGTGCTCTTAAGGTCTTTTGAGTAGGCTCTGATATGAAGCTTTTAGTCCAATAATCAAAGGAAATGTGCATCATACATTAATAAACAATTACTGGAAAGCCCAGATTGGATGAGTGAAAGACTTTCAGTCTATAAATACGATGGAACAAAAGACAAACACATTAATTCAATTTGGAAATTTTGACTGAAGAAGATGGACTTGATGAACAATTTGGTGCCCTCCAACAGAAACAAATCAGAGTTGCCCTATTATTAACATCTTCATACACAGTTGTCACAATTGTAAAATAAGAAGTAAATCTTACAAACTGAATTCACATGCATAAGCCTTGAACAAAAAGAGATGCTACCACATCCTCTTATGAAGAACGCGGACACAACACATTGACGTTGGACAAACAGTGGAATCACATGTCATTTTTCCAATGATTGACATTTCACCTTTCCCAATAATTCACATGTCACTTTTACAACATGATTGACATTTCACATTCCTTATGTACATGCATAAATGGTCATAAGCTATCTGTCTACTGTCAGATCATGACTGATCAATATGACAATGAGGATCATGAGAAAGGAATGGACACACATATACATATCTCACTACTCACTACCTGGTGCGTTTCACACAATTAAATTGAAAATAAAAAAGGAAATAATTACAAAAGTATCAGTAACAATAATGCTTCTGAAAAGTTAACCAAAAGACCCAAAGAAAGGACTACATCATGGAACATTCATAAAATGGAAATTGGAAGTGTTCCTTACTTTACACTTATTCATCTGCTCGAGGATTATCCTTGTTTTCAGACTATCACACAGCAAAAAACAAATATTACATTACCTCTTCACCCCAATGGAGAACTTATTCACTGACACATTTTAAACCAAACAAATAAATCTACCATCTAAGAGGTTAGGAACAACACATTTTGCAACGAATAGTTACAATCTGAATGTTTCAATTTCATGCAGGGCAGAATACTTTCCAAAAATTATCCGTTAATCATATCTTTGCAAACAAAAACCCAGTTTCAAGACATTTAATGACTTCTGATAGAAATAGTGGTCAATTAAAGATATCACTTCACCATGCAACAAAACTATTTTCCGGGACAATTTCAAGGATTTCAAACTGAGCAAGGCTACTACATAAGAGTGAGTGAGTATACTTTTATGGTGCTTTTAGCAATATTCCAGCAAATATATATGATGGCAGGAGACACCAGAAATGGATTTCACACACTGTACCTATGTGGGGAATCAAACTCAAGCTACCCCACCCTACTACAAAAGATTGAAAAGATGGGATTGTTTGTATCTTCATTGTTTGGAAAACCATTTACAAATAAACATTTCTCGAAGCATGTCACACCACGACTTGTCACTATGTTACAAAGACAACTCCATGATAAAGTTTTTACACTGAACAAGTCGTAATAGATAATCAATAGGTCAGTTTCTTAATCAGTGAATGATTTTATCACAGTTTCAGACACAACAAAAGGTTTCTACAGACACTGTGATCTACAGAGCGACGTATAAATGTTTGTTCCTGATAGCTCCTGATAATCAACAAACACTCTAACAGACAAAAACATAACAGAACCAAATATGAAAACATCATTAACTCTGAGAAAATAATTCATATAAGGATTTTGTAAATAAACACATCTATATAAACATGACATACATTACTGAGACCCCTTGTATCGAGATATCATTTGTGTAATAGTGTGCAACTTGTGGTGTGGTGTTTGTTCACTTGACTCAATCTAAAAACTAAACATGATGATGAAAGGAAGAAATTGTAAGTGCATGTTCTTTCAGCAGGTGAGGTCTCCTTAAAGACCTGACACCACCAAAAAGGAAAATGAGTCATTGTTGATAGTAATCCTATCTGATTTCTTTCTTTCAAAGATAACATCTTTTTTTCCATTTAATCTGACTTAACGTTTTAAGGCTGCATTTAAGTCATTCAAGTATGGTACCTAGAAACCATATTTCATATAAAGGTCAAATCTTCACCACATTTTCAGTTGAACCAAGGAAATATGTAAGCTGCCTTTTTTAAATAAAAGAAAGCAAAGAGAGAATTTCTTCATGTGAAAATAAAACAGAGCACTGTGATCAGAAAGGATTACTCATCATCATTATCATTATCATGAAGTTACAGAAGCTCAAGAAGTAACATGCTGAACACCAAAACCATGTCATACTTGAGAAACAAACCCATGACTTAAGTGCTACAAATGACCAGCTGATATGCTGAACCAGCCTCTCATATGAGCTGTGTAAGAGGGTGTAACAATCATGTTACTTGTTACAGTTTTTCCTGCCAACAGCTACACACAAACATTTGCCATATATCTGAGTCACAACCTAGAACAATGTTTCTATAAACAATGCTCAGTTAACATGGCTAAGTGAAACACTTGTCCTTATACTTGTCACAATTGTGCGAATATTTTCTGTAAACCTGCAGCATTGAATAGTAATATACACCTTGCAAATGCCAGTCACTTCTGGGCTTCAAAGGCAATATATGTATATATACATCAGAAAATCACTACAAAAATATGAATGTATTATGTTCTCTGTTAACATACAGATGAAACATGAAAGTACCATTGTTTTGACATGACAAGACTTTATGAATGATCAACCTCTTTCTTTTGAAAATAGTGACATTTCGGTATAGATCCTGATACCGTTTTGAGAATCTATACCGAAATGTTGCCATTGTCAAAATAACGAAGCTGGGGCCTTATTCTCGAAACGTTTGTAACCCTAAGAATTCTTAAATGTGATCATAATCAATGTGTTAAGAATGACCTTAAGAAGTTCGTAGAGCTACGAACGTTTTGAGAATAGCTATCCCGATTATCCATATGTCTTGTCATCTCTTTACCAGGGATCACTCTGAAGCAATGGTCAGTGAGTGGAAATCTTTTTTTAATATGAATATATGGATTTTCAGAAGAAACTACTAGATATTTATATAATATTACATGTGTATATATGCATAAGTAATGGAAATTTCTCCCCATGTTTAAATTTCAAACGGGATATTTCGTATTTCAATGGGTAAAAAAACCCAAATCCCTGTCCAGAGTGATCCCTGCTATACCACAAACATATAGAATGCCCATCAAACATACCATAGTTTTACTGACAGTTATATCATCAATATAAAGAAAAACTTCGAAATTAAGAGGGTCCATTAGTCATGAAGCTCTTCTAACATATCCATGAAGTGTTGAGTTCAGGGGCATCTTGACTCTAATGATTCATTCCAAACACAAAAATTTCCAAACAAGGTATAACAACATTGTCTAAGCAGGCAACATTTATCCTGTTTAGTCTATGCAACAACAACCATCACACTCAAACATACAACTGCAAAGACACAATATGGATCATGGAATGTACTCTGGATAAAGGAATATTGTTCACATAGTTAAAGCCATAACCTTAACAAAAATAGTTTCATGAATTCTTGTCTTGCAAAATGTTTGGAGGGTAAGGAAAGGAACAAAAGGTGTTATGCTTACATGGTATACTAAATTTCTGATCTTCATTTTAGGTCCAGAAATGAAATTTCAAAAGCAACTTATTCAACTGCAGGTATGCTTATTCCATTAACAATGTTTCTCTCCCCCTAGCCACAATATGGCTGAAATATTGTCAATGTGACTTGAACGATTAACTCACTCACTCTCCCTCCCAAGCAATTTGTACACACTTTCCATGTTGTACAGTAAACATGTCATTGGTCCAATGCAAAGTTATGGCTTTGTCAAAGACACACCAATCTCCCAGGTGTGACTGGAAAGAATATATCTGTGTGAAAATGTGATGATGAAGTGCAGATGCTGCAGATGGTACTAGTAATGGCAACACTGGGTGAGTGCAAGGAAACACTGAAAGATAGTGAATGGAGATTTAAACCTGAAAATGCACCATCAAGCCAAATTCACATTGTGATAGTAGTGCCATGACATTCACAACAGTAGGATAAACGATGGAGGTATGATGTGACAACGCTACAAACATTGTGCGATAGTTAAACATTACTAATATAGGTATGCATCGTGTTCTCGCTACCTTGTAGCACAACAAACCCATACATGTGTTATCAGTTAACCATATGGAAAAACCCAATATTCTCAGATACAATCAAATAATCTAAATCTATGGCTGAAAGAAAATGTCTAAAAAAAACAAAGATACTGTATTCAAATCTGGACCCTTCTCCAAAACCATCCCTACTGTATGAAAATATTTTCAACGACAGACACTCGGGCACCCATTATTTTCATGTTATAAGTGTCTTTGACTGGACACATAATATGAAAATTCAGCGCTAAGTACATTAAATACGGTATGTGTATCCAAGTAAGTTTCTTACAGAAGTAGAAGCACTACTGTGATGTCTAGTCTCAGCAACATTATCACATTCTTTGAATATTGAAGCAAGCAACATGTCCATCACAGACAGCACAAATCTGTCCGACAGTCTACATGGTGAAGTGACTTCAAACAATCAGTGCTCATGAACAGCATCAGATCCTATGACAAATTTGTCAGATCTGCCAACGGTCAGGTGGAAGTCTACAGCCAGTGTCTGCCTGTATATTTCACAGTGACTTTGCCTGAAGTTGTCATATGCGACACATGAAACCTGTTTGCTGTTTATAAATTGAAATAATTATTTCAATGCTACTGATAAAAAACGTTACACCTGAAATGTGTGTCTAATTTTTATTCTATGGGTCCTGTGAATTTTCAGTGGGTCAGACAGACATCTGAAACTTACAAGACCCAATGTCCTGTTACTTTGAAACACCATTCGTGAACACTGAAATAATACTTCCAAGAACTGATATTTTCACTTTTGCATAATACCAGCAATTCGTTGTTGGATTTCTCTCATGTAACTTGACCACAGCAAAATAAATATTAAAAAAAAAAATTAGACTTCTAAAAGTAAAACTAAGTATAATCAAGTAGTCTTCTATTTTGGAGAATCTTTCACAAACATGAAGACATGACTTTTCCCTGATTATTGGTTCATAGATATGGCAGGAGCTCAATAAAAAACAAATTCCTTAAAAACCAAAAAGCCATGAGATATCTTACAATAAACACAAAGTGGTCATTAACTAAGTATACTACAGATTATGTCTATATTCCTTCACTTTCTTCAATCTTGTATGATCCATCTGGTTTCCTATCCTCAAGCGCCATATTGTCTTTCATACGGTCTATGGCATCTTCGTCCTGTTCTAAATCTGATGGATGTTTCAGGTCTTTCTGCAGAAAATACAAACGTGAAATCATTACTCTAAATGAAGTCTCTCAAAATTCAGTGGCAAGGCTGTAGAAAATATCTGCCTTATTGCTAACAGCAGCCATAAATACCAATACAAGTTTACCAACACCACAAGTTTTAATGATGTCTACCATCAAGGATCATTTAGCTACAGTTTTAAGAAGACAGTTGTCATGGATTCTAACATCTATTCAATACAACATTTAGCTACAAATGTATTGAACTGGAAAAATAATAACAAACATAGTAAGACTAACAAGTCAACTTTCTCTTTAATATGATGTCATCTTTAATACAATGTTATCATGATAGACTATGACCATGAATTGTTTTTTTCTGTCATTCACAGCAGTTGCTTGCATCATTTCATCCTTTAAAGGTTTTAAAGAAATTATCAAATTACAGTTCTCTACACTGTTACTTCCCAAGACCTTCCCATTGCCTGCAAGGAGCCCTGAAACTAATAATTGGGGCGCCATGGACCCCAAGGTTAGCAAGTTGAGGCACAGATGTCATAGCAAACTTGTCATAACACCATGAGAAATCAGTGACTAATATCAAGCCAATCCATTCAGTCATATTTGACGACCAGCACCGAAAAAGGTCGAACTTCACGAAGATCCAAAAAGAACATGTGGCACCAACTTGTAAAACAAAAGTCACTGCATTCTTTAAACTGCTTGGTTGAAAAACATGATCAGGTGGTATTCTGTTCCTAGCATTTGCTACCTTGGGAACCAGCAAAAACAGCCATGATGTTTATCTCTTAACTAAATTGATCAGAGCAAGGCATCAAATGGGGAATCAAACCCAGATCTTCAAGGGTTTGATTGCTTTAACCATTAGGCTACCCTAACTTGTTTTCAGATTTTATTCCAGGTGTGGATATCCGCATTCAGTGTTATTGTTGGAAGTGATTTTAACTATTAGGCTACCCTATTGCCCCAGAAATGTCATGACACCCAAATTCAAGTACAAACGCTCTTTTTAAAATAAATTCATGAATATTCAATTCCAGTAATCATGAATAACAAACCTAATTCTCAAAGAGAGATGGTTTGATTCAGCATGTACCATACCAACACTACCTAGAGCAAGTCTGTTACTGCTGATGTGAGTGCTTTAAAGTGAAAATGTAAAGATGATAGGTTCAAACTAAGAGTGAATAATTCAACAGTGCAATGTTATCACTACAGCTATTAAGAAAAAACAAGTTCTTTGGACAGTCAACGTCTATTTTGAAACATATGTGACATTTTGGTGTGTGTACTAAAGTTGTTATTAAGCAAGTGTGGTACCTATGCTGAAACATCACATTCATTGCAATAAAGAAGCTGACCATCCGTAGACCTTTGCTCTCCTTCATCTGTACAACTTCTAAAATGCCTCTAAAAGAATTACAACTTGTTGTACAAGTACAACCGCACTATGTGAGCGAGTGAAAGAGTGAGGTTTTAAGCAACTTTTAGCAATAATCCAGCAGTTTCCTGACACCAGAAATAGGCTTCACACACTGTATGCATGTTGGTAATCGAACCTGGGTCTTTAGCATGATAAGCAAATGTTTCAATCAGTTCAAAGTACGTGCCTGCTCAACAGTCTGAGATGTGTTGTTTTGAACACGGACTGTCACATTCTCAAATTCATGTGCCCAATGATTGGGAGTTTCATACCCTAACGTTCCCTTGGCACTAAGATGATTGCAAACCTTTGTCAAGCTATGAAAGTTATGATCACCTAGGAACTAAGTTCATTCTAAATCCATGCCAAGCTATGGCAGTTACAGTCATCTTGGCACAACGTTGATTGTAAACTTATTTCAAACATGAGAATTATCACTGATAAAAGAAAATTGTAAACCTATGTAAAGCTATGAAATTTATGATCATCTAGGCACTAGGATGATTCCAAACCTATGCCAAGCTACCAGAGGTACCATCTTCTTGGTACTAAGACAATTGTATTTTTGTATTTTTGCAAGGAGGACTGCCTCCCACATTCTCCTTCAACGCAATCACCTACAAGCTCGGCCATAAACCAAACAAAACCCTGCACCAAACAGCTAAACTAGTATGTTTACCTCAATTAGTTTTTCTGCTGGAAGAAAACACGCAAAACAAAACATAAAGCATTAATCTGTACACAGCAAGTTACAGAAGCAAATACAGTTTCAAAGCAGTTAATGTTTTACAAACACAAATATGGGGCATGTATTTGCTGGTTTTTTTATAATCAAGGAGAATGTGTCTGAGTCTAACTTTCCATGTCGCCAGGGTACTTTTATCTTGGTATAAAATAATAAGGATCATAAATAAAAAATATCATACAAAATATTCAGGATCCTCATTCTATATACTATAGATGATATTCAATATGCATAAAGTCTACGTGTGAAGTAACAACAACAGCTATCTCATATTCTCACAGGTTTTCTATTCTTGCAGTAAACATGTTTTCTGCTGAGCTTGCAAATACGTGATACTTAGCTGTTACATCACTGACCGGTAACTAGGAAGTGATTAAAGTCTGCGCATGATCAAAATTTGGCAATGTAACAAAAATTGATATTGGTGAGTTTTTACCAACTTGGACAAATCATAAATTTTTCACGCCCTTTTCAACAGGATTCCTCTTCCTTACACTTCTTAACATTACTTCCTCAATGGGAGAATCCTCTACAAGTCAGTGGCGGACAACCTTGTTTTTCATCAAGCTCAAGAGTGGTAATAGTGATGGATAGATGCAGATGTTACAGGGGGGAGTCTCTTCATTTAAAAACAGCAAGCATTCATACGATAAGGACGGTTTCTATTATTTTTTCAGCTGATATCCGTAAGAACCGCGAGAATAGAAAATGCATAAACATAAAATTGCATGATGGTCATGAAAACACATAAAATTTTGTTTCTGTTTAGAACTGGAAGAAAAGTCATCCAAACATGACAAATCACCCTAATGACCAAAGTCCACAAGAGAGACCTGTCAAAATGATGAGAGACTACATTTCTGATTTTTCTAAAATCAAACTGCAACTCCGAGTTTGATCTGCGTAACACTCCATGACATTACGCTCACCAATGTTTGGTGACAAACAGCTTCAAGAAACACACACAACTTTAAGTTGGAATGTCCCTGTAGGGCTAGATTACTGTACACACAACCTATAATCCTTGAATAAACATGGAAAGTTCAGTTCCAACTCACACCCTTGATGGTTAGCAAGAACAAAGGGCACACGTAAGGCTGAAATTCACGACAGATCTATAGCTGGTATTACCTCACACTACAAACAAGCAGAGAGAGCCAAATACTTACCGGTTCAAATTTGAGCTTAGGGTCCTCCTCTTTGTGTTCTTCCTGCAAGACAATAGAGATCAATTAATGCATGTTTTACAAACATCACAGTGTTCATTTGCACAACTTAAACACATAATCCTGCTTCATACATTGTACAACTGTGTTTGACCGTGTTTTGAGGAAAAGAATGATCTGTATTCCCCTTTGTTGATAAACAGTACCAAAGCTGTCACCATAGATTTGAAAACTTGATACTTGAAATAATACAAACTTCATGGTCATGACCAAAGTCTGTATAAAACATTATAGTTTACTCCCCTTTGTATTATTTCAGATATTAAGTACTTGATAGCATTAACTTCCAATTAATCACAGTAATTTGAGAATATAATTGTGCCCATGATCACACTATTCCATGAACCAGGATATTCTTACTATTGTTCATGTATGTAAACAATTTATCGCTCATCTGATGTTGAAATGATTTTTATGGGTTCATTTGGTATTTCAGTAAGGTGACTTCATTACTGGTTAAATAATAATGATATGATGTTATGGTTAAACACTTTAGCTTTAACATGTTAAACAATATACAAGTAAAGCATTGCTAATGATTTAAAATTCAACTTTGTAAGTTTGTTGCTTTGTTTACTTGTGCTTTGTGCTTCAAAACATCCTAGCTACATCACAGCAGCCTGTGAAGTAATGTCTGAAGCAGTCAAGCCTGTGGTTGACACTATGAATTTTCTACGCTGTCAGATACGATGACATGCAACCAAGGTGTCACGTCTGAACATATAATCCCTTATAAAGATATGAATATGAAGCTAGGGTCCAGACCAGCTGAACCGTGGGGACAACAGAATCAGCACAACCTTGCATGGGTTGCAGAAGACACCACACTGTGATGTAAAGGATACACTGTTAAACATGTTAAGCACCAAACTCAGTCACTTACCCATGGCATAAGGACAACAAAGGCTCAACACCAAGTCAGCATATAGTAAGGTAACAACATTCTAAGTTAATATCTAAAAGCTACTTGTACCAGGAATACTGTCAAAAAGAACTACTGAGCTTCTACTAGTTCTAGAAGAATATGGTACAGATCTAAGCCAAATGTGAACAGCACCTGTGTCTACTTCTAATTCACCTAAACAAACAGCATATTCTACACTATATGTCCAGGGACCCAATCCACAAAGTGTTCCAAGCGCTACAACATTCATTAGTCTATGATATACAACAGAGACATGACTTCTCGTAACATTACAAGCGCTTTGTGTATTGGCCACCTCATATACTGTCTACATGTGCACTCTTGCAGAAATA
This sequence comes from Haliotis asinina, assembly GCF_037392515.1. NCBI lineage: Eukaryota > Metazoa > Mollusca > Gastropoda > Lepetellida > Haliotidae > Haliotis > Haliotis asinina. The sequence continues at coordinate 70,738,280 of NC_090282.1, read as the reverse complement.
CATGACACCATAACCAACAGAAAGACAGAGCAATGTAATGTGTCTGTTTATGAATGAAACACTTTCCTTAATTCATCAGCTACAAATAATACAATAGTGCTGCAAAAATTAAACTAATACAAACATAGTTCAGTGAAACTTAAGCTGAAGTGGTTAATACCAGTACAGGTAATGTATACGCAAGACGGTTTTCCGTTACGCATACAAGTGACTTCCTGAGAAGGGGGTCACTCATTCACATGACTGTCTGATCACAGAAATTCTGAAATGTCACACAAAAATGTGTCTAAAAATGTTATTTATGACAATAATAGAAAAGGCTTTGCTACAGTCATTGATAGATGGTCAAGTTATCAATAGGCACAAGTGAAAATGTAAGAAGAGAAAATTAAATCGTCAAATTGACAAAAATGTGCAAATTTTGTTTGTTACAGTGTTGAAGCATGTACTTTCTTTGAAAAGGTATGAACCGTCTCGCGTAGAGGTGACTTAATGTGTTATATCGACAGCAAACCATTACCACTGAAAATATTAGATAAAAGAATTATAGCCTGTGTTGTTATTTTGGAACTGGGGTTAGAGACCTACAATACTTCCCAAGCTGAGACAACTTAACTTTGACACACAAATATCATCTGCTCCAACTCTTTCATTCTAGAATAAACTAATAAAATCCAAATAAATAACTGCATAACTGATGGAAACTTGGTATCCATTCTTGAAACATCACTACTAATGCAGTTCTAATGAGTTCTTGAAAAAAAATTTCTTAAGGTCACATGCAACCAAAATATCAAGCATACTAGTAACTAAAACACAATTATCACTTATTCATGACAGATAATATAACTGCTGCTTGTAGAAAAAGCCAAACAATCAAAATTATAAGCATACAATCGCGATTCAAAAGTGCAATATTTTGTACTTGGGCTTCCTTCCCTCGAAACGAAGCCCTCGGGAGACCGAACCCAGTCATAGCAGGTGGGTGTGCACTCAAGTGTAACAACGCCTTCCGATTGGCTGGTTCGTTTGCTGATACGCTGAGGGCTCATTGTGTGTACAGAAAGATGATCCGTTTGATGGGCATGTATGGCAAGTCACAAGAAAGTAAGATTCTTTATGGAAAATGACTTCTTTTATTGTACTTGATGCGTCATTTCAGTATGGATTCATATACCGTTGTCAGACAAAATCATATACACTAGAAGAAGTTGTTATCCATAAAAAATGCATATAGAGATGTTGGGTTTTGTAAATACATGTTCTCTGAATCTGTGTTCGATCCCATCAAAAATCATCTCAGCAGAGATGGTGAACTACTGCGTGGCTGGAAACTGTCATTCGTCCAAGTACAAAGCAGGACTTAAACTGACAAGAGTTTGCACCAGTTTCCGTCAGATCCAGTCATCCAAGAGAAATGGATGTAGTTTGTTTGCAACCCACAGACATATAAACATGTCATGTGTACAAGTATCACACCTGCCTAATTACATAATGTGGCAGAGACAGGACAGGAAACAAATCAATCTATTTTGTTCATGGTGTATTGCCTGATAGGTAAGTTCAAAATGCATGTGGTCAATGATTGAAGCTGTGTATTGCATATTTTTCATTGCATTTTTTTCAACTTTATAGGTTGAATTGGCATTTTTGATGATTTGTTTCGGTAAGTGCATACCAAAAGGTATCAGAATCTGTAAAGTTGTGTTTTAAGTTGCATGTGACCTTTATTTTGGTAAACTAGAATAGAATGATGCGTCAACCAGAACAGCTAACCCGTTAATCACCGATGACAAGCAGCATGGATAACTGAAGACCAATTACAGCAGAGATCTTCACAGGCTGTATTTTTTTACAACTCCATACAATCATTAAATACAGTTCATTAATAATGGTTTATTTTGGATTTTATTTAAATATGCAGGTAACCTACAAAAGCCCAGAATGATCCGTGCTTTATGCAAAGCGAGGTGAAAGTTATATATGCAAGACAGGCATATGGTACTGGTAACAATACCTCCTTGTCATCAATGTCTTCAGGATCAATGACAACGTTGTCTCCATCACCAACTAGCAAAGGAATTGCTCTGCCTGTCCCATCAAACAGAGGGGCGGCAGGGCGCAAGGGATCTTCCTGGATGGTACCAGTTTGATTGGGTAGGTAGGAATGAGCAAGGAATTGGCAAGTCAGGTGAGTAAAGAAAACTATCCAACACTATCCAACTCTCCCATAACTTCCTCCCCGCACTTTTGCTACCTGTTCTTTCTCCCTCATATCTTTATAACTGGCACATTTATTTACATCACCAACGACCAAAATAGAGAGATTGGAATGGCCAAGGAACCATCTGGCTCCTGTTTAACAAAGCAATCATAGCGCTACGACTGTCGTAGGTGTATGTTAAAGAATGAGAGTTACAATCACCTTTGTGCTACAATACTATGTGAAATGGAGCCCAGGGCCTAAATCTTTTAAGCTCTCTAAGCACTAAGTTAGTGCCATACATTAACATTTAATTAAAAACAACCTTAGCCCTGAGAGATTCGAGAATCTAGGCCCAAATGTATGATAACGCTCCATATGCCCAGGCAAACTACCATCCTGGGCCCTGTTTCACAAAGTGATCATAGCACTATGACTGTCGTACCTCCTATACTACAACATAGACCTTCAACAGTCATAGCGATACAATAGCTTTGTGAACCAGTGCCCTGATATTTGGACATCAATAATTTCTTTGATTTAAGAACATTCCTCTTAAAGATGCACTGCTACATGCACAAAGCATTCTCAGTACTACAAATGTCACAAGCCTTTGTTAGTCTTTGGTAGTTAAGATAATCTTAGTTCTGAGACAGGTTTGTGTAACAGAGCCAGGCATATGTCTCTTGTCACTGGAGGAAAATCTAGCTGAACTTATTAACTATTAAAAGCACAATTACTAAAAAGATAATCAGTAAATATTAATGATGCTTTGTTAAAACACTAAGAAAACCACATATCACAGTAGATTAACCAAATTTTTAGGAAAAAAAAAACAGTCTGTAGAAGGGGGGTCAGTTTATCTATGGGTAACACTTTTGTGGTGGACATTTTTTCTGGTGGCCATTAACCAAAATGACACTGTATCTTTTTGCAGGAAAAAACAAGATGAAACGACTTTCTCAGTAGAGACGTCAAATTTGCAATTAAACATCACTTGAAATAAAAAATATGTTTGCTAGGCATTGCATTATATGCAGGGATTCAGATTGCTGAGTGTATCTGTCTTGGAAACAAAGCCAGAAATAGCTGTGCACACATTTCCTGGCCATCTAACAGTTATTTAGTTAAAACATACCAATTAAAATAACTGGATGAATTCTGTGAGTGGTTACAATTCTAAAACTTCTACTATTTTACCAAGAGAAATATAACCCAGCATTGTGTCATTTTAATTACAGGTCTTGCTCTTTTGATGTAAAAATACATATTCTGCAGTAATAATCACTAAGGTTATGCACATCCTCATGAACATAGTATTTGACAGTTGTACAATTTCACCGATAATGTGAATAATGACATTGGTGATATCACAGATGTGAGCAAAAAACGGATCTTCACAAATATAGTAACTGGAAGTTGTACCTACATGGAATGGGGTGATATTGCGTGCCAGTTTGTTAACAGGTGATTGTCCAGAAACAATAAATATGACATTTAGCAAATCAAACTATAGATATGCATCCATTTTCTGTCAGCTACACTTCATTTCAAGTGGCAAGTAGTTGCAATACGAATGTTATTGCTATGAATAAGGCTGACCAAAATTATGATTATTAGTAACGGCCATTTGTCTTGTGGTCTGAGTGGCTGAGATTAGAACTCTATTGTTGGCAGATGGGCATATCCACAATATATACCATTTTGATACTGATTTTCAGGGTCAAGTTAGGTGGTCAGCTTATTTAACCTGTGCTACTATTAGGTTTGTGATTAGGTTTGACAAAAGGAATTCAAGTCTCTTAAGGGGTAAAGTAAGACTTGCCTAAACCTTCAATGTATTTTCAAAAGAGTGATCAATAGCATGAAGACCTGCCACAGTAACATGAGCAGGAATTCCATTAATAACAGATTCATGTCCTACCTGATTAGCAGGGTCCTTGTCACCTGAAACACAAATAGCCATAATTTCAGGAACAAGCCATCGCTGTCGATCATGGACATCAGCGTCCAAAGAAATACATGTACTTGATTGCCAATTACAATTATACCCTCATCAAAATATTCAGGTATACCAAGGTTGTTCCATGTATGCATTATCTTCTGCAACATTAATTTTCCATGCTTACCAAATACGGAATCAACACTGATTCTTACAATGTTAAAACATTAACACATGGACTAGGTGTTAGTTACTATGACAGAGACTATGTCATTAGAGCACCTATTGTCAACTTCAGACACATTAATGTTTGAGTCATCAGATTCCATAGCATATCTGGACTACTGACAGTGAGGGAAGGAGTCAGGTTTTTTAAAATTATTCACAGCAGTACCACAATGTGTCAGCTTGGTACTTTAGGAAAGTCTGAATTGATGCACAGGGATAAACCTAGGATGCATTTCTGCAGAATTTCCGCATCAAAATATGAATTGCCACGAACAAAAATTTGGGTTGCCTCATGTGGACACGAAATATTTGAAAAAATAGCATCCCAAAATACATGTGCAGCCTGAGAAAACATAACGCAATAAATATTGTTATCGTTCACCGCAATTGGACCGAAGGCCTTTATGTGAACCAGTTAAAATCTACTTGCAATAATATCCAGGACTGGCTGCTGTAGTAGTGCAGCTAATGAACGCATGTGTTTATAACACTCTTTCATTTGGTAACTTTCCGGGTTTTTTCATTCATGATTGAAAATGATGTCTCAGAAAATAATTACAAGCTTATTAGAACAGTTTAAAAACACACAAATTAAGTAGATACATTTAGCTGAAAACTTCAAACACCAAAATCTAAGAGGGGCCCACTTAAAATTAACCTGATGGGGCACTTGCACCCTCTTATGAAGAATTGGGACCTGCCCAAAACTAACAGGTGGAATATTGGCTGACCAAAACAATTACTAGATTTATCCCTAGGTGCACATTTACCCATGTTCAGTATGGTACTAAAAACTTGGCCAAACTGGGATTTGAACTCACTGTAATCTGGTATCAGTTCCTGATACAGTGCAACAAAGATCTACCCTCAGAGGTAATGTCAGAACAAACTTTCACAAACATTAACCAATCTGTGAAATCTCAATATCACCCAATCCAAAGTCAGCTTCAACCTTTCAAGCACCATTTTCAAAATGCTGACTTTCATTCTAGGTTATGCTAAAAAAACGTTCTGGATTGATTCATATTTCGACCTGATTGTATGGAAAATCCTTCACTTTGAAAGTTTATCCCACTGATTTGAAGACACACAATGTCCATCAAGGAGGGGAAACAGTCATTATCTTACCTCACACATAAATGTTGTACCCTGCTTACAAGCTCGTAACATTTTTTATGTTACTCGCTGGAAATAACGAACTGTGGGAATTCGATTGGTACTTTGTGTTAGTATGTATTATGATCCAATATCTGTGCGTGAAACAGTTGAAAATTAATACTGATGCGTTCAGTAACATAAATATGTTGTCACTTGTCTCTTGGCTCACGGGTTGACGTACTCTCAACTTTTTACATTATTTTCTCACCCTTTGGCCTTCAGACTCAGGTAATACAAAGAAAAATAGATAGTACATCATTCTATGTGACCAGTGAACAACTTATATGCTACCCTGCATTATCTGGGGTGAGGTTGAATCATTAGAAGACACACTTTGACTGACATCTTCCCAATCAGTAAAGGGATCTCTGAAGGGAGGAAAGGTCATTCCGACATTACCGCTGATGTCCTCCTAACTTTGTTAGTAGTAGTGACAAGTAAAATCTGATTTTGATTAGATTGCAAACCTAATAAATGTTCTATTTACAAACTAAGGCAGTGTTAAAGACAAAATACAGTCATCAAAAAAAAGGACAAATGGTTTCAATTAAGTCAAAACAGTGCACACAAAAATGTCACTGTACAAAAAATATAAAGAAAAAGAACAAATAGACTTTGAAAATACACATAAGTCTGTCTACTTGAATTCAATGCATCCAAAAAATCAGAGTCCTCAGTCACAAAGAAAAACAATATATTACAACAACATTAATCACTGAGACAGGAGTCGTAAAAAGATAGGTAAATTTAAAAGAGTAGTCTGATGAAAACGTTTATAAAAAAATGGAATATTATGTAACACAATGAATATTCAGTTTTAGAAAATGAGGAAATTAACTGATCAAATGTCTATTATAAACAATGATCATCAATTGAAAATTAAGCTGAATTGGTAATAAAGCTGGCACCTGGCTGGCTGCTCTTTAAAAACGATGATAAAGCAGTTCATGATAACACAGATTTCACCTGATATGACCACCAAATTCAGTATATGAGAGTATAGATTTACACAGCTTTTCTCAACATTCCAGCAATATAGAGGTAGGGACACTAAAAACAGACATGATACACTGTACCCATATAGGGAATTGAACCCATCTCTTGGTATGATGATTGAACACATTAACCTCAAGGCTACATATTTCAGATCAACAGAAATTATTGTCATGAACTGACATTTCAAAAGTTGTTTTCAAAAATTTAAGGCAAAAGAGCAAAAAACAGAAAGGAGGTTAGGACATAACTTCTGATGTAAAATCTGTAACTTCCCATAGAAAAAATATGCAGACAGGTTCACAAATGTATGCATTGACAACAAAAATTGAAAACCTGTCAGCTGTAACCACAAACCATCTTACCTGAAGAGTCACAGTGTCAAAAAAAATACTGTTATAGAAGCTGAAACACTTTACACAGTTGAAAGTGATGAAACAGTAACCCGATCTGCCTTAGCTGTATCTGTACACATAGAAGGGGTAGGAGTGTATGGGGGAAGTGGGGTAGAGGAGAGGTTTTGGTGTGGGTGTCTGAACACTTATTGCTAATCCACCAAAACAGCATGTCTGTACATGTAGTAGGAGGGTGGAGGATGTATGGGAGGACAGGAAAGGAGAGGTTCTGGTGTGGCTGTCTGGACACTTATTGTTAATTCACCAAGCCAGCATGTCTGTACATGTAGGAGGGTGTGTGCTGGTGGGGGTGGGGGTGGGTGGTTAGAGGGTGTATGGGGAAGTGGTGGTAGGGAAAAGGAGAGGTTTGGGTTTGGGTGCCTGGACAATCAAGACATAACACCACACTCCGATTGTATACAGTCAAGTATCACCAGTCCTCCGAACCCTTGAATGTAAAGTCCAAGGCAGAAAACAACAAGTAACATCCTATGGTATAATTGAGCTTATTACCTACAAGTTCTCAGGCTTACTATCAAGTCTTTAAATCTTATAGGTCAATGTCAGACAGTATCAATGTCAAAGAGTAGTGCCTTAAGATACATCATATTACAATTTTTCTACAATTGTCCATATGAGAGATTGTTCTTACAAGTCCTGTCAGTGTACCTATTTCCCATAAATGCAGTTGCCTGCTGTCATAACGCTTCTTCATATACAGCAATTGATTTGCAAACACTATAATGCTGTGTACTTTCTCAATATGTATAAAACTCCACACAAATCCAAGACATGACAATGAAAAAATACACAATACATTGTTGATCAAAGACAATAAAATACAACATTCATTAGAAATGCTCTAAAGCAAGCAGCAAAACTGCATGTGACACTACAAGCAGAACCAGAGTTGATGTACTGGAAAAGGGAGGTGCCAAATGTTTTAGTCCAGGACAGGGTGTGTATCACACAGATTCGTAATAACTACTTAAAAACTGCCAAAGATAACTTACCAAAATATCAGTTACATATGTATACGCTTTCTGATCCATAACCATAAAGAATGAAAGTTATCCATAATCAACGTACTTACTGAATATTACATGTAAACTACATTATTTGTTAAGATACACCCTATCCTGGTGACTGTTACCTACCTTCAGCCAAGAGGTAATGAAACAGTGTCAGCCATGTCCTTTAGAGCCCAACCTAGCTTACCATTATTGGCCATATCAACTCTCTTCAGCACATCTCCAGCTTCTTTGTCTTTCCCATTCTGTAACACATCTTGACCTTCTTTCTGGTCTTTTGCTCCATTTCCTTTGTCATCTGCATTAGGTCCCTTGCCATCAAATTTAGAAGCATCATTTGTACTAGTCTTGTTTGTTTCAGTCTCCTTCCGCTTCTCAGAGTCTCTGCCATCTTCTGTGCGTCCTTTGGGTGTACTACTTGTTGTCGTGGTTACTCCAGCTTTGGAAGTTTCAGTCTTGTTTAATCTCACAGTTTCATTGAAATCTCTGTTGAACTTCTTAGCATTTGTAAGTAACCTCTTAGCATTTGTAAGTAACCCTTCCAACAGACCTCCATTTGATATTTCTCCAGCTTTGTTGGTATCTTTGCTTTCTTGCACGGTTACATTTGATTCCTTTGCAAGAGCTATGCTATCAGCCTTTCCATCACTACTTGGCACCTCCCTATCGCCCTGCTCATGCATGGTACTACTATTTACACTGGCAGACACACCTACAGCATGCTCTGAGTTACCTCCCTTTCCCTTTAACCCAACAACATTCTGCTGACCTGGATTTCCATCTTGATTCAAGTTAGGTTGTGGAACAACATTGAGTCCTTGCTGGGGTTGATCGGCAGGATTCTGTGGCAGTTGCTGATCGCCAGGATTCTGTGGTTGTTGATTGGCTGGATTCTGTGGTTGTTGTTGATTGGCTGGATTCTGCGGCTGTTGCTGATCAGCAGGATTCTGAGGCTGCTGCTGATCGGCAGGATTCTGTGGTTGTTGATTGGCTGGATTCTGTGGTTGTTGTTGATTGGCTGGATTCTGTGGTTGTTGTTGATTGGCTGGATTCTGTGGCTGTTTCTGATCGACTGGGTTCTGTGGTGGATTTTGCACTTGTAGCTGTCCAGCAGGGTTCTGTCCAGCAGGGTTCTGTCCCTGGTTGTATGGTGACTGGCCTCCTTGATTGAATGGCTGAAGATTGGAGTTGGATCCAGCATTCTGGCCAGCTTCGGCAGGGCTGCAAAGAAGAGCATAAAGTGAGTGTGACAGTTTAAAACCATTAACAACAGTGTCTTGCTTTTATTACCCATTTAATCTTATAATGCAAGAAAGAAGTTGTCTATCCAAGAAAGTCTTCATCCTCGAAATCAAGGCAATTCTTGAACTAACTCTCTACCCTGAGGGAGGCAACTCTATACAGTATAATATGATTACACATCATAAACATAACAGACAAAAGACACACTGACGTTCCTCCACCTTCCAGAAGATTCCACAAAATTCACTTAGATTCAATAACAAATATATTTAAATTTCCAAAATATGTGAGAAAAATTGGTTTCAAGCCACTTTCAATATAACTTCAGTCTTATCACCACATCAGTTCATTATGCTAAAGGTGATGTAGGTTGTAGACACACACCCAAAGAGACATTTAAAAGTGATGCAACACTGACATCAGCTACAACGTGTATTTGGTGATGTCTTGAATTACAGTCAAATACATAAATCACAAAAAACACAGCAAAAGGAAAATGAATCACTTTTACTGTTAGAAGTTGAATTAGTTCCTTGGTGTGTTGCTTAATGCTCCACTTAGCAATATTCCAGCCATATAAATCAAGTCTGGACCAGATGATCCAGAGATCAACAGAATGAACATCAATCTACACAACTGAGACATGATGACATGAGTCAACCGAGTCAATGAGTCTGCCTTATCTGATCTATTTTGACAAGCATGGGTTGCTGAAGTCCAACAGTTGCTACTACAGAAAGGCGTGAATAACAAAGTTAAAGACAGGCTGATACCATAAACAATCAGCCAAATGATTCAAAATTAGCAACAAACAAGTCACATTATGTTTACCTGCTTTTTCCTCTACTTGCCACTGGCAAGGTAGTGGGAACTAATTACAACCAGAATCCAGTAATGACCAATTAACATTATCTCACTTCAAACATAAATGTTGCTTCAAGACTGATTGGCTGAGCTACTTCTGCTGCTACTTTCAATGCATGTACCCCGCTTACAAGTGAGTAGCATTTCTAAATTCACTGCTGGCAATGCCGAGCTCATTTGGTACTTTGTGGCAGTAATTCTGTATCTCGACTAAAACTGAATCACGCACGATATATGGAAATTACCGATGTTCTGCAAATGCAAATTGACAGAAGGGAGAAAATCTGTTTTTCTTGTCTGTAAAATCTTGTGATTGCTACAAAAAGATTGGTACCCGTGTTTAAAACAATTCAAAATTAACACTGAGTTGTTTAGTAGAATAAATAAATGTATATTGTTCACTAGTCCCTGGGGTGGACACAGGTTCATGTACCCTCAATGTTTACTTATGTTCCCTGAGTCATACAATCATTGAGGGTACATCAATCCATTTCCCCCTTGTGACCAGTGAACAACTTATAATGTAAGACTTACTATCATACATCATGTTTACAATGTTTGTTAACTGCCACAAACTCACATAAACTTGTTAGAGTCGATGCCATTGCTCTGCAGTGTGGCAATGATCTGCTGCCTGCCCAAGCTGTTCACCAGCACAGTCAGAATGTTCTTGATGGGTTCTTCACAGGCACTGAAAACAAACAACATAAGTGTTTTAGTTTTATGCCACTATTAGCAATATTCCAGGTATATCATGCTGGGCTGAGCATGCTCCCATTAAATTTCAGCTAAACAAGTGTCCGTACCAAACTATGAAGCCTATGATGCATGTAGCAGGGTGTGACGTCATCTCACAGAAGACATCTTTACCATGTCAACTAGCTGATGGGGTTAAGCTTTTTGGTCACGTGGACAAGGCGTCCCGATTAAAAGGTCCATAGTTCTAATCCTATCACGGGACATCACTATCAGGTATTGTTTTTTTAAATTTAGATTTTCTTAATGTACATTTAAAGCACTGAGTCTGTGATGCTCTATAGCCTGTAGTGGGGTCACAATTCATGTAAAATGCTTGGCTACTCCCATGTTAGGACTACCAACGTGATTAACTTACCCGGATTTTCTCTGGTGAGTAGCAGTGGACCAGAACACTTTAGTTGTTTAACTTAGTCAAGAATCTTTACTGAGCTAAATGTCAATTTGTCAAAACTGTTCAGCTGTTACCATGGTTAATCCTTCCCTACTGATTTTCATAAGACAAAATCTCTGATGTTATTGAACTAATTTGAGTGACATTTAGAAGACTGTATGATGGACAGGTATCCTTTCTATGGATGGACAAATTCTTTATTACAATGAATGAGACATTTTGGTGTAGATACTAACGCTGTTATCTAGCAAGTGATGTGTACAGTACATACAGCCAGTGAGAATCATGTAACACAGGTGTATCTGGGATTACCTTTTCTCAGTAAAGTATTGATTCCACTCTCTCACAGTCAGGCACATAATCGTTAGCACACAAAGAAATTCATCTAACCCACTCAGCCTTTGTGGCTTGCACAAAAGGAAGTCGGTCAGCTGGCTGTCTACATCACATATTTTGCGTACCCCTCTGACAAATGTAATTAGCACAGCTCCTAGTGGTCAAATGTAATATCTTATACTTTGGATTACACTTCCTCAGCAAAGTACAAATTCTATTACTTTTGTTGGGATGTTTCCCATCCAGTATTTGAACCCATACTCTCAGAAACAAGCACCTACTAGAATCTGAACATTACAGAGAAAGTGTAATCCAAAAACACATGTTTCATTTGACCACTTTCTAAATGACACTGTACATTTAGCGATAGTCATATTCAACTTTGTGCAGACCTATTAATAATTGGACTGGGTTAATAAGAAAGATAGTTGGAAGCATCAATGAAAAGACTTACTGAATATGGATATGAGCATTGCCTGGGGCATAGCTACCATAATTAAAACCAATCCTTGGCTTACACATACTTGATGCTTATAAGAGTGGGCAAGCTCTCAATACTATCTAAATATATGTATATAGCTTTCCAACATATTGGGCTTACATGAAAAAAATGGCTTGCTACGCAACTGGCCCCATCAATAAAATCAGATATAACTTTTTGTTAAGCGATTATTTCAACAAACCAACTTAAACACAAAACCATGCCCATGGATTGACTTCGGCTGCCATATCGCGATTTTCTCGCATCAACTGCTATAAAATTGCACTCAAATTTAACTGTGGTGATTAAAAATCGCATCCTGCTCACCTGTATGATTAGGAATAAAGAAGTGTTTAAATCTCTTTCACTGAAAAGGGCTTTGTCATTATTTTGTTCTGTCAAACATATTCTCCTTGCTTTCTATCTATTTTTAATTTTTGAAACAAAACCTCTGGTATGGAACTTCAAACATATTTACTCAGAGATGTACAAAACAAGCCGTGCTGCAAGGAGTATGATAAACTCTGAACCTCACAGTACGGTCTTGTTAATGCACTGTGCAATACTGTTCAGAGTTAGATTTTGGAAGTTGTGTTCTGCAATATCATGCTTCCAAAAAAGCATCTGCTAACAAAACCATCTCATTTGATAGTAAAGTTTTTAAAGACAACAAATGAAATGAAGAAACATCTGAAATCGTTGACCTTGATGAAAATTAGAAAATGGACAGCAATGGTGATGCCAGTAGATCTACAGAGTTTTAATTCATTACAGTTCATGAGTGGTTGTCTTGAAGCTTCATATGAACATGACAGTGTCCTATTTGTCATTTATTCCTTTTCTTGCAAATGATCATGAAAAGTTAAATCTCTTAAGATTTGAAAAAATCTCGTTCTTGGTATCATGTGAGATTTTATCTCATATCTTTTCTGAGCCAGGTTTAGCTCTGCATACCTTGATTCATGGGCTGTTTCTACAATATCTTCGCGGTGCTGTTTTTCTGGGTACCCCTGCATAATGTTTCATTTCACTACTCATTAGTGAAGCATTGAGTTCTTCCACACTGTTCCTAAGTGTGTTAACATTAAAACAAGAATCATATGCACTCCATTTTGTCTACCCTTTCTACAAATGTCACAAGGAGTGTAGCATGAAGGTCACTGTATGAGACACAATACCACATCAATATGACTTGGAACATAACTGCACACAATTGATTACCAATGTCCTCTGGCAACAGATGGGGACGTGCCAGATGGACAGCTCTGGGCAATATTGACTCCAGCTTCAGTGGCTGAGCAACAAAGCCTGTCTGTGCACAAAATTATCACACCCTTCAAAACACTTCAAGTTAAAAACTTTATCTCACATCACCATTCTAGTAGCATTCACGATTCAACCTTGAAGTCAACCGTCAGATCATCCCACTGTATCATGTATATTGTTTCACTGTGCATCTTTCAATGATGACTTTGATTACCAACAGATTCAATTCTTTAATTACTAAATATCCATGATACTTTTTTAGTGAGTTTAGTTTTATGCCGCACTCAGCAATATTCCAGCTATATGGCGGCGGTGTGTAAATAATCAAGTCTGGACATGACAATCCAGTGATCAAGAACATGAGCATCGATCTGCGCAATTGGGAACGGATGACATGTGTCAACCAAGTCAGCGAGCCTGACCACCCGATCCCGTTAGTCGCATCTTACGACAAGCATAGTCGCCTTTTATGGCAAGCATGGGTTGCTGAAGGCCTGTTCTATCCCGGGACCTTCACGGGTCATACTTTTTAACATACTAGATACAACATTCTGAGCAACTGATAAATTGTTCAGCACATTTTAGATGTCCAGGACTAAAGGAGAGTGTCTGTCTTGACTATGAAAAGCAAAGAGTATTTAAATAAAGGGATTAGTCACAGAGCAGCCACATGGTGACTTTGGTCTTAGTCATTAAGCTAACTACACCAAAACAAAATAATACCAGAATCATGTCTTGTACAAACAGTCAAAGTCATAAGAGTGAATGAGTGAGTTTAGTTTTACGTCTCTTAGCAATATTCGAGCAATATCAAGATGGGGACCACAAGAAATTGGCTTTCCTACATTGTACGTATGTAGACATTTGAATCTGGTTCTTTGGTGTGATAATGAACACTCTGAGTACTAGGCTACCCCTTAGCCTTGAAAGTCTGAAGAAACTGAGACAACAGTATGAAGAACTACGCACCTTGTGTTCACGCTCCAGTTCCAGTGAGAAACCCACTCTATACTATGCAGAACAGCAAAAGAAACGCAAGTGGTGCAAAAATGAAATCTCATTAAAGTAAGCGTTCATGTTTATGTCTTCTTTTTAAAAACTTGACCAAAAAGAATTGTGTTTCTTTTGCTGTTCAGTATACTATGTGGTGAATCAATTCAAGACTGCAATCATTCACACAGGGTGCCCACTCAGCCTACCACCACCCAACCGTTGGCAACATATGGCACTACAGAGAAATGGTTAGTCACCATAATCAAGACTAATTTTACAATTTTCATAAAAAGTATCCATCCATACTCTTTCATCATCCAGTATTTTCAAAATCTAAAAACCTTTCATGTCATAAGCTAACAAGCTCAAGTGATCAGTTGATTCTCTTGGTTGTATTGGTGGCAATGCTTGTCAATAACTTTATATGTGACTGGGAATATTTTCCCGTAAATTGTAAACTTTATCTTACTGGCTGTTGCCGAGGAGTCATGATACAGTAAGGCAATGACACAATGTAGATCTTGATAATACGGCTGTGCTAAATATTGTTTCGACATTGTAGTTCTGTTTCATAACAATATATTCCCTCCATTTTTGCAGGTGAAACACAACCCAGAAATATTTGCTATGAATTTTCAGATAACAAGGATGAGACATTGTAGTGAAAAACAAGTAAGCTTAGAGGCACCTTGTAGATTCTGCTCTTCATAACCAACCAAGAAATACTTAAGAAACTGCTCAAAGTGGTTCTTGATCAGCTTCTGTTATTTTTCAAGTTCTACATGAACACAACTTGAAATGAAGCATATGTACTGCAATACAGAAGTTGTTAATCAATATATTGTATCGTGCCTTGTATCAAGATACAAAACATTATGGCTGTATCCTTACATCACTAATTGACAGTATGATGTTCAACATGTTGCAGTGAGTCTTTCCACTACTAAGATGGATCCAAGAAGATCCATGTTGGAATTGATCTTCAGTAAGCTATGCTTTTAGTAAGAGGTGACTAACCAGATCCAGTAGTCTGGCTTGCTAACTTGGTTGATCCATGTCATTGTATCCCATTTCCAAAGATTGATGCTCATGCTGTTGATTACTGGATTGTCTGGTCCAGCCAAAATTACTTACAGAGCAGTGTTCATGAGTGTTCATTTTGACCAATCCACCAGGTTCCCCAGTGGTCAGATAGAAATCACCAACCTGCCTGTCCCAGTGTCTGACTGAATATTTCACAATGACTGTGTCTGAAGTTGTTATTTGTAACATATGACACTTGTTTGCTGTTTATTAATCTAATGTTTGTTATTATACAATGTTGATAATTTCAATACATGTTATAAGAAAAGTTAAATCTGAAACACATGTTTAATTTTATTCTGTGGGTCCTGTGAATTATCAGTGGGTCAGACTGACATCTGAAACTGTCGGGACCCAATATCCTGCTACTCTGAACCACCATTTGTGAACAATGACAGACTGCCACCATATAGCTGGAATACTGAAGCCTATCGTAAAGCTTAACTCACTCATTAAGATTGGGATCATGTCCATTACCCACCAACAGGGGTAATATACCCCACCCTGAGGGCCAGCTTAATCATGATAGTGTTTCTATGTGTCTCTTAGATATCAGGTTTCTTATCACAAGTATGAAGTACATAACTTAGCCTGACCTGAGGCTGCAAGTAGCCTCCAGATAATGAAGAGGGCTTTGTATTACCTGGTGTTGTGACCCGCACTATTGGTATTGATTATCCACTACTGATATAGATAATCTATGAACCTGTTTCCTGGCCAAGTTGACCAAATCTGTTTTCTTAGTGAACTGATAACCAGTGTTTAAGATCTGATATCACAGAATATGTTCTACAGCTAACATGGCCGAACCTACTTTGTGTTTAGCTAAAATAACTTTGATTTTTGTGGTGGGGTGGAGGGACAGGAGGTTAAAATGATAAACATGCTTGTGCTCTGATCCCTTCTACCAAAAAAAATAAGCCATTGTCCCAACAAGGATTCAACAGAATGACAATACTCACTTCTGATCACACTGTGCTGGCTTTTTGTCCATATTTCCCTTGAGAGACTCTGTCTCCTCTGAAACGTAAATGAACAAAATGTTAATCCTTTTACGCACCTATTTTAATTTCCCTTTATGTAATTAAATCTATGGCTCATGAAGGAGTGAGTGAGTGAGTGAGTGAGTGAGTGAGTGAGTGAGTTTAGTTTACGCAGCACTCAACAATATCCCAGCTACATGGCGGCGGTGTGTAAATAATCGAGACTGGATCAGACAATCCAGTGATTAACAACATGAGCATCGATCTGCGCATTTGGGGACCGATGACATGTGTCAACCAAGTCAGAAAGTCTGACCAACCAATCCCCTTAGTCGCATCTTACGACATGCATAGTTGCCTTTTATGGCAAGCATGGGTTGCTGAAGGCCTGTTCTACCCTGGGACCTTCACAGGTTCATGAAGAAGGAACATGTATGAAGTACAAATGAATGACAAGAGGTTTTAAGGATTAGAGAACTTTTTGTTGATATTGTTGTAAAAAACACAACAAAATACGTGATAACACCTCAACCTAGGAAAAATGTTCACTTTCAACAAAATAGTGATCACAGCCCAGTGATACAAATCTGAATTTATCCTAGAGTATGTATATAAGACAAGTGCTTGAAATTAAGCATTAAAATCAAAGGGTCTTTGTCCGAGCCCATATATCATAAAGAAGTGCACACCATTTAGGACGTGCTTGTACAGGAGGAAGATGCAAAGACACAAGGCCCTTCAATCTCTAACAGAATTCATAAATATCACGACTCCTGTGATTTTGTATGATTCTGCGAATTAGGGATATTATCTCATCTACAGGAACATTACTTATAAACGCAGATTACCTTTCAGTTTCTGGAGCTCTTCTTTAATCCCATTGAAGTCCTGTTCACATTTAGTCTGAAATCAGAATACCAGCCTAATGAGCAGGAACATGAGACTTCACACAGATGAGTGATGCTGACAGATCAGAGTTAGCAGTGCTCTGATTAACTGAAATGATCGCATATTGGTTGCAGCAGAGATCACATAATAGGGGGACGACACAAAAGCTAATGTGTGAAACCATAAGCGCTTTGGCTTGTACTGCACAGCCTACCCAGAAGCTGACTGAAATGTGTGTTCACTTCAGTCATCGATACGTGAAGTTTCATTACGGAGATAAGACTTAATTTTTCTCATTTATTCTCATGTATCAGTCTGAGTAAACTTAGTGTTATTCATTACACTCCAGCACGAGTGAGCGAGTGTCCAATCAAACGCGAGATGGTTAAACAGACAATGGCTACTACTTGGGGATCAGAGGGAATTACCAAACATTCATGTCACTGACACAGACCTCTCCACAAACAAAAGTCTGCATATAACACAGTTAATTGACCAGCAGTATATATCCTTGGGGTTTCTGTTGACATGGTTACCATTAGCTAATATTTCCATGAGATGACATCCTTGAATATTGCCAAAAACACTATTTTAAGCGACTGTTTACTCATCATTGTCATGGTTGAAACATGCACCATATGCATCAGCCGGAAGTGAACATATGCTAAATAGCATTCAGAATCGTTCGGGTACGAACCTTTTCGTAACAAAAAATTCCAGAGGTATGTGTGAATGTCCACTTTCGCGATTTGGTAACCTGATTGGTCAATCTCAAAGGTTACCTGATGCGACCTCCCATAAGGTTTTGTTAGACTCACTAGTGGAGTGTAAGGAAAAGTACTGAAGCTAAGTTTACTTAGACTGTCTCATACTTATATTTGCAAAAGTACACCTGAGGTTTATTAGGGGTGCTAAAGAATATACTTGTCTTTGTTTTTGGTGAATGCTGTCAAGTGTGATTGCTGCTATGTGCGTGCTAATTTGGGAATGTCTGCGCATCTAAAAAATGACGCTAACAGATACAGATAAGCTGCACGTCTGTGTAAATTAGGCAAATCTCTATGTGAAAACTCAATTCCTATTAGTCTATTGTGTATGAGTGCCCTTGAATTTTTGTAAATACTCAATAAATTTAATCTTAACTGTGTACAAACAAAATAGATAAAATAACTGAGGTATATTGAGAGGTTCTGTTTCAGCACAAGAACTTGGAAAATTTGAGTCTTTTTCATCATTTCTCAAATCCCAAATCAATATAAACACATAATTAAACATTAAACTTAATTACATATTTGGTAAAATTCCTAACTATGTTTGAGTGCGGTGGGTACAGTTTATTTGGTTACTCAAAGGAAATTTAGGATACCCAAATAGATGAACACAAGGAGGTACAGAACTCAGTGGCCCAAAGAGTTATCCATAGCTCTATGCTAACCAATTTTTTGGGATGATTGCTCTTTTAAAGTAATGAACAAAGTTTAACCAAAAAAACCAGCAAGATGCAAGATTCGAATCATTTGATTCACACTGGTTGGGTGAAGTGTACAATCCAATACCCACGCTTCAAACAGTTCAAAATTAACACTGAAGTGTTCCTTAAGATAAATACGTTGTTCACTGGTCCCCCAGGGCCCATGGGTTGATGTATCCCCAAACTTCTCAAGACAGTGACTGGGCACATGCCCTACTGATGAAACTGCTTGTTTTCTCCAACTGCATTATGCATATGTAATTCCCTGATACAATACGAGCAATACAATCATCGATATTACCATAACATTGAATTCTGCTTGTTCTGACCTATTGCAAAACTGCAATCCTTCAGAAGAGAGCTGTAATCTTTCTTACACAATTTCTTGATTTAATATCCATGAACAAATTATAAGAATATTGAACAAACCTTATGGATAACAACCTCAGCAAGAGTTCCTTCCAATCCCCCATATTCTTTCTTCCAACAGAGGCAATGCTAAGTGGATCAAGGCTATATATTGTATACTTAATTGTGGGGCTTTCAGTTATTTTTGTGAGTCCACTAGAAATTGTTGTGTTGGGTTTTGTTAATAATTCTAGTATGTATCTATACATAAATGTTATTTGAGGACAGGAGGGGGGAACAGGAGGAACTCTTACCAAAAGACCAACTCACCAATGCTGCCCCTTTGTTGTCAACTTCAGTGTTAGCATTCCTCAATTCATCTTCTTTTCGACCAAGTTCACTTTTAACTGATTCTACTGCTTTCAATTTTTCTTGCATCTCAGCCACCAAACCCGCATTTCGCTTCTCGAGAACACCAACTCTGTCAACCGAGGCCTCCTTTTGTTTGTCAGCTTCCATTTTTCGCGTTGACAGCATCCTAACTTCATCCTGTAGTGTCACGATTTGCAACGCTTGGTCACTGCTCGTGCTTGCAACACTCCAGTAACTGTACCCAAGGATACACATAACTACCAACAGGCCAATTAGGAGAAAAGATGGTGTACGACCTTGGGGTCTCATCGTTCCTCGACCGTTTGCTGTCATAATCTGTACACCAGAATTCGGACGTTTTTCGATCAAAACCGAAACACAAGTGTTGTTGCTGTGAACGTGTCAGCGAGAAATATAACAAGATTGCAGCGCCCTCAGTGGCCAACCCAGGGGAGGTAACTCTGAATCCACCATGTAATCACAACAACGAGTTGATACGTTGGACGCAACACATAAATAATTAGCTATTTTCGATAAGTATATTCGTCTTTGTTCTAATTGTGCAACAGTTTTCCAGAAGGAATCATACCAAATTATATTGTCGGCAAATAAGGGTCACATTCGTGTCATGTCTGGACATGCCTGATAGTTTTGTGAAATACGCGATTGGTGTGGAAGGACTTAAAGCAATTTTCATCCAAATAATATCTTAAGTATCTCGCATATCAAACTTCAATCCGTGGTTACTGGTGTTTCAGCAATTTACATTATATGAGTGACATTGTTGTTGTTGATCAACCGTTAACTGAACATATACTACTCAAAAAAGAAACGCATAGCTGAAAATTGTTATCAGTTTATACACTTAAAGGTCACATGCAACGTAAAACACAACTTTGCAGATTCTGGTACCTTTCGGTATGCACTTACCGAAACAAATCATAAAAAATGCCAATTCAACCTATAAAGTTGAAAAAAACGCGATGAAAAAAAAGCCCGCGAAATCGGAGTTCAAACGTTTTACAAAATTCCACCCAGCGCTGGGGGGAAAACTGGTTTCAACAACTGTGCTGCGCTGCGTCCATAACGCATGCGCAGTGAATAGGATCGCGGAGCTTGAAACAGTATGCATGCCCAGAGTCTGAGGTCGTGAGCAGTAGTCTAATCTTGTGTACACAAACAAGTAAATAATCTACTCGTTACGTAAAACAACTTGTTAATTGTGGTAAGCAGTCTCTGTCACAGAGAAAGCTCAGTGTCTGGTTTATTAACACCTATATGTCTGTCTGCCTGTCTGCTAAAGACAACATGCAATACACAGCTTCAATCATTGACCACGTGCAATTTGAACTTAACACCTATCAGACTATACGACATAAAGAAAACACGTTGATTTGTGACTCGTGCACCCGAGTCCCGTGTCTGCCACATTATGTAATTAGGCACGTGTGATACACATGACATGTTTTATGTCTGTGGGTTGCAAACAAACTACATTCATTGTTTTCGGATGACTGGATCTGACGGAAACTGGTGCAAACTCTTGTCAGTTTCAAGTCCTGCTTTGTACTTGGACGAATGACAGATTCCAGCCACGCAGTAGTTTACCATCTCTACTGAGATGAGTTTTTAGTGGATCGAGCGCAAATTCAGAGAACATGTATTTTCAAACCCAACATCTCTATATACATTCTTCATGGATAACGACTTCTTTTAGTGTTTGACAACAGTATATGAATCCATACTGAAACGACGAATCAAGTACACCAAAAGAAGTTGTTATCCATAAAAGAATCTTACTTTCTTGTGACTGGCTATACTTCTAAAATGCCCATCAAACGGATCATCTTTCTGTACAATGAACCCTCAGCATATCAGCAATTGAAACAGCCAATCGGAAGCCGTCGTTACACTTGAGTGCATATCCACCCGCTATGACTGGGTTCGGTCTTCCGAGGGCTTCGTTTCGGGGCAAGTAAGCCCAAGTACAAAATATTGCACTTTTGAATCGCGATTGTACGCTTATAATTTTGTTTATTTGTTTTTTTAAAAGCAGCAATGTATATTATATGTCATGAATAAGTGATAAATGTGTTTTAATTATCAATGATTTTTTGGTTGCATGTGACCTTTAAAGGTCACATGCAACGTAAAACACAACTTTGCAGATTCTGGTACCTTTTGGTATGCATTTACCGAAACAAATCATAAAAAATGCCAATTCAATCTATAAAGTTGAAAAAAAACGCGATGAAAAAAAAGCCCGCGAAATCGGAGTTCAAACGTTTCACTAAATTCCCCCCAGCGCTGGGGGGAAAACTGGTTTCAACAGCTGTGCTGCGCTGCGTCCATAACGCGTGCGCAGTGAATAGATTCGCGGAGCTTGAAACAGTATGCATACTGAGGTCGTGAGCAGTAGTCTAATCTTGGTTGTGTACACAAACAAGTAAATAATCTGCTCGTTATGTAAAAAAAACATGTTGATTGTGGTGAGCAGTCTCTGTCACAGAGAAAGCTCAGTGTCTGGTTTATTCACACCTATATGTCTGCCTGCCTGTCTGCTAAAGACAACACGCAATACACAGCTTCAATCATTGACCACGTGCAGTTTGAACTTAACACCTATCAGACTATACGACATAAAGAAAATAAGTTGATTTATGACTCGTGCACCCGAGTCCTGTCTATGCCACATTATGTAATTAGGCACGTGTGATACACATGACATGTTTTTATGTCTGTGGCTTGCAAACAAACTACATCCTTTTTTCTCGGATGACTGGATCTGACGGAAACTGGTGCAAACTCTTGTCAGTTTCAAGTCCTGCTTTGTACTTGGACGAATGACAGATTCCAGCCGCGCAGTAGTTTACTATCTCTACTGACATGATTTTTTTATTGGACCGAGCGCAAATTCAGAGAATATGTATTTTCCAAACCCAACATCTCTATATACATTCTTCATTGATAACAACTTCTTTTAGTGTATATGATTTTGTTTGACAACAGTATATGAATCCATACTGAAACGACGGATCAAGTACACTAAAAGAATTTGTTATCCATAAAGAATTTTACTTTCTGGTGACTGGCTATACTTCTAAAATGCCAATCAAACAGATCATCTTTCTCTACACACAATGAAACCTAGCATATCAGCAAATGAAACAGCCAATCGGAAGCCGTCGTTTCTTTTGAGTGCATATCCACCCGCTATGACTGGGTTCGGTCTCCCGAGGGCTTCGTTTCGGGGGAAGTAAGCCCAAGTACAAAATATTGCACTTTTGAATCGCGATTGTACGCTTATAATTGTGTTTATTTGTTTTTTTAAAAGCAGCAGTTATATTATATGTCATGAATAAGTGATAAATGTGTTTTAATTATGTTTGATTTTTTGGTTGCATGTGACCTTTAAGGTTCAGTAATACAGGGCAGTCATGAAGAAAACATGCATGAACATTATGATCCAATTCTGCAAGAAACTGCACGTCACAAATGACAATCAAGTGTTCCAAGGTCACGGTCGCAGAGCAGTCAGTATCTTGAGTGGCCACTGTTAGCATCCATGGTTGCTTGGCATAAGCGTCCCATAGACTGGACCAGATTCTGGATGAAGTTCCTGGGAATGAGTTGATACTCTTTCCCCCAAGGCCACAGACAGAGCAGGTGACGTCTATGGCTGGGGGGTTGCACTGTCGCACATGGCCATCCAATTCGTCCCACAAATGTTCAGTAGGGTTAAGATCCGGTGATGGCCAATCAAGAACCTGAACGTTGTTCTGGGCAAGGAAATCCCTGGTTATCCTTGCTGTGTGCGGGCAAGCGTTATCATGCTGAAAAATGACGTTCTGGTGGTTCATGAAAGGAAGGACAAGAGGCCTGATGATTTCATCACGGTAACGTCAAGCTGTCAAATTTCACTGGACCTGATTGAGATCTGTCCTGCCACTGTATGAGATGCCAGGACAAACCATGACACTTCCAGCATCAAATCTGTCCACTCCCTGTACACAAGTTGCAGCGTAGCGTCGATTTACAAGTGTTCGTTTGTCGGGACGTTGCAGTATGTAACGTCATGGGAGATGTTGGCGACACCACTGTCTTCATTGTTACCGATGTTGACGTGTAAGGACAGGTCCTCGCAAAAATCTTCTGGAACGAATACGTAAGCGTTTCCTGACAGTCTGATCAGAAATTGTTCTGAGCCCTGGCACTACCAATGCTGTGGAGGATGCTGTGGTGAACCTGTTCCGCAAATCTCGAAGCCGAAAAAAACCTGTCCTGAGAAGGCATGGTCACACGGGGTCGACCTGACCTGGAGCGCATTGACCCTTGCAGCTGGTAGCGATGCCAAAGTCTTGCTATGGTACTCTGTGACACATTCAGTGGCCTTGCAATCGCAGACTGAGACTCCCCAGCCTCCAAATGTCCAATCGCATTGTTTCGCTGATCCTCAGTAAGTCTAGGCCTGACTTTAACACCAAATGTAAGGTTGTCAACTGTCGCAAGAGCATTGAACTTCCACCCACCCATCCACCACCACCACCAAATGTTAATGTTAAATGTTATAATCCCTTCCGTTATATACATTACATCGTAAACCAAATAATCAGACGTAATGTTTCAGAACACACCGCTGTGTCACTTAAACAAGGATGAAGCTTTGTATTATTAGTTCTGTCTTGGGACTAAACGACACCGTTATTCACCATCTGGCACGTGGGATGAACATGCTGAAGAGCGAAAGAAACGCAACAAATGTCGCACTGAAAACATGTAGGGTCTGTCGAAGTTAATTATCATGATGTAGCGCACATGCTTTTGTTTCACTGTTTCAACTACTGTGCTTACCCCCTTGTAATACAAACCGATAGTTACGATTTGAATCTGTATGACCCATCAAAAGTTTAAATCATTCACTATGTGATGTTTAAATGTGTGGTTACATCGCAGATGAATTACTCCACTAACTTTGGGGAACCAGCTACAAGCCTTATGCAGATGAAATGCACAGGGATCATGCATCAAATTGCTGAGAAGCATGTGAAAATATTGTGCATGTGAAGAGCTTCGTTTGGGTGTAAAGTTTTGTTAAGAACTCGCTGATTAATGTTGAATATCTTTCGGCAAGATTCAGAGCTTAATCATGTATTTCCAATGTTAATTCTTCAGCAAGAAGATCGATGGGGTAGCCTAGTGCTTAAAGCGTTCACTAGTCACACCGCAGTCCCCGGTTCGATTTTCCCATCCGTGTGTGAAGCGCTTGAAATTGACATCCACCCGTGAAGGTCCCGTTTTAGAATAGGCGTTCAGTAACCCATGCTCGATAGTTAATACGTGATTGTGATGCTCATGTTGTTGATCACTGGGTTGTCTGGTCCAGACTCGGTTATTTACAAACCGCCGCCATATAGCTGTAACATAGCTGAGTGCGGCGTAACACTAAACTCACTGACTGACTGACTGGTATTGGCATCAAGGTATATACTGTCACTGACGAGGTTTTAGCACAGTTCTAAGTGTTACAAACCCTAAATTAAACTTGTGGGCATGGCTATTGTCTGCAAAACAGATCCTGAAACAACATACACAATGTAGCCCATGCTAACTGCAACAAATGTTTTAATTACAATACCTTCTAAAAATTTAGAAAGTGTCAATGTTCTCATTTTTTTTTGTATTTTATTAAGACAATTTTGGAACAGCTTGTTTTGTTTTTAGCACCACGTTCCTTCGGGAGAGTAGAATTTGGCGCAACACAGGTATTGTTCTGCAATAAGTACTCGTATAAATAGTGTTAGTGGGGATTTATTATTTTTTTTATTTTTCTGAGTCAATCAATTCCCTTCTTGGTATGGCGTTGAGCAAAAACAATCATGACTGTTACGCCATCTTCGCATCTTTCGAAACCTCATTGTCATCAGTGGGTCTCTTCGAAATCGATGAAACCAGTTGAATATGGCATACATTTTAGACGGAAGTTACTGTTTTCGTAAGTAGCGCAGTCACAAGTGAAACTCAATAAGTCACGAAAAGAGTGACGGATGGTACCTGAGGGGCGAGATACTCTTATACGTTGTTGCGAATATCTGGTGTCATCACCGATGCTCAAAGCATGTCGAAATCGTATAATACAGTTTTACAGTTTTCACCTCAGGATTTCACCACCACCGCCCCAATCATTCAAGAAAAATACTGTACATAATTAGAGTGAGTTAGTAAGATGGGGTTTACGCTGCTTTCAGCAATGTTCCAGCAATATGAAGACGGGAACACTAGAGATGTACCCGTGTGGAGATTTGAACCCTGGTCGTCGAAATCTTCAACCACTTGCCCAGCCCCTTCGCCCTACATATTTAGAAGTCAAGGTCACAAGAGGACACATGTAAAGATAGTAACAAATTAAGCACATGACACGAGTTACATATGTATATTTTCTAACACGGAGTGTATATTGTTTAAAGTCATTCACTGATGCTCCTGCTGCAAATCCGAGAAATCCACTGAAGTCGCTTGCCTACCGTCATGAATATGCAGCATGTCTGGTCAGGCTGGGGCCTTTTTATAAGCCTATCTACAGGATCTACATTTATCGTTGCTGTCCCTTTGCTTGCCCCTTTGCTGTTTCCATACTCCGGTCATATACCCCTGACAATCTGAGAATATTTGAGGCTGACAGTGGGATCGCATGTCCATGAAAAGACGGATTCAAACTGTTGCGACTTGAAAACAGAAACCTGCCACTGGTAGGCTCATCTTCCAAAAGTGGGTGAGGTTTAGTTTTACACGCGCTCAGATTATAACCCAGCTATATGACAGCCATCTCTACCATAATCAAGTGTGGACAATCCAGTGATCAACATAATGAGCATCGATGTGGGCAATTGGGAAGGGATGACAGGTGCCAACCATGTCAGCGCGTCTGACCACCCAGTGCAGATAGATGTGATAAGCATGATCAATATTCTAAAACAGACCTTCATGGGTTGGAAAGGGAGGAGATAATGAATTGTGAATCAAAGCCTATGTCTTGGAAGTGACATCTTTTGTGGGACAACTGCCACACTCATTTTGTGTACAGGAAAGACCCATGCATGAGAACATTAGACTGTAACCTCGAAAAGAAATCTCCTCAGTCACAATGCTCTGGAGGAAGGAAACTTCCCCTTTCTCTTTCATTGTCATGGACACTTTCTCAATCATATTTTTCTCAGACCGGAACAGGTTGGAACACGAAACCGGCCACAAATGTGCCAGAAGTTGCCTCTGTATGTAGATCTGATCTTAAACATGCATGATACCCATGAAGAACATGAGACAGTAACAGCTAATGAGATCAATTATGAAGAAAACAAAGCAAATGATATGCTATACATTTAATGACAAAAACAGAAGCAGAAACTGTAAAGCTGGAGAAAAGATGTCTTAAATTTGAAGGTTCAGAAATATACATAAATCATGAACATACATACATATATCATTAACAGGTCTACTCTAACCTGAGAAAAGAATTTTTTCACAGAGATCAGGCAACCTCCCTTGTCTCCAGTGACCTGAAAGCACAATTACTCTAGACATCTTCCTTTGTCTCCAGTGTGCCCAAAGCATACTTGTTCCAGACAACCTTGTGTAACTCCAGAGACCTCAAAGCATATTTATTCTGACAGCCCCCTTTGTCTACAATGACCATGGAGGAACCTAAAAGACTTTCATCTCAGTTGGCTTCACTGACAGCTTTTTCACACATCCTTCTTCTGAACTCAACAGATAACTTCTGACTGGAAACATTACTTTTTGCATATAGCAAGTGACCTTAGAATGAGATCCAACACCCAGAAGTGAAAAGTCTTTTATCAGTGTCTTTCAAATTAGACTCATTTTGTTCAAAGATTTCATTAAGTTCTAATGTTCTTTTTTAAAAATGAATCATCAAGTATCATGTTTAACACTTTATAATGATACAGGATGCAGTGTTGGGGAGAAGTCCTATTTGCTGTCTGGGTTGCTTGTAGAAAGGGCAAGGACCCAGAGCTGATAATGAGCCTTATCATGACTGAGACAACATCACCCAAACTCTCTCTGCTACATTTTCATCTTAATCTGTAAAGCATAATTCATTTACATAACACCTTGTATCCACCTGGCCAGTTGCACAATGGACCTCAAATCGTTATTACCCTTGATACTAACAGTGCACCATACAGTCTATACATCAAGTATGCTCAATGGGCTACACATTATTACCCTGACGGAATTGTACTTTCAAAACTGCTACTAAGCGCGATCATATTGGTCCATACATCCTGTTTTTCAGGTACCCATGTTATACAGCTGGGCGGACTGATTGCAATGTGGATGTAGTGCCTTACCCAGGGACACAACACGGTATAAGACCTAGGTAGCACATTTTGGTGTCTCCACCGGGATTCACACCTGGGCCTTCGGCGTGAAAGCCGAGCATGCTAACCACCACACCCCTCTGCTCCACTGGTTAAACCACTGGGGAAAGTTATGTCCATTGTTCTTGGAAGTGCTTTATCTGTATAACTTAGCATAACTGACCTAAGACTCTGATTAACTGACCTTGGACAGTTATTTCTATCTAAAAAACATAAAACTGTACTTATTTTGATAATCTTCACCATGCCTAATACATTACACATGTAATAAATACGTATTCCGTTGTAGTGTTAGCCCTTTAATACCCTCAATCCAGTATTTGTTATTTAAATGTTCTCTTCTCAAGCAAAGCATTCGCAGAGTTTATTTAAATAATTACTTTGTAAGGGTGATTAACCTATATACTATATATAACCCAATTTCCTTCCTTTTGTAATTCTTTG
The DNA here is from genome assembly GCF_037392515.1 of Haliotis asinina. Taxonomy (NCBI): domain Eukaryota; kingdom Metazoa; phylum Mollusca; class Gastropoda; order Lepetellida; family Haliotidae; genus Haliotis; species Haliotis asinina. Next base: position 70,710,010 of record NC_090282.1, on the reverse strand, counting down.
TCTTTTTGTACTGTAGAGTGCAATCTACTCAAATCTTTAAATGTAGTACTATATATCTAAGGAACACAAGTTTGTTACTACTACAGAGTCCATGAGTGAATTTAGTTTTACGCTGCACTCAGCAATATTCCGGCTATATGGTGGCGGTGTGTAAATAATCGAGTCTGGACCACACAATCCAGTGATCAAGAACATAAGAATCGATCTGCGCAATTGGGAACCGATGACATGTGTCAACCAAGTCAGCGAGTCTGATCTCTTGATCCCGTTAGTCACCTTTTACGGCATGCATGGGTTGCTGAAGGCCCATTCATCCCTGACCTTCACAGGCTGCAGAGTCAATAATAGTTGCTAAATGTATAACTATAATTAAAATGAGTGAGTTTAGTTTTTACGCCACACTCAGCAATATTCCAGCTATATGGCGGCGGTGTGTAAATAATCAAGTCTGGACCAGACAATCCAGTGACCAACAACATGAGCATCGATCCGCACAATTGGGAACCTTGCAATGACTTGTGTCAACTAAGTCAGCGAGTCTGACCACCCGCTCCCGATAGTCGCATCTTACGACAAGCATAGTTGCCTTTAATGGCAAGCATGGGTTGCTGAAGGCCTATTCTAACCCAGGACCTTCAGGGATAAATATGATTAAATATTTAAATTTTCCTCTGTCTTGTTTGCTTTCTTTCTTGTATTTGTTCACATCAAAATATAAAAGGTTTGTGTAGGATGCTGTACAGTGTGGTCAAGATTAGGTAATGTCTCACAAACTTTGGGAAAAAGGATTGCCCAGTTTGCTCCATTACCAACTTGAAAAAAATAACCCTGTTGTTGAGCATGACATATTTTAAATTAACCACCACTAACTCATGCAATAGTTAAAGTCTTTCGCTTGTTAATTTTTCTCTATATGACCAATACTATAGCCCGTCTCACAGTACTTGAATTACATCATTTTCACTATAACCTAGCCCTCCCTGCCATGCCGTTCAGGAACCTACACCTCACTGTAGCTACTTTTCAAGTTCAATCTGATCAATCCTTAATATCAAAATGATTTTCAGAAACTAATGTTAGACTATTTATTACAGAAAGTGTTGGTCTACCCGTAATATTATTTTCACGTTCATGTTCTGACCTATTGACTTTCAAACATACGATGTCCAATGCACGTGTGCCTGTGAGCAGTACAGCTGAACCTACATACCCAGACCTCAACTTGATTCGATTTTCGATATTGGACCCTCAATTTGATAATATTTTATCGAGTCTCCATACAAGTAAATACGTAAGATTTACTTTAACTTGCAGAGTCATCACTTTTAGGGTGAGATATGTCACCAACTTGGTGATGTCTGATACCAACAATTCTCATTGGATATTTAGCCCATTTCGCATTTCACCTTATTTCAATGCTCGAGGCTGCTAGAGTTAAGTCAAAATAATGTTCTGGCTGTAAGGAAATAATTTCAATAGGTACTAAAATATTGACTCGAAATAGTGATAACGGTTATCAAAAATCGAAAATGAAGTGCCAGATTCTATATTTGATGAATAAAATCGAATCACTGAAGCCCTTCTAAAGAACACAATAACCTTAAGCTGAGCTGTAATAATGCACACAGCAACATCATCAAAACAAAGATTGTGAAATAGATTGTGATCAACCCATGGAAATGCGCATTAGAATGTGGTCTTCAGTAACCATTTCATGTCGTAAGAGGCAACTTCATGGGATTGGTTGGTCAGGCTTCCTGACCTGGTCAACACGACATCATATCCCAAAAGAGTAGAATGATACTCACGATGTTGATCACTGGACTGTCTGGTCCAGATACCAATATTTCCAGACAGCTGTCACAGAGCTGGAATACTGCTGAGTGAGGTGTTAAACAGGAAACCAACCAACACTACACAGCATACAGAGCGCACTGGTACTGTTTTATCCTCAAGATGCTGAACGCCAGACTGGGCATCAAGCACTAAACTTAACACCCTTTTATGTCACTACCAGGGATTGCAACATCAACTTTCTTCACTCCATACAGATGTTCGATCCACTAAACTACAGTGGCGAAGACAACCCAAAGATTATCATGAGGATGAACCTCAGATAAAACACTGTTGACCACAGGGTGCATTAACATCGAAGGATACAGGCAACTGAGGTAAAACTTACAACCACTAAGCTAGACATGATCTTTCATATTCTGAGCCTGATCTACTCTAATCTATTTGGGGTGAATATGCAGGACATATTTAAGTTGTAGATGATATTTGACACAAGGAACCTTGTCAAAATTTAAAGACCCTGACTCAACAGTATTGTATGCCCCCTACCAAAACTAATGCTATTGTTTAACCTCACACTCAAGAATACCCCTGTTATATTTCACTTGTTTGTAAATCAAATTTAGAGTGAGTGAGAGAGTTTAGTTTTTCCACAGCATTCATCAATATTCCAATTGTATGGTAGCAGTCTGTAAATAATCAAATCTGGACCAGACAATACAGTGATCAACAGCATGAGCATGATCAGTGCAACTTGGAACCAATCACGTGGGTCAACAAAGTCAGTGACACTGACCACCCATCATGTTGCTCGTCTGTTACAAGATGCATGTGTTGCTAAAGATCAATTCTACCCTGGATCTTCATGGGTCTCAAATTTGGATCAGACAAGTGAATCACTGAATGAGATGAGTATAGCCATCAATCTACGCAACTGGGGCACAATGACCTGCATGAGTCAGAACCCCTTGAGTGTGTTAGTCAGCTATTTTGACGTGCATTTGATCTGTAAACATTGTAAAGAAGTACACTTGGAACCTGAATCTATTTTTAATGTTTATTCCACATTTCACAGTCAATAAATTTTATTCAATGCTAATATACAACCACTCATTGAGCTTGTTGTACACTCTCTCTGAAACGCAAATGGTACTCATATTATTGACAGAGTTGCCATAGTTACTGAAATTTATTTTAAAAAAAGCAAGCTACAATAACTGTTATCGACAGAAAATATGGATCATGCCGTAATCCACTTCTGATTTCAATAAATAGTGTTTACTGTATAACGATGACTTCTTTCCAGCATCAACTAAACAATCATCCCAATCTTCTCTTTCTAGTTAGCCAAGCATTTCCTTCTATTCTGTGACTTCTTGGTCTTTCAAAATTGAAGCCTGGAATTTTAATGTCCAGTGAAGGCAACACTTTTGTTATCACACCAGTAAGGGCAGTCAGTTTATTTTCTCTAATTGTGTATCGATGTCCTACGGAGAATACCATTGGCTTTCTCAATAGCACAGTTGCTGTTACAGTGTCTCCTCCCATCACCATATCCCTGCCTTCAGGGAGCTTCACCATTGCGGAAATGTTCCACATGTTGCAAAACAACATTTGAATATATTTGTCTGTCAAAGGTTTTGACCGACCACCTTCATTCTTTGTTAAGACGTAAAGCTGAGTCTCAAAGGTATCTCTCTGTTCAAACAGATCAGGATGACAAAAAAACATTCCTCTTTGAACAAATTCTGATTTCACTCCTCTCAAAAGAATGCCAACATTTTCACCCGCAGTACATTGAGGAACTGATTTATTGAAAACCTGGATATCAGATGCTGCTGTTTTAAGAGCATTTCCAAATCCAAGAATATCGGCACTATCACCTCTTTTAATAACACCCTGTTGTACTGTTCCAATGACAACAGTTCCTCTACCACGAACAGAAATTGCTCCTTCTATCGGCATATAAAACGGGCCAGATGTGTCTCGATCAGGGATCTGCACATGCTGATCTATGCTTTTCAACAAGCTGTGAATTGAGTCCTCACCAATGCTTGGATCACCCCCATGTAAAGCTTTAAGAGCTGATCCAGCGATAACAGGAGTGGTATCTCCATTGTATCCATATTCAGTCAATAGCTCTCGAATTTCTAATTCTACAAGCTCGACAAGTTCTGTATCTACCATATCTGTTTTGTTGATATATACAACAACATTCTTTATACCAATCTGTCGAGCCAGAAGTAAGTGTTCTCTTGTCTGTGGCATAGTGCCATCTGTAGCTGCCACAACTAATATTGCTCCATCCATTTGCGAGGCTCCTGTAATCATGTTTTTCACATAATCAAGATGTCCCGGACAGTCCGTATGCGCATAGTGTCTGTTGTCAGTTTCATATTCAACGTGAGTAGAATTAATTGTTATTCCACGGAGCTTTTCTTGGGGCGCTCTGTCAATTTCATCATATTTGATAAATCGGGTTCTGCTCCCAGATTTACTTGCAAGTACTTTAGTAATTGCCGCTGTCAAAGTGGTTTTACCATGATCAACGTGCCCTATCGTTCCAATGTTACAATGAGGTTTATCAGCAGTGCTAGTCGGTGATGTATTTGTGCAAAAAAGCTTTTGGACATTCCAACTGAGTTTAACCTGGGTCTCACTCAGCAGCATCCTGGTAGAAAGCTGATTAAAACGCCATGGCACACGCCACAGGTACTGGAACATGTGCGCGGCCATGTTTATCCTCATTGACCTTGACCCTGCGTAATAATAATCTTGACGTTTAAGCGGCCATTAAGAACCACTATACCTTCCTGATTTTTTACCGATTTTGGCAAAAAGAAATACATTTACACTTGTATGTTCCCAGTGTTAAGCTGATACGTTTCTGAAAAAAAAGAATTTGTAGAACTATGTTTGCGTGTTGATATTTCTTGTCATGTGTTATAAGGCACTTCCGGTATTGGATTGCACAACTTCCTTCAACTGATAAGTCAACAATAGGGTGATATTTTCCCCTGTGGTGCAATACCAGCTTGGACTATAAATACCGTCGTTTTCAGTGCTCATTGCTCCGTGCCTCTTACTCCCATTTGCAGGAGTGAGGAAGTCTCGTTCTTTAGGGAGAATTTAATTTTTGTCGTTATTTTAGGCTTTGTTTGCACTTAGGCCTTGACCTAGTGAGCAAGTCAGATTGAACTGTCACCTGACAAACGAGTAATTCTTTTCGCCAACTTTTTTGCGGACTTACCACAGGTAACTGTGTTGCCGAAGCCTTCAAAGAGGAGAGGTAACTTCATCACGTTCAAGTCCACAAGTTCAGAGGAGTTGGAAACAAAGGTCAATCTGTTCAAGCAACAGTCTGAAGAAGGTTCAGTTTATCAGGTTATGTCATTTGTATCAGGACAATTGTGTAGATTTTATTCAAGAGGAAAGGTATGTCGATACGGTGACGCTTGTCGATATCAACACACAGTAAGAAACTTATCAACTTCTACTGATCATCTACCAGGTGGACAACTTGTTGAAGAATCCCCTCCATCACTTCTGAACCCAAACAAAGAAGTAAATCCCAAGATCACTACTGAAGGTAAATATGAAGGCCTAAATCAGGAAAACTGTGATCAGATTGTTTCTCAGGCAAGCAACATTTCAAGTGAAAATACCACAAGTATCAAAATATGCAGCTTTTTTGCTAAGCGCAAGTGGTGCAGTTTTGGTAGTAAGTGTCGTTTTCTCCATGAAATTCCTGACTCTCAGAATGCAGTAAATCAAGCATCTTCACCTGCTCCTATAACATTCACTGAAGATTCATTATCAGTTCGACAACAAGACAATCACGATGATTTTCAAGCAGTAGATGGAAAACTAGCACCTGGAACTTTTTCTCAGGATGGCAAGAGTAATGAAAGAAAAATTTGTAATTTCTTTGCTAGAACTGGACGTTGTCTCTATGGGCAACGATGCCATTTCAGACATGATAGAACCCGACGGAAGGTTGTTAAACCTTCAGAAAATATCGACCAAGAAACTAAGAGAGAGACAGTGCAGGCTCCAGAGAAGTCTGAGAAAGCGGCTAATCAGCCTGAAGCAACTAAAAAAGACAAGAGACTTTGTCCTTATTTCAAGAAAGGGTACTGCAAATGGGGAGAGAGATGTCGGTTTTGGCATCCCGTGGACATGATGAATGATTTGACTGAAAATTTTAATGAGTCAGTTGAAATTCAAGAAACGCCTAATCATGGTGTTGAATCTATTAATGGGTCTGAAGCCAAACAACAGACAGACTCTGGTCGAAGACTGCAGACCTTCCCCAACAGGCCTCCTGTAAGGCCCCCAAATCAGAAAATCCTCTTGAAGAGAGAGACTGCCTCACAAGAAGAATTGGATAAGCTGAGGAAAACAGAGATTGAGCAGCTGCAAAAAAGATTTCCCAAAGACAGGTGCAAAGTCATTAAAGAAGGTCCTGACACGTTTCAGTGTAATGTCAACTTCCATCCAAGTGACCCAGATTGGGTAAGTAGTTAAACGAAATGCAGTGTTCTCGAATATTTTGAAAAAAACCCCAGTCATCAACTATGTTAAATTAATGTACTGGCCTATCAAACTACAAGTTTCAAAGTATATTGTTCCTATTTCTGAAGATTAACGTTTCACCAACGTGATCAGTTTATTGTATTTACTCATGTTTATTCCTTCTTTTGGTTAATGATAGCAATTTCCTTTATTCCTGTTACTTCTTTTTTGCAGCCATATGATGTCAAGAACTTTGAACTTGAATTTACTATCCCTTCATCCTACCCCCAGGAGGTATGTTGCAACTTATATATCCATTAGCAAAATATGCTTTGTGTTCCTTGTCGAATTTAAGAAAAAAATTAGATTGTTTGTTGAGAAGTTTTTAACGTTATTATATTTGTTTTAAGACCTTTCAGTAGAATTTTCTTATTAAATTTGACATGAGCTATGATTGAAGACCATGTGTATAGCAGGTAAAACAATACAACTGATGTGCAGATTTTGTTTCAACATCCTCATCATGAACTGTAGAAGTTGGGTAATGCAATTATGATTCGGCATATTCTTCAGATGTTGAGTATCTCTGTGCCAGAAGATCAGGATTTGCCTGCTACAGTGAGAAGGTACACAATGTTTTATAGTTAACTCGCTGACAAAACTTACTGGAACAGTTAAGACATGAAATGATGAAGAAATGAAGTAGCATCAGTACTAAGAATCAGGTTGGGTAGTTTGAAGTTTTGGTTTTACTGACATATCTCATGATAATTTAAGATTACCAAAAGTGTGTAGACAACAGTTGTATCCCATAAATATGATGAACACAATATCATAAAATCAATAATTATGTTTGAAGTACAGTCATGAAATAAAAAGTTTTAAGCTGTGAAATTTGTTGATTATTGTGGTGAGCATGATCTCTAATTTTCACAGATACCTGAACAGTTGTGTTGCTGACTGGGTGAAGGAGAAAAGGGACAGTCTGGAATCACAAGGAAATTATGAGATTATCTTCAGACCATTTCTCCGATGGTTTGACAAGAGCCTTGAAGCAAACGTTACTGAAGCTCTGAGACAGGTAAATCATGCACTGCTACACTTTTAACATGGACATATGGAGACTTGTGTGAGGCTGTGATACAGTAACTGATAATATACAGCAATTACAGTAGTCTTACAGCAATATACAGCAATCCTCGTATATTACGAATAAGACTTGTATTGCATGAAGCCGTGGGGAGGACAGTAAAGTGTATATCAATATCATTGCAAATGTTTATGTGTAACCAGGTTGACATAGCATGATCGAACCATTAATATATAGATACCTAATACCACTGACAGTGGTCAGTGTCAAAGTAACCAACCAGACTAAAGTTCCACTCTTTCTGTTTTCTAAATGTATGATGGGTACAACATGTGGAGTGGTGTATAACAATACTTTCTCACTCTAAAATGTATGATGGTATATTTATTTAGTAGTCTAGTAGCCTAGTAGGTAAATCATTTGGTTTTCTTTCTGAAGACCAGGATTTGTTTCCAAACATGCTGCCAAACAGGTTGTTTCTGATGTATTCTGGAAAAGTGGTGTCAGTGAAACTAATTTCTTCAGCTCACTTATTTCATCATCCATTTGACTTCAGGGATTCAGGGAGGGTCTCCTTTTTGTTTACAGATGAAAAGAGAAATCGTGGCTAAAGCAGCTGGCTTTGAGTTCATTAGTGCTACAGAGCTGCAGGAAAAGTACAAGACATCGGAAAATAACGATGACTCTGAACTGACCAGCTCTGAGGAGGGATCAGAGGAGTTCAGTGACGCTGATCCAGAGGAAACTGTTTCGGACGAGGACAGTGAACCCACAACTGTCTCCAACAATGCTGACCGTAGTGTGGACACAGAGAAGAAAGGAACGCAGATCAGTTTGAAAAATTTGCAGTTGCGAGAAGGAGCATCCACCTTGATATATGACAAGATTCACATAAACATTCAGTGTGGACGATGTAAAAACCACACTGACTTCAACACTCCTCCACATAGAGTCAACTCGGTGTCTTGCAGCAAATGCAACCAGACACAGCTGCTTACCTTCAGACCAGTACTCATGCACCAGTTCTCATCAATCATGGGCTACCTTGACCTTGAAAACTGCACAGCCTTTGACGTTGTGTTACAAGAGTGTGTGGGAAGGGTTGGTTGTGACAACTGCTCCAAAGAGTCAAAGATTGATGTAAGCCATCTACTTTGTCTACTTTATATATATAATGCTTTATGATAGTTATAGTGTTTATTTTCTCTATCTAGGTATTGACTGTTGATTAACGTGGGGGCAATGGGGTAGCCTAGTGGTAAAAGCATTCGCTTGTTGTGCCTAAGACCGAGGATCGATACCCCACATGGATACAATGTATGAAGCCCATTTCTGCTGTACCCCACCATGAATATTATTGGAATATTGCTAAAAGCAGTGTAAAACCATATTCGCTCACTCTATTCCCTGCCCTGCTTGATTAATTCAGACCTCCTTATATTCCTTTGACTGTATGGCGATATGTATCATAAGTCTGGAAAGGGGGAGTAGTATTATAGGCATGTTTTTGTTGTATTCAGCCTGTCTTTCTGTAACTGGTAAACTCACCCTGCTCAGTTTTGAGTGATACATGAGTCTAGTATTTGTTTCTTGTACCCAAAACAGGGATTTCTGCCTTAATGTGAGCCATGTATTTGGAAAAAACCCACATTCTCATGATGATTGTCATCACTGAATCAGTATCTTTTAATCGTTAGTAAATTTTGACTAATTTCAGAATTTTTTCCTAAATTCTAGGGTCTGGCTCCTGGTCAGGTGTCCAACACCTGGTGTCGTCACTGTCATCAGAAGTTGAAGATTGCTGCTGACTCAGTACAGTTTTTACAACTGCAGCCGTCTGGTGTCGTGACAGGTAGGTTGGACTAGGAATATATACATAAGTCCTTCAGTTCAGTATATTTTATGTTAACTCCGCACTCAGCAATTTGGCAGCGGTCAGTAAATAGTCAAGTTTGGACCATACAATCCAATGATCAACTATCTGAGCATCAATCTACACAATATGATGACATAAGTCATCCAACTCAATGAGCCTGACTACCAGATCCTGTTAGTCACCTCCTTCAACAAGCATGGTTAGACTTGAGGTAATTAGGGTGCCCACAAATACGAAAAGGTCCAAAAAATTAGCATAGTTCGAAAGTTCCAGAATTATCATGATTTCATCTTGAATATTTTGGCCTACTAACAAGTAAATTATGTTTGGTCACAGAGTAAGCTTAGGGGTCATCTTGTTTATTTTATTTATATTCCTTCTTTTTGACTTGAGAAAAACCATCATTGCTCAAACCCAGAAAATTAGAGATCCTCACACATTTTCCTCTAACCTATGTGTCAATATTTCAGACTCCAAACAGAAAGTTCATGAGGTTGCTGTTAAGAAACGACGGGTTCCAAAGGACCCTGCAATCCAAGAGGGAAAACCACTGCCAGCCAATGGTACCTGTAAACACTACAAGAAGAGTTACCGCTGGTTCAGGTGAGACATCACTGTCAGGTGGAATAAACATTGTTGTTGCAGCTGTAAGACTGTTGACCTCGCATAGGTTTATAATGATTTGATGGAAATACAAACTGTTTTGGTCTGAGCCACTTGCTGTATATTTTAGATGAAATGTGTGAATGAATTATGGTTATAAAGGCCTAAAATTTGTGGTCCAACTGAGTTCATAATAACTGCAGACTACAGAAACATAATTTAATAATCCACACATAAATATCTTATTCAATAAAAGTGAACATTCTACTTAAGTACATGACTTAAGTGCAGTCATATTGAGTATGTAATGCTGTACCAGCTAGGTTCTAACCCCTCCTGACCACCTACCTGGTGTATTTCAGGTTCCCATGCTGTGGTATGGTTTACCCATGCGATGTGTGTCACGATGAGCAGTCCGACGGTCATGAGATGGTGTTTGCCAACAGAGTCATCTGTGGCTTCTGCTGCAAGGAACAGGTGAATTTTCATGTCACTATGAGATATTGACCTGGATGAAAAACTAGTACATAGTGATATTTAGCAATACCGACCATCTGATTTCCTAATCATAACTTCAAAACTGTTGTATATGACTTGTTGAATTTTTGCAGCTAATACCAGGTTTGTGTTTGTGTTAGCAGTTTCTCATGACTTAGGCATTTTGTGTTCATTTTAAGAAATATATTTTCGGACCTGAACTGAAAATGAAGGTTGCTCTTGTTTCCTGATTAGTACTCAAAAAAAGATCAGGTTTACTGGCGAACTGGTGCTTTTTGATGATCTGTGCATCTTATTGTTTCATTTTTAATGTTTTCATAGCTCCAAATCCATTACAGGAATCTCAGTGAAACTTCTATACTGATCAACGTATATGGGAACTGGTGTCTTTTTATGATGTGAATAAGCTTTTTGTGACGTAACATATCTGTAATTATTTCTCCATTCAGGTGTATGCCCCAGACCGACCATGTACAACTTGCCAGCAGATGTTGACACGAGGGAAGTCATCACACTGGGAGGGAGGACTAGGTTGTCGAAACAAGGTCAAGATGAGCAAGTAAGGGAGCTGAATTCCTGCCACAGATAGAAATATATATGAATCGTGTCATTAACTAACAGGAACAATTTGCACTGTTTGAACATTGGAGGTTTCAGATGAGTGGAAGATGGGGGAGGTAGGGGTTGTTTGATGCCAAGGGATGTAACTCTGATCAGTCATCTGAAAAGGCATACTTTAGGTTTAGTGTTTATGGAGGGATTTTGAAGTAGGTTTTGTTATAAATGATCAGTTTTATAGGCATTATGTAGTATACTATTTAAGAACTTACTCGTTAATGGGTGAAATTCATTTGTAATCTGTCAATAGTTAGTCCATTTTCAAACAGTAGGTGTCTTCACTCATCAGGTATTGTACAATCTGATTATACTTTTATATAAATAGTCAAATTACTGAAATAATTGATGATTACCATCTTTTCTGACAGGAATGACAGCCAGAAATACAGTAATATGAACAAGACAATATCCAAACAAGCTCAGAAGCTGAAGGAGAGCAGGCAGAAGAAGGGAACCAAATCTCGACATGGCTAGCAACACTTAAGTGTTCTTGCAGCTTTATCAGCCTGCTCAGCTGTAACCATGTTTGGAAGACATTTCCACATCATAAGCAATGATGTGCGTGCACTTAGCTGCAAACTGCAAGCATATAGAGGCAGTTAGATTTGAATCCAAGTTTACCTATGAAGTTTTTTACTTACTTGTTTGAAAGAAATTTTGTCATAATTGTAATGATGTTTTATACCTTTATAAGAACTTGATTATTAATATTCTCAATATTTGGCATATGAATCACTCATCAGCTTAAAAGGTGACTTTGGCTTCTAAAAATTATCGTAAAATTACGATTTTTCGATTGTTCAGATGGAAACAGTTTTGACCAAGCCATAGAATATTTTGCATGAAACTATGTATGTGTGGTTACCACAGCTCAACTATTGCTTTTTCTTTCTCGAAAATTCTTTGCTTCTACAGTAGTATTTCCATGGGAACAATAAGGCCTGATTTAGTTTTGTGAGTTAAAAACACTCTAAGGTAGATCCTAGGGTACTCATTAACCTAGACGAATAAACTATGCAGATAGTCATTTTGGCACATCTGTAAATAAAGTATGTAGCTTTTATTAGTTGGTCAGTTTGTTGTTATTGCACTAACATTTCACCAGTGGAGTGGTGGGTAACGAGTGAGTGATTCTTGCTGTAAAGAGGTAAAGACAGATGTGGCAACTTGCAATGTGCATTATTTCATACTATAGGACATTATATAGTGCACATATCCATGCAACTATTACATGCTCAAGACGCTGGTATTTTTCTCTTGATTACTGGATGTCAATCTTTAATGGCAACGTTGTTATATATCAGTTTCAACTCCCTGGGGACCATACAACTTGCAGACACTCGGCACACTGAGTTTCCCTTCCTTACGAAGGAACCCATTCATATCTGGGTGGACTGGGGCACATACTTTGTCCATGTTTACTGCACGAGGCTGTACCCTCAACTACGTGTTTGACATAACCGATTCATGGGTTCTTTTAAATGCACCGGGTTGTATACTGTGTACTAGGGGTTTTGACAGTACTGTAAGAGTCTGCACCTAAAGTTGACTCCAAGGCTTTTACACCCACCCTGGAGGGCTCAATCCTGGAACCTAAAGCTCGCTGGATCACTGCCCTGGTGCCTCAGACAGCTCATCCACCATGCCCCCAAAAGGATGTATTGTCCTGTAGCAGAGACAACTTTTATTGACCCTTGGGGTACTCAAGGTATTCACTCTGTCACAGAATGTTACCAAGATAGATGACAGTTGCGTGGTAGCCATCAGAATGTATGTACAACCCCAACACATCCAGCAGCTGGCACTGGTAACTGGTAACCTCAAGCTGTGAGTTTGGCGCCCTTACTACCAGTTACTTGAAGTCACATATGGTAATAAAAGGAAATACTAGTATATTTAGGAGATAAACATCATGCGGTGGCCAATTTCAGGGTGTTACGGAGTATTTGAAGCATGGGAACACATTTGGAACCGACTGCGTCAGCTGTTTCTACCTATTAATATGTAGCGAACAGGCCTGCAGTTTCTGGGAATCAAATCCTATTTGATCGTGTTTTTCAACCAATCAGATTACAGAACACACTGACTTTTGGTTTACAATTGTGTAAACGGTCCTGTGAAGATCAGTACTAGAACTGATCCTCAGTAACCCATGCTTCTTGTAAGAGGTGGCTAATGAGATAGGGTGTTCAGGCGCTGACATGTCATCACATGCCCATCGTATATATCAATGCTCGTGCTATTGATCACTGGATTCTTTGGTCCAGACTCAATTATTTACAGACTAAGTATGTCATGAGTCACTGATGTGAATATTCTGGAACCCAAAGGATGTTCCTGATTCTACTAGAGAAGAAAAACATAATATGAGGCATATTTAATATTTAAGTGGATGTCAATACGCAGCATGAATTACTTGCAGAGTTTCACTTACCAAATATATAATGTATATTTCTCAAGACAAATAATAATAAAAAATAAAAATTTCATATGACTATACATGTAGTTCATCTGTAATGATTTGAGACACTAAAGTGAGCGAGTGAGTTTGGTTTTATGCCACACTCAGAAGAATTTCAGCTATATGGTGGCAGTCTGTAAATAACTTGAGTCTAGACCAGACAAGACCCGTGAAGGTCCCGGGGTAGAATAGGCCTTCAGCAACCCATGCTTGCCATAAAAGACGACTCAGCTTGTCGTAAGAGGCGACTAACGGGATCGGGTGGTCAGGCTCGCTGACTTGGTTGACGCGTGTCATCGGTTCCCAATTGCGCGGATCGATGCTCATGTTGTTGATCACTGGATTGTCTGGTCCAGACTCGATTATTTACAGACCGCCGCCATATAGCTGTAATATTGCTGAGTGCGGCGTAAAACTAAACTCACTCACTCACTAGACCAGACAAATCCTGTGACCAAAAGCCAGAGCACCGACCTATGCAATTAGGACATGATGAGAAAGAGAAAAGTTATGAACAAAATTTTGTTTTTCATCTTCAGTGGACAAGTACATAAAATTTGTTCCCAATAATACAATAAGTTGGAAGTTCTGCTCAAGATGTGGAACCCATGGATATCGTAGCTCTGTTAAATTCGTTACCAGACTTCTAATTAATCCTGAACCCTGGGTCGTCACAATGGCACTACAAATTGACCAAGCTGACACAACTCATAAAGATCATCATTTAATATACATTCTGTACATCAGCTGAAATTTTAAACACCTTTCAATTTACAATGATAAATGTACATGACAGGTCCTCTACAGCGAGTCTGGTGACACAGAATATACACACGCAATCCACCAATATATACAATCAGGATGGTTGTCTAGAACAGAGGTCCACACAGAAACAACTGATGTATATACATTCATCTCAGTACAAAACACGTCATGAAAGCACAACCATATTGAAAAACAAAATATCATTAACAATATTCACTGTAAAACTGACTACATATTCTGTGTATAAAAGATGGCGCAGACATGTCAATGTACAAAATCTCTATAAGTTAGGTTTGTCCCAACTTCGAACAGCTTTTCAATTAAATCGAGGTGAAAACATCCCTAAATGTCTTGGAAATTGTTTACAAACAAGGATCAATGAAAGGTTTGCACCCACAGATGCTGTCCCATCTAAAGGATGCAAGCCTGGACAGTGATTCACCGTCTTGATACTGATCGAGTTTATTGTTCATCATTGATAAACCACAGCACCTAATGCCATAACCTAAACAGTCCACACTGAATGTGAACGACAAAACTTCAACTGAAGGAAAAGTTATATGATGGAATCAGAAGTTACTTAGCAGATTTCTGTGGGAGGCAACACAAGACACTTTAGCAGCAAACTATTAGCACCTGGGAAATACTTACAACATACTGAAACTAGACTGTATTAATCTTACAACACAAATCTGATGTTAAATTAACATATTTCAATACATGTTGATGAATGTTTCAGCCCTTTGGCTTTAAGTGTAGCTGCAGTTAGTTGGGGATATTCCATTTTGCGAGCTTACCACTAGCCAATGCCAATGCTTTATGGGAAAAAGTAATACATTTCCATACAGGCTAAACATTTCCAAAGGAATGGCATAAATTGACACATTTTCCCTTAATTTCTCAGTTTCTTCTTTGGCTTATCATTTGCATTTTATCAATCATGTAAATCCAAGATCCCCTACTTGTTTTGAATGGTATAGGTTGCAGTTGGCCATTCTCCAAAACAGGGCATGATACAAGTGTGTTTTTAACATAAACCCATAAGAAAATACAATGTATTACACTGAAAAGTGCATTAGTGTCTGTTATGATGAGATCATGTTAATTTACCAGTGCTTATCAAAATAATAACTGATAACATAGGATAAAACAAAATGTGCTTTTTCAATAAATTAATGAGAAGAAATGATTTTATAGCATGAACTGATAGGTGTTTTACACTTAATAATATTTAATGTTTATTTTATGATGTAATAATCAAGTCATGCAGGTAACACATTAAACACAAACACAGGTGCAAAGAAAGTGAGGCTCAGAATCAAAGAAATCTAAACTTGTACCCAAAGTAACGATGCACTGAATCTTAGTGATACAGATTGGTTGGTTGGTTTGTTGTCCAACGTCAAACTCAGCAATATTCCAGCCATATGGCATTGGTCTGTAAATAAAGGAGTCCGGACCTGACAATCCAGTATCAACACCAAGAGCATTGCTCTACACAATTTGGAGACAATGATTTGTGTCAACCATGTCAGCCAGGCCCATAGTGACACAGAGCTCATGGTGGCAAATATATACTGAAAATATTTTACAGTGTGCAGTTCAGTTCTTCTGAAACTTTAAACAGAGAGAAATTTGTAGGCTATGATCCTATCAATTAAGTTACTACGTCACTGAAGTGAATTCAGCACAGGAAAATGTCTCCTGCAAGCTCCATCCCGGCTGGAACTTGAGTATTGCCTCACGTGTTTACATTCCTTTCATGTCACCAGCAACATTGAGTAAATAACAAAGTTCATATCAGCTTTGCCATGCTGGCATGTGACCTTTAGAATCTTGGCTAAACATTAACAAGTAGGAACATTAATCAGTCGCGCATCCACACATACCATTTTTGGCAACTTCCCTGACATATTACTTTTACATCTACATTTTTCTTCTTGTATGACATCAGTTTAACACTGTCATCAAGTTTAACTACTTGTCCAAAATCAAAAATTAATATATATATCTCTGTTTTATAAAACTAACACGTGTAGTATACATCTTATTACATATATATTTCCTATTCTTACCACTAGAAACCACCAGAAGTAATTGCCTCTTTATTTGTTGTATTTTTCTTTTGACTGACTCAAATTATAGCCATGGAATAGGACTGTTAGAAATATTGCCATGCATGAGTTAGAGCTAGAAAACTCTACAGGTGTACAAAGGCACCTATTGATTATCGAACATGAGAATTTTGCCCGGATTTTGGTTTAATTTGGAACTTATTTTAGTTTTTTCTTGAGTTGATTTTTTTCCACTACAAGGGATCAAACAGTCTAAGAGAGCATTCAAAACACACTTCAAAACATATTTCTGTACACATCAGGATTAGAGGACACACAACCCCCCAGTGTCAAAACAATCCTCATTTCAGTCAGGTCTCCTGATGAATGTTGGACATGTCCCACAAGTTTTGCCGTCACAATCTAACCAGCCAATTATGACATGAAAAGGCAACAGGTACACAGCCGTCTCCTTCAAACTAAACACTCCTATTACACACAAAATTTGCAAAAATTTCCTTCTGGCACTAGTGACACACTTGGGACTGAAGCTTCTGACCGGTTGTAGATACATCAATGAGAGAGTCCAGTTTTAGGCTTCTTTTAGCAATATTCCAGCAGTATTCCAGCAATATCACAGCGGACTTCAGAAATGGGTTTTACACATTTTACCCATGTGGGGAATCGATCCTGGGTCTTCAGTGTTACAAGTGACTACTTTAACCACTATCACACTGCCCTGAAACATCCATGAACACACACAGAAGCGGCATCTCAGCTAATCTCAGTCATAAATATCACTTGTGCAAAGTAAGATAACATACTGATCATAGACTTTCGTTACTGGTTAATGGCTCCAACGCGTTATGTCAGTTTGCCAATGCAAACTGTATATACACATATATCTCATATTTCATATTAATCTTTTCCAGAATCTAAAAGCATTTCAACAAACACCACACGGATGGGCTAAAACACCTCACAACTTAACCAAAATCATTTTTATTCCAGTAACGATTTTCTTGCCATTTTTTCTGCATAATTAATAGCAAGCCTATTGCAATATAGGAAGAGAACAGACTGGCCCAAAATGTTGTGATCAAGTGATTCAATGTAGTTCCAATAATTAAATAGTAATTGTTTTCTATAGCAAAGTACAAAAATGTGTTACAAACATCATGAACAAAGAAAGACAGTAGAATTTATATAAGATCTTGATTCATATTGCACATATGGAAACAAAATTGGCTTTGATTTATCCTCATCTGACTGTGAGCAAATGATAAACGACAACATTAAGCAACAACACAGGCACCTTGTCAAGCCCTGCAGTAAGCAATACTGTTGGAGTGCCCTACAAAGTCACAACGCTATGCAGTCCACTGGTGCACCAACACATGCTATTGATTATCGCACACATGCTCTTTAGTTTAATTTTATCAGCACTATCCTGAAGCAAGTCAGGAATTCTTAAGACTGGGTACATGGGGTTTTCTTATTTCTAAAATCAGGCTCAATATTAATAAAAATATGTTATTCTCATAACATGGATAACTGATATCAAAACTGATATAGGAAAATATCACTGATCTGCAACTATTCTGTTTATAAACTAAACATAATCAGGCACTTTTTAGTGCCAAAGAGTTTATACCCTCTTCAACCATAAACTTACAGGAACATAAAGGCATTGTCTCCTTGCTGAGGGGGCATTTCTGACACATACTGTGTGTTTATTCAGAATCCCTGCATTACAATGACAATGTACATGTCAACTATGTTAACACCAGGAACTCTTTACTGCAAAAGATACGGGAAATTTGTACTGCTACCCTTTCTATGAATGAGTGTGTTTTCATGCCTGGTGTGCTTCCTCACAAATATCACAGTTTTGTGTTCTACCCTATAACAAAAGTAAACCATTTGTCTACCCCGTGAACAATCTGCTCATTATGTCATCTACTGGTATTCACTTCCATACATACTTAGCCTGTTGAATGTGATGTCGTGGTTTTGTGATAGGACTAGTGTTGTCCCTTGTCCCAGAAACAGAATATCTATATTTCATAGCTCATGACAAGAGCTAGTGAGCAACACAAAGGCCAAATGACAGAGCAGAATGACAGTTAAGGCACACTATCATGCCACTTCTCCCAAAAAAATCAATATTGCATTTCTCTCATTAATACTACAGTCCATCTGGCTCAAAAGCTGACAGATGAATCGGAAATCTACCTCAAAAACTAATCAACATAAAATACTCAATGAAATGCTGATCATAAGCAAAACATCAGACCAACATTATGAGTTTTTTCAGAATCATGTCCTAAAAATAAAAGCAGTTGTTTAACAAACTATCATTAAAATATTGACACAGTTACCCACAGAGTTGATTCACTTTTGAGCCAAATGGACTGTGAAGCTACCACTGATTTATTAAAAAAAACAAAACTATGCATTGGTATAACATGAAATTAAAATGCTAGAATGAATCAATGCAACACTGCATGAAATCGAGTCTCGCGTCATCAGCCAACCAAACTACATTTCAAGCAAGCCCAACAGTTATGCCCCTTGGAATGCTCTTTACAGATATCCTATAACGCAACTTCTGATTGAGGCATGTTACAGTTATACATATATGGCAAGTGTTACCAGTTTGGAGACTGTTCGCCTCAAAGTTTCAATTAACGATTCCAGGCAAGTCTAAAGGGGTAACAAGTCTTTTACTGCATCAACAGGAAGCTAAAGTGAGTGTATATACCCCAAAATATATATTGTAGACTAACATATTGTCGAAAAAGCATGACAATGTATCTTTAACAACAAAGGCTAATCAGAAAGGTTTCACACACCCTTGTCCTTGTGAAGAGTAATTGATGCTGGTTTTGGTCTGCCCAGTACCAGCCCACTCACCCACACAAATTACTACCATGACTGCCTAGAGTCTGTGTACGTTACCTTAGTGTAGACTAGAATGCAATGCTGTTTAATGCTGACTAATCAACCAGTCATGCAGTCTACAAACAGGAGATCACCTACTAGAAACAAATCTCAGTGCAGTAGAACTATCACACAGCATTTTAATACAACAGAGCATATCACTGCCTCACAATTTTGTTCTGGAGAAGGTTTCAGTATTTCTGTGCATCAAGCCAGCCAGTCAACACTCATCAGAAAAAATATGTTTTTGCTACTTTGTTTCAGTAACAGTGAATTGTCACATCAGAGTATTTTTTCTGTTTATAAAACACATTTAACAGAAGAACAAATTGTAAAACTTAGCAATTAATCCAGATGACATAGTGGGTTGTCTTGCAGTTGTCCATGTACCCAACTTGGTTAAAACACTGTGATGTAACAGACTTAACAATACAGAGGTGATCACAATGATGTATCAGCTCTATCTCGTGGCTTGTGTCATGCAGTGAGAAAGTCCAAAGCTTTGTCACGATCCATATTCTCCTTGACAAGGGCTTCTCGAATCTTGTCCTCACCAAATCCTAATTCCTGGAACTGCACAAACATCTCGAGGTACTTCACAGCCTGAAATATGAACAATGTGCTAGGTCAAGACAGATATTCAGTCCTTTCAGACAATAAAAATAAAGTAACTTTCACATTCCAGGAACTTGCCAGTTGTACCGTTTTTGGAGTAAAGACATCTCTACACTTCCTCCTAGAAACAAAGAGTGAGCTGAGTGAGCTCTATGCCTCACTCAGCAATATTCTAGCTATATGGCAGTGTTCCGTTGAGTCTGAACCAGACAATCCAACAATCAACAGCATGATCATCTATCTATGCAACTGGGGTACGTTGACATGTGTCAACCAAGTCAGCGAGTCTGACCACCTGATCCCTTCTGTTGCACCTTATAACAAGCAAAAGTTGCTGAGAACCAATTCTAACCCTATCTTCACAGGTTACAACAAAGATGAACAATGAAAAACAAAATCAAAACACATAAACATAATAACTGTGAACTTTCTATCAAAACATTTTTCCATTCTTGTTTTCAAGCAACAGGATTCAATAAGAACCCCTTACACAATGAAGTAGAAATGAACTATTCATTTCTGAGCTTGAGTGGAATGAGTTTGAACACCATTATGAACTACATGCCTTACAATCAGTGTAGCCTTCAACTAAATGAGGGTCTCTAAATGCAAACTATGCTTACTCTGAGAAAATCTATAAACTTAAAAGAACAAAGGACTTCATTTAAATTGGAAAGGGGCCCCAGTGAATTGGGCTATTTAGGACTGAGGGCATTGTAGACTTGCTTCATTCAAAGTGTTTTTTTTATTAAAGTTAGATATGGAGAAAGGAAAACAAGGTTCAAGACGTTGACACAAAGAGTATGTCAGGTAATTACTCCAAGCCATTTATGAACACATGACAAATTCAGCAAATGTTGCTGAAGAGGTTGTCTGAGGTCGTAAATAAACCGGAGACCACTGACCAACTCTGGTCATGGTTGGAGAATATACACTGACAAGTAAAACATTCAAGTTCAATATATGATGGAGGTGATGGAGGCAACCGTACCTTCGGGAAATTGTTGTCAAACAGATTCAGTGCCACCTCAGCACGGATTGGGTTGAATCCTTTTTCTACCAGATTGTTAACGTGACACAAGTACTCCACCACCTGAAAACAAGATCGCAGCTACAATATGTCTACCATGCCCAGATGAGCTTAACTGTCCCATATCATGTCTATTAGCGGCATTGTGCTTGATGAATTCAAAAGAAGTTTAATCCATAATAGATCCTGGTCGTGTCCCATATCAGTTCCCAACAATCACGGTAATAATCTTAAGGAGTAAGTTGCAAGGCTCCAGATAATTTTTTAAAATCTGGAGTATGTACTCCTTGTTATTTCAAAATAAGAGCACTGGAAAAAATGTAAAGAACATTACATATATGCACAACATTGCTACTCTAGCGTAAACAAGTCAAAAAACAATAAAACATTACTTCTTCAGATAAAAACGTCTAAATGATTATAAAACTGTACATCATTGCTGTGGTGCATACCTGCTATGGTTATTTTTCCAATTTTTTCCTAATGTATCGTGTATATTTTTCACTCCATACACATGCCAATATTGCATTTATCTGGAGTCCTGCTATCGCCTTTAAACATCAGTGACAGATTACATGAGACTCAATACAGCAGATGATGTTCATAACAGACATCCTTAAAAAGTACTGACAGATAAAACAAACTGTGTCATGCCCCCTTCTACACGCTGTGTGTTATAGATGTAATGTGTATAATGAACTATGATTATCAATAGTCATTTTGAGTTTTCAACCCTAGTTTACTGTATCGAAATTTTAACTTGATTCACAGACCTCCAGTCATTAGTCTAAAAGGTCTTTGTGGACAAGATGAAGGCACAGTTTGAACATTTCTTTAGAGCCTGAAATGAATCATTGATCATGTGGATGAAATGAAGCAACTAAACGAAGAAACCAAACTCTTACAGTCATAGATGTGTTAAGGGTACAATGAATAATATTGTACATCCCTCTGCAATGAGTACTTTATATGAGCTCATTCTCTATATTAGAGTGTACAGGAAGTCTGCATGCTGCTGCATTTCTTCATCACCTGTTTTTCATCTGTTCCCCTGCTATGTACAGCCCGGGCCACCTGTGGTCGGGAGAAGCCCATGGAGATGAGGTTGGAAGCAAACTTCTGTGCTTCACTGGAGAGGGACGTGTAAGGATCGAACTCGGAGGGACTGGTGAGATCCGAGCTGCTGGAGGATGAGGACTGCACAGAGGAGGACATGACATCAGGTGTTGGGGGTAGGGGCTTGTAGGGGTTCCAAGTCTGAAACCAAAATCACACATGAATTGGTCTGATGCAACAACCTACCATGCTTAGAAATCTGTTCATAAAATTATCTTTAATTTATTGACACAAAGAGTATGTCAGGTAATTACTCCAAGCCACTTATGAACACAAGACAAATTCATATCAATAGTACATCTGTTACATAATATGTGACCATAAGGCCAGACAAATTATTTTTCTTGTTTCAAGGTTTCTTGTCCTCTGACAACCTAAAGACAGACGAAAAAAAAAATAGAAATGAAGTGAATAAGGGCAAAAAAACACAACTCAAACAGTATTTGCTTGTGAGTTTACATTTTTAGCCAATAAAAACATTAGGATTTTATTTTTGAACAGGAGAATTTTTTTTTCTTGTTCTTCAAAAAATACAGCAGGCAGATCAGTAAAACAAATAAAATTGGTCTGGCCTAAATAAGCAAATGTTTATCCAAATAGCAATCAAATCTGATTAATTAGCTTTGGGATAATGATGAAAATGATCAAACATCTGAAAGAAAAACAAACAAGCAACAAAAGACGACCTCAAGTGAAACTCAAAGTGAACATAAAGAAACAATAGAGCATGTTAGTAGTTTGCATGCTTAGTTAAATGTAAATACGGTAACTATGGTAATTCAGACATTTCAGAAAAAGCAGACTGACAACAGAAATGGGAGGGTTACGCAACATGCACACATGCATATTTTAGTTCAGTAGTTACTACTCTAGAATGATTAAATAGGCATAGACTCCTGAATGTCAGTGATATGAAGAATCATGTCCATCACGATCATGACCATCAATGTCAATATGACCTCACAAATGTAACCATGGTAACACTGTGAGTCACAGGTCACATGGTTTATACTGGGCTAGGGCATCAGTAGGCATTTCAGCCATGTTGCTAAGCTGCACGCAACCCACCTGTCCTGATGACGGCCTTGATGGCGGTGAATTAGAGAGAGGATACACAGAAGAGTTGTTGCTATGCTTCGAGGACAAGTCAGGATTACTTCGTGCTGGTCTCATACTTGCCTCGCTCTGTTGTGCAAACGTGACGGGAGACCCCTCCCGATGTCGACTGTACTTGTTCAATACGCCATTCCTTACAGCAGAAGTGGTCCCTGCTGCAAATGTCGTACTGGGCTCAGGGACACTGTTTTCACTTAACGTCTTTGATAAACTATCTAGCCCAGGGGACGACACTGGTCGGATTTTTGACATTGGGGTACCTATTGGGGGTAACACTTGTCTGTATATCATATTGCTTACAGCAGGATCCACTCTTGGACCGCTGTTGTCAACACTGTCTACAGTTTCGTTGTCACTGGCCTTGTAGGAGACACTGTTATTCCCCTGACTGTTGTAGTCTAGCCGCAGTTCAACATAGTCACCCTCCTCGAAGGGCTGACTCCGAGGAATGAACACCGGCACAGGACTCACTTTCTCCCTGTCACTGCCAGTCTGTTGTGCTGCTGAGCTCTGTACATCTGTATTTGACACAGCGCCATTGAAAGCAGGACTGTTGCATGTGTTATTTGACATGTTGGTATCACAGTTATTTGTACTGTTGCTAGGTGACACGTCTGTCGGTGGATTATTTGGAGGCCCTAGCAGTGTTTTGAGTTCCTCCATTTCATCTATCAACTGACGTTCAACATTCTCAAATGGGTCATCCTCCCTCTCAAACAGAGCAAGGTCAAGGTCGACAGGCTTTGTGGTTTCTTGTTTAACTGGTTCAACAGTCTTTGCTGGCATGATGGGAACTGGGGTGAGGATATCACTGGACATGGTAGCAATTGCTGGCTGAGGCAGAAGTGCAGGTGCTTGCTGGGGGAGTAATGCACTTCCCTGGAATGGTACTTCAGCTGCTCCATTTTCCTCCCCACCTGAGCTATCACTATCATCTGAATCATGTGGTTGAGATAACTCTTGGATAGCATTCGCCACCTTTTCTGCCTTCAGCCGCTCTTGTTCTACCTTGGCCTCTTCCCTTGCTTGTGCCCACCGCAACACAGCCTCCTCCGTCTCAAAAAGGTACTGAAAGAGTAGCAGCATAGACGTACGAGTGAGCATAGACAGAGCATGATCAGGTAGAAGCACATGTACTTTACCCTTTGGAAATCAATTCAACAACTTCAGTTCACTGAACACACCCTTGAAAAACCATCCCATTTACCATAATTATATTATTGTCACAATGGTACCGTTTCCCTTGTTAGTGATGTTATGCTTGTTGTTAAAGAATTTGTTGACACATCATCCAATAGCGGTGATTGTTGCTCACAATGTTGATCACTGGACTGTCTGATCCAGATGTGATTATCTACTGTTGTATAGCTGGAATATTGCTGATTGAGGAGTTCAACAAAAAAGAAACAACAAGCAGTATCAATGGAAAAAGCTAATCAGTTTGAACGATTGTATATCATATTTAGGGAAAATCCGGAGTTACAACTGGACTCCTGCAACCTATGCTTGAAGTAAGAGGCGACTGACATGATCGGGTGGTCAGACTTGCTGACTTGATTGACCCATGTCATCATATCCCTATTGCGAAGATCAATGCTCGTGCTGTTGATCACTGGATTGTCTGGTCCGGACCCGATAATTTACAGACCAACACCACATAGCGGAATAAAACTAAACTCACTCACTCATATTTAGAGCTGATGATGACACTACAGATTGCCTATGATGGTCGTCATTCCTATCATAATCTGACAGTCCATGGACAAAGAACACCTGTTCTAAAGTCATGCTCACACGAGATGGAACAAAATTTCATGTTTCCTGCAGTAACGTTTGTTCAGCATATATTTGTTTAAAGAAAGGTCTGAAATGTAAAACACAGTAATGCACTTACTTCATCATTCACGGCTCGGGAGGCTTTGGTCATATCCTTGAACTCAGGTGGTAGGAAAACCTACAAATTGGAGGAAATTGTGGTGAAATATAGAGCAGCATTATTACTTGTAAAGGGGTGAAATAGGTTTAAGTATAGGATAAAGCATGTTCAAACCACCATCTGTGGGAATTACAAACAAGCAAAGCTGTTTTTCTGAGGGAAATGCCTGAGGACAGTCCTGAAGGAAAACAGCCTTACTTTTTCATTATGCCCATGGGTCATGCTTTATCCTACTTTTAAACCAACTGAAGACACAGTTCAGTTATGATTTCAATATTTAGTGTTCACTGGGGTGAGACTAGCAGCAGATGCCTTGCCTTCCACAAGCTACCTGTGCCCTGTGCTGCCCACCCTACCCATCTTGCAAGGAACACACGGTTCATACCGAGAAACAATCTCATTCTTTACAGCCATCCTATGTAACCTCATGGATAAAACCGCCAAACTAGTAAGCAAAGGGATGTGGGTTCGAAACTCGGTGCCTGCACTTTACATGTTGAAACTTGTCAATATTGTCATATTTTACTATCATATTCAGAGATGGCAAGACAAAGTCATATCAATCTACAAAACAAGTTACAATTCAAATTTCGGGGTTGGAGGGACAATATCAAAGTACGGAAATATCCAGCGGCAGAGGTACGATATTAAAGTAATGCCACCTCATTTGCCTTGCAAGAACAATACAGTGGTGTCACTGGAGGTTTATAATGCTCCTTAACATAGATATATCTGATATGTGTGGAGGAAAGCCCAAAGTGATACAGGTTGGTTAACATGAGACACAAACAAAACAGACCCTAGCAATTAAGACACCTCCCCTCCCACAACCTCGAGAAAATGACCACCGTGCTGGGGGGAATGTCCTCGGAAACTTGAGAAAACGGTCACTATGCTGTAAGAAATGGCCAGTATAGTTTCACAAAGATCAAAGCAGAAGGACTTGAACATGAACAATAAGACATGTTGCATGTTTAAGTACTTGCTGTAGTTTGAGCACCAACCATAACAATACGAAGTACACTCAATACCAATCTGTATTTTGATAAGCAACTTCACACATTGTTTATTAAGGTAAGTAATATTTCTTACGACTGAAGGGGCTTGTTTCCTTGCAAAAAAACTTGGGTATTTAATAGTTGGAAAATTTCCTTATTCAGTTTTAAATGCTGAAGACTTTATTGACAGGTGTGCCATCACATTGATTAAGGACAATCAGTGAAGGAAGTCCTTAAGTCTTCCCACAGAGTTCCATAAAAGGAAGATGAATTAATTTTCACCAGATGCATGATGTCAAGAAAACATTAAGCATAACCTGGTTGTACACTGCACCCTTAATTAAACAAAGCTGAAACACAGTCCGGTTTCACATTAATAAATTATGCATTTCTGTGTGTGTTTTCTAATCACACAAGGTCACAGAAAATAAAATATATTACATTTGACCACTTTCTCATATGCATTTTGTATTTGTTCTTGTACATCTCAGGGCATGGTTGTAAACAAGACTGGAACTTACCCTTGGTGGTGGTTTGAACTTGAGACCCACTTTGAAAGGCACTCCATCTAGACAAGAAATGCTGGACGCTAGGCCTGAAACATCATCCAAACACCATGACTAAAAGTCACACAGGAAAATCTGACATAATTCTGGCTGAATATCTGTTCAATTCACTAACATGCATTTAGCATGTCTAGCTGCCACTAGTGAGTGAGTGAGTTTAGTTTTACGCCGCTTTTTAGCAATATTCCAGCAATATCACGGTGGGGAACACCAGAAAATGGGCTTCACATATTGTACCCATATGGTAGCTGCCACTAACTCTGTCTACACATACATCACACCCACACCCCACAGTGTTAAAACACAGAGCTCCAGATAAGGCATGTATTTGTGTATTTCATGCAATAAAAATCACTAGGTGATAGAGGATGAAACTCTGGGTGAAAATACTCAATTCTTGAAACTGGACTGGGAGTACACAAAATGCTAGTTACTCCTCAAAACATGCACTTACTCATATATGACCTGGCATGGGAGTAAATACCCAATTACTTGAAAAAGTATCTGGAGCTCTCAGAATAAGTGTTTGGTGTCAAAATCAAGTTACGTAACCTGATAACTTGATCAAGGTGAAATCAACCATGGGCTAGTTACATAGTTCCTGGTGTCTACACCTCAAAGCATGAACAAGGCAACACACAGGAGAGAGCATAGTAGTGCTGGTATTGACTTGCAACCTGTGATACACTACATTATGATGCTAAAATTACTGTCAAAGTATTGTGCAGCTGCGATACAATACGAATCCTGATATAAGGGACATGATATGTAAAACCTTTAATTCTAACACTTTAGGATCAAAATAAAAAAAATGTTTAAATGAAAGAATCTCTAAATTGTCACATTAGGCATTTTTTCCAAAACAAGTAAAAGATAAATAAAACATAATACAGTTATAAAAAGACAACATATATGGAAGACATCTTAAATATCTGCTGTCCCTGCACTCACATAATAGCATGAAATTTGTGATGATTTCAGTAATGGTATATCTTGACATATATCATGATTCGGCAATATCCAAAGTAAAACGTTGATGTATCATGGCCCATTTGGTGCACTGTATCAAGATAATGACAATGTAAAACTTTGTATTGATTCACTATATCAGTGACCCATGAATCAATGCATCAGACAGACAGACAGACAGACAGACAGACAGTTTATTCAGCATTTTAGGCCAAATGATCCATAGTACAGTTACATGTTTTTTTCCAAATTTTCATACGTATCACGTTTTACCTCTAAAAATAAACACATTTTTAAGAAAATGTGCAACAGAGATAATAACATCTTCATTTCAATGAATCGTCACACCATTAGTGCATTGCCAAAATAACCATGATGAATCGAAATAGTGCCTTTACTGCATTCCATGGCAATGTAAATAATGAGATGGCAGGGACAAAATGTTTTCAATGTGCCCTGACACTTTGATTTATTTAATGGACAATGCGATAAATTTAACCAGTTGAAATGATTCAGAATCTTTTTTTGCACCCGAACCGACTGTTTATTGGTGTACTCTCAATTTCACACATATTCACAATGGCACACCTAAATGGTCTGTCTGATGCCCCATGACCAATTCCGAAAAAAACTGCACTTATGTCCCTACCATATTAACAGTGTCTGTCAGACACCATTCCGTTGAAGACAACTGGGATTAGCATAGTCTAGCTTTCTCTGTCATGTTGCTGTTAAACACCACACGCAGTTATCAATATTCAATACAAACATCACCACCAACAATGGCATTACAAAGCAATAGGATTGAAAGACTGTATCTACAACGGTCAATATTTTACCTCGCATGGTCAATGCACTTTACAATGTACTTATCACATTCTTAATCACACTGTTAATAAAAGATGAAAATGAAATATGCGTAGCAGTGTACAAAATAGCATCAACCTGGTGGCCTGCTGCTTGCTAGTTACATGGCAGGCTTATGTTACAACTTTATTTCATAGCCTGCCCTATGGGCCAATACATTTTCCAAGGGCATATATATTCTTAAAAAAATAAGGGATAATGAACTTTCAATTTGGATAGGAAGTGTTAATGTTAACAACGTTAAACATTTCAAGGACAGAAATCTCATGAACGCACCACCAATTCCCTCTATTACCACCCAAAACACAATGCATGATATGCACGTACACAACACAGTAGCCTGATACAAGTGCATGGAGCCCCATTCTTGATTTTGACGTTTTTTCAAGAAGGTCGAGAAATCACTTTGAACATTAATTTTGACACTCATCTTGCACCACACATTTGTAAGTGTTTGTTTCTAGTCATTTGTTTTAAAATGAAAATCGTATACATGCGAATTACATACCATTCATCTTGCAAAAGCGACTACATTCCAAATAACTATGGTTTTAAGTGTAAATGGTGATGCACTCTCAAAACATTCAATAATATCAAACCAACATTGACGGACTCCTATAAATCTCCCAAATATTTTTAACTGTAAATAAACAAAATAAAGATCCCCTAGTTTTTGAAGGGTATATTTGACTATGTCATTGGCTACAGGAAACATTTCCAAACAATTTATAGCCGTGGTAGGCAGACGATGTCTGGTTAGACCATGATCAATTAAACCATAACATCCACATGCTTTCATGTTAACAGGGCCAGTGACATTTTTTCAGTTATCAGCCCTGTGGGCTTCAGAGATTTTAGTTTCATACACTGATGTAGTAAGTACATACCTGTGCTTGAACTTCTAGAATGACTTCTGCTGTATGGGTAAGCCATTTCCTTTGTGACCTACAAGAGATTGAACACACAAGACATTTAAGAACATAGCAAGACATGATTTTATTAATACATGTATTTTATTAATACAATAACCCAGAAACAAAACCATTTTAGGAAAATCTATTTTCAGCTGAAACCTTCATATTGTGTCACTGAATGAGTTCAGGGGGATATATTTAGCTGATTCACACAAATGATCAACTTGAAATAAAAATCAGTGGAAAATTGCTGTGATGGGAATTCTAAAGGAAAAAGACAATGTCACCCACATCTACAAAGTTACACAATGAAATTTACAAGGAAGTGATATAACCATTTGGTATATAGTGGGTCGTCAGGCCTGCTGGCTTGCTTGACACGTCATTGGTTCCTAACTGCACAGATTGATGCTCATGCTCTTGATCACTGGATTGCCAGGTCCAGACTTGATTATTTACAGACTGCCGCCATGTAGCTGGAATACTGCTGAGTGTGGCGTAAAACTGAACTCACTCATGATCACTATCATCAGACGCTACGTATGAGGACAGAAAAGGTTTAAACATATCCCAAAAAGTGGTGTTTCTGAAACAACACATAAGTTGTTTCAACATATATTAGAATATTCATAAAGTTAATTTATACTATACTATTTTGACATGGTTTAGGAAATTACTTGATCCTGATTTGTCAATTAAGCTATCAAGTTGTCATAACCACCCACTGGTTGAAATAGCCATATTTCTACCAAAAAAAATTAAAATTGTTGGTTGGTAGTTTGGGTTAATCATATCTGTAAAATTTTCTACATCATAACTAGCGCTGTGGTGTTATAACAGTAATCAGTACGGTGAGGGGGTTTCCTGAATTCTTAACTCTGCATGATAATCTTCTAAAATTAAATGAACTCATACTAAGTGAACGTATATGTCAAGGTAGAGACTGCAATTTGGTAGAATCAGAGATTCTACCAGCAGAAATTGCGATCAGAGCCTCTACCAGTAGAAACTGCGATCAGAGTTTCTGCTGGTTGAGTCTCTGATCCTACTAGTAGAGATTGCAGTCAGAGTCTCTACTGGTCGAATCTCTGATCCTACTAGTAGAGATTGCAGTCAGAGTCTCTACTGGTAGAATCTCTGATCCTACTAGAAGAGATTGCAGTCAGAGTCTCTACTGGTCGAATCTCTGATCCTACTAGTAGAGATTGCAGTCAGAGTCTCTACTGGTCGAATCTCTGATCCTACTAGTAGAGATTGCAGTCAGAGTCTCTACTGGTAGAATCTCTGATCCTACTAGTAGAGATTGCAGTCAGAGTCTCTGCTGGTCGAATCTCTGATCCTACTAGTAGAGATTGCAGTCAGAGTCTCTACTGGTAGAATCTCTGATCCTACTAGTAGAGATTGCAGTCATAGTCTCTGCTGGTCGAATCTCTGATCCTACTAGAGATTGCAGTCAGAGTCTCTACTGGTCGAATCTCTGATCCTACTAGTAGAGATTGCAGTCAGAGTCTCTACTGGTAGAATCTCTGATCCTACTAGTAGAGATTGCAGTCAGAGTCTCTACTGGTAGAATCTCTGATCCTACTAGTAGAGATTGCAGTCAGAGTCTCTGCTGGTCGAATCTCTGATCCTACTAGTAGAGATTGCAGTCAGAGTCTCTACTGGTAGAATCTCTGATCCTACTAGTAGAGATTGCAGTCATAGTCTCTGCTGGTCGAATCTCTGATCCTACTAGAGATTGCAGTCAGAGTCTCTACTGGTCGAATCTCTGATCCTACTAGTAGAGATTGCAGTCAGAGTCTCTACTGGTAGAATCTCTGATCCTACTAGTAGAGATTGCAGTCATAGTCTCTGCTGGTCGAATCTCTGATCCTACTAGAGATTGCAGTCAGAGTCTCTACTGGTAGAATCTCTGATCCTACTAGTAGAGATTGCAGTCAGAGTCTCTACTGGTAGAATCCCTGATTCTACTAGTACAAATTGCAATCATAGTCTCCACTGAATTGTCAAATTCCAATTCAGCTGGTAGAAACACTGATTTATCTGTGGGACAACAAAGACACTTCACTTGCTGAACAATAATGTGCATTTTACTCAGGTATATACTGTTTTACAGATTTACAGTGTAACACCTCTGACATCTGACATACCTACGCCCCAGAATATCTACATTTAGTTAAAACAATAAAAGACTTATAATATATATTATATTATAATGGAACAGTCCTAAAGGCCAATTAATCCATGACAGTAAAGGAAGAACCAAGGGGTTAGTCCCACTTGTCCGATTAGTTTGATGTGCCGACAGATAATCCCGGATGGTTTGTTGTTATGAGGTGAAGGTGGCATGTGGCCGTTCTGGGAGGAATGGTGTTGGGGGAAGCGGATAAAAGACAGCATGCATTTAACATCTGACTGTAGACAATAGGAAAATAAGTAAATCACTAAGCTTTTCCAGGCAACTAAAAGATCTAGCAACAACCTAAAAAACTGATTTTTCCTACAACCAGCACCAGCATGTAAGGAAGGTGTGACATATTGTTTTATGTTTACATTATGTTTACATATATGAAAATAAATTTTGTTTTTCTAAATATTCACTGGCTTGCATAAGTGTAGAATTGCGGTATCTACCCTGACAGATCTGCACCTCTACTGGTAGGGATTGTGATTGTATAGGTTATTTCATATAATCAGAGTCTCTGCCAGAAGAGACTCTGATCGCAATTTCTACTAGTAGGATAGGAGATTCTACCAATAAAGACTCTGATTGCAATCTCTACTGGTAGAGACTCCGATCACAATCTCTACTGATAGAATCTCTGATTCTACCAGATCGTAATCTGTACCCTGACATATATATTTAAAAGGTTGTAATGTTATCCTTTCCATTGCTGGTACATAAACAGACCCAAACAAGCTCAAAATGGGTTTGATAACAGCTTGTGGACTTACTCAATCAACGTAAACAAAGGATAAAGGTGCAAATAGAAAGAATTTGTTATTTGTTTTCTTTAAGGGTGTTCACAATGAGGTTAAACAGTAAATAGCTTAAACGGACTGTGTGAAATGTGACAGGGGTACTATGATGGCTACTTGGACCTTTTGTGCAAAATGACTGTATCAATTACGTGGCTTCACAGGACCTAGGTTGCATATTGTATATGGAATCTGTTTTGATCAACACAGGCTCTTCATTCATCAAATAGTATCTTGCCAAAAAAGAGCTTTTTCTTCATTTTGCCAATGACAACATCATTATTCTGTATATCACCTGTCTTGTCCATCATTGTCTATTGTGAAGAGATCTTTTTTTCTTTTAAACCTAAAAGCGTGAAGTCACGCTTGGGAAATGTTTAATGCACAATCAAGTAAGCCCAAGCATTGTTTATGTTACTTGGGTAAGAGTTCCATATAACATTTGTAAGTTAATATACACTAACATTATTAACAAAACATAACACAACAATTACTTGAGAACTAAAAAATTGACAAAGTCACAAAATTTAAGTTGTGTTAGGTTTAGGGGAACGGAGGAAACTCTTTCGTAATTGGTAATTCAAATACCGTGAGTGTGATAATGGGAGGAGGAGGTAAAATACACACCTATTCAAACAACTGCCATATACATGTAGAGTGTAATTCCCAAAGCAATTGTTTCATAAACATCAACACAATGAACAACGGACATCACGACAAGCAACTTTCAGGTTATCCGGAAGCCATAATGTGAAAGTACATGTCACAATCAACGCTCTCAAACATCAATTCCAAAGAGATATAAACATGCTTCTAATTTCGTCCACACTAGACTGTCATCATTTTAAGCACTTTTCCACATGTTTCAACTCTCAGCTGTCGCTCCAGACTGCTGTTTTGCGACGAGAACTAACCCACCCTGCACGATACAGATAATTGCTTCACAAAATCAGAAAGCCTTTTTGAGAGTTACAAACGAGGCTAAAGCGTTTCTGAATAATCGGATGCAGAACTCACACATCAGTTTATCTCCAATGAAACCATTGCGAAATCGTCACAAGATCTTGACATCTAGTTCCCTTTTACTCATTCTTCTGCCATTTTCTCCACTGACGTCACTTCCGGAAACAACAGAAGGGAGGTAACCAGTGTTTACACTGGAATTCCTGTGATGAATCCTTTTAACAAAATAATCAATGTTCTGGTCCTGAGCGAATTTATTTTTTTCTTAACATTTAGGGTTCACTTATTTTAATATGAAACAATGTCGTTATCATTCAAAATAAATATGAGTAAATGGACTGCAAAATGCACGAGATGTAGTTTAATGCTCTTTAGAGCACATGAATCCAAATCACAATAACCAATCACTTGTTTTTGTATAGGGAGAATAGAGGACGCTGAAGATATATGTTTATGCCTTTGGGTCGCCTTTGCCAGTTCACGTGTTCGAGTCGGTGTGCCGCAAATTTAATTTGCAACACAAATTCAAGTAAGGGAATCTCCTTTATACATTTGTTACATTTTTTATCAAATAAAATTTCGATTTCTAATCAACACCACTATCTTCATAAGCGATAGAACAGAAGCGTTATTGTGGTTGCTTGTAAAATTACCAATGGAATTTAAAATCGTTTTACATTGTTGTAGAATATCCCTGATATAAGGAAATTGTTTTCACTTTCATTTTTTTTTTGGCTGAGGGGTAATAAGAGTTGAAATGTATTGCCAAATTTACTTTTTAAAACTGAAACTTTCAAATATTACATATATTATGAACTTTATTGGACATTTGCTACTAAGAACTTCAAGATGAGCATTATCGACACAACAATTTTGGCCTATTCTCTTCATTTAGGCTGGTATAAGCAGGGAGACTATATATAGATTATACCTGGTATAAGACCTACATATGGTCCCGATAGTTAAAAGGAACATTCGATAACAAATAATGATATATTTCGAAATGTACACATGGACGATTCAACAACTGCGGTATAAAAGTAAAACAATGAGATTCGACCTCGTGCAGGTATTTATTATTTCGCGGTGATAAGAAACGTACACGTATAGGATGACTTACCTCCCTTTGACTAGTCACGGAAGTTGTCACCGGTGTGTTGGTAAGACCTTCCTTTTTCGATATTATAACGTACAGCGGATCGAAAGGGGGACCAAAATGTATCAAGAGGATTATAATTCAAGGACTCTGTCAGGTCAATATACTCAACAGTTCAGACGTTGTTACACTGTAGCTGTTATCGTCGTCCGAGTTACTCCCTGAGGCTGTTGTCCCAGGCCCAGAGACCACGGGAAGGCCATACACTTTTGACAGGGATTAACAAGCGTAGTGCTGTTTCTGTGTTATGTGAATGCGTAGATGTTGCGTTGATCCAGTTCAGCCCTGCATACTAATTGCTGACTATTTTCTAAGTTCGTGTAATGGCATGATTCACCGTTACAGACGTAATAATATCATTGATGTATCCCAACAGATTAAGTACTAATGGAATAACACAAGGCGTGACCTTTGCTATTTTAGAATAAAGAGTTACTGTCAAATTGAACTACATAACCCAACATATACTGGACAAAGTAAGTTAGGGATATCGGTGTTTTTATGACTGCTATTTTATAAGTATGTCAGTGAATAAATATATCATTGTTCATAATCTCAAAATTTACAAATATCCCAAACATTTTGTGTCCAGTATATTTGGATAAGTGAAGCCAATGGAATGTCTGATTTGTCACCATGCATGAGTTTTGTTCGAGACGACTGTGCTGAATTTTACGTCGCCCGAAGTGATGTATTTTTAGTTTAAGACGTGCAATTTCGATCCATTTTCTTAGCTGTCGGTTAAAACGAGCACGTACATTACGCCTGGGAAATATTAACTTTTGAAGACGTATTAACAGCGATTCTGAAAAGAAATCATCTTGGTGAAATCGATCTCGCTCTCGGAAAAGCATTCATTGACTTGATTTCCCCCCGACTCTTCAATTAAGTTTCTCCGAAGGGGTCATGAAATATATCAATTTTAACTGCCATGAGCGATCAAATCATGCATCATGCATTTGAACTTGTAGAGACGTGTGGCTGTGTATGGCTGAAGTGTTTTGTGACTGTCAATGTACGATTCAATGGCGTTCCAAATTAGCGTAGACTGTATCTTTCAATATTGCTCACATTACGTTTCATGACTTTCCGATATATACAAGCTGGTGTCTCCTATTCTCGAGGTACTTACGGATATCGGCTGAAAAAATAATACAGCTCTTTTCGTATGTATGCTTGTTGTTTTTAAATGAAGAGATTCCCCCTCTAATATCTGCATCTGTCAACTGCTTGATCCATCACGTGTATTATTGCACTTGATCTCGATGAGAAACATGGTCGTCCGCCACTGATTTTTGCATTCTTTTCCCACAGATGTTACTCCTGTCATATCATCCAGGAATATATGACAGGAGTAACCTCTGTGGGAAGAGAATGACTTTTTGAGGCGTCTTCCTTTTCTCGCGGCTTAACGAAAAAGTAACGTTATTAGGTATAAGGAAGGGGAATCTTGTCGGAAAGGGCGCGGGGAAACTTACGATTTTTGAAATATTCGTTACAATGCAACATTTTGATAATCCACAGACTTGGGCCACTCCCTATAGTTACCGGTCTGTGATGTAAACAGCCGCTAAGTATCACGCATCTGCAATTTCTGCAGAAAATGTGTTTACCGCGAGAATAGGAGACGGCCCTATTATATATGCGCTATGTTTATAAGAAGTATGATGTCACGTTTGAAAGACTCTTGCATGCATTGTTCATAACGTTGCAGATTGATTTATGGGAAATATTATGACCATATTTCCAAGTTCTGAGACACACGGCGATACTTGGTGAATTAGCTTCCCAGCCAGCAGACATTGTGACATATTTTCAGAATACTGCTTAAAGCAGTTTCACAAAAATTATCCCATCTCACACATTTTTGGTATGCTGAACAGTGCATCACCAGGACGATAGTACAAGTGCTGCTTGTCGTAACAGGCGACTAACGGTATCGGGTGGTCAGGCTCGCAGACTTGGTTGACACGTGTCATCGGTTCCCAGTAGCGCAGATCTTTGCTCACACTACTGATCACTGGATTGTCTGGTCCTGACTCGATTATTTACAAACCGTCGCCATGTAACTGGAATATTGCTGAGTGCGGCATAACACTAAACTCACTCACTCACTTACTCATAAACCATCCTCAAAATCAGATAATCACTTGACACCTTACATCAGTTTGTAGCAGGGATATTGTTGTTGAGATCGACTAAACGAGAAAATGCCAATTGGCGTCCAAACCTCAAGAAAATAATTTTTTTCCATCGCATATAATTTTCGCATAGCCATGCTGTACACTCAGTGCAATTGGTGTTCCCATTCACATACAGTATGCTGTGCTGTTGTGTTATTGATTGTAGAAGTAGCTTGTTCAACTCAAGCGTGTAACGGAATCATGTAGCAAACAAATGTAATGTCAAAATGTGTCATGTTTCATTGATTGCTTCTCGCGGAATGTGTTTACTATGTGATTTAGATCAATTAGATTTGAATACTGTGAGCCAGTTAGCGGTATTTTCTCTCACTCACGTTGTGTTGATGAAAGAATTTCTATCCTATGGGGACCCAGGTTTGAATGTGCCTCCATCGCTCCGTTGCTGTGACTAAATGAGAGGAGGTTGGAATCTTAGGGTCTATTTGATGCCGAGTAAAGCATTCGTAACTACTCGCCTCTTTCCGTTACCTACGGTACCCGGTTTGCCGGAATGACACGCGTAGCTACGAATGTTGAGTCGTTGTCGACACGGGTACTACAGATGTGCACCTCAGGTACGGAGCTCTATGCAAGAATGTATCCTAAACCAGGTGAAAATACAGAAACCTACTCGGTTCCGTAAACAGCGACCAAGTTCTTACTCCGCAACCCCAAGCAGAAGGTAACCTTTCAACTGACTGCAAGTGGTAATATGCAAGGTTACTTCCAGTGTATTGTTAATTTTTATATAACGCAATTAAACGCATGTAAT
This sequence comes from Haliotis asinina, assembly GCF_037392515.1. Lineage (NCBI taxonomy): Eukaryota > Metazoa > Mollusca > Gastropoda > Lepetellida > Haliotidae > Haliotis > Haliotis asinina. Next base: position 70,672,613 of record NC_090282.1, on the reverse strand, counting down.
TCAACATTATGGCAATTCCGATCACGAAAAAAGGCACAATGCGGAATGAAATCGTCATGGGTTACGTATTCTGATTTGGAATAAGGTACGTTTCTGTACACAGAAAACATCTGTAGTATGTGCCGATAGCCACCCCTTCAGCCGAGTTGCCGATGCTACATGACGTAGATATGACGTTCCAACGTACCCAGGGACGGTGGGGTGGCCTAGTGGTTAAAGCGTTCGCTCGTCACGCCGGAGACCCGGGTTCGATTCCCCACATGGGTACAATGTGTGAAGCCCATTTTCTGGTGTCCCCCGTCGTGATATTGCTGGAATATTGCCAAAAGCGGCGTAAAACTAAACTCACTCACTCACTCACCCAACGTACTCCTCTTAAGGGATTCATTGCAAATGTTCTGGCCCAGATCCGATCATGTAGAAGGCATATTGCTGAGAGCATCGCTGAGTTACGCAAACGCACGCACGCATGCACTCGCGCAATTGTATATCTGTATGTTGGCGGACCAGAGATTAAGGGTGCGTTGCAAACAACCAATCGCTTGCAAGCGATGTACAGCGGTTCACCTGTCTACGGAGCGCTAACTTTCAGCCCCTTGCAATCGCTGGATGCGCTCTCTTCGTTCTCAAACCGAAATGGCGGCTAAGGAGAAGAATTCGACGGCGGAACAAGAATTGTTTGACCAGCTCATGGGCAAAGACACCTTACATCCCACCACCCTCAGCTCCTTCCACTGTTTCAGTGTGTTCATTAACGATAGTAAATTCATCACTTGTCATCGAGATGTTTCTAATGCGTTCTTTATTCGGCCTAGACGAACAAACGGTAATCGCTCCGCCATTTTTGGAAGGATGAGAAACGCTTCGACCTGTTGCAAGCCCGGAATAAGCGATTCATTTGCTTTCTGTATGCGATTTCCGGCTTACAACGCACCCTTACACATCTTGTTTTGCTTTCCACAGGGCGACCGAGTGAGCTGCATGGGCTTCAAATGAAGATAGCAGATAAATACAACATACACGAGATCACACGCAGGCTGCAGGTACGCAGTATTACATTCAATAGTTACTGAGTTTCTTTGTTATAACAGGATCCGGTGGTCGTGGCTCCGAATAACAGATTATGAGTTATGATCCCGACTAACATGTTGAACACTCAAAGATGTCTGGCATTTGACCATTTGAGGACATCATAGTTTACTGGGTAATTTAGTGTAATGATGCAGACCATTATGGATTGGAATCTGAGGCTGATAAAGCAATAACTGCCATTATTAGCTTTATTTCTCAGTTGCATCCTGCCAAGTCATCGAGTCAGACCGTCTGATTAATTTATCTGTCACCTCTGTGGGCGAGCTTTTTGCTCCTAAGGACGATAACTCTAATTTTTAAATGAGACGGCCGAACTTGAAATAAATCGCCCGTCTGTGAGGTGGCATGCTTGCGATCCTAATGTTAATTGATCTGGTTGACACACAAGCAATAGTTGTCATGTCATGAGTCTGATCTGTGCCACTACACCATGGCTAGCAGCGCTAAATGTCCCTATCTAAAATGTAGAAGAGGTGTTTTTCTCACAGCCCACATTGGTCCTCCGATTGAGTATTCTCGGACTGTACAATTTGGAAGTATTTCTGATGTGTAATAAAACAACATAAACGTCAACACTGGAGACGAATAGTGCTGGATTAGCATCTTGAAACAGATCTCGCGGGGCTCAAAAGACATATGAGTGAGAAAACCACAAAAATGGCTAAGGCAGATTCAGGAATTATCCGGGGTTGGAAGGGGTGTGCCGAACTTAGGTTCCCCATCCCGATCGCCCAAAGAAGTGAATGGGTCAAGCGATCCCCCAAGGTGCCCACGAAAGGGCAAGTGTGTCCTGTCGTATTGGCCTCCAAACAATTGAATTATGACCTCACAATATCGTGATCGAAAGTCAATCCAGCTGTAGTTATGAATGACATCAATCATATTTCAGCTGGACGGGCCTGAACTGAGCAACTTGAAGGACAAGTCTGACATGCAAAAATACCAGGTAGGCCTAAACTAATATTTGATAAATTTAGAGCAATGTATCTTTATAACTCGAACCCTGATGCACAACTGAGGCTTACTGGTTGTTGAAATAAATCATGTTAATCATCACGTTGGTTGGAACTGGGTTCAGCCTCATGTATAATCTCGTTCCACTCACCCATACACTGCAGGATGCTGTATCATGTGCAATACGATATTTATTATCCTTGAAAAGTAAAAGCCTCGGAACAGTAAGGACCTCGGTGAAAATTGTCAAAGGTAGATTTTTTCTGGAATGTTATTACAACAATTATTTTTTAAATATTTGGAACATAACTGACCGGGAAACAGTACAGTGAAGACTGTCAAAACCAGCATCTGTCCAATCCGGCAAGTTGTCAACACTGGCGTAAAATCTCAGCCCCGTCTGTGACTTGTACATGTATCATCAGCGCTACAATCCGGCACATTGTCTATACCAGATTTGTACTTAAGTCCCAATTAGTGCTGGTTTACACAGCTTCCACTGTTTTCGCTTCCGCACGCTCTAACAGATAAATATGTCTGTTTCAGTACTCCTTCGAACTTGAACGCCGTGTTCTGCAGAGAATAGACATGGCCAGCTTGATGGAGTCATCGTCGTAGGACATCTTGAGAACTGACAACGCCAGATCTGTAACCAGGAACGCCTTTCTATATTTCGTTTGCTCTTCAGCACAGCTGAGAAGTCTTAGATTTTGCGTATTTTGCCAACAAGGACATGTCTTCTTTAGGATGATTATGTCAGCCTGCTGCCATCTTTTGTGTGTTTCATGTGTTTGGTCTGTAGTTTATGACGATTTTCTCGCTATCTATTTACATCAAGCTTTCTTTTCCTTTGTGCGTGTGTGTTTGGGAAACGGTACCTACTGGACTGCATAATTACTTGACGGATCTGCTTCAATGTCCAGAAAGAAGATACTGCCGTTCAATGCTATTGATCTGAATGCCTTAACTTTCTCCATAACCAAAAATCTGCTGGCATCAGTGCTCAGGTGAATACACAGTAGGAGTGTTATTTTTATAATGACGGTTTGACACCGATATCGTCACATTGATGAGTGGCTAAACATTCTTCTTATGGCCATGATGAGAAAACGGATCAATCACAGTAACATTCACGACCTATTTTACTCGCTGATCCATGGGGGCTTATCCGTCTTAGATAGTTTTGTAAGAAATGGCGGCTCACTAAAGATCAAAGGTCCAAACCGGAAGTCTCTCCTGATTGGATGCATTGAAGAGGAGCAGGAACGTGTGTTCTTTCGGTGTCTTCAGTTAGGAGTTGATGTTTCAGCGGCAGATGAGTCTGGGCGAACAGCTTTACACTGGGCGTGTATGCAGGGGAAGATTGAGTATGTGAGGCCCTTGCTTGCCCGTGGAGCAAATGTAAATCAGATCGACAAGGAGTTGAACACATGTCTAATGCTAGCTGTGACGAACAACCATTACGAAATCGTAGAACAGCTTTGTAGATCAGGCTGTGATGTCAGTGCCAGAAACGAGGATGGTGTTTCTGCTTTGCATTTGGCTTGTCAAAAGATGCAGAGGGACGCTGTGAAATTGTTACTGCAGTGTGGTGCTGACTGCACAGTCAAAACCTACCGAGGGGAATCCCCAATAACCTTTTGTCTGTCCAACAAAGACATAGAAACAGTCCAGATTCTCCTAGAATCAAACGCGAGCTTTGCAGAAGGCGACACGTATTCCCAGGATTTAGTGCACGCGGTTGAAAGAAATTATACAGATGCTGTCCAGTTACTTCTTTCATCAGGTGTAGATCCATGCCCAAACAGTATAACCGATTCGGCCAAGTCAATTATTTTGTCAAATGTTACTTGGCCGATTCTGCGTACTTCACTTATGTCAGAATATGGCTACCTTACAACTTCCAGTCCTGTGAACAAACTTGTGCAGCACATCGTTGGTAATCGCCTGTTTGCGAAGGGATCACGACAAATCTTGGAACTTGCAGTCCTGTATGGCCTACAGATCCCCAGCTCAGGAAAGATGTGGGTTTCTCCAAAAGGCTTACCTGATATGTGTAGGTCGTATTTATTAGCTATCAAGGACGAGAAAGGATACCAAATGCTTAGTTTAAAATTACTATGTAGAACCCGGATCAGATGTTGTTTGGGTCTAGGTGTGGTCCGGAAAGTGAAGGCACTACCGCTGCCTAGTAGGCTTCAACGATACTTGTGCTTCTCTAGAGAATATTGCCTTGATAAGCCATTGCTTTAAACTGTTAAAGGTCGTTTTTACTTGAACTCGTATTTTGTAGTAATGGAACTTCTAGTCTCCGTGAAATTCTGGTGTGTGCACAAATATGTGCCCCACCGTGATATTTAGCTGCGTAATTGTTGAATGTGGTATAAAAGTAGCAATATTCAAGCTATATCACGGCGGGGAACATCTAGACTACGATATAGCTTCTGAAATGAACATATTTAACGTAAAATCAGGCCCTAAATTATACTTATAAAATGTACTAGTATTAAAAAGGAGTCACGAGACTTTCTTCATTTTCAGAAACAGCAGAAATCATATATTTGTTTTACTGTCTGTAAAAGGGACACCAGATGTTGGCTTCACACAAAAACTAACACCCTTACTAGTCGCTACATTAGTTGAATTCTCAGTACCCGTGTGCCACCCACAGTTTAAATGTCAAGGGATGTATGATTTTGTGAGATATATATTTGATATCTGTATATGTATATAAAAGAAAACATTTTTGTTGTACCTGTATGAAAGCATCGATTTGGAAATGGTGAATAGAAACATGGGTGCATATATTTTTATATATATGAATAAATAATATATGGGTGAAAAATGGATTTGTTATACTTGTAGATTAACCTCCACAATCTGGAATTCACTCGCCTTCCGTGTTGCTGTAGAAACAGGCAAAATGTCAGCCCACCCACGCATATGGGATACCAATGCTATAGTCTGTCCAACAAAGACAGAAACAGTTCAGATTCACCTAGAATCAAACGCGAACTTTGCAGAAGGCGACACGCATTCCCAGGATTTAGTAAACGCGGTTGAAAGAAGTTATACAGATGCTGTCCAGCTACTTCTTTGATCAGGTGTTGATCCATGCCCAAACAGTATCACCGATTTGGCCAAGTCAGTTATTTCGTCACATTTTACTTGGCCGATTCTGCGTACTTCACTTATGTCTGAATATGGCTACCTTACAACCTCCAGTCCTGTGAACAAACTTGTGCAGCACATCGTTGGTAATCGCCTGTTCGCGAAGGGATCACGACAAATCTTGGAACTTGCAGTCCTGTATGGCCTACAGAAAAATGTGTGACCTCTGGACAAATGTGGGTTTCTCCAAAAGGCTTACCTGCCATTTGTAGATGGCATTCACATTTACATATGGAATACCAGTCTTATATAAAGTAATTCAAACTAGAACATATATTTACAAATATACAGTTGTAACAGTATGAATGGATTTCTGAACTGCATCCCACAGACACAAATATTCACTGTTTAAAAAGATGAAACCATTCCAGAATTCAGGGGTTGTAATTGGGCGCCCCAATACCACCTCCTAGATCGATGACTGTATAGTTATCAGAAGTACTCTCTCTCATTGATTGTACAAGTGTGCACACGACCCCGGGCTAATAATTTCAGTGAAACTCCTTGTCTTTGTCGGATACCATGCAAACAAGATTTTCCCGCCGCGATATTCTAACTACAAACACCGTGTTGTAGTTGGCAGGACCGACGTAAATGTTTTGTGTTGTCTAAGGCTCGATACAGCCGAAAATGATGAACAGAGAAGCTATATGAAGAGCCCAAACTTCGAAGACCCTATATAGATGTGTCTCACCGCATGCGTATGTGAAGTCACTCATTTCGTGAAATGACTAAGACATTTGTGTAACACAATCAATATACTTTAGTCATTTCATGACATTTTACTTAATAACTTAATCTACAAAAGTAAATCACAATTTCAACATCATTTATTGTCACTAACAGGTAAAACTATTGTGACAGAGACTGTTGTACTTCAGCCTGACCTTTTAGCATTTACACCTGTTTGTTTGATACTTTCTTGTGTCCAAATGACTGATATCACAATCTGTAAGATATATAGTCTATATATAGTCTGACGACTGAAGCCGGCCTGGTACAGTAATGCGCATCTTACGGACTTCATAAGATAACCAATTCTAACCCGTACATGCAAGCTTGACAAACACGTTTGTGTATTCGTTGAAATAAGCTGTACAGGTGCTAGCTGTACAGGACCCTACGCTACACAAGCACATCACAAATGCTGTGACACTTCAGGAAGCCACAGGAATACATAGTGGTCAAAGAGGAATCCTGTACCAACTATCGCAATACACCCACTCTCTCTCGAATATTTGCGACTACAAGATTGTTGTGATTCATTGTCAGAACCACGACGAAAGAGCAGTAAGCTTACACCCCGTCTGGCACTACCAGCAGTCAGATAATGAAACCGACATTATCAATCGGAAAGAATTTACTGGTGTTCACATTTATGTGAAGAAATCTAAATAGTTCATTTCAACAAAGCCCAAACCTGTCAGCGCCCAGACTAAACCACGAATCGAATTTTCTGAAGTGAGAAAAAAATTTCCAACCACAGAATTACAACTGACTCTATAACTGGAGTATCCTCTGCAGACAGATGACATTCGCCAGGCGACTCATCATTCTACTGGTTCAACACTGAGAGCCTTTACCTATCTTGGTCGATGTGTCCATTCAGCTGTTGAACGAGCTATCTGTACCTCTCACTTGGCCAAGGCAGTCCCAACGGTTTTCATCTAATTGTGTGTTTTTCTCTGGATTTCGATTTAATTTATGCTCACGTGAATAGACTGCATGTGTTGCGTATTTGGTTCGAAAAAAAACCCAGCATTTATCTGAACACTTACATTCCTTAGAAAATACATAATAAACAGTGTTATTTATTTAAGTCAAATATAAGATTTCATTTTTTAATCTGTAATTTCAAGGTTTTTTATGGGCCCTTGTATTCTTTTTTGGTTGATTGATTTAACGTTTAAGGCCACACTCGGCAATGTTCAGCTATGTGATCACGGTTTGTAAATAATAGCGTCTGCGTCAGACTACCCAGTGATCAACAACATGAGCATCGATCTACACAATTTTGATACGATGACCTGTGCCCGTCAAGTCAGCTAGCCTGACCATCCGATCCCGTTAGTTGCTTTTTACTACAAGGGTGGGTTGCAGAAGATCGATGCTAACCTGGATCTTCATGAGTACAAATGTACGTGTGTATGGTCTTTGTTAATTTACGTGTCAAATAACTGTAAGCAGTAAGAATGGTTTCTTTTTATGAGGGCTTGATGTGTTTAGTCATGACTTTCAGCTTCAAGACTACGCAAGTCCAGTTGTCAGCCTTAGAATCTTTGGTAATTTCCAACACTGATGATAAACCGAGCATTTGTCATTTCTAGTAAAATGAGATGTTTTATAACGGACAGCTGATGCTTCTATTGTCATGTATGACGCAGATCCATGGCGGACTTTGTCAGATCATGCAATGAAAAGTTCAACACGTCCCAGGTCGGAATATAACATACCCTGTAATAATGATCATAGCATATAATTAGAGCAAGTGACATTTCATACTGGTTGGGCGAAAATTATATGACATTTTCAATGTAACAGTCGTTTCGGTTGATGTAGAAACCTATTCGGAACAACAACGTGCATCTTCTAGTTCTTCCACAAAGGTACATAATAGGAATGATAAGTAGAGCTGTTGTAGCTTGTTCAGCTGTGTTCATAAGGTGGCAATTAAGGTATCGATTTGACAGGACTTTGAAAAGATACGTCATTTCAAAATTCATGAGAGGACAAAATTATCAATATCCCGCGGAGTGGAAACTACTATCTTGAAAACAGAACAACACTTAGTTTTACTGATTGCATGTCAAATGTGATAGCATTTGTGGATTAATTTATTCTAAATTAAAAGGATAAAACATAAACTATTATTTTGTACAATGTTGTTAATCGACATTACCTATGGATTCAGTTAAGGTGCTGGTTTCAGATATTATATGTTTTGTAATTTATTCCACTGTACAGACTATCACAATTGTAATATATTTCACTGTACAACCTATCACTACTGTAATATATTTCACTGTACAGACTATCACAACTGTAATGTATTTCACTGTAGAACCTATCACTACTGTAATTTATTTCACTGAACAACATGTCACGTCAGTACTATACAACCTACCACTTCTGTATTACGTTTCGCTAAACCTCCTCACCACCTTCATGTCAGAGAGAGAGGGAGGAGAGAGAGATCCTTCATTCCTTCTGTACTAGATTTTATTTTCCATAAAATCACCTCCTATATAGTACATAGCTAAAATACCGTTAACAGTTCTCTAAGATTGTTTTTCATTTGTTCAATAAATATCACTTGTACTTTTGACATGTGTCTGTTAGCTCTGCTGCTATAATATGCAGATGCAACATAAAACTTCACTGTTCCACATTACATCAATGTGGATGACACTTTAAGTTCTCTCAGGGGTTATACCGTATGATGTAGCAGTGTCACCCGAGCGGTTTTGTTTGTTCCCAGAATGCCAATCTACCAGAAAGCATCTGTTCACCACGAGACCTATCTTTGTGCCAGTTTTGATGAGGAAATATTCTGGGGTTTGCAAGATCTGCTCCAGAAAGGAGCAAAACTGTAGTTTCCAGCCTATTCAAATTAGTTGGCATGGAAACTAAAAAAAACGTATTTTCCAAAAATGTGAAATCGATCAAGTCATTAGCTCGCCAGAAGACATATGTTTGTGTCACACTGGTGAAAAAATGTATTGCCATGGAAACTCTAACAGTTATGTTTCAAAACAATCAAAAGGCATCACTTCCTCAATAGACATAGGTATTAAGGCCACATATTACTCATCACATTATACACAGCTACATCTAGTCCACACACATACAACTGAAGGCATCACACCTTTATCAAAGACACTCATGTATTTTTACAGGCTGTAAAATATTTGGATTTGACACCGTATTGAAGAATATGCCAGTGTTATTGCTAGATTTCAAGTGCAATAAATATTCACAGCATATTTATCGGAGTACTGTCAGTCACATGAACTATGAACACACGTTCCTTTATTCGAACTTTAAGAACTTAAATCACACTCTGCAATATTCCAGATTTATGACGGTCGAATCCAGTGATGTAAATAACGCCCTACACTCTAAGCAGTTGAGATAAGACCAGTACAGACAAAGTCAGCCAGCCTAAAGAGTGGTATGGATTGCTGGACCAAGGAGGCAACGTTTAGTGAAATACAATATTATTACTTTTAACTATCTTGTTCAGTTAATGTGTATAAATATCCAACATACTACTTCAGTAGAAGTTTGATTCGTTACAGTAGATCTTATTTCTCAAGTCCAAAAATATGTTACTTTTTTACATAAATCTGCAGTTACGCATCGGAAATTTTCTTTGAACGCATTGAATAAGAGGCAAGCATACAAGCATCTGGTATTAGGAAGAACTACAAAGAAGACGGGTGTTACGAATGCAAGTGTTCTTATCTGTAGGCACAAAACAGGACTCAGTGTGTGCATATTATGATATTATACCCTGTGACAGAATGCTGTTGCTTTGTTTACATTTCAAGGAAAAGACAAGCATATTTCACGCAGTCAGGTATATTGTCCTTAACCCCGTGCAGTGTTTAAGGTTTTCGATAAGCCATGACCCATCGTGATAAAAATAATTGCGTCTGAAAGATTTTTTCGGGTAATAAAGTAACAGTCTGCAGAAAATCCTTAAATATCTTTTAGGTTACGAAAACAAACGACAATTTCCCCTTTCAATTTATGAGCGATGGATCAGGATATGGTCATTATGGGCTAATAACGTTTTCGCCAGTTGTCACTTGTCTGACCTTTCTCATTCTCAGGTAAAATTACTGTTAACCCATGTGTGCGATTATTAAAAAATCTTAACCCTTTTTACCTTAGTTTAGCGGTAAAATGATTTGAAATATTAACAGTATTCACTATTGGTAAGTCTTTACAACTTAGATAATCATATGAAGTCACAATACATTCTATGGTCCATCAAACTGTCGTAATTTCGTATATACAGAAATTATCAGAACTACCTGATTCAGTTATATTCATCCATGTCCGAAGCTGAGGCGTTATATCACTGCCATTACCCAAAGCATTCAATTCCCCATTACGGCGAGGTGGTTAAGGTTTTCTATAAGCTTAGTTTGTTTTGCTAAGATAATTACATGACCCACTACTGTGATAAAATAATTGCGTCTGAAAGATTTTCTACCGTAATAATGCAAACAGTCTGCAGAAAATCCTTTAACATCATATAGTTTTCGAAAACAAACGACAATTCCCCCCTTACCTTTTGGAGCAATGGATCAGGACATTTGTGGGGTAATAACTTGTTCGTCCGTTGTCTTTTGTCTGACCTTTCTGATGTTCGGGTATAATTATTGTTAACCAATATGTGCGATTTTAAAAAAAAAATCTTAACCCATATCTGGACATAGAGGCAAAATAATCTGAAAAGTGAAAAAAAACCCATTCACTATTGGCAAATTTATACAACTATAATAACTACATCAAGTGACAATACATTCTATCGCACATGAAAGTGTAATGTCGTATATTTTCAGAAATATCAATATCTTCATCCATATCCGACGCTTAGGCGCTATAACACTGTCATTAACAAATACAGTGAACATGCAATTCCCCATTTCGGCGATGATCTGGTTAACCGTAGGTGATGTAGTTCATACACAATACATTTCTCATTGTATACGATCTCATAGACATCACCGAGACCGTACCATACCCCTAATAGCTGACGAAACCTCTTTTAGCAATAACAGGATATCTAGCCCCACGAATGACCGGATCACTCATAGGCGTTTACTCTAAGTAGCAGCTAATAAATGATTTAGTGTACACATGCGTATGGATATTAAATCCCGGCAATATCGATCTTTGTAGCTATCAGCCACAGTGGCGGATCCAATGGTAGGGGTAGGAGGCTCCTGGATCCGCCTATGAGCCGTAAATTTAATTTTAATCCGCAGACAGAAACATTCCACCTTAATCACGGGACACGTACTCAAATCGCGCCTGGTCAGGCGTTCTTCTGTTGTATGAAAAAAGATCGTATCGGTAGGGTCCGAGGTCAGATCGCGCACTATTTGCAATGACGCGTGATTTAGTGACCAACCAATCTTGACTGTAATATACAGCCGGTATCACCATTGACCTTGTACCAATGGTAAACTTCAAAATTTTAATGGACCATTTTTGTATTCTAATGTGCAAAATGGCCCAAGGCCCCTGCCGTTCCCAATCCCTGGTAACAGATTAAAAACAAATAATGTGGCATCTAATCATTTATACAGGAGCACATGGATCAATAAGTCAACGTTTTCCACAACTTATAAAATTAGTTTAATGACAGTAAGTAAATATACATCATGCATAATGTTTATAAGTGCACAGGTATGTAAAACCGAGTTGAATGAAGAGCTAGGTGGCCCCTGGTTATCAGAGACTGAGAGTGGGGAATCAGTTTCCGGTGTCTTTGATAGCCTCCTTTGAATCAATAACCGTTGCGTTCTGAAAATAGGAAACATACTGTCACTTCGAGTGAAAATGTCAATCAACAAAAGTTTTGCTCGATTGAATTAGCAGTCGGAATACCCGCCTCACACTAACTTAGATTTCAAGGTTCAAGAACTGAGAGAGGCCTCCTCATGAGACATTTATGTGATTAATGAGGTCGTCGCCATTCTGTGTCACACTGTGTGCCCAAGCGAACAGACTGTTGGAACGAACACATGGAACAGCCCCATTATAAATGTCTTTGGCAAATACTGGGAACCTAACTGGACTCCATTATGTTTTAGGAAACCTAAACTAGAACCTAAGTTTAATAATGACTTAACTTATGAGACAGAATGAATCATGTATTGAACAGAATATGAAGCCAGCTCCCAAAGCCAGCGCGAAGGTAACATGTGTTGTAGTGTAATTCTTGACAAGTATCCACAATTACGATTTGCAGCATTTGTCTGGGCATTTGGAAGTACAAGGAAAATTAATAACAGGGTTTTGCATTTGATTCGTTTTGGGAAAACAATGACATCGCTAGAACTAGAGCAGGTTTGAGCGAAAACTCTGGTGTCTTAAATGCTTTAAATGGATTCACATTTTCAACAATTCAAATACTACATTCAGCATTTAGTTTTACACCCAAAGACAGTGTTAGATACATTTACTCCATTATAGTCAATGCAGAGCTGGAAATCTAAAAAAAACCCAGGAAACACAAACCATAACAATCATGTGAAGAAATATTCGGTTGGTAAAAACACAGATCCTGGTAGCTTTCACAAAACTGAATATACACCTGTAATTATCCATATGTTGTTTCGTAGCAGAACATTACCATTTTAGCAGCTAAAAATGAATGATTCTTAACACTTGTTGGAACTATCTAATCTGTACAATACTTATGAAAATGAAAGGAATCTGGTCAGATGATATTCAAGTATGTTCGTGCACGGAATATCGCCTTTCGTGACCAAACACAGAATCGTGCTTTACGTAACAATAGTGTTAAACGCTCGTAGCCTGAAGAGGCATTTACTTGATTGCAACCTAAAGCAAAGAAATGCGTAATAGGCTACGTTACTGATATACATATGAAACAAGCAAACACGCACAAGGGAAGGGAATAAATATCAGTACCGACCCCCCAATTGCCGTTTCTGATGAAGGGACAAGTAATCACCAGTACCGGGTTATCCACGGTGTTCAGCATGTGCAGATCAATAATTTCTAGTCTTGGCGGGTTTAAATCCCTCTCGTGTTTCGCCGACAGATACGGCGTATCGTCATCGTCGTCTTCAAACCGCTGACCACCCAGACAAGCAAATGATGTCAGTGCTGTAGAGAGTGATCGCCGTGCCCTGATACCGATTTTTCGGAGCCTATCCAAACTTGAACGTCTCTCTAAACTATGCCTCCTCATTTTAACATTTTCCCCAGATTCTTCTAATTTGGAACGTTGCTCTCTTTCCAGTGTATTCTCGGGGCTCAATTCTTCTATCAGTTCCCCGTGAATCGCCGTGTCCTTTTGACGGGACCATCGCCAGCTGGGCACGCGCAATCGGTAGAATTTGAATGATGGGAATTTAAATGTCTCTTTGCATTTATCGTCTCCCGACTCGTGTATTGATGACTCCGATAACGCAGCTGATCCTTTTCTTGTATCCTCCCCGGAAGAAACTGTTGCAGAAATTGTATCATTCGAACAGTCCATGTCTTCCTGATACTCATATTTTGACCACATCGTCATATTCGAGAGTCCATCACTGTCTATTCGTTTCTTGCGTTTTGGGTGACAGTTATCGTCATCATCCGGGTTAAAGGTGAGCTCAAGTCGCACTGTGGTATCCGTGGCCATTATGCATGGAAACAATCACTCAAAGGTTCCAGTAATTCTATGTAAAGAGCATTATTATTCGAAACATCAACATCGTTCCTTTCTGATTAGCAGACGATGCATCGAAGTGCGCATGCTCAGACAAGGGACATAACTGTTGAGAACTATTTTCCAACCACCGGACAGAACAGTCGAGGACAATCAATAAGGAAAATATCATGTGGTGGGCCTGTATGCACACGTGTGCAGTAAAAAAAAACCCCAAAGCATTGTAAACAAATCAATTCTTTATCAAACGCGACCTATTAGCATAGTTAGGGTAATAAATCAACAAGATTGTAGAATGATCAAATTAATGTAAATACACCTGATACCAGACACATTGATTTGCAAAGTTGTGTTTTGGATTTTTTATTTTGTTGTTGTTTTGTTGTTTTTGTTGTTGTTTTTTTGTAAATCCGGGAATGCTGTCAGTGAAATTTCATATGCTGAATGACCTAAGACATGATTTTTGTTTGTTGTTTAGTCCAGCAGTCAGACTGTCGCAGGGATATGGCGGCGTTTTATATATAATCGAGTCTGGTTTTCACAAGTCAGTGGTCAACGTCAGGCAGCGTTCGAAATACCTGCCTGTCCTGAACGGGATATTTTCAACACGGATTCTCAAATTCACCTGCCCAACGGTCAGGTGAAAATTTAGACATGTATATGGAGATGTTGTGTGGGTGGGTACGTTTTGGTCAAGTTTTACATCTAACCAGCACTCTGAAGTTTACTATTGGTACAAGGGCAGTGGGGCATTTTAAAATTCAGAAAAAATCTTTTTAAACGCCATTGTATTATACAGAAACTCCTGTTTCATGTAATGAAATACTAACTTATTACAGGCACTCATTGGGACTGAAGAAATAATCCGGTTTAGACAATGTCCCGGATTATAGAGATGATGATAAATGTACAAGCCACGCATGGGACTGAGATTTTATGTTGGTGTTGACAACTTGCCGGTTTTTACAGATGCCGGTTATGAGAGCTTCCACTGTATAAGTAGATTTAGGAAGACCGGATATTGTTGGCAAAATAGTGCAGAATCGTAGCGGCACTTTCAGAAACAGTCATCTTCCATCAAACGAGCACGATACGTTCATCTGTAACCATTGTAGCGGCATGTCACAAATATAATATATGTCAGATTCAGGCTGAACAGGCTTCGTAATACACGTGTCATGACCAGTGTGCGAAATGGTTTCCAAATTTTGGTAGACAGTCGAGTTAGCTATGGCTTACATTTACTAGCCCACAAAATAACTGACTAGCCCGAAATTCGAATGTAGACACGGCTTTTTTAACTCCGCTGCAAATATGGTGAGATTTTAATCAGGCCAGAATTTTTCTTGATTTAAAAATGTATTACATATACATGTAACTTAACACGTCGGAGGAAGTGATATACATGTATTTAAAAATGACCCCATGAAAATTTACTTACCAGTCGTGCCAGTTGATTGACTACACTTTTACTAGCCACGTGCTAACGGACCAGTGGCTATTTCGCACCCTTGACGGTACAAGTACACTGGATGCTCTGAATTTACTTATTTTTGTTTATGTTTTGAAGCATAAGCATTTTAAAAATCCCATGAGGATATCGGTAACTCAGAGTCTGAGTTATCGACATCCTCACGCCATTTTTAAAAAAATGCTTTATTCTTCAATTCATAGACATTAATAAGCAAAGTTAGTGCATTCAATGTATTGGCACCAACAAGGCTTATCAGTGTGCTAAATAATTTTGATTGTATACTCGTGGAATAATCGCCAAGCAATCTACCTGCCGCCATGCTGGCAACGCATGTTTTTTTGTTTGTTTGGTTGGTTTTGTTTGTTTGTTTTGTTTTTGTTTTTTTTTAAATCACAACCAACTATACCGCTGATAATAAAACTTACTTTTGCATTTGGAGAATATCCTAAATTTAGATTTTATCTTGAAGGCGTTTATGTCAACTTTGTTCATCAGGTACTGTCTCTGTCACAGACACCAGAACATAATATACACTAAACGCTAGATGGAGCGTTATCGTCTTTCCTTAATGAATTTCTTCAAATCTATTCAAGTAAGGATCCTCTGAAGGTCCGGGGTATATTAGGCCATAAACAACCCATGCTTGCCATAAAAGGCGAATATGTTTGTCGTAAGAGGCGACTAACATGATCGGGTAGTCAGGCTCGCTGACTTGGTTGACACATGTCGGGACAATTCCCACCCGGACAATTCCCACCCGGACAAATGCCACCTGGACAATTCCCACATAGGACAATTCCCACACGGACAGTCCTCACCCCAAAATATAAGTAACATGAAGAACATTGTTCAGTTTCAACATTTATTCAGTTTAACATATGTACTGTTTAAAACAATCATGAACTATTACTTTCTTCTTGACATGCTTTAGTATCAGTTTTACTGATCCTAACTAATACATAACAAATGATAGCATTTAAGTAAGGAAGCACTACTTTGTGACATACATAAGGCTACTGTAACTTTTAATGATATTGCCATGTTTGCATTATCTGGTCCAGACTCGATTATCTACTGGTCGCTGTCATGTTGCCGGCGTAAAAAGAAACTCACTCACTCAAGTGAAGGATATTGAATCATATGGTCACTAAAATGTTGTGTTGTTAAAGGTCACGTGCAAACAAAAAATGAAACATAATTAAAACAAAATTATCACGAACAGACTTTGAGTTTTATCTGTGACAGGCTGCTTAATCACAATCAACATGTGTTCTCCATGTGTTCCCATAGACATGAATTAAAACATTTTAGTTTTCAAGAAGACACATTTAGTTGTTTAATTGGCCTCGGTTTCTCTGAAGGTAAATCACAAATTTCGGAAATATGTGCAACTGAGGAAGAAGAGTTTGGTCAGACATTTTGGGGCAAATTGGCTCTTTGCTGGTGACTAACTAATTAACTCAAATCGTAAATAATTTGAGATGTACTTGCAGGGGCAGGTGCACACTTCGGAATCTATTCCAATCAGAAGGGGATTATTCCAGGGGGATTCCTTAAGTCCTTTGCTTTTTTGTCTGTCTTTAAATCCCCTGAGCTTTCCACTCATTAAAGAGTAGGATTACCGTCAAGGACCTCCTTAACACAGATACCTAACACCCCTTACTCATCTCCTATACATGGATGACATGGAGCTCCTTGCCAAAGGAGATACCAAGTTGAAAGAGGTTCGCCTCGTCGAGTCAGTTTGTAATGATTTTGGCATGACATTTGGACTCGACAAATGTAATACTTTTCATTTGAAAGGCGGCAAGGTAACTAATGATGGATCGGTCAATTTATTAAACATTCTGGTATTAAGCATCTTGTAGAAGATCAGGGTTACACCTATCTTGGAATGCACGTTCGAGACAAGCTCCAGAATGCCCAGATTCAAGATAAACTTCGGACCGAGTAAAAGTCTGGAAAATCTGGAGCCCAGAGCTAAATGCTCGAAAGAAGGTCAAAACCATCAATACTTTTGATTTGGAGTAGCTGATTGGATAAAGCAAGATATCCGGAGTGGGAAGGAACATGTTTTGTAACAGAACTCACCAATCTCGTTCCTCTGTTAATCGTTTATATTTGCTTATCTGTTCTAGAGGTACGGATTGATTAATGTGGGGGCTCTTCATGATTGAATTTTATTGTGTACTTTTGCATATATATATATATATTCTGAGAAGCCATGGCATCGTGTATACATGCAGTGTGTGGAACGGAATAGCAATCCAAGCGACTACTTCCCCTGGGTGAAACCCCACAGAGAAAAGCCCCTTTGGACAAAAGCCCACTGCCAAAAAATACATAATAAACAAAACAAAACAAACAAAAAACAAACAAAAAACACAAAAAAACCAAACAAACAAACCAAACCACGAAACAAACCAAACCAAACCCCAATAAACCCATAGGAGACAGAAGCCCCACATTATGTTTTCAAGGTGGTCTACGCAGGAGGTTGAGGAGGAGGATGTGAAATTACGGATTAAGGCATTTAATGTTTTTTTTGTTTTTTGTTTTGTTTTTTTTTTGACTGGAGGAGGAAATATTAATTAATGTCACGACTGTAAACTCAACAATATCTATAAAACAGTCAAGGTGCTGATAATGGCCACCAGTGAAAATGGAAATTCTGTGAAATAACAAAGGTGGTGTCAAACTTAGCTTTCAGGGCTTTATAAACACTAAAAGAGCGTAAATAAGTCGGCCATTCGATGGGAGTGTCCGTGACCAACATGCAAAAAGACTGCAAATAATCTGTGTATGGGCTTAAAAGATAATGTGAAAACTGTTCCCGAATTTCTCAAGGATGTTGGACACACAGTGAGATTAGGTAAGATGTAAACAACATTAGTATCAATATCAGGTTTCACGTGACAAGTTTTAGTGGTGCTGCTACTTTTGTATTCAAAAGCTATGTTTATCTTTCATGTAAATAAATCTTGTTAAATCTGAACTGTTTTCTTTTATGTACTCCTAAAAAAGTGTAGGAGAACTACTTTCAATGTACGATTGTCGAAATTGGGAGATATATGGGATTGAATCAATGTTGAATAAGAATGGATGTTTTGAGAATGCATCACCACGTGGATTTCATTCATAGCAAAGCTGTCCGCTCAGTTATCCCCCTTGTTAGGTGACTGGAGCATGACTTGAAAATGTCAGGTTTACAATTTTCACTCAGTAGTGTGTGATCTGATCCTGAAAACTCTGACCATTCACAGTTGCAAGAAAATTATCGAAAAATGGTCTGCAGTGATTCATTCACCTGCCTGAAAAACGTCAAGATTCGTAATCACATCCCATGCACGTGCAGGAGGCTCCCACGTTGTGCACGTGCTTCCCATGCATTGTGGTTGCGTGTGGTGATAACGTGAAATGGGTTTCTTTCTACCAGACATCAAAGTTCAGGTCCCATACTTTTTTCAAGTTTATATTATCTGGGGCTTTTGTCTGAGATGTCTGGGGTTTTGTCCAAGGGGACTTCTGTCTTGTGGCGCTTTTGTCCGCCCACCGGTGGCTGGTCTCAGATGTGAAACGGAAGGCTTCTTTTTAGTTGACCAAGACCGGTCACTTCACAAATGCAATCCCAGAATGTGATGCTTAAACAAAATATTAACATGAAATGTCGACTGTGTAAATGAATTTACAGAGACTGCCTAACACCTTGTCAGTGGATGCCCTTCGTGGGCACAAACAGCAGATCCTAAGCTTAAAGACGTGATGGCATGTCTCGCTATGGCTTGCATGACTTTGACTCCGATGTCCATCCATAGTACCGCCCTGAACATATGCAAGGCGTAATGTAAAATGATGCTTTCCAACATTTAAGTGTTGAATAAAAAAATATTTCACGTAAGTATAATTCTTCAACATGGGGTTGGAAATGTGAGAGCACAATCCAATGAAGAAATTGGTGTATACTTTTGATGATGGCGATGTTTTATTTTGACATGAAAAATATTTTTCGAACCGAAGCGAGGAAAGTACGTTGACAACCTTTGCTCGCTTCGCTCGCATCTAAGAGGACTAGTCATATTCTCTATGATGCGCAACCCTTTAGCGCTATAGTTTGCCTGTGGTTCGACTAATTAAGCAACGTTTCTTGGGAAAAGTCACATTCGCTGTCCAGGCTGCGTGTAATAAAAAATAAGGCGAATAGTATTTATATAGCACTGACTTTCACCACATAAAGGCAATACTCAAAGCGCCGACAAGTCAGAGTTCATATCTACAAAATACATGGATTTGTGAAACATTGTTGAAAGAGGTGTGTTTTGAGTCTGATTTTAAAGAGCGGCAGAGTTGGTTCTAGCTTTAGAATACAAACAGCTTTGGCTAAACATTAAATATGTTTGTTATTTAATGCCGCAGCATTCAGTGATCCAACTGCGGCCTGTATATGATCGAGTCTGGACCCAGTAATCCTGTGGCTGACATTGACAATACCGATCTACGCAATTTGCAAGTCAGGTTACGATCGATTCTATATATTCTACGTACGCTTCATATACTAACGACAACACAGGTGAGCACGAGAGTGAGTGAGTGAGTGAGTTTAGTTTTACGCCACACTCAGCAATATTCCTGAAGGCCTATTCTACCCAGGGGCCTTCACGGGTCCAGAGAGAGAGAGAGAGAGAGAGAGAGAGAGAGAGAGAGAGAGAGAGAGAGAGAGAGAGAGAGAGAGAGAGAGAGAGAGAGAGAGAGAGAGAGAGAGAGAGAGAGAGAGAGAGAGAGAGAGAGAGAGAGAGAGAGAGAGATGGGGCTCAAAGAGATCGGTTTAGAAATATTGCAAAGGTCTCACAATTTTTGTTTGCTGTTGTCGATTTTCCTTTCGGAAGATCCTATGAATTGGCAATTATCACAGAAAGCCGTAATTTGATGTCACATTTGAAGATTTCTCAGTGTAATTTGAAATGTCCTTACGGGACGTCTGATATACAACAGGTACATATTCGCTTGAAATTTGCATTAAACTCCGACAGGCTGATGTTATGTAGAGTTTTCAACCTTTACTTCAAATGCAGATACAGTTTCACCTCCGGGACACAACTTGTATCGGTTTGATATAATTTAAAGTCACTGAATATAAACACCGTGTTAATTACCAGAAATAGGATACCCGTGTGGGGAATCGAACCCAGGCCATAGGCGTGACGAGCAAACGGTTTACCCACTGAACATACTGCTCCACCACGATATAAACCATTCGATCAGTTTTATTGCATTTTCCAAACTTTTAGTTCTACTAATGTCTGTTTTCGGTCAGATGCTGAGGCTGATCCTCTACGTCACAATATTTTCCTTGTGTTCGTTGCAGGCTGTCCACTGTACCAGGGATAATCTAGGACAATCTATATAATAATAGTCTCCCTGATTGTACATGATTCGTAATCGGGGAGATTTTGAATTACCCAAGGGGAGGTCACTCTAGAATTCGTCCCTCCCACCTCAGCTACCAGCTGTCAACGTTTGGAGGCATTTTATTACAATCCCCATACAATGTTCATACGAGCGTCTGTGCCAAGTTATCGGAAAATCAAAGATGAACACGAAAACACATTCACGGTGAGTTCTACCCGAGGTTAAGTTACAATGTATACGTCTATTGTTACAGGAATAAATCGCTAGCTTCGGTGGCTTTCTCTGAAACCCAGGAAACGGAAAAGTCAGTCTTTTCATCAACAATCACTACATCCATGTAAATGTTACAGTGAACATGCACTGCTTATAACATGACATTTTCTTAACGGCTGCCTGTAGGTCATAACAGGTATTTGCCAGACCTTTCAATGCCCTCTGTAGTTATAGTTTACATAGCAGCCTAAGTCTTTGTGAAAATACTTTGTTACGTAAGGAACAAGTGCGTGTGTTGAGATGCTTTCAAAACGGCCTTGTGTCAAGCGGCCTCAAAACTTTTAAAATGTCAAGACAGTCACACAAACAATTCAGAAACCAATTGTCTTAATATCCTGAACAAAAAGTCACAATAGACACAGATGAACGTCAGGTCTGTACTAATTTTCAATAAATACAGTATATACTTTCAGAAATACATTGTCACTAATTCTGTAGTTCTCATACAGCTTGTGACTGTCATCTGTTTAATATCACTTTATGAACCTTTGCTTGCAGAACAGGTATCCAAACTATCAAGTTACAACCAAATTAAAACAAATGTGTTGCTGTTCAACAAATATTACAAGTCTGCCTAAAGCCATTTTGCAATTATATACAGCGATTAGGTAACAGATTTAACAATCCTTATCTCTGAAGCAAGCATAAAGAAAATAACCTGTTAATTTACTATAAGACAAACATATCTGTTTGCCCCTAACATGTGAATATGAACATTTATGCAAAGACTGTCATCTCCAGGATCACAGTGATTACACTTAATGAATGAATGAATGAAGGTAAAGAGAATTGATGTAATGTCTCTAACAAAATTATTGACTTTTGTTTACAATGTAATTTCTACCATTAGAAGTTTCTTCTTGTTTTGATCAATCTCAATGACTAAATCTCTGTAGTGACCAGTGAACCAGCCTGTTGAATAATCTTTGATCCTAATGAGGAAACCTTTCTTTGTTTTTTGTTTCAACATATCAACAACATGTGTAATACATATAAAACAAGCAGATTTAAGAACTGTTTTCTGTCTTTGAAACTCCCATAAATTTCAACCATACCACAGAGCTGGTTAAATGTAAAACTTGACAACCCTAACCAAAACTTACCTGCGCACAAAATATCTTCATATATATGTGTGTTATATGAATCTGAGAATTTTGCTGTCAGTATTGAAAATAACCCATCTTGGATGGTGGGGCATTCAGGTATTTCGAAAGCTGCTTATATGTACAGTGCATGTAATATGGGATCCAATAATTTGGTCTGTTGTACATACTTTTTGTCTGTTTTATTTTTTTTGTAGCCCTTCTGATTGCTGGTGGTGACCTTTGAAATTTTTGTGGCCATTTTAATTTATCTTTCTAGGCCATTCTGACACTAGGCTGTTTTGACCTGCGTAACAATGTCAGCAGTTTATGCAGTGATTTTCCATTGCACTTTGAAAATAATCCTTACATACAAAAATTAGCAATCATCCTTGAGCTGGTTACTGTTTTATCGTTCATCAAAGACTGGAATAAACAAATTAAATTTATTATCATATTTCCAAGTAGAACCATTTGAATTACAGGTGTTTTTCTTGGAAGTTTGGGTGTCTGGTAGATATCACACAGTGGAGAAGAGGTACACAGAGTTTGAGGAACTTCATAAACAGGTAAAACATTTTTGTGAGGGACCTTTGAGTCAGTGATTTTCATAACTATGTTTGAATTACAAATGTGTGATTGGTAGGATGAATACTCTGTAATCTGATCCTCATGATTTGAAAAAAGGCAACAACCATGCCCACACTCCCCAAAAACTATTCTGCACATACAACCATTAGACTTACACTTTGTCTGTGAGTGTAAAGAAAGATGTGGGCGGCAAGTGGAAATAATGTGGTTCAGCTAGCAGGAGACATATTGCCACTGCTGGCTGTAGTTTCCTGTGATTGTCTTTCTCTCACAGACAAATATTTAATGTTTTTTCAGAAGGCTACATTTGATAAATCACATAGAAATGTCTGTAGCATTATATTACATTTCAGCTGAAGAAAGTTATGAGAACACCCGAGTTTCCTCCAAAGAAGGTTCTCAAGTGGAATCCCAAAGTATTAGAGCAGAGACGAAGTGGTTTACAAAACTATTTACAGGTAGGTACACGTGACTGTCTCTCAAACTGTATCATGGGAGGATTTTGCATGGCCAAGATGTTAAAGCTTGTAACACCAGTGATCTAAATGGTCCATAGTTTCATTGTAGCAGATGTGATATATTTATTAAATCAGGCAGGTTTTTTAACCTCAGTTGATCCTGTGGCTGGGGGAGTCACTGATATGGTCTCTTAAAGTGGCTTTGAGCAATTTTAGAAACTCAGAGCTATGAGGTTCCTTACTCTGTGTTTTGAGGGGACTTTTTATTTTTTGACAGTGTAAACATGTAGACAGTGCAGGGTTCAAAATTAACACTTTAAGGTAGCAAATTTGCTATTCAGAATCCTATTTTGCTAACTGAAAAAACACACAGTAGCAAAAACTTGCTACCTGGTAGATTTTAGTGAAACTGCTTACATTCATCAATTAGCCATTATTTTGAAAGGAAAGATCTCCACTTGTGCACTTTCACTGGTAAACTGTTATTCGGCTTTTATTTTCCCCAAAATGCTCATTGTAACTTAACTTTGTCACTTACAAATCATAATACTTGCATAATTGCGACACAGAACCAGTCAGCCCAGTTGTGCAGAAGCAAAGTGCACTCTATCTAATCTAATCTAATTCAGACTGGCTTGGGACTGACTAAAAAGTCCAAATTAGACTGCAGTCCCAGTTACACAGAAATTTTGTATAAAGAAGGATTATGTTGGGACCGTAAGTTCAGTCCGGTATATACAGCAATCCGAGAAAGAGAGTCTGAGTTGGAGAGACTGCATTGTATAACATTAGTGTTTCATATGTTTGATAATTGATGTTCATCATTTCCTGAAGCGATAAAACGTTGTCTGATAATACAAGTAAAGGTATTACTTTCACATAACTTGATAAATACCAGTATGCAGAGGTACTTAGCACGCTGTGAACTGATTATATGATATATTTTATGCACTAGGAAAAAATACTGAAAACGGATAAGGGACTTAAAACAGGTAGCAGGTTCTTGCTACTTCATAAAAGAGGTAACTTTCAACACTGCAGTGATACTGAATGCAGTGTTATGTTAGCTGGATGGTGGTTTAAATTTAAATTTGGGTGTCATTTTGGAACGATAGCAACCAAAAAAATCTAAGAAGCGGTCCATTTCACATGATTCTAACCATCAATCATCAGTGATCAAGACTATTAGTTTTTATCTCACATCACAAATAAATGTCGTTTTCTGATTGGCTGAGCAATATACCCTGCTGCCAATAGCAACTCATTCGCTACTTCGTTGTAGTTACTTTTGTATCTTGAATGATATTAAAAGACACATGATGCACAGAAATTACAGATGTTTTGCGACTAGAAATCGATGGAAGGGAGATAACACTAAATCTGTGTTTCTTGTGATGTCTGCAAAATCTAGCGATGGATACAAACACATTTGACTCTCTTTCCATAGCATACATTTTGACAAAACGTTCAAATGTAGTTCCTAAGAGGGGGAATTACATCGCAGTGACTTTCATAAGACAGTACTTGCAGGAAAAAACAGCAAGATGCAAGATTCGAATCGTTTGATTCACATAGGTTGGCTGAAGTGTACACTCTAATAGGTATGCTTCAAACAGACCAAAATTAATATTGAGGTGTTTGGTAAGATAAATACATTGTTCACTGGTCCCTCGGGGACCATGGGTTGATGTACCCTCTATGTTTGTTAATGTTCCCCTCTACCATAGAGGTCAAGGAACATAAACAGACATCCAGGGTATCTCAACCCTTGCCTCCCTCCTCGAGACCAGTGAACAACTTATAATGCAGTGCAGTGTCCTCAATCATTATGTTAGCTGGATGGTGTTTTATATATAACTTGGATGTAATTTTTGGACGATAAAAACCAGAAAAATGCAAGAAGCAGTCCATTTCACATAATTCTAACCATCAATCATCAGTGATCAAGACTATTAGTTTATGTACCGCCTGATTAATATTGGAGAAGGATTCCAGCAAGTCACAATCCGCTTATTAGTACTGGCTTCATGGTTGTGTATTCACCTCATATCATCTGTATTGCATACTAAAAAGGCAGAGGCAGCAGGGTAGCCTAGTGATTCAAGTGTTTGCTCATCATACCTGAGACCTGGGTTCGACTCCCTGCATGGGTACAGTGTGCTAAACCCATTTCTGGTGACCCCTGCCATGATATCGGTGGAATATTGTGGCATAATACTAAACTCACGCACTAGTTGGCTACTCCTTTCTTACAATGCTCCATGTGTATGAACCCAGTCGAATAGCTGTGTGTAAACTTCTCGTCAATACTCTGTACTTCATGTTTTTCATAATGGTGGTACAACCTTCTCTGAAACTTTGCTTGTATTGTCATATAGAAGTTGTCCATACATCTTGTCTTTACTTAGTACTCTGATTTGGAAATACCTCCCAATGAGTTAAACTTATGACACTGCAAGCCCAGACTATGTCTTTATAAGCCTTTTCAGTATGATAAGTAATGATTGCTTTCTCGCTTGTTTGGTTTTAGACCTGTGAAGATCAAGATTAGAAATGGTCTTCAGCAACCCATGAAGTCTGGACGCCTTTCTTTACAGGCAGCCAATATATAACTGGAATATTGCTGCTTGTGGCATTACCTAGATGGTGCTCACTTGACATATGGACTGAGGGAAAAATTCAAACTAACAACGAAAATAATTAAATAATTTTACTATATCATAAGCCATTCATAATTTTATAACAGTCTTTAAGTTATTTTATGTGTGACAGTTTTCCTGATGCAGTGTTTAAGGTCATGCATTCCAGCAAAACTCCACCATTTCAAAAACTGCAAAAACAGTGTCATGTTTTTGGTATTTAGAGAGCAAATTATCTCCCAGCTTTGTCACTAACCCATATATCAAGTGCATGACCGAGCGGTTTGACACTGGAAGCATCTCTGGTGGCCTTTTGGTTAAGCAGTTCACTCTTTTGATGTAATGAACTTTTCATAAGAGGCGACTAATGGGAAGGGATGGTCAGGTTCGCTCACGTGGTTGACACAGTTTTGCAGATTGAGGCTCATGCTGTTGATCACAGGATTGTCTTGTCCAGACTCGATTATTTACAGACTGCCACCATATTGCCCTTATATTGCTGACTGCAGCATAAAACTCACTCACTCACTCACTCACTCACTGCTGCAGTTGTTCGTGGTCTGATGACTATAAGCGTTGATCAGTGTATCACCTTACATCAATACAGCATTGATAGTTGTGATAGATGAAATGTAGCGTAAAACACTGTCATTGTTCAGAAAGACCTCGATATCTATTACCCAGCCTCATTGATCAGAGTTTTATCATAAATGACTATGTATAAAATGTCCCATGGGTCAGTGGTTGGAGAAACAAAGGCAACACAGTTGAATGATTATCCCAAGAGTTGTGTATACATCCTGAATAATCATGGACAATAACAGGAATGTGCTGGGTCAACATATTATGGTGATAGTGGATGTGTCCAAGAACACCTAGCTTAGCTGGAGAGGTATGGTGACCAGTCGAAGTAAACTTAGGCTTGGTATTATCTGTTACACTGTTATACTGAGTCTAACAAACTCGAGTAGATGGTTGTGTCAGCTAAACATTTGAACTGACCAATCAGAACGTGGGTTACCAAATCGTGAAAGTTACCTTTCGCACATGCTGTTTTAAATTTTACCTTCAAAACGTTTGTACTCAAATGATTCGGAACGCTGTTTTCTACATGATTACGTGATACACATGGAGGACACCATTATTCACAACAGGGAGTAAACAATCACTGAAAATAGTGCTTTTTTCAATATTCCAGGAATCTTGTGGAAATATGTGTCAATAGTAATCGTGTCATTGGATGCGCCAAAGCATACATACTGCAGGTCAGGGCCCACTTGCACAAAGCAATTTTAGCGCTATGACTGTCTTAAGCCTATGTTGAAGAATGGAAGTTCCAATCATTGTAGCGTTAAGATTGCTATGTGCAAGTCAACCCTGATATCTGTGTTTTATGCAGATTTTCATTTGCTGCCGTATTGAAAGTCCCACTGAACCTTAAAGTAGTTGGCGTCTGATTGGTTAAATGCTTTCAGCTTGCTTGCTTTTGATTGGGTGGTCATAGTTTGTTCAAAAGGTTTGCAGATACGACCTTGTAGTAGGGCTTGTACTAGACTAAGTATAGCAGTGTAATGAATACTACTGAGCCAAGTCTACTTTGACTGTACAAGGACTTGACCCTGTGTCCATGATTCTGTCTGGGGTAAAGCTAACAATAGGGAGGTCAGGCTCAGTTTGTACATGCACTTTGTAATTATTAAGGAGTGTACATATCCATTTAATTAATGCATAAATGAGTTAAAATAACACACTTTTCTATCTTAATGTATGTGATGAACATTTTGAGATCAGGTACAGTTCAGGCATAGTGTTTTGCCTTGTGAATCCTGGCACACTTCCTACTTTTATTGCTATAAAGATTAGATGGCCCCAGTCTGGCGAATAGGAGGCTAACCCAACAATCCAAAAAAGCGCTATACTTGAATAAACATATGATTAATGGTGAAATGACAAGGAGAACAAACAACAATAGGCATAATGGTTTGTTATGGCATTCACAATATGCATGTATCTTGATCAGTCTGTAAATTAAGGGACCCATGAAGGTCCACCCACCCACCCACTGTACATTAAATTCTGATGAATTTTGATTAGATTCATTTGAAAAACAAGATGGTGACCAAACCATGTGTGACCATCCTGATTATATTGCCATTGTCTCATGACCAGAAGTAAATAATTCATATCTATATTCTGGTTGAATATAATGACACAGCTGTCATTCTCATGTCAGATGTTGAAGATGGGTGAAAGTGAAGGCATACAACTGGATAGATGTTAATTAACAAAGCAAGTGACTTATTTCTAACATGTGGCTGAATAATTAACAACAATTAATTGACTATGAACATATTTCAATTTTTTAGTTTTTTTTGACACTGGTTGATTGTCATCCGAAATGCCATTATGATTTTTTTCAAATTTTGTTATGACAGCGATGAATCAAATCAAAATTTAATCAATCCACAAAGGCATCCTATTTACATTTTCCGTTAACAAAATTCCTATGATGGCATTGCAACAGAAATGGTAACCTTCTAAGATATATGTTGCATCAGAAAAAGGACATGTTTTTGATTAGGCAGGAATTGCTGAGTTATAGTTTAGGCTGGCCTGACATGTCTTTGCGTCATGCAACCAAAATACCAGGAATTTCTGAGATAAAATTTAAGCTGGCCTACCATGACTATGCATAATGGAGCTCAAGCTGACATCTGGTGAGTATACAATATGGCAGCTGTCACGTAGGTTGAGTTCCACTGCAGGATACGTACTTACTTATCTGTGAGCGATTGTATGACCTGAATGAGATTAAAATGTTTTCTTTGTGAAAAGTACTGAATTTTACATGTAATGGACATGTAAAAAGACACTCGAAAGTAAAAGTTTGTACTTAGTAAGATTTACTTCCCAAAACACACTCCCTGTAAATGAAAATTCTTAGATAACACCATGATAAGTTTAAATGTTGACTTTATTAGTAGGTCTGCTTTCCCAAATTTTTGCATTGTCTAAATAGCTTCGTAAGTTTCTATGAAGTTACAAAACAGAACTTTAAAGTACGAAATCACTGTCAGAAAAATATTCTGATTCATTAACCAGTTTGTGTTAAATCTTGTTCTAACAATATCAAATTAGAAATGTTATTGTCAATGTATGGAGTCTGTGTAAGTGTTATGTTTCGAAAACTGATGCAGAAATAAATAGGATAAAACTCACTTGTCCCACCTAAGCCTGGGTTTGGTTACACTCTGGACCTTTGAGGTGACTCATGGTGGATAGGTACAAGTGCTGTGAGGTAGCCTAGTGGGTAAAGTCATCACTTGTCATTAGAGCTGTGACGATATATCGTAGTCTCAATAATCGTGATACTTTATCGGACAATTAATATATCAATGCTTTTTTCTGTATTGTGATACATATCATTCACCATAAAATTGTTCATTTTCTCTGGAAATTGATGGTTATGTCAAAATTTGGACTGTTACTTGATATCAAAATGTGTGTTTTTAAAGAAAATAACAAAAGATAGCATATTGTGATATGCATCGAATCATATTGTATCATTCCAAGATATCGTGATACTTACCGTATCATATTTTGAATTTCTGTATCGTCATGCCTTTACTTGTCATATCTAAGTGAGTGACAGAGTATGGTTTTATGCCTCTTTTAGCATTGTTCCAGCAATATCAGCAGGGGAGGATAGAAATGGTCATATATTGTACCCATGTGGGGAATCAAATTTCGGGGTTCAGCATGACAAGCGATTGCTTTAACCACTAAGCCACACCGCTACCCTTGTAATATCTGAAATAAATCACATTATATAGCCTCATGTAAGAATGTCGAGTTTTGATTGGTCCATGTGAATCTGATAAAATACCAGGTACATCCATCACGATCCACCAGCGGGAGTATAAAAGTCTTATACTCCCGCTGTAAAAGTCATATCACCCTGCTACGCCTCGGTGACGACGCGAAGTGAGAAAAGCGTGTATCAACAAGCCTTTAGTAACGTGTGGTGCATTGAGGTCAAACGATCAGCTGGTGTCAACATAGCAGCAAGTGGATTCGATGTGTGTTGTTTTGTTTTGATTTAGTGAAAACATTCAGCTAGATAAATGCATTTTTTTATCAACCTTACTCGGGACTGATAAAACCCTGTATTTCCCTCGACATGATGTGATAACTTATAGTGTAACAAGAAGAAATCTACATTGCCATCCTCAGAGTGTTCCATGTGTGAGTTTCAATGTCTTCCAGTACACCTGCTGGTATATTGATGGTAAGTCTCTGAATATATATAATTTTGATAGAAACAAACCCATTAAAATTGATAAAGAGACCCAGTGAGATGTGAAATTCTGGGAAATTGGACTTGCTTCAGCATTGAATGGAGGGCTAGGCTGAATGAAATGTAATGTAGTTCAGGGACTGTGAGACAGACTAGTGAAATCTAAACTTGCTACATATAGGGCTTGAGCATTGCTGGGAGGGCTAAGTAGTAGGGAAAAGAATACTGTTCAGGAACGGTGAGACAGACTATGTCTGCCAGTATACTAGCTGGATGACAGTGGTGTTTCCTGGTTGATGATCATTTCCATGTTCATGTTTCATCTTGGTTTCTGTTTCAGGGAACACTAGATGGTGATCATATATATGTCCATGTTGCTCATCATGGTTTCTGTTTCAGGGTACACCAGATGGTGATCATATATATGTCCGTGTTGCTCATCGTGGTTTCTGTTTCAGGGTACACCAGATGGTGATCATCATTGTCCGTGTTGCTCATCATGGTTTCTGTTTCAGGGTACACCAGATGGTGATCATATATATGTCCGTGTTGCTCATCGTGGTTTCTGTTTCAGGGTACACCAGATGGTGATCATCATTGTCAGTGTTGCTCATCGTGGTTTCTGTTTCAGGGTACACCAGATGGTGATCATCATTGTCCATGTTGCTCATCGTGGTTTCTGTTTCAGGGTACACCAGATGGTGATCATCATTGTCAGTGTTGCTCATCGTGGTTTCTGTTTCAGGGTACACCAGATGGTGACCATCATTGTCCGTGTTGCTCATCATGGTTTCTGTTTCAGGGTACACCAGATGGTGATCATCATTGTCCGTGTTGCTCATCATGGTTTCTGTTTCAGGGTACACCAGATGGTGATCATCATTGTCCGTGTTGCTCATCATGGTTTCTGTTTCAGGGTACACTAGATGGTGATATTCTCCCCAAATCCCTCCTCAAGTTCCTGGGAATTACCAATTTCTCTGATAGTATCGAGTAAGTACACGTTTTAATCCTGTGAGGATAGCAGGTTAGAACTGTATGACAGCAACCAATGCTGTATATGACCTTAAAGATCAGCAAAACCACATTAGAACTGAAAAGGTAAATAATCTTGTCTAATGATGTTTTGTTGCAAACATTTTTTCTTGTTCTTTCACGCGAGGCGGTATGATGATGTTTTCTCACTACCAGAAAGTATAACACATACATAAACTGACCCCTTTATACCGTCTACTTTTTTAGGTATTCAAAGAGGCAACACTAACGGGATCAGGTGGTCAGACACATGTCATCGGTTCCCAATTGCGCAGATCGATGCTCATGTTGTTGATCACTGGATTGTCTGGTCCAGACTTGATTATTTACAGACTACCGTCATATTTTCATTTGCTCCTAGTGAAATTGCTGAGTGTGGTGTAAAACTAAACTCACTCACTCACTCACTCAGGAATGCTTCAGACAACAAGGAAAATTATAACAATATTATGGACACACAGGGGGAAATAGCTGTTGCATAGTTGTTTTGTTGTGTATTTCAGCCCTGAGCAAGAATAACATAGTCATGTGTGGCTTGTTATTTATCCTCCTCAGTGATGTTGTACAACTATAACATCTCTATAGCATCACCACATCTCTCAGGGCCGTTGTAGTGATGATATATGTTTCAGTTGTGCGACTTGTAGTGATGAGTATGTTTCAACCCAGACTTGTAGTGATAATGCAAGTTTCAGCCCTTAGACTTGTAGTGATAATGCAAGTTTCAACCCAGAGACTTGTAGTGATAATGTAAGTTTCAGCCCTGAGACTTGTAGTGATAATGCAACTTTCAGCCCTGAGACTTGTAGTGATGATGTATATTTCAGTCCTGAGACTTATAGTGATGATGAATGTTTCAGCTCCTTGGACAAATTGAGCCAAGACATGCGGGTCAGTCACCAGCCAGTGATCTCATTCCCCGCTGACTGTTTCCTCCAGGAGAATACCACAAGTGAGAATGCATTAATACTGTCCTTGTACCATACTTTAGTGTGCTAAACACCATACTCTTCTAGCGTGCCATACTGTCCTTGTACCATACTTTACTGTGCTATTACACTATACTCCTCTACCCTGCCATACTGTCCTTGCTCCCTTCTTTTCTGTGCTACAACACCATACTCCTCTACCCCGCCATACTGTCCTTGCACCCTATATTTCTGTGCTACAACACTATACTCCTCTACCCCGCCATACTGTCCTTGCACCCTACATTTCTGTGCTGTAACACCATATATCTCTACCCTGCCATACTGTCCTTGCACCATACTTTTCTGTGCTATAACACAGTGCTCCTCTACCATGCCATACTGTTCTTGTACCACACTTTACTGTGCTATAACACTATACTCTTCTAGCATGCCATACTGTTCTTGTACCACACTTTACTGTGCTATAACACTATACTCTTCTAGCATGCCATACTGTTCTTGTACCACACTTTACTGTGCTATAACACTATACTCTTCTAGCATGCCATACTGTTCTTGTACCACACTTTACTGTGCTATAACACTATACTCTTCTAGCATGCCATACTGTTCTTGTACCACACTTTACTGTGCTATAACACTATACTCTTCTAGCATGCCATACTGTTCTTGTACCACACTTTACTGTGCTATAACACTATACTCTTCTAGCATGCCATACTGTTCTTGTGCCATACACTTTACTGTGCAATAACACTATACTCTTATAGCGTGCCATACTGTTCTTGTACCACACTTTACTGTGCTATAACACTATACTCTTCTAGCATGCCATACTGTTCTTGTACCACACTTTACTGTGCTATAATACTATACTCTTCTAGCATGCCATACTGTCCCTGTACCACACTTTACTGTGCTATAACACTATACTCTTCTAGCATGCCATACTGTCCCTGTACCACACTTTACTGTGCTATAACACTATACTCTTCTAGCATGCCATACTGTTCTTGTACCACACTTTACTGTGCTATAACACTATACTCTTCTAGCATGCCATACTGTTCTTGTACCACACTTTACTGTGCTATAACACTATACTCTTCTAGCATGCCATACTGTTCTTGTACCACACTTTACTGTGCTATAACACTATACTCTTCTAGCATGCCATACTGTCCTTGTACCACACTTTACTGTGCTATAACACTATACTCTTCTAGCATGCCATACTGTTCTTGTACCACACTTTACTGTGCAATAACACTATACTCTTATAGCATGCCATACTGTTCTTGTACCACACTTTACTGTGCTATAACACTATACTCTTCTAGCATGCCATACTGTCCCTGTACCACACTTTACTGTGCTATAACACTATACTCTTCTAGCATGCCATACTGTTCTTGTACCACACTTTACTGTGCTATAACACTATACTCTTCTAGCATGCCATACTGTTCTTGTACCACACTTTACTGTGCTATAACACTATACTCTTCTAGCATGCCATACTGTTCTTGTACCACACTTTACTGTGCTATAACACTATACTCTTCTAGCATGCCATACTGTTCTTGTACCACACTTTACTGTGCTATAACACTATACTCTTCTAGCATGCCATACTGTCCCTGTACCACACTTTACTGTGCTATAACACTATACTCTTATAGCATGCCATACTGTCCTTGCACGCTTCTTTTCTGTGCTACAACACCATACTCCTCTACCCCGCCATACTGTCCTTGTGTCCTACTTTACTGTGCTATAACACCATACTCCTCTACCCCCGCCATTCTGTCCTTTATCATTTTTTACACTGCTATAATATGATACTCCTCCACCACACCATACAGTTTTTGTACCATACTTTACTGTGTCGTATACCATACTCCTCCATGCCGTTCTGTTCTATACCATACTTTACTGTGCTATAACATCATATACCTCTACCACACCATATTGTTGGAAATGCTGTAGCTTGTGAAAATTTTAACTTGCAGGGTTCATAGTAATCATGGTTTGTAGCATTTTTGCTCCAGTAAATTCATTTGTTAAATAAATACATTTTTTTCAGCAATGTTAATATCAGTATAGGAAAGATGTAGAAAATATAGCCTGTCCACAGGACTGGGCGGTCTTTTTTTTTACCACTCCTGCCAAAATCTAACCTGTCCTCCAAGTGTGAATATAACGCCATTTCAAGACTTAAAACTGGTTTGTTTTATTTTAAGCCATCATTTAATATGCACAAGAAGCTGAGGGAGAGAACTCAGTTCTTATATAGCAAATCAGTTTTGTTTGTGATAATTTTATCTGTTTGATTCTTCTGGTATCTTTTGACAATATTCAAAAAGGTTATAATCATAATATATATGTCATTGGTTTGCTAAAACTGACCCGACGTGAGGACAAACTAGATTTTTTTTAACCCGTCCTCCACAAAATTCACCTGTCTTGGACATTGGACTGGCTATTTTTCCTACACTGCTAATATGCAAGTTACAGTTCACATTTTCAAATCTGAGTTTGATGCACATTCTCACAACAAAGTAGTTCAAACTCCATGGATAGATACACAACTTATTGTTTATCAACAAAAGATTAATTTCAGTAATATGTGATAAAAAATGACTTGAAGTCAACATACTTTATGTCAGTGTATTGTGTATTGGATGATACGTACATTACTGTTTCATATAAGAATTTGAAACTTGGAGTATGAATACATGTGTGAACCTGGAAGTGATAACAATGTTTCAATTGTCCACAGGTACCCTTCCTGACATAGTTGCTGAGGGGGTGACAAGGGGTCTGTACTCCCCAGGAGACGCTGGTTGCCCAAGATGACACATACCCGCCATGGTGTTGAATGTTCCGTAGCATTGGTCACCATGTTCCTTGTGGAAAGTGGAAAACAGTTTGATATCTAATCTTACAGATATTTGATGTTTTGTTGTATCTGAGATAAATATTTGTATGTGTGTTTGTATTCATACTCCTTTAGCTATCACAGTCAGACTTGTCCTCTGTGGATATAAACTAAACAGGGATTTTTCCTCCATATCTCTAGGGTATACGTTCTGATAAGTCTCCACTATACCCTGGATTCATCTACAGCTAAGCCCGATAAATTTATTACCTCCCTCGGCTGGCTTTTTATCCACTCAGGTATATATGCTGGGAAGTTGAGCGAACCAACCACAACTCACTTTCGCTTTTTAAATTATCTGACCGATTAAACTTGCACAAACCATGCACAGGTTCTCTGAAAGAGGCAGAAGGAGTTCTTGCCTACTTTTTTTTAAAAATAGTTGGATCTATCAATGTGTCTGTATGATTTCCCCATAATCTAAGTCACACTGCGAACAAACCTTCTGCTGCGACTGCTATCTTTGTTGACACTGGCAAGTTCTGTTGTAATGGCGGCATAGCTGATTGGCCACTGTGAGAATGCGGAGCCAGCAAAGGGAGGTTATAAAATTTGAGCGAACCAACCACAACTCATTTTCGCTTTTTAAATTATGTGACCGATTAAACTTGGACAAACCATGCACAGGTTCTCTGAAAGAGGCAGAAGGAGTTCTTGCCTACATTTTTTTAAAAATAGTTGGATCTATCAATGTGTCTGTATGATTTCCCCAAAATCTAAGTCACACTGCGAACAAACCTTCTGGTGTGACTGCTATCTTTGTTGATACTGGCAAGTTCTGTTGTAACGGCGGCATAGCTGATTGGCTACTGTGAGAATGCGGAGCCAGCAAAGGGAGGTAATAAAATTTTCGGGCCGAACCGTAGATGCATCCAGGGTATATTGGAGATTCATTGGAACGTATACACTGGAGATATCGAGGATGAACAGGGACGTGGGGGCTTTTCTTTTCTGGCACTATGAAAGTCTAGTGTATAAAAGGTTGTGTCTAATGTGATTTTAGGAATGAGGAGTTCCACACATGGGCTGTGGAGTAATCTAGTTGCTAAAGTGTTAGCTTGTCACGCAGAAGACCCAGGGTTTGATTCCCTACATGGGTACTATGTGTGAAGCCCATTTATGGTGTTCCCAACCATGATACTACAAGAATATTGCTAAAAGTGTCCTAAAACTGAACTCACTCCATTCTACATATGTAGAAATAAACAGATAAACAAAGAATACAGGTACTTACGGACTAGTAAAATGACAATTTTATTTACCCAACAATGTCTTCTAGCCTTTGGCAAATGGACCAGTATTAATTTCCATTACAACTTGTAATGTTTGAAATAAGGTCACAACTTGGTTAGGGAAACAATATATGTTGATGTATACAACAGTCACTGTAGGCACGCGGCTGGAAAAGGCTCTTTTGGTCAGCTTCTAATCCAATTCTGAAAGTATTTTCCTGGAGATATGCTACTACCATAGAAAATTAATCATCCATATTTCCTTGTGTAAATTAAACTTTTAACAGAGAACAGCAGTTCAGAAAGTACTGTGAGCTATCTTGTAGCTACATCAGAGGTATTTCAAAACAAGTTTCACATGTTGGCAAAATAGGCTCAAGAGGCAATCATCTCCTGTCGGTAACAAAGAACACCAGGAGACGTTTGTTTCCTGTGCCTTTTTTGTCAGCATGTGAAACTTGTTTTAAACTATCACTGATAAAACTGTGAGATAAATCATAGTGGTAATTTCTTCCAGAACTGATGCTATGAGGATTTGGCAGGGCACCTGTTATGGCAGACACACTGTCAACATATTAGTGTATATTAATCGTGTCACTTTATTTAACAGTTATACAAATGTTTTTAGTTTCATCAGTGTTTGAATTAAATTTTATCTCTTTCTATCGATTTATGTGAAAATTGTGTATGGTTCCAATAAAACCCACCCCTTTTGTCAGTTACTTAGCACAGGGACTGCCACCACAAGTATACCCATAGTATCATTGTCTGGCCCATTTTGCCACTGTGAGCTATCTGGTAGCTACAACAGTGGTATTTCAAAACAAGTTTCACATGTTGGCAAAATAGGCTCAAGAGGCAATCATCTCCAGTCAGTAACAAAGAACACCAGGAGACATTTGTTTCCTGTGCCTAATTTGTCAGCATGTGAAACTTGTTTTAAAATACCACTGATACAGCTGTGAGATAAATCATAGTGGTAAATTCTTCCAGAATTGATGCTGCGAGGATATCTATGAGAGACAGTCAACATATTAATTTGGCAGGGCACCTGTTATGTAGACACATTGTCAACATATTAGTGTTACAGCATGAGAATGTGAAAAGGAAGAATGTGGTTTTTAGCAGAGAGGTAATCAATGACAATCTGCTTCTCTTTGGACTTTCCTCCACGGAGTTGTGTACTATTCGAAGTGGCATTAAACCCATCTGCCTCGCTGATGACTTGTCTTTGTTCAGTTGTTATTGTCAATGTGTTATTGTCATGCACTGAAGTGATGAAATACACAGTGTTATTTGACTGATTTCTTGTTTTCTATTCTTGCCTTATTCTATGAGGTTTCTGATGGTACCAGTACAGGGATCTACGGAAACAAATTCCTGCATCCTATATAAACAAATGTAAATAATGGATGCAACAATAATGGATGCAACTTGGTTGGCACATGTCATTGTATCAGTTCCCATTTGAGCAAATCAATGCTCATGCTATTGATCACTGGATTTTCTACCTCATGTAGCTGGAATACTAAACTCACTCACTCAGTACAGAAGAAACATCACTTTACAAATTTCAAAGACATGATTGTCGAGAAATTGTTTTGTAAAACCACAGACGGTTATTAACGCCACTTGGTCAAAGTAAAATGTCTGTGTGACCATGATGAGCATCAATAACAGCTTGGCAGCTGTGGTCGAAGGAAGAAAGAATATGCCGAGTGCTGTCTTGAGGAATGTTCTGATACTCTTGCTGAATATCTTTGATAGGCATTCTAGAAGTTGAGTAGATGAAGAATGAGGACTATGATTTATGGATATACAACTTCTTTTATTCAGTGAGTGTGACATTTCGACATAGATACTAATGTTGTTGTCAAGCAAATGGTACAGGGTAATGAATTTCTGGAGGAATATATGCATGAATTGTTGTTATAATGGATGAGAAGACGAGTTGTTTATACAATTAATGGCGTTGATGTACACAAGCAGATGGGAAGCCAGAAGTTAATGAGGAATAGGGTATGGGAGATTGGAAGTCAGTAGGGTGTTGTTATAACAAAGTGGATTGAAGTACAGAATTATTTTATCAAGTGATGATATGTGAGTGTGATTTGGTAGCCCTCATCTCTGTTGATCACTGGTTCGATCTTCATGATGTGGAGTGCCTGTAGTAGCTTGCGGATTTTGTAGTCTGATTGGTTCTTTTCTAAGATTTTAATGATGTTTTAGTTGATGGAGTGGTTTGGGTAGTCGACAGTGGCTGATTTGGGGTCCTGTTTACTAACTGAGGTCTGGTGTTCCTTGAGTCTATGGATGAGGGGTCTGGAGTTTTCACCTACATAGGTGTCACCACAGTCACATTCAATGTGGTACACTACACCTGCTGGTTCTGGCTTCTGGGCAGTCTAAGTAAACTTAGTCTCAGTGTATTTTGTTACACCCTACCACTGAGTCTAACAAAACCTAGTAGAAGGTCGTGTCAGGTAAACTTTGAGCGACCAATGGCCGTCCAATCAAACGCAAGACGATTAAATAGATTTCACCAATCAGACAATGGCTACTATTTAGGGATCGGAGGGACTTTCAAAATATTCAGGTCACTAACACAGATCTCTCCACAAACAAAAATCTGCATATAACACAATTATTTGACCAGCAGTATATATCCTTGGGGTTTCTGTTGACATGGTTACCATTAGCTGATATTTCCGCAAGATGAAATCCTTGAATATTGCCAAAAACACTATTTTCAACGCGTGTACTCACCGTTGTCATGGTTGTACATATGCTGTGTGCATGACCCGGAAGCGAGCGTATGCTAACTAGCATTCGGAATCCTTCGGGTACGAACCTTTTCGAGATAAAACATTTAAAAGGTATGTGCGAATGTCCACTTTTGCGATTTGGTAAGCTGTGTTATGATTGGTCAATCTCAAAGGTTACCTGAAGCGACCTCCCATAAGGTTTTGTTAGACTCAGCAGTGGAGTGTAACGAAAAGTACTGAGGATAAGTTTACTTATACTGGGCTTCTGGGATGCTGTGGGCCTGCCTGTTGCTTGCAGGAGGTTCTGGATGGTGTTGTCTCTTTGGAAGGCAACGTCGATGTTGGCCTGTTGTTTCATTAGTCTGCGGATGTGGTGGCTGGTTGATCCAATGTACAGGATGCTGATGGTGAAGGGAGCTGATTGTTGTCTGGGGCTGTTGGTGGTTGGCTGGAGGGTGCTCTTGATGGTCTGGTTGACAAAGGAGGGCGAGTATTCGTGAAGAAAGGCGTTATCGCAACCCTGACCCGTCGTGCACATCTCTACACCTGAACTACTCGAGATCAAGCTGGGCCACCTCAGACATGCCTTCACAACGAATACCATATACCTTTGTCAACCAGCCACCACATCCGCAGACTCCTGAAACAACATGCCAACATTGACGTCGCCTTCCAAAGAGACAACACCATCCAGAACCTCCTGCAAGCAACAGGCAGGCCCACAGCATCCCAGAAGCCAGAACCAGCAAGTGCAATGTACCACATTGAATGTGACTGTGGCAACACCTATGTTGGTGAAACCTCCAGGCCCCTTATCCATAGACTCAAGGAACACCAGACCTCAGTTAGTAAACAGGACCTCAAATCAGCCATTGCCGACCACATCAGAGACCACCCAAACCACTCCATCAACTGGGACATCAAAATCTTAGAAAAGAACCAATCAGACTACAAAATCCGCAAGCCTACTAGAGGCACTCCACATCATGAAGATTGAACCAGTGATCAACAGAGATGAGGACTACCAAATCCCACTCGCAGATCATCACTTGACAAAATAATTCTGTACTTCAATCCACTTTGTTATAACAAGATCCTACTGGTTGCCAATCTCCTATACCCTACTTCTTATTAACGTCTGGCTTCCCATAAGTTTGTGTACATCAACCCCACTAATTGTATAAACAATTCGTCTTCTCATCCATTCTAACAACATTTCACGTATATATTCCTCCAGAAATTCATTACCCTGTACCATTTGCTTGACGACATTAGTATCTATGTCGAAACGTCGCACTCACTGAATAAAAGAAGTTGTATATCCATAAATCATAGTCCTCATTCTTCACTCTTGTTGAAGTGGTACGTGCAGTTCATGTAGTGGCTGAGGTGACGGATTAGGCAAATGTTCATTGAGAGCATCCCATAGATATTCACTTGGGGACAAATCAGGTGATCAAGAGGGTCATGGTAACACCTGAATGTTGTTTTGCTGGAGGAAGTCTTAGCAAACAAGTCAAGCATCGTTGTACTGATAAGATCCACAATTGGTGATGGGAACGTGATGTAACCGGCCATAAGGAGGTTCAAAACCATATTTTTTCCAGTGTGTATATTTCTCTAAGTGAAATTACTACGTTTCTATTACATGTCTTAGCATGGATTTGTATTCATGGACTGTCAGCTTGGTTCCGCCACTGGTTGCATTTTTCTTAGACTGTTCTCTATGCCACTGTTGCCCTATGGATTTGATGTTTAATTTCAATAGTCCACGAAGCAAACACATATAGATTGAAATTATTTATTAAATCAGATGTACACACATTCACAATACAAGTGTGTACATGTATATGCAGATGGACAAGAAAGGGAGATAATCTTGTACAGGTAGAAACAACTTGTGAATATAGAAGTGAGAATGGACATATAGTACAAAGAGGAATGGGGCTGGGATATCTATTGTATCTATGTTTCTAACAAATACTTCTAACACAAACACAAATGTAAACCACCTGATTTTCATAGTACAGTCACCTTCTTATTTCAGGTTACAGAGAGTATCTCACCCAGTATGGCCTTGAAACAACTAAATATCAAATGACAATTCTAAAAATAAAAATGGAGGATCCAAATAAATACATGTAGGAATTTCTACATAATTCAAGTCTAGATATATTAATGAACATAAAACAATCATTATGGTACTCTGAAACACAGATCCCCTGAAAGTTGATACATCACACAACTCAATCTAAGCACTTATCAGGATAAAAGAAAAGTAATCAGTTTTCCCATAATTATGACCTAAAGACAGTAACAATTGACAAAATACAA
This sequence comes from Haliotis asinina, assembly GCF_037392515.1. Taxonomy (NCBI): domain Eukaryota; kingdom Metazoa; phylum Mollusca; class Gastropoda; order Lepetellida; family Haliotidae; genus Haliotis; species Haliotis asinina. Next base: position 70,631,518 of record NC_090282.1, on the reverse strand, counting down.
CAAAACTGCCTTTGTGAGGTATCAAAATGAAAGAACATTCCTTATGTAAACTCAGTGCTTAGCTAACAGTGAAGGATATTGTCACTATTTTCACGTAAAACTTGGGCAAGTGATGGAGATTGAATTCCATTATATCTTTGTGAAATCCCAACTGAAAATACTTCTTGCTGGAATGTCGCAAGACTAGTAGCAGCAAGTTTGTACAGCTCAGCAGACTAGGTGCACTGACTATTACCCTAAACACATCCATATTACATACATGTTTATAACAAGGTGATACTTCAATGTAAGTTTATGACAAGCATGGCAGGTGCTTGAACACCAGAATCTGTCATCCCTGGTGTCTCGTACATGTTATATTTCCTCCATTCAATGCAAACACAAGTCTAAGAGCCTAACAAGGATGTGCTTACAATACACACGGTTAGTAAAGAGAAACTTCACATACATCACTTGACCCACTTTCACACTCCTATGGAAGATTAAAACAAAATCAAGCATGATGATACACTATAATGAAAAGCATCCTTGTGAATACTGGACGAAAACCAGTTTCAGAAGATCCATGCTAAGTGAATGCTGCACCTGTATAGTAGAGAACTAGTATGTAAAGCACTCCACCATCACTCAGCAACATGTGAGTGAGTGAGTGGGTTTAGTTATATGCCTTTTAAAGAAATGTTCCAGCAATATCATGATAAGGGACACAAGAAATGGGATTCACCAGCAACATGAAAGATGTGTCATAAGTAGTAACAAAACCATGATTCAGTCATCATGGAAATGAATCGTTTGATGACAACACTTAACATGGCTTGACTTGCAACTTCAAACTGTGTTGCCATGGAAACAACATATGCTTGTGTTGCCATGGATACAGGACAACAAGCATCTGTTGCCATAGAAACATGCAAGCAGGTACTGCAATGGAAACAAAACAATAAACATGCATCCTCACCTAAACATCACAAAATGATATCACAGGACGAGCTCTGCGCAAAACTAGTACACTGTTCATCTCATATACATGTGCCCAACACTTCATCAAGTGTGTGATACAGGTAGCAGGATCTCTGAAACTGGTCTGGCAATATTCTCCGACATCATCTCACATATACTATTATTTTTTGTGTATAAGCAAGATGCAAAGTACCTTGCTTCCTCCCTGCACAACATTCACATAGAATCACATCTCTACATATATGTTGGAACCTTTTTTGTGTGTGTTCAGATTCTATCATGATTCGTAACTGCCCACTTCAAGCTAATGAAATTTTCCGAAAACCAATCAACTTCTACCTCCTTGCAAACAGCAAAATGTCCTACATGCTATAAAATCTGGATATTAAGGTACAATATATACAAGTTCAAACAACAAATGCGGTAAAGAAAGCTCCACTACAGAACTGTGAAAAATATCAACAACAACAACAACCATTCTCACATCATATCAAATGATACCTTGGTTCACAACTGATAAAATATTCAAACAATTCTGGCACACATAACTGATGGACCATATTCATATCACTTAGAAATCAATCATAAGCCATGGCCACTTAACATAATTAGACAGACTTTTAAAGACGTGAATGTAATCAGACAGAGCTGGAGTATGCATATCAAATTCAATAACAGCTAATGACTCAGGACCTGCTCATGAACTTGGTCTATAATTTGAAAGCAGCTCAAAGTAAACAAAGGTATCATTCAAGGCTATCACTTTCTCTCTCCCTCAGACAAATACAGTGGAGCAGGCAATCCAGTCAGCATTATAATGAATCAGAGAGACCTGGGTGGTTGGTATTGTATGAAAGTGCCAGCTCTTGAAGTTTGCGATTACAGCCAAAGAACTAATACAAGCCCATGTGGTGCACAGACCTTGAAGGCTAATATTAGTTAAAGCTTTCACGCTATTTCATTAGGTTACCACCAGGCTCCTGTTAACATATTCTTGGATATTCTTATGGAGCTGGCTTGGAATCCCACACAATGTCTTCAGTTCACAGGCAGATGTCTGGTTGCCTAGATATTTCTAGTTTATTAAGGAATACAAGTCGGAACTTCACTATCCTGCTCTTGTGATGTCAACTAATCCAGAAATACAAGGTAACTATTGAGGAGCCCATGTTTCAATTGGATCACGGACCACAAGCATGGTGATCGCAATTAATACCTACAGTTCACACTATCAGCATAATACGTGGAGTTACAAACTTAAAACAATGCATATTTACAAATAGAATCAAGAAATTACAAATGTATAATTACATATCCTTTTATGTTCCTGACATGATAAAATACTAATCACTCCAAGATATCTACATGAAGAAGTGTGATGACAAAAAAGTGAATGTTAAAAATCCAAATTTGAAAGCAAGGTTGTACCAATAGAAGTGTATAGAATCAATACCCCTTGCTCATACAAAGGGTAACATGGATGCACTGAGGCCACTGGCTGAATGAATGCTTCAGCTGCACTGTCCATGTACACATCATTTAGAGTCGAAACAGGTGATGACCAGATATAAACATCTGCAACATATGTATCTAAACTGTGATGATTCAAAAACATTTTTTCTACACAAAATTAATTTTCAAACTATTGAAATAGTGGCAAAAAAAACCTGGTTAAAATTTAAATTTGACCCTAATAATGCTAAAACAATCCAGCTGTATGTTCAAACTGTACATTCTAGATAAGTCACAAGCAGCAGAATCAATTCCGCTAAAATCTGTGACAAAGTACCGACTTACAATTCCAACATGTTCAATAAACATGATAAAACATTTGATATATGAACAGAGAGAGAATTTAGGAACTATCATAAGACAGAAATTATAACAATTATGTAAACAATATCACCATGGAAACATAACTGTAAATTCTCCCTCTGTTTTTTTACAAATCTGATATTTTAAAATGATCACAATCTGTAGAGATCTCCAACTTCCCTCCCAAGTCGTGGAATGCCTAGACAGATACAAGGAGGTAAATCTAGGCCAATTCAGGTAATGGCGTCAGTCAAAGAGATTGTTCTATCTCTGATATCCCATTCTGTTAAGATGGTGAACATGGTGATCCACAGCTCCCCTTGAATCGATCCACCATATCGCTTGTGTAATGGTATGAAACATCTTTTGAATACGTTCTCACAAAGTTCCAAAATATCCACATTTACTTCTTCTATAACTCAATTCTGTAACATTATGATAGTAGAGAACTCTTGCAACTTAAGCTCGGACATTCCTCTGCCTGACTTCATCTTTGCCCTTGTGGTCAGCAGCATTGGCGCTGAAACATAATGGCCGCAAACATCAACACCAGTATCATTACATTTATAAGAAGAAAGTACAGGAAATACAAGTTTGTTGAGATGTAATATGTTTACACATACAGAAAAACTGTACTGTCTAGAAAGTTGAGGTGTACACCTATGCCTGCTTCAGACAAATGATAGTTCCTTGGTATTCCTTCCTTTTTCATCCTTTTCAGTTGAGTTGTTCTTGAATGCCACACACAGTAATATCCCAGCTGTAAGGCAGTGGTCTGTAGATTATTGAGGATGAACCAGACTATTCAGTAACCCAGTGATTAAAAATTGTCCAGTCTGATCACACAATCCTGTTTGTTGCCTATGACATGCTTGGGTTGCTGAAGACCAATACTAACACAGACTTTCAAGGGTCGGGTTTAATTAGATTAATAAAGATTAATAAGACTTTTGTAACGATTACAATGCTACAGAGTTTTATGACTAAAAGGTTTGCTTTGTCTATAAGGGTGGTAACTCTAGACTTTATTCCTTCTAATCGTCAGGGATGCTGAAGACTAACTTGGACCTGCACAGGTATTGGGTTCCAAAAACCTTAAGTGATACACCACACCTACTGTATGGTACAAAACACATTTTTATACAGGTTCACACAAAGCTTGAATTTTGCTTTCCAAAACATCCACATTTACCTTTTTTTTCATTTTTCTATAAATTATTTCTCTTAACATGACTTCACCATGACAATGATCCTACAGATGAGCACATGAAAACCACAAAGATTTAACAAATACATGATCACTAGAGCATTTCTTAAAATTCCTCCCAACTGCTTATGGAAGAAACTAACAAAAAAATAATACTCACGAATTTCCTGCATCTGCATCATTGACTTCATCCTCAGATTTGCCACGCTTCTTTTCATATATGAAGATGATGATGCAGAGGACAATGACTTCGGCAACAATGCCAAGGAAGGGCCACAAGGCAGCCAACTTGTCTGCAGAAAACAGCACAGATCCTTACTACACATATTACACATCTGACAGATCTTTGGAAGGGAACTTCAAAATATATACCTGACATGCAGGCTTTAATGCAGTGGAGAAACGTCTGTTCAGTAAGCACAACGGATGCAGACAAAACAAATCCAAGGGATAAAGAATAATGTGAACTTAACTAATTTCTTGACAGGCCATATGAGTGAGTGAGTATAGTTTTATACTGTTTTAGCAATACTCCAGTGAAATTCATGGTATATGGCAGTGGTCTGTAAATAACAAAGTCTGGACCAGACTGTCCCCTTATTGACATCACTGACTGATCCCTTGGGATACAATGATATCCATCAACCAAGTGCATCAGTCTGACCACCTGATCAGTTAGTCGCCACTCATGACAAACATGCGTAGGGAACACAACGTCTAACAAAATAATTTCCCAGTACATGTGAAAAGAAATGTGAACATACCCTTGACTCTGACAACAATGGTGCCATTGGCGGACTGGTTGAAGTAGGAGCTGTAGGCAAGGCACATGTACTTTCCTTTGTCATCAAAGTCCACCTCAGCAATTTGCAGCATGCCGTCTTCGATGTTGCTGTGGTCATCAACTGTCACTACAATTTTCTTGTGATCCTCAACGCGGACATCATCCTTGAACCAGGTAATGGATGTTGCTGGGTAGCCCACAACATCGCAGCGGAGAGTAAGGGGATCTCCCTCGATCAGGTTCTTGGACTTGTCAAACTTGCGTACATAGGGTGGTGCTGCAAATACATGGCATGTTATAGGAAGATCTGGTGGCTTGCCAGCTTCAGATACAATGGATTCTGTGATCACTGGATAATGATTAATACCTTGACAATGACAGACACTGTCACTTTGTATATATCCACCAAGACGTGTAAATGCTAACTCCAGTATGGTGATACTGTCACTTTGTATATATCCATGAAGACATTTCCCACAGCTGAAAGCCATTTAGAATATGGTTACATGCAACATATGTTAGACTGGGGAGTACACTTTTGTAATAAAGAACAGATCCTAGAACTTTTGTTGGGCTAAATCTCATTCAGGATTTGAACCCACCCCTTTTTCTGAAAATAGCATTTTTGCTGTTCAGCATTCTAATAATTAGATGTACACAGTGTCACTTTGTACAGTCATGTTTATAAATCCTAAATACTAACAATTAGATACAGAAAATGTCAGTTTGCATAGTCATGCAGGGCTCCAGATAATTTTTCAACACTAGGAGTATGTATGCCTTATTTTTTAAATATAAGAGTACTGGAAAACATTTCAGTACTGAATGGAATTTAATGTAAGTAATCTTGTGATTCGTTTCATCTATGCACCACAACATAGTAAACAGGTCAATATACAATAAAGCAATACGTTTTCAGATAAATACGTCCGCAAATGATTATAAGACTGTGGTGCTGCTGCTATGTTTTCTGATTTTTCCCCCTACCATATCATGCATATGGCCCTATCTGGAGCCCTGGTCATACATATGAGTCACCGAAGATGAATTATTACCCAGATCCTCACAGGTGAGCAGAAACAAATACGTACCATAGAAATTGACAGGAACCTTGGCCACTTGATTATCATCCTTGAATTTGAACACACAAAAATACTCGCCACAATCACTGCGAACTGGAAACAAAACAGACAAATATCCAGATTAATATTTCAATATATTCACGATATTGTTTTGTTATCTAAGTCATCATGCTGACACTGATAAGGTCTTTACATGAACACTGGAATCATCGACAGCGTAAATAGGCCAAATCAAGCATTTAGTGATTTTATGTAGCTGACAAAAAATTAAATCAGACGTAGAAATTTATGCAGAATTATACGTAAGAATTTGGATACCTGCATAAAGTAAACAATAGACAAACATTTCAACATGCCCACAAATCAAATATCAGCCAGGATAACAACCTACCTGGGTTATTGATGGTAAGGCTATCCTCAGTTATTTCAATTTTCTCGTCTTTCTCAAGCCTCTGTTCCCCCTTCTGCCAGTACATAACATACTTCTCTGGGTCTATGTTAGTGGCCATGTTGCAGGAAAAGGTGGCAGTTTCCATGCCCTTAACATACTCTGTGTTTGTTGTTGTCACTGAAAGGGCATACAAAATAATGCTTATCAATAGTGGTGGTCCATTTAATTGAATATTGGTCACTAAGACCAAATGAGCAAGCAATCAACCACACTCTCTCTTAATCAAACACAAACGATTTTGAGATACTGATGTAGTCTTTGGAACACTTGACTATGGAACATATCTTCGAAGTTGTCAGGGCCAGTGAATGTGTTGTCCTCTTAGAAAACTCTTTTCACTTACTGAAAAGTCACGACTGAACAGTTCATGAAGACTCCAGAAGTGTTATGTTCATGATATATTGGTCATCTCGTTAAAGTAGCAAGCTGCATCAAGTTATGCTTATCTGCAATAACAACCTGGGTAGGAAAATATGAAAAATGACACTAATCAACTTTTTTAATGGTTGACGGTAATGAAGCAATCATCGATTGTGAGATTTCAACCAATTCCCAACATTACTTATCGTAAACCCAAAATATCAGTTACTACACTGACATTAAAGATTACATGTTTGAAATTCATACTTTACTTGAAGTTTACTATCCTGACACTTAGGATTACATCTGTGTAAATTATAGCTTACAAATAATTGAATTTAGACAATTTATACATAGTGTTTTCCATTCCATGCACTAGAAAAAGCATAAAGTTAGAGAAAGAAACTCAGTTTGCCTGCATAAATATAAACATGATACAAAAATCAACCAAAAATTTAATTAAAACTGGAAAACCCTTCAAAAAAACAAATTATTACTGACTATCGGTATCATCGTTAGTTTTAACAGAAAATGGCCAGTGATACACAATTCTTCAAACAGCTATTTATTATTTTCTTCATTAGTTTGAAGTTCTCTTTCAGTCCTTCTGTAAAGTAATTAGCATATAGAAACATAGGGGTGAAAATGGATGCTCTGCTGTTGGTCCACAATCTCAACTCAATCTGGTCAAACAAACAAAATGAAAAGGGACATCTAGGAAAAAGTAGGCCAATGATTTGAAAGGGTGAGTCGCTTAAAAATGACAATTTCTTTCAGTGAATTTGCATTCACATACGTCACCACTGGCCATAACATGTGGGTTTAAGGGATTTTGTTTGTTGTTTAACCCTGCATTGAGCAATATTCCTACTATATGGTGGTGGTGTGTAAATAATCTTGTCTGGACCACACAATCCAGTCATCAACAGTGCCATCAACATCACTGGCATTAATCTACCCTATATGGATAAGATGACGTGTCAACCACTTCAATGATCCTGACCACCCAATCCTGTAAGTTGACTCTTGCGACAAGCATGGGTTACTAAAGACCAATTCTGACCCGGATCTTCACAGGTTGGGTTTGAAAAAAAAAAAGTAAGATTCTTGTAATGATTACGATGCTGCAGTAAGTTCTGACTGAAAAGTGTGCATTGTTTATAATACAAGGGTGGGCACTCTAATCTTTATTCTTTGTACGTCCTTTTAGCATACTTTTCCACGCGGTATTCTATGGAAAATGTGGTGAAATCAGAACTTTACATGTATTTTTTGTTTTCATACTTACTTGAAAAGTTAAATATTCTGTACGAGACCACCTCTCCCAGGAATTAGGAAAGGCAGGGGCAATGGGCCCACTAAGATTTTGAAGTTTACTATTGATACAAGGGCAATGGCCAATTCTAAATTCAGAATATGGCTAATACTTCTGAAAATGGCCCATTGTCAAAGTTCCCTCTCCCAATTCCTGCTCTCCCAAAAGCAATTGCAATTACTCTTCAATTTAGACCACAATAGTCAATGTGACCAACATAATCAGCAGGATGCCATTACTATTTCAACAATATCTGAATGTGCTTTATAAAACTTCAACTCAAGACAAAACAAAATCAATGAATGTTCTCAGTTAGTAATTAAAATCTAGGTCACCCGAAATGGCACCTTAAGTGGAAAAACAAAAATTCATATTACAAAACAGACAATACTGACTGAAGCAAAGCAAATGAAACATTAAGCACCCACACTAAAGGTGAAATGACAAAAGAAATGAACAAACGCTAGAAAAAAACTCTCAATGGTGCAACAAAGCCTGAAAAAAATATAACATTCAAAATATTCTTACCATTTAGAACCTTCACTGTTATGGTTCTGTCTGGGGTTCCTGTAAGTTTACATCTGTACTCATCGGAATCTTCTGGGGTGGTTGATGTTTTCTGAATTGACACCAACTCTGTTTGGTGGCTCCTGTCGCCTGGTACGTAACTCATCTTGGTGACAACCTTAAAGCCGGCATCTGAAGCTTTCTGTGTCCCTTTGTACCACACCACATCTATTTGATTTTCTCTAGTATCTTCACCTGTGCAGGTTAAGTTGAGGCCATTTGGGGCAACCACGTACAGGGTAGCATAGTTAGGTTCTATGGTCAACTCAGATTGCACTGAAAGACAATATAATGCGAGGTTAATATGAGTGTGAGTACAGCTAAGGTCATGAAATTTGTTTTAAAAAATACTTTATTTGCATTACCTTGATGTACCGACTTGTATGTGGTGAATCAGTAATCAAGTGCTAACTTACAATACAGATCTGTGCTTTGTCCATGTCCATTGTCTAGGCATTTCATTGAGACATACACACTATTATTTGAACAGTTTGACTTTACACTCCTAACTATGCTGACAGGTTAAGAGATTATAACTTTCAACATAGGATCACAATAAAGTTAGCAAATTTACCCAATTACTTTGGAAAATGTTTCTTAGTCACTGTTTTTTACGCTGAATTAAGCCAAATGCTGCATACACTCTTCCATACATAGAAGTGTTACTGTTCATAGTTAGAACCAGGATTTCACACAACTCACAAATGTAGAGAATGAACACAGACAAAAGACCAAAATTCACATTGATATTTCTATGTGTTTGGTTATTTCTTTCCAGGCATTTTAGTGCATCATTTCATCCAACAGTCCATAAGGTCACTGATTCATTCCAGGCTCAAAAAGAATCAAGACATACAGTTCTCAATGCCATTACTTCACACAGGATTCTCACAATATGGCTCACATTGTCTGCAAGGACTCCTAAATATATTGCTACTGTAATGTTGGGATCCCCATGTTTGTGAGTCAAGGAAACAATATCAATGTTCATGAAGTTATTGGTACAATCAACAGTACACACAAAGAGTTTCAGAAATAGCTGAAAGAAGAAAATAACTGGTCCTTTTAGGTCGTCGTGTGTGACCAGTAACCATTACTGCAAAAGTAAAATGATGAAAGACATATGATGGACTTTGACACTTCAATAAAGAAGACTGGTTCAATATCCATACTGACCAGGGTTAGCAAGTATTTAGCAAATGACTAACGTCTGTGCACGTTTCTAGGAAACATTCGGAAGATAACAGACTTTGGAGGAATTTCCGACATCTACTCTCTTCGGTTCGAATACACAATGCCTTCGTTACCGACTAGGAGAGTAGATCTAGTACTGAACATACTCCATAAACCCAGGCTAATATATGTCCCGAATATACCTCAGCATGCACATTGCTGTAAATCAGGCCACCTTGTCACAATCTCCCCGAGAGGCAGATGTATATCAAAATCGCCCTTACTAGTTTTAAACTCAGGATGTAAAAATACGGTGCGTAATATGTGACCATGTAGATCAGCTGATTGCAAGCCACAGAATCTGACCTTGGCTTGATTTTAGATCCAGTTATAAATGCGTTTGGTAGAATGTACTCACCATAAACGGCACTAAAAACCACGGTAAGAGGTGCTAAAAGGTTTAATAATTTCGCCATTTCGTACTGATCGACAACTACAACACACAACTGGGGATTTGAAGGTTGTTTCCTCTGTTCGACGATCCTTGTATGTCTCTGACAATATACTTCTTCGATAATGGAGGAGGAGCTTAATGCGCATGCGCGAATTTACCACAAGTTATATCCTGTTTCATAAAAAGGAACTGCTTCTTCAACAGAGATCTAATTATGTTAATTAGGTACACAGAGAGCTTTATATCGCAATTCACAAAGCGATTGGGGGAGATTTTACACACTTTTCTTACCTGCAGGCATACCGTGACATGACATGGATAAGATCATCAAATGTTTTATAAACTAGAAACGAACACTAACTGACCTACTTATAGGGTTCACGCAACTGAGATAATCAGCTGTGACCCTTACTTACTGTACACTCCGTTCACGACAGGGTAGGATGTACGTATCTGTTTAAAGAAAACGTGTCTGTCGTGTAACCTCTGACGGTAAACAGTCTCAAATTTCTGCTTCAATATGAAATCCAAGTAGGGGTTCAGGGGGTAAAATTCCAGTCGGGCCAGTGAATCTTCATGGGGCTATTTTGTAAATAATTCACAATCTACGACTTATAATACACTCAAGATTATGGTCAGCTAAAACTATTCAGCATATTTACAGTTAAATGATGAAGCTTGTACCATGCCGACAGTATATCTTAATTATTTTGATCTATTTTATAATCTTTTGGTATTTTCTACATTCAAATTTTGGACTAGTGAATTATTTTGTGGGCTAGTAACTTTCAGGCATATAGCCAGTCCGGGCCGCCGACCTGGCTAGCACAATGTTGAAGTAATTCGCACACTATGTGATAAACCCATTAAGGTTTATCTTAAGGTCATATGCAACCAAAAAATCAAACATAATTAAACACAATCATCACTTATTCATGACATATTATATACCTTGCTGCTTTTTAAAAAACCCCAAATAAACAAAATTATAAGCGTACAATCGCGATTCTAAAGTGCAATATTTTGTACTTGGGCTTACTTCCCTGGAAACGAAGCCAGTCACAGCAGGTGGGTGTGCGCTCAAGTGTAACGACGGCTTCCAATTGGCTGGTTCATTTGCTGTTGTGCTGAGGGCACATTGTGAAAAGTCAGAAAGATGATCTGTTTGTTGGGGATTTTAGAAGTATGATGAATCACAAGAAAGTAAGATTCTTTATGAATAATGACTTCTTTTATTGTACTTGAAGCGTCTTTTGAGTATGGATTCATATACCATTGTCAAACAAAATCATATACACTAGAAGAAGTTGTTATCCATAAAGACTGTATATAGAGATGCTGGGTTTTATAAATACATGTTTTCTGAATTTGTGTTCGGTCCAATCAAAATGATCTCAGCAGAGAAGGTGAACTACTGCGTGGCTGGAAACTGCCGTTCGTCCAAGTACACAGCAGGACTTGAAACTGACAAGTTTGCACCAGTTTCCGTCAGATCAATTCATCCGTGGAAAATGGATGTACTTGTTTAGCAACCCATAAACATAAAAACCATGTCATCTCTACAAGTATCACACCTGCCTAATTACATAACGTGGCAAAGACAGGACTCGGGTGCACGAGACACAAATCGGTTTGTTTTGTTTATGGCATATAGCCTGATAGGTGTTAAGTTCAAAATGCATGTGGTCAATGATTGAAGCTGTGTATTGCATATTGTCTTTAGCAGACAGGCAGGCATATAGGTGTCAATAAACCAGGCATTGAGCTTTCTCTGTGATAGAGGCTGTTTACCACAATCAACAAGTCTTTTTATGTAACGAGTAGATTATTTACTTGTTTGTGTACACAACCAAGATTAGACTACTGCTTACGACCTCATACCCCGGGCATGCATACTGTTTCAAGCTCCGCGAACCTGTTCACTGCGTATGCGTTACGGGCGCAGCGCAGCACAGTTGTTCAAACCACTTTTCCCCAACACTGGGGAAAATTTAGTGAATCGTTTGAACTCTGATTTCGCGGACTGTTTTTTCATCGCGTTCATCCTGTTTTTTAAATGATTTGTCTCGGTAAGTGCATACCGAAAGGTATCAAACTCTGCAAAGTTGCGTTTTGTGTGACCTCTAATGTATGTGCACACTAAACGATTGCAAAGTGTATGGTGACGTGTTAGTTCGCACCTGATAGTCTGTGGATGTCAATCGACATTTCATTTTACTTTTGCTCATTCGCACTAGAAGACAGAAATGTTCATCTGAAAGGGAGTGAGTGAATGAGTTTTGTTTTAGGCCGCACTCAGCAATAGTCCCGCAATAAGGAGGCTGTCTAAATAATCGAGTTTGAACCTAACAAACCAATGACCAAAACCATCAGCATCCAAACATATGGGATACGACAACCGGTGTAAACCAAGTCAGCGAGCCTTACCACCTGAGCCTGTTAGTCCCTTATCTGAAAGAAATAATCAGAAAACTTTATAACATACATTTCTTGAAGATCCCAGAAGATCGCTGCCGCTCGTATTAAATGTCCTAGGGGTTGAGCTTGAACTCCGTTCACCTCATTTATGTCTTGAGGTTGTGGGGAAACCTTGTTGTTCGATTCCCAACATGGGTTCAATGTGTTGCCCATTTCTGGTGTATAACCCGCCGTTATTGCTGAAATTCTGCTGGCCGTAAACGGCGTAAAAACATACTCATTCACTCATGAGCCTGAAATCCTTGTGATTTCTGAGGGTGTATTCAACTCTATGTGCACTTGATACTTATTGTGTAATTAAGGCTAAATAAAAAAGATGAAATGTTTGTTTGAGCGCGTACAATTTTTCTATCGTCATTAAAAAAAAAATAATTTAAACTTGTCTGCGTCCCGATCACCAATTTGTCCACTATAGGAATGAGCGTCTGTAAGAACGAGTGTGACTGAATTTACAACCCATTAACTCGTTCTAAACTTCCAAAGCCATCAGTCTAAGTAAACTTAGTCTCGGTGTAACGAAAATCACTGGGGATAAGTTTACTTAGACTGCCAAAGCCATATTTCTGAGAGACAAAAATGAAAACGCGTTCTTTCCGCGTCACTTTTTTTCTTTCAAAAATTTAAAAGAGAAGCTATAGCGCCCTTGTCACTTTTGGCAAAAAATGTGCCCGAGAAACATTTAATTTTTTTTTATACAGCCTGTTTTGGGGTTTGGGAACAGAACGGTTGTCGCCAAAGAGTTAGTTACCCTGTTGACAGACCAAAGATAGTCAGGATCATAATCCTAACGAATATCTGATCCGAACCCGTCTCAAGCAGATCCACACAAGCACAGTCGACGAAAATGTGCCGAACTAATTGCGACGTCCTCAATCAGTCCATGCTTTCGCAATCCTTGTAACAGGTTGTGGGTTCGAGTGACAATGAATAGTATACATGAATATCTAGTGCCATGAATATCACGCGCAACGCGTGTACCAGTATAATGGAGATTGAGATTTCTGGGGTTGTTGCAATCGACATAGCAATAACTATCGTCGATCCTGTATTATTATTATTATTATTATTATTATTATTATTATTATGTTGCTCAGCAACCAGTGCATTCCGCCAAGTTCGTGCTCAGGGATCAAGAGTTTATTATTTTTTGGTCAAAACTGGCCAGGAACCCTTGCCCGTTGTACGGTTAGACGATGTTGATGCACGTCACCGTGACTACATCTATTCTCATGACATCAGTCACTAGATTATCTGGTCCAGACTGTACTATAATAAGATACAAATCTACTTTCTCTCTCTCCCTCTGTCTGTGCGTGTGCGTGTCTCTCTCTTTCTCTCTCTGTCCATCTCCCTCACTCTCTCTTTCATGTTGCATTGTAGTTTCTACCGAAACAAACATTCTGGTCAACAGCTCCACTTCGTACTATGTCCCGTTAATCTGTGTGCTTCCATGCCATCTAGCTCTCATACCCCCCAACCCCCCCACCACACACACACACACACACACACACACACACACACACACACACACACACACACACACACACACACACACACACACACACACACCACACACCCCACACACTCTCTCTGTATGTCCCACCTGACTGTGGCATATCTCTGTCATAACACAATACTTACAGAATGAACAGTAACACACTGTTCTATTGTACATTTTCGGTTAGGTGGGTGTATAAAGTACGGCTCCATTCTATTTGTCTGCGAGATAAGCGATTGTGGATCAGTGTATAAACTTGAGAGGACATCGAGTATGATGTGACGCATACTGACGTGACCATGTGTGGTGCTCAACACAGGAAGGAACTAGAGGCTCGAATAAATGCACTACAAAGGTCGAATCCGTCATTACTTACTGTCACTCACAACCATCACTTCTTGAAACAGTGTGTACTCTTCTGTCAGAATGAGTCTAGTTTTATGCCGCTTTTAGCAATATTCCATCACCATCACGGCCGGAGACATCAGAAATGGGATTCATAATTTGTACCCAAATATGTGACGAGAGAACGCATTAACCACTATGCATACGTACACGCGTACGTACCCGCGTATGTATGGAATGAAGAAACCAGAAATTTAGAATTGTTTTGTGCTATTTTTAGATTAATTATAGCAATTCTTTGTTCGTGGTCTTAAAAAGACTTCAATTATTTCAGTTTTTGGTCAAGGGAATGTAGACCAAAGTGTTATATATGAACTTTAGACGTGGACCAACTGACTGAATAGTCACCGCCCCACAAGAGAACAGAAAAATGGAACCCATATGTGACGCAATATCGTGTGTCAAACGTTGCTATCATACTTTATAGTCCATTTCAACATCTGACCTCCAACTTGGCAAGGGGAACGGATTTAGAGGTTGTGCCGACACGAATATGCGGCGTCACACACCATTATAAATCTACCGATACTTTTGCCTGTGTCATTGTAGTATCTGGTTTCAACTTTGTGAGAGGTTCACCTTTCAAACAAGACCAGCTTGAAGGTTTTAAATTTAAGTCAATTGAAGACCTTGTATGTATAAGTGACCTGTCACAGCTTTATCTGAACAATGATGCATCGACTGTTGTTTTTCAACTCCAGGATGACAATGAAACATTGTTCATCCTTACATGTAATAATTTCACTTGTTGGCCTTTTATCTTATTCGTTTTATACGGCGAATGCTGTGTGATTTCACTATAAGGTATCAGGGTGTTTTAGTATTCTTTCAGGTGTATGTCACGATGGTTCAGCCATTTATACAGTCAATGCGCTTCTTCCATGGTCAGGCTGAAAACACCAGGGTGATGTTTCAGTCAGATACTTCAGAGAAGAAATGTTTCTAATGCAAGCTTGTCCATTTCGGATACAGGGCTCTTATTCTCGAAACGTTCGTAGCCCTAAGAATACGTAACTTTGATCGTAGCCAGTGTGTTGAGAATATGCTTAAGACGTTCGTAAGGCTACGAATGTATCGGGAACAGCTAGCCTGATTCGCAAGCCTTCCCACAGTATTTTTAAAACCGGTTGTTGGCAGTTTGTTATGGAGATATATTGAAGATGTCTGTGTAATCTTGCACGTGTGATTAAGATTTTACATCGCTTTTAGCAATATTCCAGCAATATCACACAACACAAGAACTGGACTTCACACATTGTACCCATATGGGAAATCGATTGCGAGTCTTCGGCGTGACGGACGAACGCTTTAACTCCTAGGCTACCCTATCACCGTTTATAATCTTTAGCATATCCACGTTTTGTGTGCAAAAAAGAAGGAGTGTATGTTTTCACGACGTTCTTAGTGATATTCCAGGGGCTTCACACATCGTACCCATGAGGGGAATCGAACCCTGGTCTTCGGCGTGACAAGCGAACGCTTTAACTGCTAGACTACACAACCCTCCCGGGTTGCTAAAGAAAACAAACTCTGTTTGTTTAATCTCTAAGTAAAAGCGGTTTAATCTTCAAGTAAAAGCGTTTTAATCCTCAAGTAAAGCGTTTCGGAGCAGATCCTATATTTTCGATAGAAAGATCGTAAGTTAATGTTAATCTATGACACTTACGGCTATTCTAGCTCTAAGAGAGCTTTAAAAATATAGGTTCCGAATTTTAATAATTTTATGATGCTCTTGATGAGTTTGTTTGTTTCAGTGACACCTCTGTCTCCCGTTTTACTACAATGTGTAAAGTTCCCGTTACAAGCGTTAAGTCAGATATTGTGTGTACAGCTGAAAGTCCCACACACGGATCACCATCACAGTAGGACTGGGTATTCGCCTCGAGACGAGCAGACATTGCGCTAGGATCAACAGGACGTAATCCATCTGCAAGATTAATACCTGCACGGAACAGGTGACATTGTCCTCAGTTGTACGCTACATAATATAGACTCAACACAAAGCGTCGTCCATTATCCTATAGCTGTAGCACCGACACCGGGGCCATTGTTTAAATAGTTAGGACTGGCAAGCTGACACTCCTGAAGTGTGGACAACCAAGCAGGTTTAGCTATTGTCATGCTGTGACATTCACGGTAGAAACATATGCAAAGGCCACGGACAGCTGCATTGGGCATGTTTTGTTTGTAACAAAGATATTCAGAGGATTTTCAACCCCAAAGTGGTTTATGTCCATCACAAGGGGATGGATTTACTGTTGCGGACCCTTAAGCATTACAAGCGGTAGGACTGGTCGAGTTCCTATTGTCTTGTGTAGTGCTCTCTCTCTCTCTCTCTCTCTGTCTGTCTGTCTCTCTCTCTCTCTCTCCCTCTCTTTTATGGTGCATGGCATATGAATCGGCGATCTCGACAGACACTTACATACGTACACATATATACTCTCACATAATGACACGCACACGCGTTCATTCACACACATATATATTTATATACAATGTTGGGCATTTTTAAAAACCTATATTTTGTATGCTATAGTTATATCTACACTGGGGATGTTACTCAACTCTAACAGCTGTTACTGAGCGCCAGTTTGTAAATATCAAATTCCATGACCGAATAATTGTTTCTGTTTGTCTATTTGTTGAACATGTTGGGTTTATTGTCAGACAATGTATGTTTCAACACTTAATATAAATATCTCTTGACAGCAATTATGAAGATAAATTATCATAATCTTCTGTTTTTCCCACTTCGTCTTTTCTGGAACATATTCAGTCATTCAGGGAAAGAACCAAGCTCTTAACAACAAAAAACCCAACAACAACAAAAGAAAAAAAAAAGAAAAAAAAGAAAGAAAAGAAAAAAACCCCAAACAAGCAGGTCGTAAATATTCTGTAATATTGTGCATCCTACATCAGACATTCACACTACGTCTGTAACGAAGTAACGGATGTCTCGAACTGTCCTTTTGGTCCAGGTCACTTGCTCTCCCTATGTACAACATGCGCATAACTAACTACGATATTAACGAAGTAAGTTAGTTGTCCTTTTGAATTCGACATATCAGTAGCAAGCTGTGTTTATTTACATGATTCAGACCACTGGACAACTGACAGATTGCTGTGAAAATTCGAACTACAACAGACTGGTTGCTTAGGACTAACATGTACGCTTGAGCTGTTTATTAATTGATTGAAGATGAGCACCGTCGCCATATGCTGGAATGGGCGTTGATAATGTCGTATTCATATTTCATAGCTGTCCTGACAGAAGCAGGGGTCTATGCGTGTACAGAATATGCCGTGCGCTGTACGTTCAGCTGTTTTGCAGAACGAGGCGATGTATTCATAGTTAGGGCTCTACTTATGCAGATTCAGCCTCGATTCAGCATATATAATAATTATTTGTGGTGGTGGGTTTCACAATTCGCACTGATATTCATGCATCGCAGCCAATGCACTAGATTGGAACAGTCTTCGCGTGGCGTCGGTTTGAACTGCTTTGAGTCGACCAGATCCGGTGTATTCCAGTACATCACTGTGTCGTCACAATACAGGCTGTTTGCGGTTGGCGCATGTGACGGAGTGAGGGACTTTACACAAGCATAATAAGTTCTCCTCCGTGTGATTTCTATACAGTGTGAAACTTCTATGTAGGTGCGGTTGCACTGTAATTACGTTTGGTAAGTGACAGCACACACCATAATCGCCTGAATATGTACGGACATGTTATCTGTACAGTATTAGCCACGCAATGACAGCCGTTGCCAGTGGTTACTCACTGCATGGAGAGCGATGTAATTATACAATTAGTCATAAAGTCGAGGGTTAGATATTTGTAACGCTATAGGTGCTGTGCTTGAGATGTCGTCAGCACTGTGTCCAACGACAGTAGCGATACAGTTTGAGGTCATAATATGTACTGACAGCAAAAGAAAACCAAGTTTCGAACAATATGAAATCTCATAAAAGTAAGCATGTTTATGTCTTCTATTTATAACCTTGACAAAAACCAGAGTCGAGTTTCTTTTTCTGTATAGCATACGTTATAACTGCTATCACTGAATCTACAAGTGCGGTGAAAAAATAAGCATAACCCATCAAGCCGCATCCTTTCGGTACCTTTTGTTTGAAAAGCCGGTAATATCGACAGTGGTTGTGAGTATATGGCAGATTGTGAAATCAATCATTTCATGTAATGACTAAAAACTTATACCGTGAAATGAGTAAGAGCATTATCCATTACTCGTCATTCTGTGTAACAATATCGATACTTCGGGCCATTTCATGAATCGTCACTTCATCTATATGTGGTGGACGGGGACTTGTGAGGTGAGGTGCAACAGCTGAAGTGCAACAGTCTCTGTCACAATAGTTTTAACGGTTAGTGACAATAAGTGATGTTGAAATTGTGATCCACATTTGTAGATAAAGTTATTAAGTGAAATTTCATGGAATGACAGAAGGTTATTGATTTTTGTTACACAAAATGACACGAAAAGACTGACTCTTATTCATTTCACGAAACGACTGATTTCAGAATCTGATTGTAACATATATACCTCACAGGCGCTGATCTTTGTGTTATAAGGCCGATAGAACTGTCTGCAGTTCTAGATGCTCTCCTTTCGAATGGGCTAAATCGATAATTGCTCCATTATTTAAACATGGAAACATAAATGACCCTAACAACAAGTGTTGTTAGTAAAACATTTGTATCTGTTATCATTATTAGGCTAAAGCAGTGGTCAAATACGATCGGCTTGATGGATTTAGAAAGGAATATTCAACCTTTGATCACATTCTTTCTGTATACTTAGTAATTGAGCGATGTTTAGTTTTTAGTGAAAGAAAACTGCATGTAGGTTTTGTTGATTTTAGAGAGGTTTTGATTCTGTTGGTAGAAATATAACGTGGAAAGTCTTAGATATAGAGGTCTTAAAGGGGAAAAGGTTGATATTATCATTTCAATGTATTCAAACGTAAAATCTTGTGTTCGATGTAGAAATGCTGTCAGTGACTAATTTGATTGCCCTTTTGGTGTACGACATGGGTGTGTCCTAACCCCGATACATTTCTCATTCTCTATCAACGAATAATGTTTAGATATTATGCAGTCTGATAGACATGGCATCTAATTAATTTCTGATCTAGTTTAACTTTATATTTTACACTTTGCTCACGAAAGGATCCTTATGTCGAGCACTATTATTGGCTTTCAGAAATAAATTATACACTTTCGTCTTATTCAGATAACTGGAGACTTGATGTTGATGTTGAAAAGACCAACATTCTTTTATTTCGTAAGGGTGATGCATCTCCAACTGAAGGAAAGTGGCACGTATGGTGAACGTATGAATGTTGCTAACTAATATAAATACCTTGGGGGTACTGTTTACACATGTATTAAATGTGGATAAATATATGAATAATTTGGCAGTTAGAGTGAAAAGGGCCATACTTCAATAATTGCTCTCTGCTACACCAGTGTTGGAGGCTGTTGGTCCCAATGTATTTTTCAAATTGTTTGATTCGCAAGTTCATCCTTTTCTTCTTTATGGGTCTGAGATTTGGGACTACAAGGGATGTCATACCATTGGGCCGATTCACATTCCTGCTTGTAAAAACGTTTCTAAATGTTGTGATATCTATCCCTAATAACATGGCGTACGGTGAATGTGGGAGATTTGGGACTACAAGGGATGTCATACCATTGGGCCGATTCACATTCCTGCTTGTAAAAACGTTTCTAAATGTTGTGATATCTATCCCTAATAACATGGCGTACGGTGAATGTGGGAGATTTGGGACTACAAGGGATGTCATACCATTGGGCCGATTCACATTCCTGCTTGTAAAAACGTTTCTAAATGTTGTGATATCTATCCCTAATAACATGGCGTACGGTGAATGTGGGAGATTTGGGACTACAAGGGATGTCATACCATTGGGCCGATTCACATTCCTGCTTGTAAAAACGTTTCTAAATGTTGTGATATCTATCCCTAATAACATGGCGTACGGTGAATGTGGGAGATTTGGGACTACAAGGGATGTCATACCATTGGGACGATTCACACTCCTGCTTGTAAAAACGTTTCTAAATGTTGTGATATCTATCCCTAATAACATGGCGTACGGTGAATGTGGGAGATTTCCTTTGTACAAAATTTCTTGCTTTCGCTGTGTTAAGCATATAAAATAAGCATGTAAAATAATGAACATACCAGAACATCGCTTGCCCAAAACAACCCGCGATATGATTGTCCATCTTGATCATATTATCAAAAATACTTGGGCAACCCGAATTCGTAATCGCTTGTTCAGACACGGCTTTGGATTTGTTTGGTAATCAGGTGATGTTAACGCATTTTTCAAACATTTTCGTATCTTTAAACTAGTGACATTTATCTTTTTTATGAAAGTTGAAGACTTGGCTTCAATGATGTATGTAACAATCAAAGACAACATGCATCTGTTGTTTATTCACAAAGGTTCTGTCTATCTTGTAATACTACAGAGAATGAATTACACGATATATTTCTTTGATCTGTTATAATGACATTGCTAATTCATTTTCAACAATGACCAAATATTGATGCTACAAAACTGTATTCAATGCTTTCATGTAAAGAATGCTTATTACAACATAAGGTAGCGCTGTTTATTTATTATGCCCTTTTATTGGGAAAAGATAAATTTACTGTAACACTGTAAGTCGCATGCTGTATATGTTGAACATATTATTCATATTTATGTTGTATATGTTGAACATATTATTCATATTTATGTTGTATATGTTGAACATATTATTCATATTTCCGTTGTATATGTAGAACATATTATTCACATTTATGTTGTATATGGACCTATGGTTTTCATGCAATAGATTGATTGATTAATAATATGTCCAGGGGCTGTTTGATGTGTTCGTTATAGGACTAAGTCACTGACCCTGACAACCAATACATTAAACCATCGACCCTGACAACCAATATATTAAACCATCGACCCTGACAACCAATACATTAAACCACTGACACTGACAAAAAGATCTATGAAATCACTGACCCTGACAACCAGTCCATTAAACCATCGACCCTGACAACCAATACATTAAATCACTGACACTGACAACAGATCCATTAAATCACTGACCCTGACAACTGACCCATTAAATCACTGACACTGACAACAAATCTATTAAATCACTGACTCTGACAACAAATCTATTAAATCAGTGACCCTGACAACCAATATATTAAATCAGTGCCGCTGACGACCGACCCATTAAATCAATGACCCTGACAAAAGATCCATTAAATCACTGACCCTGACAACAGATCCATTAAATCACTGACACTGACAATGGACCCATTAAATCACCGATCAGTTACAGAAACAGTTACAGCGTCCACACCGTTCAGACAAACCTCCTATGTAGTAACTGTACACTTAAAGTGAGAGAAAGTAACGTACCCATGTCTACTGACATAGTGCAACTACCCAGCCACAAAACCACAACCAAAATGATCTTGTGATGGAGATCTTAGCTCAGGGTCAACATGTGTCATATTCTGACCCATATCAGCTACACAGACAATATATGATGATTTACACTGGCTTAAGACGCCGCACAATGCTGAAAGGGTCACATCCTGTCCCCATTCTTGTGTCAATATGTTCTCTGTTGAAGTACGCGAAGGCCATTACAGCTATCACGTTTACACCCTGCACTGATTCAGGTTGCCCTAGCCCAATCTCATAACTAGTGTTCCCACAAACACAACTTGTCGCACATACACCTCTATGAAAACACGACACAGCATATTAAACAATACGATATGAAAATGATGCAATATTTTCTTCAATTACGATTGCGTTAAGAACAAAACCCAACAGTTTTAGATTAGCTTTCAATGACAGTTTTTACATTTCAATTTATGCATTTATATTCTTGCAAAAGAATTGTGCTAAAGTCGTGCTAAAATGTCAAAGCATTTCACTTTGAAAGAGTGATCTCCCTTTGCTCGAGATACAACGTTCAAATCACTGAGACATGTTTTGCTCGTTACTTAATCATATACAGTATTGAATCGCCTCATAATGTGACTGCTCACATCTTTGTCGGCACATTGACCAGAAGGATTACCGTAGACAAGTTATACAAATGATACTTACATCAACTTCTCATCTTCCAACATCATAATACGTATTTGTACCGCATGGGTACAGAGTGTAACAATACTGGTATCACATGTAACAATACTGGTATCACATGTAACAATACTGGTATTACATGTAACAATACTGGTATCGTTAGAACATTGATAAAATCGGTTTGGAACTAAACTCACCCATTCACTTGTTCACAGTCACCAGGTGAGGGGATGAGTGAGTTAGTTAAGTTTTACGCCGTTTTTAGAAATATTCCGGAGGAGGACACCAGGAATGGGCTTCACACATTGTGCTGATGTGTGGAATCGACCCCGGGTCTTCGGCGTTACGAGTGAACGCTTTGTTCACTAGGCTACCCCACCGGCCCTGCTGAGATGTTGAAGGTGGCAGAAGAATGGAGTTTTCTGAAGATAAAGTTGGAAGCTTTAGCTGCTGGTTACAACCTTTCAGCCAAGTCAGCTTCCTACTGTAAGTGTATTTTCTGTATTTCTGAAATCATTTGAAACTCACAAACCAGTGTTACAATAAGGGGGAAAAAAATTTAGTCACATTTTAACATATTTATATCTAAAGTTCAGATATATCAATAAACGCATATCGCAAACAGTACACTCAGGTGAAACCGCTGCCAGCTAAGCTCAATAACCGACTAAAGATGTGATAAGAGATTGAAACACATAAAAAAATAAATACTTATCTGACATTCATTTACACTATAACAAACCATAAAAATCTCTCGGACCGTGACGATCCCGGTTAGAAGTGCTCTTCAGCAACCCATACATGTCGTAGGAGGTGACTAACAGAATCGGGTGGTCAGGCTAGCTGACTTGATTGACACATGTTCGTGTAGTTGACCACTGGATTGTCTGATCTAGACTCGAGCATTTACAGACTTCCTCCTTACAGCCGGCGCATTGCTGAGTGCGGCGTAAAGTTATACACACTCACTCATAGTATTCTCTTTCTTCGAAAGTGATGTCCAAACATGGCAATTTCAATGCTGACAATATAGTACAATAGCAATTTCATACCACATATTGCTGTAGAACTAAACTAAAACACTCACCGGTTATGAATATTTTAAGAGATAGAAAATGAAATTATGTACACAGCCTTCTTTTAAAAATATCCCCCCCCAAAAAAAATATTCATCACCACTAACACTGCCAGTAGTCTCTGAAGCATCAGTAAAATATATTCAGGAATTTCGTCTCAGGAGTGGTTGTCATGAAAATGGTATTCCTCTTGTTATTCAAGTGAAATTCCTGATTGAAATGCTGGAACTCAGGCCGGCCTTATACATATTCTTGAAAATGTTCATAAACAGACGAAATGTACACGATAATTTTCATAAGCAGACACTATATATGCAACATATTTCACTTTAAACAACAAGAAAATAAAAATCAACACTCAGTATATTTTGCCTTCATTTCAATATACCACCAAACTACAAAAGTAAACTACACACTGTGATATACGATGTTTCGTTGCTTGCAGGTGAGAGCGAGTGAAATATGTCTCTTTTTCAGCGTGCGATCATTTTTATGAACTGCATGCCAATGTTTTATAAAACAGGTGTTCATGAACTACATGCTTTGGAAAGTGAACGGTTCACGTTTTCTGTATGTCGGTCTTGAATTGGACCATGTATGTACCACATTGGAGAGCTGTACATGAGCCTGTGACTGTATCAACGTCAAGTGTTCCACAGGAACCTGTGTCTAGCACCGTCTAGTGTTGTACGTGAACCCGTGTCTGTCAGTGTCTCGTGTTGTACATGAACCTGTGTCTGTCAATGTCCAGTTTTGTACATGGACCTGTGTCTGTCAATGTCTAGCTTTATACATGAACCTGTGTCTGTCAGTGTCTAGTGTTGTACAGGAGTCTGTGTCTATATCACTGTATTGTGTTGCAAATGAATCTGTCTCTATCACTGTAAGGTGGCGAACTGGAACCTGTATCTGTATCACTGTAGGGTCCTGCACACGCACCTGTGTCTATCGCTGTAAGGTATTAGACACTCAACCGTGTCTGTATCGCTGTACGATATTGTTCATGCACCTGTGTCTGTAGCTGTAGGGTGACAAACTGGAACCTGTATCTATGTCACTGTAGGGTCTTGCACACGCACCTGTGTCTATCGCTGTAAGGTATTAGACGCTCAACCGTGTCTGTATCGCTGTACGATATTGATCATACACCTGTGTCTGTAGCTGTAGGGTGACAAACTGGAACCTGTATCTATGTCACTGTGGGGTACTGAACATGCCCCTGTGTATATCTCATTGTAGAGTATTCAACACGCACCGGTGTAGATCTCATTGCAGAGTATTCAGCACGCCCCTGTGTATATCTCGTTGTAGAGTATTGAACACGTACCTGTATCCATATCATTGTGGGATAATGAACACACACCTGTGTCTATATCATTGTAGGGTACTGAAGACACACCTTAGTCTATATCGTTGTAGGGTATTGAACACGCACCTGTGTCTATCGCTGTAAGGTATTAGACGCTCAATCGTGTCTGTATCGCTGTACGATATTGATCATGCACCTGTGTCTGTAGCTGTAGGGTGACAAACTGGAACCTGTATCTATGTCACTGTGGGGTACTGAACATGCCCCTGTGTATATCTCATTGTAGAGTATTCAACACGCACCGGTGTAGATCTCATTGCAGAGTATTCAGCACGCCCCTGTGTATATCTCGTTGTAGAGTATTGAACACGTACCTGTGTCCTTATCATTGTAGGATATTGAACAAACACCTGTGTCTATATCATTGTAGGGTACTGAAGACATACCTTAGTCTATATCGTTGTAGGGTATTGAACACGCACCTGCGTCTATCTCATTGTAGGATATTGAACACGCCCCTGTATCGATCTCATTGTAGGGTATTGAACACGCACCTGTGTCTATATCAATGTAGAGTATTGAACACACATCAATGTCTATATCATTGTAGGATATTGAACACGCACCTGTGTCTATATCATTGTAGGGTACTGAAGACACACCTGGGTCTATATCATTGTAGGATATTGAACACGCACCTGTGTCTATATCACTGTAGGGTACTGAAGACACACCTGGGTCTGTATCGTTGTAGGGTATTGAACACGCACCTGTGTCTATATCATTGTAGCATATTGAACAAACACCTGTGTTTATGTCATTGCAGAGCATTGGACACACACATGTGTCTATATCATTGTAGGGTATTGAACACGCAACTGTGTCAATCACTGTAGGGATGTGAGCTGGAACCAGTATCTCTCAATGGCGGAAATGTTTGGAATTGGTCACACAGTTGAGGCACAACACTCCATTGCTGACATAAAAAAATACAAAAATGATTGGGATAATCACCAGAAAAGAAAACATCGGAAAGTTAAACACGAATATTTATTCCTTTTTCTAAAACATATAAACATTCGACAGTTACATACAAGCAAATCGCCATGGCAACACCGTTGAACCTTTATGGTAGACGTTCACGCGAGCTTCCTGTACTTAATCAGACAAACCCATGACATCACTCATTTCAGTTGACAAATGAAGGGAGGGAGAGCACTGTGTTAAAACACTAAATGGTCATCTAGAATTGCACAGATTATGTCTGTGTTGTGGCCAAACGCATTAGCATAAGTGAGGCAATTTACCTTTTTGATCATGACGTTTAAAAAGTCTTCGCTATCAATCATATAAATATTACGTCTTAACATCCACATTAGTGAAAATGGTAAGATAGCTGGAGATTAAACTTAAAATTTTTCAGTTATGTAAAAAAAACAAACTTTCAATTTAAATTCACGCGAATACATTAAGCATCCGATGCATTATATCGGTTTTTCCTGTTCAAGGATACAAGGAGACTGACATACCCCACACTGTTTCACAGGTAACCTTCTCTTTTTATCAAGCATACTAAAGTCTTTAAAAAACAAGACACTGACAGCAAAGCCACAGCGGTCGTGAAGCAGCGGTTATCTTTACTGTATTCATAACGCGATGTACAGCCAGGAGCAGATAACACATTGAGGATAGATACATCGATCGCGATGGACCAATCAAAGCTTGAGACATGACATTAGTATACTGACTAAACTAAATAAGGGAACATACTACATTTACATATCATGACATAAGTATGTGGGTCGTTTCTTTTTGCCTTCAGTATTTAAGGCTCGTTCACAGAGAAATGCCCTATCTTCAATAGCACTGCGAGCTGGCTAGTACCGAGCACCGATTCAGAACAGAAACGACCAACCAGTTGTTCAATATTAAGTCAACATACACATATTTAATTTAGTGACATGTGTTCGGACCTAATTCTTTTCCCACTTATATTAGATGTACTTTCACTCGGACCAAACCTCCAGCAACTTTCGCTGAGGTCACTAGATATTCCCGTCGTGAACGGACAGCACTAGGTTTTTCAAAGACGAACTCACAATTTCGCTATATTGTAGTTAACTGCAGAGCTACACATTATGTGAATACGTAATCATTAATATCGATCAATCAGCATGTACAATGAAAATGTATTAATGGCTTAATGAAATAAAACGTATACATGTTTAAATGAAAGTGGGGGACAAAGCGGTAAGGTATATATACATCCTTCATTGCATTATAACACTACACAGACAATGGCCATTACATTAGTGAAGCTAATTTATATAAGCACTTTCAAGGACTTGAAAATTCTTGAACACACGCCAATCATATTTAAAGCTCTTTGGTATTTCACATCACAAATACAGTATCGGACCATGAACATTAAAGTGAGTGGGAGAATTTAGTTTCACGCCGCATTTACCAATATTCCAGCAGCATCACGGCGGGGGAACACCAGAAATGGGCTCCACACACTGTACCATGTGGGGAATCGAACCCGGGTCTTAAGTCTGGAGGGCGAACGCTTTAATCACTAGGCTACCCTACCGCCCCCTATGAATATTAAAACATGCTTACATTGCCATACAATAGACATCGGCTATTCAGTAGGCATTTTAACAATTAAGATATTGTACTCACAGTGGGCCTGTCTCTTTTCAGTTCAATACCTTCAATGTTCCTGGTACTGTGTTATTAGAACTTGTGCTGACATCCCTGATTGGGCAAGTATTTAAATGCATTTACTGGAACTAAAACTCAGATCTGTTCTCACTTCCGTCAAAAACAGTTTTGAGGACATTCCGTTATTGATCACGACCTTTCATCTAAACCAATCAGAGCGTCGGTTTCAAAATCCGAAAAGCGACAATCGGATTGTGTTTTTCAATCATGCAAGCTGGAAAAGGTCACCTCGGGGTATTCCGAACGACAGTCTGTCTGATTCAATGGCTATCATTAACCATGATACATATTTCAGACAGGAGACTTTTTATAGTCCGTTTGAAGTGCTTCTATACAATCTCGCCAGTCTATTGGTCATTCGATAACTTTCCTTTCTTCAGGTGTGTAATTTTGAAACGAGACGTTTGCCAAATACTCCTTCAAAGAGCAGCCTGGAGTGAAAGTCGTAAGTTTGAAACTAGGACTGTGAAATTGTGAAAAGGTTGTTCCTGGCTCATGTCGTTGGTCAACCTGGTTTGTCCTGAAAAGTGATGTCCAAGACCTTTGCTTGAAGGGAGGGAGAACTAAAGTCTGGTTAATGAGACCGCTTATAGTTCAATAAGGCTGCACGGTATTATAGGTAAACCGGTATATCGCAATACGCTTTTCAAACGATAAGTATTGCAAAATTCTTTTTCTAATAACCGGTATATTGGGTAAAGGACATAACTGAAGTTTTTGCGATTATCTTAATGATTTAAATTACAATCTACACATGCTCTCATTCACAACAAATGTTTTTCTTCGTTACTCAGTGACAAAACAACATACTGCAACACTATTAATAGTGTATGAAAAACGAAGTAGAATCCATGACTATTACAGCCTTACTGTAAGATTGCTGTTATCAGAAACATAACTGTTATGTTTAAGGGCTTATAATGTAGACAATAGGATTGGCGTGCGCAATTAGTGACACTCACTGTCAAACACTTAAGTTCCCAGTGTATCGCCATATCGGTGCCCGAATCGCAATATGTTGCAATACAGTTGAATTGCCAATACACAGCCCTATAGTTCATACATAAAGGTGTGAATCTCAGTTTCACCTCCTTCGTTCCAACTTGATGCGAAAATCGTTTATCGTTTTGGTTAAAAACTGTGAGCACTCGAACCGATGACTGCAGGTTCCTGGCACATCCAAGGGAGGAAACCCTGCACAACGAATTGCTCTTGCCTTAGACGACTGCGCAACCTGTTCCTGGTCATGCATAATCATAGAGTTGAATTACTTCAAAACTGATGAGTACTCTAAATATTCGTAAATTTTCAAGACCAGACATTCATCAGCGAGTTTCAGTTGTAGATTAAACAGGTTTGGTGTCGGAAACTGAACCGATGCACCTGCACAAAACACTTTTACAGTCTACAAATATACAATGCTCAAAATATCCATTCCATGCTGAAAAAGTACCCAAAATATTTATACTGAGTATCAACATCAAGCAGCTAATACGAGTAGACAAGGAACCCGGGAATACTCCGCACCAGTGTACATGAACACCCGAAGTGTTAGTTCGCAAAATGACACTAGAGCACAGATTCCGGGTTCTGTTCTGCAAATATACAGGATGGGTTGATTGTTTTGAACAATTCTCTACGGTATTCCTCTTTAGTGTAATATATACAGTGCAAGGAATGAAACCGGGATTGTCACAAAGAGGGCACCTGTTAGCAATGTACCGTTAGATCTAAACACTTTATTACAAGAACTGTTATCTTGTAGAATGGTGGATGAGCAACGTGTTAATGTTTGCAGATTCATAATTGCAGCTTCTGTGTTACATGCACTCGTAACGATTATATATAGGGATATATATAACGTTGAATCAGACTTATACAACGATCAAACACAGCCGTGGTGTTCTGTTCATTATGCGATGAAGCAATTTGATTTGTAGTGGTACGTGACTGCTACAGTAGGTATGGATGGACATGTTAAAGCTTTAACCTGACTTGAGCTGCTTCCTAGAAGCAGGGAGAGCAGTGTGTGGAGCTTAAGGCGGAGGCCACGTGGTCTCCTCGTCAAAGATGGAGGAACTTCCCCTTTTCATACAAAGTTGGCCGTGTTCATTCAGCATTTTCTACTCATCTTTGAAAGGGTATAACGAGGTATCACACTCAGCCCTGGGGGGCCCACAAGTGTTCACAAACCTGTCTAAACTGGGCCACCCCCAACCAAACCCCAAAACACACCTTACCACAATATTGGATAAGTCTTTCCATGTTCAGGACATTAACAGAGTTTGCATGTGTCACCTGGGACTGAAGCTGAAAATGTCTCATTTCCAAGGCTACATGGACTATTTGACATGGAAACACCTCGAAGCCATCACACCCTTTCATTCTTATCTCAACACTCAGAGATGAGTCAATCGTATGCACTAATGCACATCATAAACGATGGTGTTAACCGATTAACATGCAGTTGTACAAAATATCAGGGTAATTCGAACACATGAATCCATTAAGTTAACATTTCGCAAATCGTTTTCATCTGAACTGCTAATACACCATTAAAAAGTAGGGAATATTCCATTTTGCGTGCATATTATTAGCCAGTGCCAATGCATATAAGAAAAAATAATATATACCAATACAGACGAAATAAATCCAAAGGGATGGAATAAATTGTCCATGGAATAAATATGTTCCCTTGAATTTTCTTCATCATCTGTTTCCTCCATGGCTTCATCATTTCTATTTTGTAAATCTTGTAAATCCAATATCCCCTACTTTTTGGAATGGTATACCATATAACATGGGTCTGAATTGTTATTGAACTGAACAGTCAATGTGTACATTCATTTGAGATATCAATATCCTTCGGTCATGTATATCCGATATCCAGTCGAAACTGCCACCGAGCACCATCACGCTGCGTCACCAGCCACTGCAAGATCGTACACTACACAGCAAGCATCCTCGTCTACAACGTCAAGAACAGCACACTGACCAGCAGCAGAACCTGACTGAGGCCGTAACACAAGTACATGGCGCAGTTAGTGATGCCGTACGCATCCACCGTAACTTTGAAAGACCGCTGCTTCCGTCCTAACGGATTCTCAACGTTACAGACATAGGCACCAGTGTCGTCCTTCGTAAGCTTGGAGATGATGAGTCGGGAACCACTGGCTGTATCTTCTATTTTAGCGCGGTTGGAATCGGGCTGGATGACCTCGTCGTCTTTCAACCACGTCACATCCGGTTTGGGGTATCCGAGGGCATCACAACTTAGGTCTATGCTGTTGTTTCCGCTAATAGTAATTTCCTTGTTTCCATCACCATTTTTAAAATATGGTTTTCCTGAGGACAAAACGGTAAACAGAGATCAATAACTGTTTGGTTATTTTGTTAGGAAAGGGGCAATGACTGATCCGTTGTATTTACAGTGTGTGAGTTACAGCACAGTCAGCAATAAGCTAGCTATACGGCGACTGTCTGTAACAGATCGAGTATAAACCGGATATTCCAGTGATCGACAACATGAGCATCTATCTACCCCATTCGAATGCGATGACATGTGTCAGCGAGCCTGACCACTCGATACCATTTGTTGCCTCTTACGACAAGCATTGGTTTCGGAAGACCAATTCTCACCCGGATCTTCACGGATTATTTCTTTTCAATAAGGACTTGTTAGACTCATAGGACTCTCGGTCTGAGAATAAGGAATTTCAAAAGAGACATATATGTATACATACAAAAGTGTAAAAGAAACAAAACAATATGAAGATGTAATAAACGTATGAAATCTTTTCCAAATGCAGCCTACAATAATTACGAAATTCTGGACAAAAAGATGAAATATAATAAAAAGGAAGGAAAGAAAAAGTCTATATCATCATTTTAAACACTCAAACGTCAAGAAATGTTAGACTCAGTTCCTTGAGAAGTTTCTTCATTGTTGGAAGCATGGGTCTGTTCATGAACTCTGCTCTGGGTGGAGATTACTCTCAAAACATCTCCACCAGACATCACATGTCCTTCCAAGACATTGTGGCTTGTCATGCTCTTGCCAAAAGGGAACCACATGCTTGTGCCTTATACTAAGTATGGACATGATGCAACTCTGCACACTGCCAAGTTAGGGGAGATAACTCATGCTCATATAGTAATACTGGACCTTGGAGACCGCTAAATACAATTATCTAGAAAAAGCATGATGTGTGGGTTGTCACTATTTTACCCCGACCCCTTCAGATATTCTCTATGGTCTGCAAGATTACTTCAATGGTGCAAGTGCAATTTTCAAAAAAAAGCATTCTTCTAGTCTCCTAGAGAAAAGTTAACTACATATATAATTAATGGGGGAGGGGGGTGGGGGTGGGGGCTTCATGACAATAAACGAATACTCACCTGACATTTTGACCACGACATTGAAGACCTGAGTCTGGTAACTCCTGGGAAAGAAGGTGATTCTGGCCGTGTACTCCCCAGCATCATCTTCCACTGTAAGGAGCCAAACACACGCAATAAGGAGACGAACAAACACACTCAGACGGGGCAAACTGCTATTGTATATCTGAGCCTAATTGTCCCATCTTCGATACATGTTATTTTTATATAGAACGTCTAAAAGTAAAGCTGAAACAATGAGGTTTCTCGTAAAAATGGTAAATAATTAATCTGCCAATGAAAAGGCGTGTGAACGTGTTCGCCTTAGAGTCAGCCACACGCCGTGTTCGCCTTAGAGTCAGCCACACGCGGTGTTCGCCTTAGAGTCAGCCACACGCCGTGTTCGCCTTAGAGTCAGCCACACGCCGTGTTCGCCTTAGAGTCAGCCATATTGCAGGTGCATCATCGCAATACTCGATAGATAGCGAGGGGGTGAGTGAGTGAGTGAGTGAGTGAGTGAGTGAGGTCGCTTCAAAACCCCTTTGAAGAATATTACTGTTAGGATCCAGGTCAGTCAACTAACCACTGTCGGAAAGCCCTAGGGATACAGTTCCTTGACGTTTACCACGAACACGAGCATTGTGAAGCAAAATAGAAGCAAAATGTGGTTTTCAAGAGATTGAGTGGGTTCGGTTTACGCCGTTTTTAGCAATTTCCCAGCAATATCACGGCGTGGGGACACCAGAAATTGGCTTAACAAATTTTATGTGGGGAGTCGAACCCGTGTCTTCGACATGACGAACGACCACTTTAACCACTAGACTACCCTGCTGACCCATTTGGGACTCGAGCCCACCACTCGGGCCCCATTGAGCCATGAAAAAACCCATCACTTTTAGCTTGGTCTACAGCACCACATTACAAAACACATACATTTAATGTTGTCAACACATTCATGTATTGGGTACCGATTGTCCTTGATTACCCGAGTGGCAAAATAGAGTAAATCTATATTTGCAATATTGCCATTGTCAACTATATCAATAACATCAGAGCCTGAAACCCATCGGTGGCTGGAATTAATAATGGCATTGAGTGTTCCCTGGTGACATCGAAGTGGTTCTGCCATGCCTTTTTTCGTCCTTGTTACAATATTCATTAATTGAATTTGATGATAAATGAATTGCATGACAACATTGAGCGAAGCAGTTGAGCATAACTATTCACAAAATGACAGCTCTCTTGGGGGATGGTATGGCGTTCACAGACTAATGTTCGTGTCTTTTTATCACAGGAGCGGCGATATAGCCTAGTGGTTAAGGCGTTCAGTCGTCTCGCCGAAGGTTGAGGTTTAAATCCCTACCTGGACACAGTTCATAAACCACATTCCAGGCATCCCATATTCCTGGAATATAGATATTCTTTTCCAAATGCTTTTGGTTTTGCATGGATAAGTCAGGAGATTGGTAATCAAAAAGGCTTTATGAAACTATTTAAAAAAAGATTATCTGACAATTGTTTTCAGGAATGGCAATCATGTTTACAAGACAACAGATACTCATTACAGTGTACTCATTATAAATATTTAAAATCTCTCTCTGTTACCTGTGGAGAAATACTTGTTATGTCATGAGCTTCCTCAACATTTAAAAATTATATATGCTAGATTCAGAATTATAGACTAGCCGTGGAAAGGGACAAATATTCTGATAATAAATATAATGAACGATACTGTCTATATTGTAAATCTCATAGTATTAATTGAAAATGCATGACATGAATTTTATGTATGTGATGCATACCGTAGTATCAGGAATAAATAAATTAAGAAATATTTTAGTAACTTCCCCACAAATATATGTTTCATATCTATTCTAGAAAATAAAAATATGGATATGATAAGAAATGTATGCTTGTTCTTAGATCTTGTAAATATGAGACACAGACCGTACATACTGTGAAATGCAGTGATGTGTTACACATCATCATGATTGTATTCTGGGCCGGTGGCCTGTTACTAAGTGAAAATGTCTGTCTGTCTGTCTGTCTGGAATACAGATAAAAACGGTGTAAAGGCCAACACACACATCCTGGTCACCTCTAAGGGGAGTAACTATGCACCGAACACTCAGTATACAAAAGATGCTCAGTACTCATATGCAGTTAGTCGAAAATGAGTCATCCCGCATGAGTTTGCTTAGACTAATGCTTTCTCGGAATATACCTAATTTTGATTGTAAGAAATAAACCCAATGAAATTGAAAAGGATCTCTGAACCTGGGGAAATCTAGGCATGTGTCATTTAGGACTTTAGCATTGCAGGGACGGCCAGGCAATATGGAAAATAATGTTGTTCAGGGACTGTGAGACAGGCTTGATATTGTTTTGTGATAGAGAATACAGACATTAGATAGGTTCACATCCACAACCGAGCTGGGTCCCAGGTGAGTATAACTATAAACAGACATAGCATACTGAGCTGGGCCAAACTAACAGTCTAAGTAAACTTAGTCTCAGTACTTTTCGTTACACTCGATTACTGAGTCTAACGAAACCTAGTAGGAGGTCGTGTCAGGTATTCTTTGAGCGACCCATGACCCACCAGTCACACGCGAGAAGGCCGAACGGATTTAACCAATCAGACATCGGCTATTGTTTAGGGTTTGGCGGGACTTTAAAAAATCGCTAGTCGCCGACACTAATCCCTCAATAACTGAAAATCTGCATAAAACACAGGTATTGGACCTGCAGTATGTATGTTTAATGCTTTCTGATGACATGGGCACCATTAGCTAATATGTCCGCAAGCTGACATCCTTGAATACTGACAAAACGCTATTTTCAGCGACTGTTTCTCACTATTGTCGGTATTGTATTGTGCTCCATGTGCATTACCCGGTAGCGATCGTATGGGAAATAGCATTCGGAATAGTTCGGGTACAAATCCTTTCCAAGGTACAAGTTCAGAAGGTATGTGCGGATGTCCACTTTCGCGACTTGGTAAGCTGTGTTCTGATTGGTCAGTCTCAAAGGTTACCTAACGCGACCTCGTACTAGGCTTTGCAAGACTCAGTAGTGGAATGTGACGAAAAGTTTACTTAGACTGGCCAAACTAATGGACTGTAACGAGCAACTGCTCTGAAACAAGATAAGGCAGTGCGGCAGAGGAGTGGCCGACGTTTAGCCCAGTAGATACTTCATTTCAAAATATATATCTGAAAACAAGGATAATAATCCAGGGCAATTCTTTAAATCAGGACTTTGGGTAATCTTGAAATGACCAGTCATTCTGGACTTAAGCAGGACCACATTGATAATATATTTCCTTGAGTTTGGGAGACAGACTATAGTTCAACCGGAAATAGAAAAACACACGTTTTTTTTTCATTTATACCTACAGGTTATGTAGTCAATATGTGAAAGTGTGAAATATTTGTTAAGCAAGCCTGTTTACCGCCTGTATATTTTAAAAACAGTGTTTCTCTATTTCTGATAGTACTGTAGCTCTAAGAAATGAGAAGTAAGGCAACAGATATTAGATGACTTGGTTTTCTCACACTTCATAGGAACGTTTATATGGTATATGGCGGCGTGTAGATACAGGGATGCATCTACGGATCAACGATGCACAAAGTGATCTTGGTCTCTGACGTGAAAACGAAGGACACAGCTATAGAGCTGACAAACCTAGAAACGGGATGGGAACGAAACGGGATTCGAACCCACAACAAGTCTGAAATTTACAACAGACATAACAGCGTCTGAACAGAATGGACCATCCGATCCCCTAAATCACCAGCTACACACACTGGATATTCCCCACATGAATACTATAATGTCTGTGCACAAAGCTCTGATATAGACAGAGTTTGCCCCCGGACATATGTTAAATCATCTTAATACAACATGACAAAATGAGCCTGGAAACTCCCTTAATTTCGTTATATACTGGGCAAAATAAGTTAGGGATACTGATATTTTTATGATTGATATTTTATCATTGTGTCAGTGAGTAAATAGATCATTATTCGAAATTTGCATATACCCTAACCTATGTTTGTCCAGTATAGGAACAGTCTGCTTAAACGGCGCGCATATCCGTGCGCATTGCCCTCTCACGGCGCTACCTACATTACTATAATCGGTCAATGCACTTTCCGATAGTTTTTCAACTCCCTGGTGATCATACAACAATGCTGTCTGGTAGGCGCAATGAACTAACACACTGATGGTCAGAACATCCTCACGGGTACCCGTTTTACAGCTGGGTGAACTGAGATAATGTGGATCTATGTATCTATGTATCCATGGATACTACGCAAATGGACCCGGACCTAGGTCCCTCTACTGGGGAACGAACCCGGGGCCTTCACTGCAATATTGCGCTCCACATTTCACGGAACTACTTGAATGTAGACTTACATGAGCTGTATTGGATGTACTTGTTTCGAGGTATGAATGGCAGAATATCTATCTAATAAACATCCATCTTCCCTATCTCCTATGTGATGACCTTGAAGTCTTGCCATCGGGCCCCGCCAATCATTGAAAGAGCTCATTGATTACGACTGGCAATACAGTAATTGCATCCACCAGCTTTTGAGCCGTGCCTCGGACAGTCTAACGTTGCGGTGACCTGTAAATCACCCCTGAATAGCGCCACCAGCAATTGCCGGTCAGCCAACATTTAATATCTAACAAACATGGCTGCTGATGTTGCCTTTCGGCCTGGATGTACCCTCGTCTTAGATGTGTGAGAGATGAACCATGTGTAGTTACCCTGGCGCAAAATCGATCAAACTTTTCTTTACAGCTGAATGTCTCAAGAGGACGATGCTATTTTATCCATGTGAAAATTTGCTCGCTTGCCGCCTACATGACTGTTGATAAAAATGTTGACAGATAAATCAGGGAACGCCGCGACGTCTGTAATGCCATTTACTGCCAGTGATAATCCTATCCTGAGATGTAAGATAATCGCAGCGTTATTCCCTGAATTTTATCATGTTTATTTGACTTGCGATGGACGCACTGTGGCCCAATCTCCCGAGTGGCTAAGATCAAACAAGGCTGCTGGTTTGATCAGGAATAATTTCATTCACTGATGACACAGACACGGTCATCTCCTGCATGGACCTCTCTCGGAAAATATGAACTATAATAAAAAATAATTTTGCACTGTTTTGGTTTAAAAACTCAATTTTAGAAACAAAATGTCATAAGAATATACATGGGTTAGATAATTGTTGTTAAAAGTTGCACTTGACATATAGCGTCATTTTCATGACTTTCTTAAGGGCTGAAGTGGTGACCTTCGCTAATGGAACACGGTGACATGCATTAACTAAATCAGTGAGCTTGATCACCTGATTCGTTCATCATTTAAGGCTTAGCATTGCGGAAATGGCTGGGCTGAAAGGAAAATTATGCGATTCATGGACAGTCGCTTACTTTGAACATTAATTTTATATGGGGGGTCACTGACACTGTACATGGGGCTCCATAAAAATCATCATCACTCCCCCTAGACATAAATAATAAAGGTTCCCTTACATACAACATAATGCCTCTGGATTAACGCCACAAAACACAAACTCGTGTGATTTTTACTCTCAGAACCGTGTACTCTACGTGTTCGCTAGGAAAAAAAATGAGAGGCAACAAAATCGCACCTTCGTTTTCCAAACACTATCATAATTATTGACAAGGCCGAAAGGGAGACAACTGGCGCCATACGGGCTGGATTTGGTTCAATGCGTACCACTGGTGAAGAATGTGAAAATGCATGCCGTAAGGAAACACGTTTGTATATTGATTTTAACATGTACATTACAGACTGTAATTGTCCACGATCCCCTTGGGACGGGAAGTGTGACACTGTCATTAATTCCTCACAGAATAACAAATGTATTTTTAGAGAACAGGCAACCCCTAGGGAGCGGCTCCGTGACTCACACCCCTCTTGGACACGAATTTCACGCGTTTCACGATCTGCTGCACGTGGTGATTCAAACCACGTTAGAGTCAACATCCGGGCACTGGGTTACGTCATCATTGGAATATGGCAGCTTATGTGTAACCCGTACTATGCACCGACTTCAGAGACAATTATCGCTGACCTATATTGACAGATTCATTGAAAGTTCTGTGATTCATACCTTCCCGGGGTGAATAGTATTCAATCATGCTTTTAAATAATTCATGATTCATTCAATTCAGCCATCTATGGATAAGTCCAAATGTTCTCTACGCTATTTCGTTTATCATGTAAAGCGTATATAAAAATATAGACGTATAGGCGATAGTAATAATTATCATCTATCCATCCATCTATTACATTGCCGATCAACCAATACTTTTGGTCAAGTTTTAAACTTCTGGAAATCACACCTCAGATTATACAGACTCGATTATTTACATATGGCTGCCATATAGCTGGAATATTGTTGAGTGCGGCGTAAAACTAAACTCACTCATTCACTCTCTCACACATCACATACCAGCTTCTAAAAGCCGTATCCCATTTGCGAGGATTGATGTTCATGCTGTTGATCCCTGGATTGTCTGGTCCAAATCCGATTATTTACAGACCGCCGCCATACAGCTGGAATATTGTTGACTGCGGCGTAAAACTAAACCCACTTTCTCACTCTCATGGTGTCAATCACTGGATTGTCATTACTATAGAAAGAACTGTGCTGAATATGGCATTAAAAGTTAACTTAAGAACATCTCTTACGTGTGAGCGTATAGATGAGTTAGCCAACGCCACAACGATGCATTAAATTATATAACATAATTCCTCAAACAGAACCAGACTGCCTGGTCAATATTCAGCTTTCCAATACTTGCCATTAATACATTTACTATATTTGGGCCAGCGGACCAGCTTTAACATCACCCGCTGCAAGCCATTTCTTCTTGCATGATGTGATGAAAATGTGCAACACGCACGGATCGCAACGAGAGAAAAATATACTTGCGACACCGTTTTACGGTTACTATGACCTGTCTATAACACTTACTCAACAAACTCCAATTCCACTATATTTTCTTTCTCGTGGGGTTTAATATCTCATTGTTTCTAAAAACCGACTTTATCTCTAGGCTCAACGGGACTGAAAACAATTCGTCGTTCATGGTAGACAGACAATCTCTGTAATCTCAAGACTTTCAATATCTCCTGGGTCTATTCGTACAAAACGATTGCAGTGTTGCGACTTGAGATTAGATATATTTGCGGGAAATGTATTTTCTTTGTCCTCTTTAAATTTAACAGATGAATATGTTTTCTTTGTAGCCAAGACATGCAAGAAAAGCATTTTTATATCTACATAGAATCACAAAACAAAGAGGGGTCTTCTTACCCAAATCATTCCATGATACACTTATTTCTAAACATAAAATCTTGAAAGATTGAAAAGTGAACAAGTGCAATTAGAACGATTCCAGTTTTGAGGACCTTTTGAGTAGTATTTAAGTTCTATCATATCTCAGTTTGGAGAAACGCCCAAAGTGATGTTTAAGGTAAAACTTAGCAATATTACAGCTGTATGTCGAGTCTAGACCAGAAAATCCAGTGATCAACATCACTAGCATCGATCTACGTTCTTGAGATACGATAACTACTCGATTCGGTTCGAAAGTTTTGCTAAACTGGTAAATTGCTACAGTCGATCCGTTAAAAGCTGACGCGGAATATAAACTCCTTTGAATGCGGATTAAAACTAAAGTAATTCATTCTACACATTACTGGCAAACAAGGACAATTGACCCGCATAAGCATGCATGAGTGCTGCCCACCGGCGCTTTCTGTTGAGAGTCACGTGGTCCAAGACTATCGACGATCAAGTGAAGTTGCTATAGCGACCATATGGCAGTCTTATGAGCAAGGCGTGTGCAGATACGCGTGGAATCAATTTTATCGTCATGTACTGCACATCCACTGTCCTACATCTGCTCTCCCTTTCACAAACCAGATTGGGTTGCTGAGTGCCGTGCACCCTCCACTTCTCGTAAGCGCATTCACTGCGCCGGTCAAACTTATCCATGTTTGCCAGTAATAATTGGGTTTGTCATCGCAAATGCCCCTATGAGTCAGTCGTAATGATTTCGTGGTATGACAGGTTTTCGGGGTCTGGTGTACTCACCAGTCTTTCCGATGGTGAGCGTGAAGTTCCTGTCTCCGTACGTGACCCGCCCCTCCAATTCCGGGATTTCGTCCAGCATCTTATCCCCCTTGTACCAAACCGTACTCAGCTGTTCGAACGTAGTTTCTGCTTCACACTTGATTGTCACGTCCTCGCCGACTGTCACGTTAGAATTCTGGGTTAAAACTGAAATTGAAAAAATGAAATATGTTAATGCCATCAAGTAATTAATTAAGCTTTACACCCTATCGGGCTTACACGAAAAAAATGGCTTGCTACGCGCTTGGAAATCGTAAGTTGGATACATTTTTCGGTTACTGTACAGTATACGTATTGTTTCCTTCTTATACGACAGGGCGATGGGGTAGCCTAGTGGTTAAAGCGTTGGCTCGTCACGGGTTCGAATCCCCACATGGGTACAATGTGATAAACGCATTTCTGGTGTTTCCCGCCGTGATGCTGCTAAATATCGCTTAAAGCAGCGTAAAACTAAACTCAGTCAGTCCTACACGAGAGTAGTGTTCACACAACATAGTATTCGCCATGTATGTATCGCTGTATCTCATCATGAAGACTTTTAACGTGTTTTCCAAACTCAAAATATAATACCAAAATCATTGCTCTCACATATATCGGTTTAACGTTGCTTAATAAAATGAGGTTTGTTTGTTGTCAGATTGTTTCAACTTTAAACAGTGAACTGTATGGTTGATACCAGATACACATTCGTGGCCATTCGAAGAGGGAATATTGGTGTAAATTGTCTGAGAGCCGTCGCCCGTCTTCTGCTGAATCGAGACAGCCCCAAATCCTACGCGGAAGATAATATTCTTATTTGAAGAAGCCTACGTGCTTCTAACATCATCGAGAAAGTTAAGTCTGATGAAACTCTGATACAGTGGTCTGTCATTGTTGAGGTGATTTAATTTAGTTCGCGTTGTATCGCTTTTCCCATTTAGATGCATTGAAGAGTCTCTCAGAGGACCTTGGCATCAGCATTCTGAGAAATATTTTGTTTAAGACTTTTTCATTTCATTAACTTGTTATATGATGGTCTCCAGATTTCATAACACAACATTGGAATAAGCGTACAGTAAGCTGACATTCCGTGGCAACTCTTAAGTGGTTTGAAATTGAAATGAAACCAGACATGAAGCCACGAGACTCCGACGTAGGTCGTATAATAACTGGATAAAGTTCATTTCGTGTATATGTAATTGTACAAATGCCGCCTTGATCGTCTCCAAAGACCTTTTGGCCGCTTCTGGTGTAGCCGATTAGTGCTGACTTCTTCCGGAGAGGGGAAGGCCGGTGGCTCGATTCCCTGTCCTACCAAAAATGCGATAAAATATGACTCTTGTTGTTACCTAGCCTGTCTCTCGACATTAACAGGATACAAAGTCTGTCGGCCGTGTGGTCCTACAGTCTGAGATGCAGAATGAAGTACAGCATGGTGTCTCAATAGTCTAGCATAACTGTACTGACATTCATTAGCTGGTTCAAGCCCGGGAAGTCGACAAATGAAGATTTACCACCCACAATTAGTGTCGACTGCGATCGGATTATTGTTGTTGGTTTCACCCCCACTGACTTAATCTCCTAGGCAAACAGTGAACACAACTAGGATTAGCACTTTGTTAAACATTTAATGGTATCTGAATATGCGAAATGTTTCAAACAAATACAAAGCATACATGGAGCATGATCAACATGTGTAAATTGTATGAATCAGTCTTTCATTGAAAACAGCATTGATGCAGCTGAACAAGCATTTATGTACCAACACAGTCTGCAATGTCTATCCCAGGTGAAGGAGAGGAGAATTCAATTTCAAGCCCGATCTTTTGGGCATGGCGCCATTTCCACTGTATGTGGTGGAAACAGCAACCACGTCGCTGGGTTCCAGGGAGGACAGGAGCAACAGCATTGTGGGACTCACGTTTAAAGTCCATCTGGAAAGTTTCTGGTACCAGCTGATGTCCTAGGTTCACTGAGGTCTGTTTCAGATTGGTAAACATCCGTGTGTGTGAATCCCCGGTTCTGTCTGACATGAGTCTATACGAGGGTCCATAGTCTCAAAACATCACTACTTAATATATAAACACTACCCGGCACAACCCAAGTCAACAAAAGCAGTACATGACTTTACAAATTTCACAGGCAATTTGTCTCAAAACATCACAACTTAATTATATACATACTACCCGGGAAGTTGACAAAAGCAGTACAGCCCCTGTCATTTATTGACGTCCAGGGCGGACGCTCATCAGCCATCGCGCACGCCGGCAAAACAGTACGCACTCACGTACACACACCGCTACATAAGTGCAATAACCCTGAACGTGACCTCACGTATCAATATTCCATGCCACCTCTAATATACGCTTTGCCTTCCGTCAAGAGCTGGCAATCGATGTAGATGATATAGATAGGTAGTCGTTCACTAAACATCGATCTATTATCGATAAATTAACTTTGAGACAAAAATTGCCCAAAACGTCTAAAAGAAATGAACATATTTCTCATCGGTGAGTTGTGGTATGTTTATTCACGGATTACTAACTACACAGCCCCGTGAACCTAATTTAGAAACAGCATATGAATAAAGACCTACAATTGTATATTATACGAGTAAATCAAACTTTGTTCTATCACAGTTAAAAGTTAATGTACCACATTGTCGATAATTTTCGTATCGATAGAATTATTCATCTTTCCAATATTTTTTTCCGATTATCGATAATTTTATCTCGTCCTACGTCCATCCCTACTGTACGGTGCCGGCCACTAATGGTGTACAACGGACAGTGTATTGAAAATGGCTTGGGATAAGTACACACAAATCGCGGAGCGGAAGCACAATGACTAACGTTATTTATCCTCTCCGTCACGCATGGTCCTCAGTCCAAACACAGACAAACATGTTTTTAAAACTTCGCTAAACCCACGATTCATCTGACAGCTGTTATTCAGAAATACACACCGAACCATGAAAGAATCAATATTAACATAATCGAAATCATTTCGTGTACAAACCTAATTTGTGCTGGACAAATCTCGTGCAATGTTCAGCATTTTTACGAAGTCTCGAA
Organism: Haliotis asinina; assembly: GCF_037392515.1. Lineage (NCBI taxonomy): Eukaryota > Metazoa > Mollusca > Gastropoda > Lepetellida > Haliotidae > Haliotis > Haliotis asinina. The sequence continues at coordinate 70,588,078 of NC_090282.1, read as the reverse complement.
TTGTCGGGTATATATCGTGGCGCTGACAGAGCATGGCTTAGTATTCTTGAAATATTTTCACATGTGTATCAAATTAATGCTTTAAAAGGAGGAACAATTACTCAGTTTCGATGAGAATTAAAAAAATACTATGTGAGTGAAGAATAATGATTACTTAATAAAGTTTTTCAAATCCTCCACCGGCGCCGGGAAGGCTGTCTCCAGATTTTTGGTTATAAAACTTGATCAAAATGCAATTTCATCAGCCGCGTTTCTGATTACGTATAATTAACAAACATAAAGAACGACACGTAGTTTACAAGGACTTTTAGATGTGTGATTTAGCTAGTTTGTGCATGAAATTCCCTCTTCAAGTTAGGCAATCGATGACGCTGCAAATTGAGGGGCCTCATCGATTGACAACTCAACATTACACGCTTGTCTGGACATGCATCTGACGAGATGCAGACAAAACGGTTTTATGTCATTTGTCTGCTTGGGTGGAGAAACAGTTAATATAAACTAAAGACTAAATGCAAGTTCTTGCTATTGTCATATATTGGAAATATAAAAAATGACGAACTTTTGTAAATCAAAACGATGTACAGTGTAGGTTGCATGACACGGAATGTTATATTTTGTAATGTACATAATCAGAAAAAATGCCCAAAGTACTAAAATGTGTCCTTTAAGACGAAAGTGTAACCGGAAATAACTATTTGTTACAAGGAACCCTACCCCTTACCCCGAAACCCGTCAGGGAACAACAACTCAGTAAGACAGATTGTCATTCAAAACCTACACAACCATATCCATTTCTAATGAGAGTCTGTAATATGTGGTCTAGACTGGTGCAGTCGGAAATGAAAAAGTCTATCTTTTTTATCAGAATTCACTAACATAACTGAAACAACCGTCTTTGTAGAACTTGCACAAATTGGAATTGCACAATCGATTATTATTTTGTTAGAAAAGTTTACTTAGGAACGTAGAAAGTGTTTTGTCTCTTTTTGTCACAAAGTAATCGTAACAACCGCCATGCTTTTAAAAGGATTGTCGACAGCCGTAGCAGTACTGTTGCCTAACGGAACAGCACAAAGTTCATACAAACTTCTCTGGGTTAAGACAAGGGTAGAGTTATTTCAAACAACCACATTCCTCAAAAAACTTTAGGACACCCGACCCCGTCGGACTGGGCAGTCTGGTGGGTCAAGCGTTCTAGTCTGTCTACATTACTGACAGTGGAGCAAGTTTGCCGTATAACAAAACATATCCATTCAGAAATCCTGCCTTAACCATTAGAACATAAAGTGCGGTCGTTTACTTTGCAAACTGTTACCGAATACCCGTGTACTTTCCTTAAGGAATGACCTGACGATGATGTGACTGTGGCAGTATTGGGAAAGGCGACCTTTTGTTTGAGTGTTTGAAGGTTCTGCAATCAAAAGGCAGATAAAGAAGAACCGAGATGATATGAATCCAAAGGGCTGCATGGAAACAAACGAGATCCTAAAACGCAATGATAGATTACAAAAAATGAAAGCATTTGTAACAACAACACTGATTTCATTTGTTTACTTGTTTCCTTTTTTACTAGTCCTCTGCATTAACGCTGCCGCTCTAAGCAACTGTTCCATTGATCGTGTTTTATTGTGTGCCATTACAGAGGCGTAGCTATCATCATAAAAAAAGCCCGGACTTATACATGATTGTTGCTAAAACGGTTGGGCAAGCCGTCAATACTGTCCAAGTGTAAAGCTTTGCGATCTATGGGGCTTACGCGGGATGTTAACGCGCTTGCATTGTATGCCAAAAATTGTCCAATATATCAATCACCGGTTTGTCTGGTGCAGCCTTTATTTATAAGCTATCGTCATTCAAGACAGAGCCTTTGAATGTTAATTGTAAAAAGACGTTTGAAACCTTATAAACGTGCGTTAATTCGGGACTGGAATATTCCATGACAATGTCAAGCATGTCCGCTGTATTAACCACGACACCAACAAAACACCTGACGCCGTGGAGGAAAATGAAAAACAACAAAATCTCCCAACTGGAGTATCCAATCTGCTTTAGGTTTTTTAATTGGTTATTCAACCCTTCAATCAACGACACTAGTTTTATAGTAATATGACAAAGTATAGTACACCGTCAAGTCTGGAACAGATAATCCTCTGTTAACTTGTCATCATGAACATAGACATCTGCAGTTGAGATATAATGACATGCATCCACAAAGTCAGCACGTTTGGACACACACACACAGACACACACCAACACACACACACACATGCGCGCGCTGAGAAACATGAAATCAACGATGGGTTATTATGCCAGATGTCATTTGATAATGTCATTCAGTTAGATGCACCGGGAAACATGCTATACTATACATAACAGTATGACATGGAGACGACCCGCCTTGGACATCATTTCCCAGTAAACTCAGCGTCAGTGCTAACAACCACAACGTGTTGACGCGAGTCCCTAATCGAACTGTGTCTGCTCGTCTGATTATGGAACAAACGAAGCTGATGTCAAGGGCTAAGGTCTCAATAAAACCTAGAGGGAGGCCAAAGAGTGACAATCGGCACCGATAAGGCTTCGCACTCTGACGTCCTTGGATGCAGGTCCAGCCACCTCTGCCGAACAAGAGATGCGATGCTGACTTCTACAGATACTGGATCTCAGAGACTCCCTGCATCTCTAAAGACGCTAAGATGAATCCAAGAAAAGGTTGTTTTTTTTTCAAATAATTTAAGAAAAGTTTACACGTAATTGAAAGTTGACCTTTACTAAGACAGCGGGGATCGATACTTTGGCATTTTTATTCAACTGGCTTTTATTTCCAGGCAAGGAATATTTGTGTTTTTCATCTCTCTTGGCTGACACTTGAAGACGTATCAGTGTATATTGTCACTTTATTGGCACCTAAGTATCATAATACTATCTGTCAAATACTAACAGACATACATCAATGCAATGGAAAGTATTGAAACAAGTGGATAACTGCCTAATCATTTAGATGTCATTCCCCCGAGCGCGGCTCCAGAAAGCAATTGGAGCTACACCACGAGAGTACTCTATGTGGTTATTGCAGGGATTTGGAGGCTTATTGATTTTGACGCTGCCGAGTCTCCATACAATTATCAGTAAGAGACCTGATAGCCTCCTCCTTATATTAAGCCAGGAGTGTCCGTCAGCATGATAAATAAGACTTGACGATATGTCTTCTGTAATGCCAAGTCGACCATGAACACACCGCTGTGACTGGCAAGATCTAAAGGTTCAGCATTGGTCCTAGATTCCGGTGTCTAGAGACATCGTCGATATAAGATGTATTTATTCCTTCAGATGAACAAATGACTTTCTGTTAGAGACTGTTCAGTCAGTGTTCCGATATGGAGAGCACACTCAGTTTGTGAGGCAGCCATTATGTAACCATTAAGAAGACGCATTGCCTTGGATGGACTTGAAGCTCTTGGGTTGATCAATCAGTGCCTACATTGCGCCTATCAAACCTCAATTGAACATCAGCACTGACAGGAATCGTGCTTTCTAGTCTCTGAAAAATCACATTTTAAACGATAGATTGTCAGCATTGCCTTGTCTTTACCGCATACTTTCCCTTTTTAAAGCCAAATATGTCTTGAATATGTATAACAATGGCTTTACATGGATTTGTGAAATCAGATGATAAAAATGTCCAACGTGTTTAAAATGTAAGTGCTCTCTATTTTCTGGTAGGGGTTTATTAAAGTTGCAGTGAGTTATTGTGAGGAAGAATCCCGAGGAGTATTTTACAAATATGTTTAAGCTTGATCTTTTACAAATGAAGTCCTCTGCATAACGACGGCCTGTATATGATTGAGTTTGACCCAAATAAACCAGTGGTTGATAATACCAGCATCATTCCATGCCGTAGGATCAAGGTCACGCAAAGAAGCAAGTACCACACTCAGCGTTTGGCGATCTGAACGGTACTAGCAGTATCTTCTGCGGGCCCACAACTGTTTGATTTGACTGTACAGTGTACGTCTTGTCCGGACAAGACAAGCCAAGGCTGCCTCATAGGATCTGTTGCCTGCAGGGGCGGTGGGGTAACATAGTAGATAAAGCGGTCGCTTGTCACGTCGAAGATCCGGACTCGATACCCACATGGGTACCATGTGTCCATTTAATCGTGTCCCCTGGTGTGATACTGCTGAAATACTGCTAATAGCGGTGTAAAATCATACGCACTCACTCACTCACTCACTGACTATTGTCTGTAAGGCCACTCATATACCATGAGCTTCTGGTGCCAAGTTGTTCCCTTGTTGTTCCCGTGGAGTGGTTCCCAATCGCAAATGTCACCCCCGTCAGTGTTGACGGGGATATAATCTCCAGACATCCAGTGTTTATTTTTTGTCACTAGTTCAGAGAGTTGGTGTTGATTCCATGACCATTACGTACACTGTACACATCCATCATAGGGCTGTTATTGCCTTGTGGAACATAGCGTCAACATTCAGCTGTCGCGGTGTCTCATCTTCGGGTCTCGGTAAGGAGGATGTACGACTGCCAAGCCAAAGCACATTTAGTGTTGCAAGCAATCTGCATAATATTTGGCAGCAATCTGCATAATCTCATACAAGTTACCATGTTTCACCGCCAGCGCCAAATACGCCAAATGAGAAGCTGTGAACTGGAAACAATCACCATGCTGACTTACCAAGTTCAGTAAACTACGGTTTTACTGTTTCACATTTCCACTTAGATGTACATGTCGGCGGAACAAAAGGTTCGTTCTATCCGTCAATTCGCTATAAGCGTGATCGCTACAAACGTAGTTTATCTCACTGATTGTTAACACCGGATATACTGAGCACTTAAGAAACGGAACTCTGGCTTTTTGACAAGTTCGTAAACAGAAGAAATCAACATGAACGCTTACTTTTAGGAGATTTCATTTTCTTTTGCTGTACAGTATAGCCAAGTATGTACTTGATGAGGCGATATATAATATTTGAATATTTCTCTCTCTCTCTCTCTGTCTGTATATATATATATATATATATATATATATATATATATATATATATATATATATATATATATATATATATATATATATGGAATATGGCTGAGTATATATACATATATATATATAATATGACATGTTCCTCGCTGAGTTCCATTGAAATTAGCTTTGACCTTACCTTACTCATGCATAATTCATGACGAAAAAACGGACGGCATGTTCTCGCATGCAAAAGACGTGATATCCGAGAGTTTCATTGCTGCTTCATCTAAATGTCAATTCAATAATGTCAAATAGCCAATATATCTAGAAATAGAATCGATTTTGTCTCTGGGTGTTTCTTTGTTTATAAAGTCTGGCGGATATTATTCCAGGTGAAACAGTACAATTGTAACACCGGTTACTAGAATTCCCATGCACTGGTCTACACTCAAATCGATCTGGAGCTACAGAGAGCCCCTAGCTCGTCGAGTTAGCCCGATATTTCAGGACTCTGTCGTTTGTTTAGGATGTAACGGTAATCCAGTGTTTAGCAGGACAAAATAGGTAATACTGACTGAAATGTTAGTGTTGGAAAAATACCCAATATTGTTATCAATCATTTTTCATGGCAGTGTGAGACAGTATCCGTTGAGACGAAACAGACAATACATGACTGATGATGTTGCTCAGCAATATTCCAGCTATATGGCGGCGGTCTGTAAATAATCGAGTCTGGACCAGACAATCCAGTGATCAACAACACGAGCATCGATCTGTGCAATTGGGAACTGATGACATGTGTCAACCAAGTCAGGGAGCCTGACCACCCGATCCCGTAAGTCGCCTCTTACAACAGGCATAGTCGCCTCTTACAACAGGCATAGTCGCCTCTTACAACAGGCATAGTCGCCTCTTACAACATGCATAGTCGCCTCTTACAACAGGCATAGTCGCCTCTTACAACAGGCATAGTCGTGAAGGGTTGTAACTGTTATTGGCATGGATATCTATCATTTTCATGGGAATCTACTTTGTGAGTATTGTTGGAATTCAGCAGATCTAAGGAAATACGATCTCTGTGGGAATTCAGGAGACCTAAGGGAATACGACCACTGCAGATCATTGTGATAAATCAGCCGATCGGAGGGAATAAATGCCCTCGACCATTGTGGGAATTCAGTAAACCTAAAGGAATAAATGCCCTCGACCACCGTGGATATTCAGCAAATCTAAGGAAATAAATGAACTTGACCATTGTTGGAATTCAGCAGATCTGAGGGTATAAATGACCTCGACCATTGTTGGAATTCAGCAGATCTAAGGGAATAAATTACTTCGACCATTGTGGGAGTTCTGCAGGTGTGAGGGAATAAATGACCTCGATCATTGTGGAAAATTTAAACATCTTGTAGGATAAAGGCTCTCTACCTTTGTGGGGAATGGGAGGATGTGAGAGAATAAAGGGTCTGCACGATGGTGTGAATTCATCCGAGTATTGTGGGTTTGTGGGACTTCCTTTCATGAAGCAACCTTTACTGAGGTTAACCTTAACTCCCATTCTTTAACACTGCACTAAGGTAACCTTAGTGTCTTACGATCACCATAGTGCTTTTCTGAAACGGTTTCCTTGAGACGATAATAACTGTACATCAGGCGTTCAGTTCAGGTGCGAGGAATGCAGTTTCGAGCATCGTGTTAGTTTCACGTCACGTACCTCTTCCCAAGAAATAAGCAGCTCAGTCAGACGTGATGGGAAATGTAGGTTCCGCTTCCGGAATTTCCTTTTCATGGTTCTTTTACATCCACAGTCCCGGAAGTGGGAGTTAATTCCCGCCCAGTCCCATGTCCGCCCAGTCACACAGTGCGTTTCCAGTGATATTTGGTATCTGTTAAGTTATATTACAACAGCTCGGTGTAATCATGGCCTACCTCATTATACCGATGTCTCATTGATCTTCTGCTCAGCACTCGGTCTACCTGGACGCTGTCATGATCATCCATTTACCTTGAAAGGCAACGACACAACGTTGGAGCTTCTCCATGACGGTAGTCAACGTTCGAAATACTCGCCTACCCGACCGCCGCTTTATTTTCAACACAGATTCACAAATTCACCTGCTCGACGGTCAGGTTAAAATTTAGACATATACATTTTGCTCAGGGCTGGCAAGTTTACATCTAACTAACCCTGTGGTCTGGTTGAAAGTTTTTGAAGTATGATACCCTGGAGTAGTTTGTCTGTTTTCTTGTGGGAATGATAAAACCCTTTTCCCTATCCACAAGTAACCTCTGCCACGATGTCGACTACAGACTCCTGTGTTTATGATTCACTATCAAATAGTAATAATATTCGCGAAGTAGTGATCGTATCCTGTTCCAACGGTGCCACCCGTCATAAACACACGCAAAGGCTAGTCTGCTGTTCACCAGCGAATATCGGGAACACATGGTACAAGGCGAAACAGACACATTTTTGTCACCAGTACACCATACTTTGATATGTCCTCAAAATGTCTATCTCAAGACCTTTTAAACGTTTTACTGACGCCTCGAATGGTTTGATCTTGAATAAACAACTCCTGAGGCAGGAAATAAAGCCGGAGTTGTGTCTTGGAATGTTGCTGTCATCCTGCTGTGAGACAAGTATTAGACTTATCTTTGTTTGTTTTGAATATGGCAGGCCACCGGGCCTACAGCCGACAACAACTGTAGCACATTGTTGATTCAAGATACATTGACATACTAATTCATATGTATGATGTTCATATGTGTGTTTGACCGTTCGGGTACAGTTCATCGTAAATACAAGGTACAGCGTGGTAGTCTAGTGATTAAAGCGTTAGCTCGTCACGTTTGAGGCCCGGGTTCGATTCCAAATCTAAGAGGGTGATGGGATAGCTTAGTGGTTAAAGCGTTCGCTCGTAACGCCAAAGACCCGCCAAAGATCCTCCAGATGAAGACGGAATTGGGGTGGCATAGTAGTTAAAGCGAAGTGAAGTCGTACCGAACGCCCGGGTTCGACTTCCCACATCGGTACAATGTGTGAAGCCCATTTCTGGTGTCCCCTGACACAATTGTGCTGGATTATTGTTAAAGGCAGCGTAAAACCATCCTCAGTAAGTCAGTCAGTTCAAATGAGACACAACGTGTGAAGTGCATTAGGGGTGTAACCGTCAATATGCCTGGAATATGGCTAAATGCGGCGTCAGACAATACACACTTCAAAGAACAACGCCTCAGTGTCACACGTGAAAGTGCAACAACACCAGACACACAGACAGGAAGCAACAGACTGTACAGCACTAACTCACCCCGTTGGGAAGATTCATGGTGGATCCAAGTTATATGACGTTAGATATCTACTGGGGAAAGTTCGCGTTAACGAGTCCTCTGGGCGTTTAATACTTCACCACGATGGGTATTCTCACACATCACATGATTTGGTCTGGGGGTGTCCAGACCGAGGTCTAGTTGTATAGTTGCATAACCGTAACGTTAAATCATGTCCTCCTACCTCTACTGTCAGGAGGCCCTACAATTTGTTCTAACATTATTTACGTGAACTGCATGACACTAGTAATCATATAACGCACTCGACAGTACTTCATCAATAAATACTGATCATCAAAAGAAACGCAAGTTCCGAAAAAATACAATGTCATAAAAGTAATCGTTCATATTTATGTCTTCTGTTGCGTTTCCTTTGGACCAGACCTTCTGGTTCGACACTGGACCAGACCTTCTGGTTCGACACTGGGCCAGACCTTCTGGTTCGACACTGGACCACGAGTAGCGATCTACGCATTTGGGAAACGATGACATGTGTCAAGTAAGTCTGCGAGGCTGATCACGTATCCCAGTTAGTTGCCGCTTACAACAAACACGATTTCAGAAAAACCAGATCCAAAAACTAGTCATTTCAGTGTCTTCCACGATCGCAGCATTTTGGGTACAGGGAATACTGATGTCAGTCAAGTTTCAGTCAAAACACAATCCCACAAAATCTTCATCTGATAACTCATAAATGTTAGTGTAAACTTGAGAAATGCCTCACCTCTAATGACAACCAGATTCACCGACTTCTCCTTGGAGTTGGCTTTGCATAAGTAGTTTCCAGAGTCGCTCATCTCAACAGACTGCTTCGTGATCGTCTTCGACGTCACCTGCTTGTTGTCCACAACGTCAGCTTTTTCCTCTACGTAGAAATTCTGAAGCTTAGGATCCCCGTAGTTGGTCTCTATTTCAATTGTGGCCTTCTTCGGAAGATCCGTTGCCTCGCACGTCAGAGTGAACTTGTTGTTGACCAGTGCGAACATTGGACTGTGGGACGGGATGATCTTCAACTCGAATCCTGGAAAACAAAACATGTCAATCAGAAATAGGTTTCAACTGGACGCAAAGTTGCAAATACAACATAACCGAGGAAAACTGTGAACGGAACCCACAATCATCAGTTTCTGGTGTGCTTTAGGGAGGTAACGCTGAAGACACCATGCTTGCCATAAAAGGCGACTATGCCTGTCGTAAGAGGCGACTAACGAGATCGGGTGGTCAGGCTCGCTGACTTGGTTGACACATGTCATGGGTTCCCAATTGCGCAGATCGATGCACATGTTGCTGATCACTGGATTGTCTGGTCCAGACTCGATTATTTACAAACCGCTGCTATATAGCTAGAATATTGCTGAGTGCCCCGTAAAACTAAACTCACTCACTCTGCTCTTAGTCATTGTCTTCCCCAAAGTTTTCAAACAAGGACCTTCAGTGCCCTTGTAAAACATCAAGTTTCAGATTATTATTATAATAAGAATTCTTCATAGGTTTTGGGTAATGCATTTTGGAGACAACATACCTCTTCAAGGGGAGAGAGCAAGAACGACTGCAACAAAAAGACCTGAACGATATACGTGGGCAGACCCTTAGGAATAATTTACGAAACGACTTCAACTCAAGTCGTGAATGATTTGGCGTGTCCAGACACTGCATCGGCAGAATTCAAGCATTATTCTGCGTTCAGTTTTTATTATATTTGTTTTGTAGATACGTAGAAAAAAGATAGCTGTATTTCAGGCATAAAAATCGTGGATTCATCGACTTTTTGTCAGACGTAGTAATGCTCTTGATGGTTTATCACTGCCACAAATTCTGTTTCATATGACGTCATCTGAGACGAGGTGAGTGATTGGCCGAGTGCATGTGGCATTACGCCGTCAGTTTTGACAGAAGTCTATGACAACTTGTTGTGAGAGGATAGCATGATGCAGGTCTCAGACGTTTATATCTCTGGTGAAACCCACGACATATGTTGGTGCGTAAGTTACAAAGCAAAAATCGGCGAACCCGGCTCGAACCTCACGACCATGCGTTTCTGACAGACCCAAGGGACATAACTCTGCAATACCAACTGTATATGCGGCGCCCCATTTGACAGCGTCATCCGCGAGTACTAATGCAATACGCAACACAAAACAACAGGAAACTCAGCGAATATACAATTTATAGATAAAAAAACGCAGGCTTTTAATGTTAACAAAAATATACCGACAACTGTCGACATCAATGATCTCTGTAATTGTGTAAGCCTCACATAAATTGTTTAAGGAGTGGAATGGACAAGACAAGTCCAAATAGCCACTAAAGCATTAGCACACCAGGCACTGGGATCTCTCCCTCGTCTACTTGAGCTGCTTTTACCGCTGTAAGCCTCATAACTCGCCATTCATGTACCCGGTCGTGATTTCTCGCCAACCATTATAGACTATGGAATATGATACTTCGAACACTGACCACAGCTGAACCAGACGCCGTCCGGAAATTGCCTTGCTTCGATTAATTGCCACTCTATTCAACTGCGACCTAGCCAAGCAAACTGGGTGTGAAGCACTGGTCACGAAACAGGGAAACAGAGACGAGGCGTCTATCAGCATCCATTACTTGGGGTCGGATTGATGAAGGTTGACTGAGCAGAGACCACGAATATAACACACCGTTAAATGCCCATACATTCTGTGATGGTTCATTTGCGATAGAGTGAGTGAGTGAATGGGGTTTTATGCTACATTCAGCAATATGATATCATATCAGGGAAGTTAACAACGTTTTATAATGTCTTTAAGAGTCAGGTTAGCAGATGACTAGCAACGGTTCAGTCAGTTCCTGAGAGTGAGTGAGTGAGTTGGGTTTCACGCCTCTTTTAACAATATTCCAGTAATATCAGAAATTGGCTTCACACTGTGGTCGCATGTGAGCAATCGAACCTGGGTCTTCGGCGTGACGAACGAACGCTGTAACCACTAGGCAGCAATCGGCATTCTGGTCATCCAATACCCTGTCTAAACAGGCGGATAGCCCATTGGTTAAAGCGTTCACTCGTTAAGCCGAAAGTAGGTTTGATTCCCGAATGGATACGATGTGAGACACCCATTTCCGGCGTTCCATGCATTGATATTTTGGGAATAGTTCAGAAAGCGGGATAACACCACACTCACTCACTCCCGTCTTTCTGTCACATAAACATTATCGGCATTCATAATTAGCAAAATAAACAAAGGGGAAATGTACTGTTCTTATTGAATGTAATCACCAATATCTATCGAACAAGCGTCGCTGTCTCGACGTACTTCAGTGCGGAGCATTTGCCTCCTGGTTTATGGCCAGAGATAGGAAATCACTTCAGCGTTATTATTTCAGTTGCTATGCAACATAAACAATTCATTACATCCCTAAGCCGCCAGTACATTATCGGGCCGGACTATTTACCATAGGGTCTATTGGTGAATGAAGAATAATCCTATCGATAAATCACACGGGGAAGCCAAACACTCCTGGTTAACGACATTGGCAGGGAGCAGTTCGGGGAAACAATTTGTTATCTTTACCAATTGATCTCCAACCTATTGTTGCATGTTGAGGCGGTGATTATTCTCTGCTCTTGTGAACCTTTCGGAGTTAATTTGGTGATTTACACAAGAAATAAATCAGCTGAGCTGTCTGGTTGACTCGAAAAAGGGGACTGAATTCAGGTCGACTGAGTGGGTGCGGTTGAGAGTGCATGGTTTTATTCCCCTTTAGGCAATATTCCAGCATTATTACGACCAGGGACACCAGAAATGAGTTTCACATATTGCACACATTAGGGGAATCGAACCAGGGTTTCGGCTTGAGTAGCGAACGCTTTAATCCCTAGGCTATTCCGAGTGGGGTTCTAAGTCGGCAAATAGCTTCTGAAAACTTAATAAGTTTTTAGGAGTAGAATATGTTACGGGCATGTTGTCAATTGTGTATGGTATACATCCTGAATATACGCTGATCCGTTAACGACGACGTATTATTTCAGTTAACGCTATACCTGCACGTACAAGTACAACTTGTTGATGAGCGACATGGCCACCGCAGTAGTGTGTATTTGGTCTTATCTTGCTGCAAACTACCACAATCTGACAACGACGTCTACGACGTTCATGCTGCCCATCATGTGTAAGAGAGTGTGAAATTGTGCTTATCCTTACTACTAGCCCAGCTTTAATAATATTACCGTGGTATGAGAATAATATTACCGTGGTATGAGAATAATATTACCGTGGTATGAGAATAATATTACCGTGGTGTGAGAATAATATTACCGTGGTATGAGAATCGTAGAAACGGGAACATCTTTGTGAGAAACCTGTCTGGAATATGACTTTATGTTGATAAACTTGGTGGGACAGTAAGTATAACATGCATATTACACAGTAATATTACTTGCATACAGTAAGATGAATGGTTTAACACAGCAGGGCTGTAACTGTGGAACAATCCACATGTGCATAATCGTTCTTTCATTCTTTGAGAGGAATTGAAATCACAGCTTTTGGGCTGGGTTACAGAATGTGGAGATTTGAGCGATTTGTTTGTCATGATGTTACTCGCACTGAAAAAGCGCTACACCATTATCACCTTTTTTCCTCTTTTTCGTTCTCATCACAACCATTGTCATAGTCATCATCATCATCATTATCGGTGATGTGTTCGTCGTCGTTATCATCATCATCATCAGCAGCAGCAGCAGCAGCAGCAGCAGCAGCATCACCACCACCACCAGCACCGTCGTCGTTATCATCATCATCATCATCATCATCATCATCATCATCAGCAGCAGCAGCAGCAGCATCACCACCACCACCAGCACCGTCGTCGTCGTCATCATCATCATCATCATCAGTGTTGAGTTCGTCGTCATTATCATCGTTGTCCTTTTGTTCGTCATCATCATCTTTATCATCCGGACAATCAGTAATCGGTTTTGTAACTCCTTGTTTTGTAACCACTTCTAAGGGCGATCACATGTCTCAATGTTCCAGCGTTCAGGCTTTTTGTACTTCCATCCTCCTGGAGATTGATTCGATGCTCCAAAGAGCAATGCATCTAACTATGAAATACACATTCATACAGCCGTGCCTACACTGTATTGATTCCCTTAAACACTTTTTCTTGACACATGCAAACGTCTTCTGTATTAGTTAGGGCAGTTGGCTTCATCCCAAAAGTCATTTATTTACGATTTCAAACGAAATACGACACTATAATCAATCTTCCAAAGCATGTTCGTTACATCCAACTGCTCCCACAAAAAACAATCTAAATGATTGAAATGTTGTTATGCTTATATTATTGTAATTGATAATAACGGCAATTCTGCTGTTACTGCGGTAACCAATAGCAACATCATACAGAACTATCGATTGCGGGACTGCAGCATTGCAGTCAATGCACACACATTGACATGCATGGCAGCATCCCTTCCTCATCAATGTTATTTACAAATACATGGCGGATACAGAAATACTGCACTCATTTCACCGAAAACATTACATAATCAATTTGTGTGGCTAATGGCTGGTGAATGATGTTTTTCACCTCCGTAGATCACATCAGGGTGAGTGAGTGAGTTTAGTTTTAGTCCGCTTTTATCAATATTCCAGTAATACTACACAGGGGGACAACAGAAATGGGATTTACAGATTGTACTCATGGAGATAATCAAACTCGGGTGTCAGACGTTACGAACGAACGCTTTAACCACTAGTCTAGCCATCTTCCACCAGAATCAACAGAAGATCAGAGTGAACATCTTTCTACGCTGCGGGGGTCCAAGAAATAGAAATAGATCATCATTATTATTTTTACTGTACAGAATAAACAAAACACAAAAATGGCAATCTCTCTCTATGATAAAACTTGGTAAAAGCGGTGTTGAAACAAACTGCATTCACGGGGCCGGCGAGCAATTACGAGTTGTCTATTCTCGTATCAAAAACAAATGACAGAAGCACACTTTAGGAAATGAACGAGGCGGTTGATAAAACAGGATATTAAAACTACCGAATCTATACAAATCCTACATATGCAGGAATATCTGAGGTATGACATCGATTCCAATTTCTTCACATGCTAATGGCATCATTATGGCTCCTGGAACCAGGCAGTGGTTACACCTAAAATTGCTCCCATCGAATATCGCGGAGTTCATTAGAGAAATACTTTGTCGGTGTTATTGACTTTCTCGCACATAATGGACCGATACCGTCCCTGGTGTATACATAAACGGGGTAACAAACCCAGCTCATCAAGCAGAGAAAGGAAATCGAACCCCGACCCAACCCAACAGACAGTGAGATGGTGAACTCTGATCGAGTTTCATCGTTGTATCCATTGCGGCTGATGAAGAGTTCAGAGCACGCTCATCCAATCAGAATGTCTGGTGGTAGTTTGTCCTTTCACCAGACATCAACTTCCGGCTTGATCAAGAATAAATAGAATGAACGTTAATTTTCATATAAAAGAAAATATAGTAAACTTTTAGGTGGTAACAAAATTGTCAAAAATAAGGTGTTGCAGATGTTGCAGATATGTGGTAAATCATATGAATATATGAACATTGTAGACACTGTCTTAGAAATTACGTTTTAATAATCAATGTGAGTCCCTGTCTAGTTATCAGGTGACGATGCCGTGATTGACCTGACAGAAACTAACATATTGACATATTGACAGACGGAAATAAGACGGCAAGACCACGGTCCATTTTCCAGTGTAGACATAGACAGTGTTTATATTTAGTACCCAGCCTTTAATGGAAAACAGTGGTTATACCTGCTGTAATCTGTTATTACCTGGTTCCTCGAGATTACAAGACTTGAATCCACGTCGTGTTCTTTGGGAACTTATGTCAGACGCACAGGCATACACAAACTCACAAAGATAGACACATCACTAATCCAGATTATTAAACTGGGGTCCTTGACGTATAGGATAAAAACGGCCAAGTAGCTTGAGCAGACCCCTTGATTAAAAACTTGCTCATGATATCAATCACTAGATCATTAAAGGTCGCCATGGAACGTCACTCACTCACCAACTAGGCTTGCGTTAGGGTTTGCATGATTCAGTACTGACTAGCTGACGCTGCACAAGTCTAGTCTCCTCATCAACCACAAGTAGCACAACGTGCTGCACGTGAGGAACGAGTGGTTGTAATATTCAGGATCGAGGTATCACGTAAAGTCAATATGAAACTGAGGGCTGGTATGGAGCATTAGCAAATACAAAATTATTAAATTCTTTAGGAAAGTATAAGCTTTGCTAATATGGATAAATGGTATCAATAAACTGCTCTGTCCCGACGTCGATTCCTGATATTTTTCTGGCTGGATGTTGTGAGGCACTTAATGAGTAAAGTGAAGTACCTCTTCCACCATATTCAGTAATATCACAGCAGAAAAAAGCGGAATCCCAACCAAGACCGACATACAGATCATGGGAAACTTTCGCATCACCTTCCAAGGCATGTTGGTCGTTAAAAAAAATAGATATTCCTTACGCTGGCGTGGAGATCATTTATGTTACTTTCTTCATACACGGTATCTTGTGTGTCACGTAGGTCCAGAGTGGGCGAGTGTGTATGGTTTTACTTGTAGTTTCCAGCAATATCACCAGAAACTGCTCCAGGCATTTACACCAATATTTGGAATCGAGTCCGGGTCTTCAGCGGTGACGCTCTCTACCAGGTATAATCTACAACAGAGTTAGAATTTCCCTGCTTTAACCAAAGGCTGCCCCACCGCCTTTGGGTGAAAATACCCAACCCAGGACATTTTTAACTAGCAATAAAAAGGACGCAATATAAGAATAGGGTACCCGATGGGATACGTCATGTGACCCTAACCTTCTGGCGGCTCACAGGAGCTCGGATTATCCGGTGTAATAATGATCTGAGATTTGTCAGCGCTTGGAGCATTGCCCTTGTGTGGTGGAAGTCACCGTTATACAAATACTACTTATTGTTATTATCATTTAGTTCAGAACATCTCAGTCACAGTTTTTGAGAAAAGTGATCAGGCTAAGTAAGCAACCGGTGACTCTTTTAGTGAAGAACTAGCAATTATTGCCGATAGTCATCTGACAGAATCCTCTACTATCCCCAGTGTTATAGTTACGATGCACTGACGACGCAATGGAGTGTCCAGAACCAGTGGAGTGGCTATCAACGTGACGTCAAAGGTCCCATCAGTCGCAAAATTGTTCTCGCTTATGACGTTAACTTGCAAGCAGATATTTCCAGCATACGTATCATAGTTGAATGAAGAAATAATACATTCTCGTATGTATATTCTGGTTTGTAGGAAATTGGAAGTTACCCTCCTCTCACACAACAATAACAGATGGCCGGTCCCCGAGGACCTTTGGTTCTTCAACATTTCCCACTCATTCTGAGTCAAGGAGAAAAGCAATGATCAGAGAGGATACACCCTCATGCAACTGTCATTTCTTAAGTGATATCACACGACATTTCCATAACCTACTACCTGTTACGCATAGAGTAAAATCATGTTAGATGATCTCACTTGGCTAAGGGATGGCTTATATGAGCGAATCAGCACACTGAAGATAGCATTCATTTCATGAGCAAATCAGCACACAAGAGAGGTTCACTTTCTATTCACTTGAAATTGGCATCATCTTCGTGTAATCTTGTCATTTGTATTACACAAGAGATTGCATTTCTAAAACGCTTTTTTATCAACTGACGAATCGGTTAAATGTAACTTAGAACAGAATAGACTGAAAAGATTTGACAATAAATTAAGGAATATTTGCCTGAGAATCACTTCTTCCAGCTTTCCGGGAATATAAATAAAGAGCGTCTTCAAACAGAACTCAAATTGATCTCGTCTACTTCTGTCAGATCTCACGAGACTATCCGAGAGTGTGAAAATTGTGGTTCTTCCATACCGAAGAAGATCGAATAAACCGATCATCAAGTCAGCCGTCTGCAGAGGGAATACAATGATGAAAACACAGGGCCAATTAATCAAATATTCAGCCCATATATTGCTGGACTCGTGTCACAATGATCTAGTCGCATTCAGACCTAACCCGATTTGGCAGTGGAAACGCGTCAAGGGTCTGCGTTCTGCTTGCGGCTTGATGGGTAGGGGCCGATCGCCACATCTGCTGGTTGCGTCAACAATTTGAACCCGGTCCGTTCTGTGCACAAAGTCAGGTTGAAACACGGTACCTTGGGAGGAAGAAGACGCAGCGTTTCATACATAGAAGCCCTCATTGCCCTCCGGGTGACTATCGGAGTTTCAATGGGGATAAGATTAGGGGAGATGAGTGATGTATTGCTCCTAGGTTGAAGAAATGATATAAGAAACTGGCTATTAAAATGGTAATTCCTACGATATGAAAACCTAATGTAATACTATTCATCATTGGTACTGAGTTATTGCTTTACCATTCATTATGAATAATAATCAACAACACTCCAGGCGTCGGAAGAGTGCATAATCCCTCGTTTTATAGGTAGACCTTTTCCGATTTTGGAAATCGTGAACTTGATATATACTTTAAAAGCCACAATGAGCAAACATTCTTTTTCAACGACGGATCTAAAATACAGATGTACCGGGATTTAAGTCTCAAAGTTTGCTATTTATCGATATCGTTCTTGTGCTCTCTTAGAAGTGAACTGTGGATAATTGTGTCCTGGAACCTGAAAGATAAGATGAAATGTGCTTTTTCTAGAATTTAGTGATACGTTGTTTAGAAATGTGATCGAAATGAAGTTTGTTGTCATAGGTGACAAACAATTAATAAAAAATCATTGTTTGTTTAGTGGAGAATATTAGAGCGAAATATGTTTTGTGTTAACAATGAAAAAGGCATGGATTGTTTGATGTTGACTGTTTGATTGTTTGTTAGATACAGCTGAGAAAAACAGATAGTTTGGCAAAAGAGTTACTACATTAACCATACAAATCCAGTGTATGCTTCCTAACCTATAGCCAATGTCTCCAGAAGTACCAGCACCGAACGATCTTATGCCATATCTAATTTAAGACGTACTTCATTTCAAGATTGGTTAAATGCAGCAGGTCTCCCTTGACAACGTCAAAATGACACGCCTTGCAGATAATCGACCTTGTGGCCGCCCTTTGATGCCAGTCGAGGCAAATGCTGCAAAACTGGAAATGTTTTCGAGCTTGTAGCAGTCCTCAAATACAACGGATGACATTTTGCATTAGCTAACGTCTTTGAGGACCTGCTCGCTCAAGTTGAACGCGTCCTCTATTGTTAATGTGTTATGCAAAGACATTTGACTTGGAGCATCACGACTGATCAAGGGAGAAATCGAGCAATGGAAGCATGTAAAATTGGAAACAAATCTGCAAAAGGAAAGAAAGGACGTCTGTCAAGACGCGGTGGCTCTACACAACATGATCTTGACTGCTCGTCGGGATGTCAACATTTGATCGTTAAGATGGGTTCCGAACTATTATTGGGTAATACGTAAGCCACAATGTCCATCAAGTACCATGTATAACCATGGAGATAGACGAGCAATGTATATTATTCGTGTAGGACATCATGCTACACTTTCGGCGCTGACAATTTAGTGAGATACACATGTAGAGGAAGAGCATTTTATTCAAGTGGGACATCACGCCAGTGTAATCACTGTTCCATCCCATTTCTCTACAGTATTTGCCAAACCACTGATGTCCGTTCCCGAGCAGTGCAAAGAACAAGAGAGTCAATTTAGGCAGAAGCGCCATTACGGTAATCATGCGAAGAGGCGTATCATGTAAATACAGCTGTGTGTGCACCAGCCATGTTTCACAACACAATTACATGAAGGCTTTTTTAGTGATTGTGAGCCTGTCGACATCAAATGTCACCGAAGTCTCGTGCGAACGTGAGACCTCAAAATAAATCTCAGAGCAAACAGCAACGGTTGTGAATCAAGGGCAGATAATCGATAGACTGTAGAGACTTACATCACCGCCAGGTGGAGAAGCCAGTATGTCTAGCAGTGACTGTCACGCAATTAGATCTAGACCTGCGTGCCATGGACATCTTGTCCTGGGGATCATTTTCAGCCTTTTGGTCTTGCGTAAATTGTAGCTTACGTGAATAAACAAGCAGCACATTTCCTAAACTGCTATGTCGAACACGCTTGAAACGAAATGACTATCGCTCTGTCCGATCAGACTCATAGACTCTTCTCCAGATAACTGGATGGAAGTTCAAATCTTTTGGCCAACGTTCTTTCAAAAACCCTGGAATGATCTGTCTGCTGCCTTGAGAACCTGCCCATCCTTGCAGAGTTGCACATACCATTTGAAAGAACATCTCTCAAAAATCTTTTTTCCAGACTAACATTCCATTTTTGCCATGTACAGCGTTTTGAACGTATGATTTATGGATGAGGCAATACAGAAATACTAATTTATTTATTATGTATATTATATATTTATTTTTTCTACCAGACCTCTTGCTCTTTATTCTACTCTTAAAACTTACAACCAACTATGGTTACATTAAACTAAGACTCCTTTTATTTCGTTATAACCTGAGATATTTGGTAGCGAAGTGGTTAAGGCGTTGGGTCGTCACGTAGGCCCGGGTTCGATTCCCTACATGCGCACAATGTGTCCTCTGCAGGAATATTGCTAAAAGTGGCGTCAGACCATTCACAATCACTAGCTATGAGATTTCGGTGAAATCGTCATAAAACAAAAATCACTCGTTCTCATATTCATTTTTTCCAAAGACTTAGCATTAATAATATAAAGATGCCCAGTCAGTAACATTTGATATCAAATTAATAATACCTATATAGAATATCAAATTATTAAAACATTAGATATGATATTTTGACAGAAGTTAAATAGGTTTCACATTTTCTATAAAACATTCGTTTCACCACCACAAATCAATAAACGATGATTTCAATGATTGAAAGAAAAAGAAATCACTGCACGAAAAAGACCCCATGTACCGATGCAACAGGTGATCAAGTAATAGGCACGCACTCGTTTGCCAGTGGCTGCTACGACTATTACTTATAGGCGTCAGGACTAATTTTGCACGTCACAATAGGCAATCAACCAGTTCTTTACCAGGGGATTTTTTCACACTTGAATGCAGGGTGAGCGATGAAAAATCGATGTGACATTTCCCGTGCAGTAGAGTAGGTAAACCGTAGCTGGGGACAGCCTCCTGACACATCCTGCCGTGAGTCCGCCCGTGTTGAGGACATTAATTCCACGGACAGTTTATAGATGCAGTCGCGTCCTTCATAATAGACATGTGGTCATTCGGGTCCACTTACAGAGATCCAAAACTGGACACTGAGAGAGTGTAATGATCTTGTAATGTTATTTTGATGAGAAATCATCTGGGACGTGGCTGTCACTGTGGCGCAGACGGTCTGAGTATATAATAGCCATCGAGGTGGTTTACGGTAAATCGGGGTAAAGAACTCTATGTATTGATTCTTAACTGTTGTGATCTTTGTCTCTCAGTAAAAGTCATGATTTGTATTTTGGACTATGTACATGCAAGTCCCTCCGTGGGGGTCGGGGCCAGAAGTGGACACAAGCAGCCTTCTCTGAACGAGGACACCGCATGGGTTGGGTGGTCATGGGCGGTATAATGGTTGAAGACACAACCACCAATCACAGCCACACAACCACCAACCAGGTCCAACACAGCCACACAACCACCAACCAGGTCCAAAACAGCCACATAACCACCAAGCAGGTCAAATACAGACAAACACTAGATGGAACACAGCCACACAACAACCAACCAGGTCAATCACAGCCGCACAACAACCAACCAGGTCAATCACAGCCGCACAACAACCAACCAGGTCCAATACAACCACACAACCACCAGCCAGGTCCAGTACAACCACACAACCACCAACCAGGTCCAGTACAACTACCAACCGTGCCAATCACAGAAACACAACAACCAGTCAGGTCCAAAACAGACACACCACCACCAAGGTCCAACACAGCCACACAATCACCAATCAGGTCCAACACAGCCACATCACCACCAACCAGGTCAAACAGCCACCTCATCCACAAGCAGTTCCGTTGGTAAGGTTCAGTCCAGATGGCAAAGACCCACTTATCGCATAGACGACTTACATGGGAGAACCACACTTATTTGGCTAACCATCTCTGCAAGCAGTTCAGTATTGACTCTTCAGTGTTGTTGCAAATAGGTGGCAGACAATCACTTATGGTACAGGCACACAGCAGGATTGACACACAAGACTGGGCTAACTGTCACCACAAGTACTTCATTCCTGAAACTTTGGTGTAGTGACGCTAAGGTGACAAATCGGGGTAAAAAACCTACGTGGGTTCGCCATTCCAATTCAGTCCTCTATTATATCCCCGTCATAGCTGCTACATCCCCGTCATAGCTGCTACATCCCCGTCATAGCTGCTACATCCCCGTCGCCAAAGCTGCCACATCTCCATCAGAGCTTCTACATTCCTGCCAGATAGGCTACATCACCGTGAGAGCTGCTACATCTCCGTCAGAGCTGCTACGCCCCTGTCAGAGCTGCTACATCTCCGTCAGAGCTCCTACATCTCCGTCAGAGCTGCTACATCTCCGTCAGATCTGCTACGTCACCGTCAGTGCTGCTACATCCTTGCGAAAGCTGCTACGTCCCTGTCAGATCTGTGCTTCGTCGAACGTTTGTGTCGCAGAGCAACAGAGATGGGCATCAATTGAATTAAGTGCTGTTTAGCTGTCGTTTGACATTTGTGCTGACATGGCAGTATTTTTCAAGGCGAATAAACGCAACTGCATCAATGAATGTCATCCCGAATAAAAAAACCCCAGGTTATAGACATACTGAAATTGACCTTAAGTTTGGTGTAAATCTCACTGAATGCATTTATATTGCGTAATTCGCCAAGGGAGTGATTACGTATTCCTCTAAATGCCTGTAGATGTGAAATGTGTACAGGCTCCATTGAAGGAACTCAATTAGGGTTTTTCAGGTCGACAGGAATGTTCGTATTAATGACATAATGGAGAACTGCTATCCAAACACGCCACACAAACATATCGATGTTGTAGCTATTTTGCTCTTCAATATTCCCCTGGTTTTGATTACGCTGATTCGCGCTGCGTTGGGTTGTACCGCAAGTCATTGTTGTCTACAATTTGAAACTATTGTTTAACGAGGGTTTCTAAATGCAAATCAAGTTATGAATAATAGGGGAACCTGGCGCTTGGCCCTCTGATGTTTAAACCTTTCGACCCTATCTTGGTAAATGGAACGGCACTGTTGGTGCTGAAGTCCATCCGTCTTCATCGTTCCTTGTAGTCGGGACTGTGGCGGCACTATGGTCTTGTTGAAGTGATGTTGTTTTGCTTGGTGGATTAAGTGGAATAACGTTTTGTTGGTTAACGACGAGTGAGTGAGTGAGTGAGTTTAGTTTTACGCCGCACTCAGCAATATTACACCTGTATGGCGGCGGTCTGTAAATAATCGAGTCTGGACCAGACAATCCAGTGATCAACAACATGAGCATCGATCTGCGCAACTGGGAACCAATGACACGCGTCAACCAAGTCACCGAGCCTGACCACCCGATCCCGTTAGTCGCCTCTTACGACAAGCTGAGTCGCCTTTTATGGCAAGCATGGGTTGCTGAAGGCCTGTTCTACCCCGGGACCTTCACGGGTCGGTTAACGACGAACTCTTCAGTGATGGTGGTATGTATATTACTGATTCTGGAAAAGTGGTTAACACCATGAACATGGATCTACGCCAATGAGAGTCCTTGAAACACTCAGGTGTCATTTCACCAAAAACACTCACCCGTCCAAGAACTCGCCGTGACCAGCGTTTCTGAACGTCAACCTGATTTGTGACCTTGGCTCTGTGCACAAGACCAAACGGCACCACATTCTATACCCCGAGTCTGCACAGCGGCGGGCAGGTACAACTTCACAGACGATTTAGTGGTTATTTTTATAACGACCATATAACATATGGAGAGAACTCCAAGAGCATAATTGGCGCATAATTCCAGTGTTTGTCTGGACTTGGGTTATGGTGACATATTGGCTTTATGCGATGTCCTTCCGACAATGGATGATAGTGCAGGAACGTGTAGACTAAACATTGATTAACATTGCCGCAGTCACGAACGTGTTCCGATTGTTGTTACAGAGCAAACCGTGGTGAATGTTGCAGACCCTGTGATTGCTTTGTATGTTTGCATATCTGTCAGGATATCAATCCCTCGTCCCAATCCCACAAATGTGTGATCCCCATTATTGGTACGTATGGTCATCCCTTGAGGATCGCCGATCACATCCAGACCCTGATGAATCAATCCTACCCGATCACCGCCCCTATCTACTCCTAGAACATTCACACATTATCGATCACCGCCCCTATCTACTTCTAGAACACTCACACCGTACCGATCACCGCCCCTATCTACTCCTAGAACATTCACACCTTACCGATCACCACCCCTATCTACTCTTAGAACATTCACACCTTACCGATCACCACCCCTATCTACTCCTAGAACATTCACACCGTACCGATCACCGCCCCTATCTACTCCTAGAACATTCACACCTTATCGATCACCGCCCCTATCTACTCCTAGAACATTCACACATTATCGATCACCGCCCCTATCTACTTCTAGAACACTCCCACCGTACCGACCACCGCCACTATCTACTCCTAGAACATTCACACCTTACCGATCACCGCCCCTATCTACTCCTAGAACATTCACACCTTATCGATCACCGCCCCTATCTACTCCTAGAACATTCACACATTATCGATCACCGCCCCTATCTACTTCTAGAACACTCCCACCGTACCGACCACCGCCACTATCTACTCCTAGAACATTCACACCTTACCGATCACCGCCCCTATCTACTCCTAGAACATTCACACATTATCGATCACCGCCCCTATCTACTCCTAGAACATTTACACCGTACCGATCACCGCCCCTAACTACTCCTAGAACATTCACACCTTATCGATCACCGCCCCTATCTACTCCTAGAACACTCACACCGTACCGATCACCACCCCTATCTACTCCTAGAACATTCACACATTATCGATCACCGCTCCCATCTACTCCGAGAACACTCACACCGTACCGATCACCGCACCCACCTACATAGACTAACAGCTAGTCTCTGAAATGAACATATTTTACTGAAAAAACATTCATAGTGAAAAAAATAATATAATAAAATGGAGCTCCGAGACTTTCCTCATTCCTGAAGCTATGGAAATCTAGACTTGCCACATTTTCTAGACTTGCAAGGGCTTTCTTGTATATTTATACTTCAGGGTTTGTACGACAGACTACCACCTACACTTCCCACATGTGATCACTATTTCAGAGTTTCCTTTCGACCAGCAGTGGAATTACATGCAAACGCATTAAACTGAGCAAGTTCAGTAGGTCAGAATCTCTCATCCCATTGGGTTTCCTTTTCAATTTAGATGGAGCTATTCGTTTCTTATTTAGTTAGTCTACTCCCAACCAAACTCGCACCGTTCACCTGTACCATCCGATGTTGCCATCCCGACTGATATCCTCTAACGAACCATCTCGAAAGCCATACATAGTCTCGTCGATGTCTTTCCTGCCCAGGCACATATGATTGCCGTACAGTCACCACGGCCATCCCAAGGACCATTCCATCTGACGACTCACCTGGAGATAACAACCCTTCCCCACTAACATTCACCCATTAAGGACCACCGTTCAGATCATCTTCCCCAAACTGGACACCCCAACCTCCATTGCCAAATACCAGCCACCCTCCCTCCTCCGCTCCTTAGAGGAGTATCAACTTCAGCTTGACATAGAGCCTAATGACGGTGGCTCATTAAATAGCTAGACGCCGAGGTTCCCCGAGGCGATGTGGCACAGATTTGAGCCTGTGACTCGGCGTGACGTCTGTCACTGCATAACACGCCCCCTTTGAAGTGTAAACACAATTACGTCACACTATTTCCGCTGAGAGAGGGACTTCCGTCGGCGCGTTCTCCCAACAATTTTCTTTCGCTTTAACCCTTTAGGACCCAAACCAACTTTTAGACATCCAAAAACCATGGAACTTGAAATCTGACACATATTTGGTCTAACTAGAACAGACAAGTTTTGTTTTCAACATTTCAAACAGTTGTTTATTCTTTTTTATTTGTATCACATGTGCTAGCTGGGTCTTTGTGATTTGTGAAGGATCCGTATCACCTGTGATACACTTTGGGTCAAGACTTGTCGATATCCATTCAAGAATGACACAAAAGAGCTTGTAGAATGAAGAACATTTGAACAATTGCATTAAACATTAAACATTAAACTTGAACAGTATCAATCAGCATCAAGGATGTTTGATTGATACTGTTCAAGTTAGAGTCTTCTACAAATGAGACAAAACAGTCCCTTGGAAGAACTGGAAGTCTATTTGCACAGATGAAACTCACTAAAACAGTTTCTCTGCAAGGAAGCAAGCATACTCTCTGCACTTGACACACATCACATATGTGAGGTGTGTACAGTTCCTATTTTTGCATAGTTTCTCTGCAAATTCAGGAAGATGGTTTACTTGGTCAAAGCGGATGTCAGCAGCTGTCTGTTTACGCTTCATTGGGCGAACTGATGGAGGCCTAAGATCAGTAGCTCTTCGACGACCAATCGACTGCTCTTGGCAACCAGGCTTCTTGCAACAAGCTCTTGGAATGTGCACAGCTTCATGTGATGTTTCACCTTCAGTAGTTTGCAGTGTCGCCGATAAGCATCCAGGCATTTACTAGTGCGATGTGAACTGTATGGAACCAAATGTACATGTACCACATCCGTAATTTCAAACCAGGTTTATATAGGGCTGTTAAAGAATCCAGTAAGTTAATCCCTCCCATGAAAGTATTGTACTCTTGTATAATCTTAGGGCACTTCACCATCATCGTCTTTTTCGCCTTTCTATCAAAATTCTGCACTTCACATTGAGGCTCCCTGCCAACATAAGAGGACGCTAGATCCACAGCACGGTTATCGTACCATCTGACGGCTATGATTCCAGTGTTGAATTCCACCTTTGAGTCCTTCCTTTTTCAAGGACTTTTCATCTTTAAGTTTGCAACCTTTCAATCTGTTGAGCCTCACTGTTCCAACATACAAAGTTCCTTGCTTGTTTAGCTCATTTACTGGAGGAAGGGACGTGAACAGGTTATCTGCAAAAAGCTTGCTTAGATGAACCTCTCCATTTGTTTCTGGGAGTGGCATCGACTTCATCCTCACTCTCACCCTCTGTGCTGGGAATGTATTCATCAGAGGAGGTTTCATACTTACTTTCTGTCAAATCCTCATCTAGGATGTTCTCCATTCTCATGAAATGGAGGGTATTGTATCTGTATTTCACACTCTCTGATACTGTAACCAATTTAATCATAACTACATTTCTCATGAAACATTACCATCGATGTTAAAACAGTAAGCGCGTTTACACATTCCTCGAAGTCCCGAAATGTATCACTGGTGATGCAGCAAAATATGCCTTGATCCCATTGTATCACATGTGATACATATCATTTTCCAAAATTAACTGTTAAGAATGCATATTAATTATTTCATTGAAATGTTGACATCTACTGTTAAATTCATGTAAAAGAGAAAGAAAAACAACAACTTGAACATAAATGGAACTTACATTTGAGTCAATTTGGATGGATTTAAATTCCACCTTTTTCACGCATCATCTGACTATGTGCCAGTGATTGAACCGGAAGTGCTGGGTGAGTTGAAAATTAGGAAGGAATACGAAACGAAATGTGATCTTTAAATATATCAAATTCAGAATTCGGACGCTGTGAAATTAATTCTTTCAGTATAATGAGTGATTAGATACCAACAATAAAAGTTTCTGTATCACTGGTGATACAGTGGGTGCTAGAGGGTTAAAGTACAAATCTGACTGTACTACTCTGGCCTCTCGAAACGAACTTAAGTCTGTGTTTTTACATTTGAGAAAACGGTAATGGTAATGGTTCAGCTAACGCTTATTTCCTGAATATATATAATTTTGGTGGTAACAAATAAAACCCATTTAAGTTGAAAAGGAGCCCCAGTGTGTTAGGACATTCGAAACCTGTGGAAATAGGCCTGATTCATGTAGGCCCTTGGCGTTGGTGAGAGGGCAGGGTAAATAATGTTGTTCAAGGACTGTGACACAACATATATTTGGTGTATGGTTTTGTTGGGCTGATTGGTGTGATGGGTGGAGATAGGTGAGGATGGGATAGGTGGAAGTGAAGGCTGGTGTGATGGACAGAGATAGTTGGAAATAGGGTGCAGGGCTGATTGGTGTGATGGACAGAAATAGGTGGAAATAGGGAGCAGGGATGATTGGTGTGGTGGGCAGAGATAGGTGAGGATGGGATAGGTGGAACTGAAGGCTGGTGTGATTGGTGTGATGGACAGAGGTAGGTGGAAATAGGGTGCAGGACTGATTGGTGTGATGGACAGAAATAGGTGGAAATAGGGAGCAGGGATGATTGGTGTGGTGGGCAGAGATAGGTGAGGATGGGATAGGTGGAGATGAAGGCTGGTGTGATTGGTGTGATGGGCAGAGATAGGTGAGGATGGGACATGTGGGGTGGGAGTGGTCGGGGTGATGGGTAGTGACAGGTGAGAATAGGATAGGTGGAAGAGTGAGAACAAACTGTAAGCTGTTGGCGGTGATTTGTAGTCAGAGGTGGGAATGGGATAGGTGGAAGAGGCTGGCTGGGTTGACGTCCCCCAACTCGATACTACAAACAGAAGGTATATGTACTATCTTTGATGCTACCACCCCGATGTCTCCCAACCAGGAGCTACGTATACGATCTTTGATGTACCATCACCTAAATACACCACTCTCAGTCAATAGTGGATATGAAACATTGTTCGGGACTGTGGAAGAATTAAACACCCACTTTGAATTTAAACCCTGTTTCCACATCTGCACTGCGGGTGGTGTGCATCGTTTGACTCACGGCAATGCAAATATCGAGGAGCAGACGACATTTTAGGTATAACGTTTCTTTGACACAGCGGAGAGCCTCAGCGCAATCGGCCTTAATATCGATTTGTGACACAAAGTAACCCAACTCTAATTCGTTTTCAGTGGATTTTTTCTCAAAAGTTTCTTCAGCTCTTCTGTATTACACACACTACACGAACTGCGGCATCACAGACAAAATGTCTCACAGGAAACAACTACAATTTAATGTATATAGCGTAGCTATGGAAACGTGCGGATCAGTAAAATGCTTAACACCTAGATGGTATTGACCACGCGATGTTAATCAAACAGTGAATAAAAGGCAATGCAAAATGATGGACGGTGTTCTAATATAGACATCTAGTTTAATGTAACGGCAATAGCGATTACCATGCTAAACGAGACATACCAACAAATGATCACATATTTATGACAGTCCTTCCAAAATCACCAATCTTCTTCTTGGAGATTGGCAAAGAACCAACCCAAATTACTTCTCAACGCAAGCGTAAACTGGAAGACACCGGTGCATTGTGGGCTCGTTTGTGTACCCGTGACTTCGGGTACACAAAGTGTTGATGTTAACTTGAATAAAACCTGCACCTACCTCGTGCTTCATACATTCCACAAACAAAAGCCAGTGCAAGCAGTAACCGCGCCATTGTCCTCGCTGTGAGCTGCCGTCTGCTCGGGCTTCTCCCGCCTTTCCTTCACACAGCAGACAAGATGAGGCGCCGATCGATAGAATTTATTCCACCGAATGTCTGCGATGTGCGAGTTCACCGCTTCCACTGAACTGGAACCGTGGGTCAATAGCAGTCAGTTTTAGGCTTCGTGCACGTCTGTAATTAAATTGATAGTATTTATGAATTCAGGTACAACGAATACTGATCCAGGTATGTCAGCCCTCACTGTGCTTAATGTGAAATTCAGAGTGATCCCAACCAAGCTATGGTTAGCCAAACGACTATTCCACGTTCTTTTGCATATTTAATGAGATGTTTTGGTGACATGCACGCGCCACGTGCTTTAGGGCAGACAGCCTGCATGAATAACGAGTAGAATGGCAGGGGTCCATGAAAGGCTCTTGATCAATACTGGAACCTGCTAATTTATTTTGGTCAATGGCATAGTCACTTGCTTTAGATTAATTCGGCTAATAAAGTTTGCATTAAGTGGGATCAGGTGCGTGGTCAATTACTTCAACTTGCTTAAACTCCACACGTCGTAATGACTACTTTTTCTTTTTAAAAAAAGATTATGTATGTAAAAATCTTTATACTGCTCATCTTACTACAGAACCAATAAGTAGGATTATGTTAGATTAGGCAACGAAAAATGTACTGGTACGGTACCCACGTGGAAAGCCATAAATCTACCTAGATACACTGT
This sequence comes from Haliotis asinina, assembly GCF_037392515.1. NCBI lineage: Eukaryota > Metazoa > Mollusca > Gastropoda > Lepetellida > Haliotidae > Haliotis > Haliotis asinina. The sequence goes on along the minus strand of NC_090282.1, from coordinate 70,558,296 downwards.
GGCAATACATGTCTGATTCTATGGTCTCTTTTGTTTAGCTATGGAGATTAAAACATATTTCAGAGTTTAAAGAAAGGTTACAATGTCCCTCCGTCTTGCTTAATAGGAAATACGTCATTTACGAGAGTGAATTCTGCCGCCTTTAGCAATATGCCAGCAATATCACGGTGGAGGACACCACAAAGGGGCTTCACACACAGTACCAGTCATTCACTGTATATAAGGTTGCAATAAAAAACGAGAGTGTCATAAATAAATAAATAAATAAATAAATAAATAAATAAGTAAATAAATAAATAAATAAATAAATAAATAAATAAATAAATAAATAAATAAATAAGATTTTGATACGAAAAATTTAAGTAATTAGTTAGTTTAATTTTACACAGCTTTTGGCTCTTTTCAACATCGCATTAACTAGATAGTTTAAAATAAGACGACATAATGGTGGTATTAAATATACAAAGTAGTGTAAGTCTTCATTCACACAGCGGTTATTCGCTCACATGAACACGGAATCATTAAAAATTCAAAGATTATACTCAATTAAAATTAATACTTTAACTCGTTGATACATTGACTGAGAGAAAGTACGCATTAAGTGCTGACGAGGCATGTAAAGTAGGGTTGTTTGGAAAACAGCAGATGAAGTTGATGACGTCATCAGCGGCTTCAATGTCAAGCCTGTAAAGATCTAGCTTATCCTTCAGCAAATTATGCTTGAAATGATAGTTCACTGACACGACTGGGTTGTCAGGCTCGCTGACTCGGTTAATGCACGTCATCGTCTTCCAGCTGCGTAGATAGATGCTCATAATTTCAATCAGTGGATTATATTGCCCAGGTTCGACAATTTACAGACCACTGTCGCATAACTCGAATATTGCTGAGTGAAGCGTTATAGTATGACCAGGAATTATTGATGGGATGGAAGTATTGAGAATTTTTGGAATATGTTTAATTGGATTTCTAGTATAAACAACCTTGACCAGCTAATAAAGGGTTTGGTTTCATTCAGGAGAGACTACTCCATTAATCCTTTTTCATTAATTTGTGGAGAGTTATCCCCCTTTGTTTATTTGCCAACAGAAAACATTTTCAGTGATCCTCAGTATGGATGATTTAGAGAAGAGGAAGTTGATTTTACAGAGTGATATCAAAGACATCAGATCAGCCAAAATGATTTCAAGAAGAACAGGTATCCCTTTATTCACTGTTTATCGTATTTTGAAAAATATTCCAAATGGATATAGCATTGAGCGCCAGGAAGGCGCAGGTGGGCCCAGAAAATTGACTGTCTGTGATAGGAGGCGGCTTGATATTCTTGTTTCTAAAAACAAACGAAAGGGTTTCGAAAACCTAAGGCTGGATATGATTAAGAGAGGAACTTTCTGTAAGGAGACAATTAGAACTGAGATGCACGCAGTGTGTTGGCAGAAAAGTCGAAGAATTCCATTACCGAGTCCGTGTTGAAAATAACCCGACCCGGGCAGTCGGGCAAGCAGGTATTTTGGTATACTGTCAGTATTAGCCTGGTCATCACCATTAACGATGAAAAAATGCTATAAATGCTAAAATTGCTGAAACGCTAGTCAAAGAAGTAGCAAGCAGATAAACGAACAAACAAACAGGCAAAAATGCATAGATTTAGACTGCAAGAAAGGTTTAAATTTCGTTCATCGGTTTCATGCGAAACGCTTTCAAATGGCAGAATCTCAAACGGCCCGCTTGCCGGGGATGAGGAGACTGACACGAGAGATGCTGTGGGCTGTGCATGTAATGTAAATGCTCCTGAGAATATACCACTGCGTTGTATTTGCAAGCCGAAATGTTGAATATTTACGAACAAACTTTTAATGCAGAGTCCATTCCAAACGTGACTTCCAGCAGATCTTTATCTAAAACCGACCATGCCGTAAACTTGAGAAAATCAATGCATAATTTCATGGGCTACCATTATCGTTGTAAAATACAAATTGTAGAGGTTGTCCCCATAACGACATCACTTGATACTGACGTGTTATGCGTAACGACCACATTTCTCATACACATACATCATCACAACATATACGTGTTACAACCCAACTGAATGGCCCGGGAACAAGCATTAATTTGACCACTTACAAAGGGAGATAATTGAAGGGGGTTGAGTGACGTCGGGAGACTATTACCATGGTGAGTGTTCGTTTGTAAAACTTCATTAAATCAAATTTAGCCGGGGACTGAGATTCCACAATCATTGCGAACTGCTCCAGTCTCGGAGGAGATTACCCCAGCTTGTGTCAGTCCGTTGATGCTAAGCCTTTTTGAAACATTTGGACAAGAGAGTTGATTGTGTATTCACATAACAGCAATTACTGTGTAGCCATGGTGTAGCTATTGAAACATCTGTATCTGATTAGAAGGTGTTGATGATATCTAGATCTTCTGTCTGTAGCCAATCATGATTTTAGGGTCATTTATATGAGGAGCAATGACCTTTAAATGATTGATATACAGAAAGAAACATATCTGGTGCTACGGTAATGCGTTGACTGTATGTGTAGCTATGGTGTTGATGCTATGACTGTATGTGTAGCTATGGTGTTGATGCTATGATTGTATGTGTAGCTATGGTGTTGATGCTATGATTGTATGTGTAGCTATGGTGTTGATGCTATGACTGTATGTGTAGCTATGGTGTTGATGCTATGACTGTATGTGTAGCTATGGTGTTGATGCGTTGACTGTATGTGTAGCTATGGTGTTGATGCTATGACTGTATGTGTAGCTATGGTGTTGATGCTATGATTGTATGTGTAGCTATGGTGTTGATGCTATGACTGTATGTGTAGCTATGGTGTTGATGCGTTGACTGTATGTGTAGCTATGGTGTTGATGCTATGACTGTATGTGTAGCTATGGTGTTGATGCTATGACTGTATGTGTAGCTATGGTGTTGATGCGTTGACTGTATGTGTAGCTATGGTGTTGATGCTATGACTGTATGTGTAGCTATGGTGTTGATGCTATGACTGTATGTGTAGCTATGGTGTTGATGCTATGATTGTATGTGTAGCTATGGTGTTGATGCTATGACTGTATGTGTAGCTATGGTGTTGATGCTATGATTGTATGTGTAGCTATGGTGTTGATGCTATGACTGTATGTGTAGCTATGGTGTTGATGCTATGATTGTATGTGTAGCTATGGTGTTGATGCTATGACTGTATGTGTAGCTATGGTGTTGATGCATTGACTGTATGTGTAGCTATGGTGTTGATGCTATGACTGTATGTGTAGCTATGGTGTTGATGCTATGACTGTATGTGTAGCTATGGTGTTGATGCTATGACTGTATGTGTAGCTATGGTGTTGATGCTATGACTGTATGTGTAGCTATGGTGTTGATGCTATGACTGTATGTGTAGCTATGGTGTTGATGCTATGACTGTATGTGTAGCTATGGTGTTGATGCTATGAATGTATGTGTAGCTATGGTGTTGATGCTATGACTGTATGTGTAGCTGTGGTGTTGATGCTATGACTGTATGTGTAGCTATGGTGTTGATGCTATGACTGTATGTGTAGCTATGGTGTTGATGCTATGACTGTATGTGTAGCTATGGTGTTGATGCTATGACTGTATGTGTAGCTGTGGTGTTGATGCTATGACTGTATGTGTAGCTGTGGTGTTGATGCTATGACTGTATGTGTAGCTGTGGTGTTGATGCTATGACTGTATGTGTAGCTATGGTGTTGATGCGTTGACTGTATGTGTAGCTATGATGTTGATGCGATGACTGTATGTGTAGCTATGGTGTTGATGCGTTGACTCTATGTGTAGCTATGGTGTTGATGCGTTGACTGTATGTGTAGCTATGGTGTTGATGCTATGACTGTATGTGTAGCTATGGTGTTGATGCTATGACTGTATGTGTAGCTATGGTGTTGATGCTATGACTGTATGTGTAGCTATGGTGTTGATGCTATGATTGTATGTGTAGCTATGATGTTGATGCTATGATTGTATGTGTAGCTATGGTGTTGATGCTATGACTGTATGTGTAGCTATGGTGTTGATGCTATGATTGCATGTGTAGCTATGGTGTTGATGCTATGACTGTATGTGTAGCTATGGTGTTGATGCTATGACTGTATGTGTAGCTATGGTGTTGATGCTATGACTGTATGTGTAGCTATGGTGTTGATGCTATGACTGTATGTGTAGCTATGGTGTTGATGCTATAACTGTATGTGTAGCTGTGCTGTTGATGCTATGACTGTATGTGTAGCTATGGTGTTGATGCTATGACTGTATGTGTAGCTATGGTGTTGATGCTATGACTGTATGTGTAGCTATGGTGTTGATGCTATGACTGTATGTGTAGCTATGGTGTTGATGCTATGATTGTATGTGTAGCTATAATGTTGATGCTATGATTGTATGTGTAGCTATGGTGTTGATGCTATGACTGTATGTGTAGCTATGGTGTTGATGCTATGATTGTATGTGTAGCTATGGTGTTGATGCGTTGACTGTATGTGTAGCTATGGTGTTGATGCTATGACTGTATGTGTAGCTATGGTGTTGATGTTATGACTGTATGTGTAGCTATGGTGTTGATGTTATGACTGTATGTGTAGCTATGGTGTTGATGCTATGATTGTATGTGTAGCTATGATGTTGATGCTATGACTGTATGTGTAGCTATGGTGTTGATGCTATGACTGTATGTGTAGCTATGGTGTTGATGCTATGATTGTATGTGTAGCTATGGTGTTGATGCTATGACTGTATGTGTAGCTATGGTGATGATGCTATGACTGTATGTGTAGCTATGGTGTTGATGATATGACTGTATGTGTAGCTATGGTGTTGATGCTATGACTGTATGTGTAGCTATGGTGTTGATGCTATGATTGTATGTGTAGCTATGGTGTTGATGCAATGACTGTATGTGTAGCTATGGTGTTGATGCTATGATTGTATGTGTAGCTATGGTGTTGATGCTATGACTGTATGTGTAGCTATGGTGTTGATGCTATGACTGTATGTGTAGCTGTGGTGTTGATGCTATGACTGTATGTGTAGCTATGGTGTTGATGCTATGACTGTATGTGTAGCTATGGTGTTGATGCTATGATTGTATGTGTAGATATGGTGTTGATGCTATGACTGTATGTGTAGCTATGGTGTTGATGCTATGATTGTATGTGTAGCTATGGTGTTGATGCTATGACTGTATGTGTAGCTATGGTGTTGATGCTATGACTGTATGTGTAGCTATGGTGTTGATGCTATGACTGTATGTGTAGCTATGGTGTTGATGCTATGATTGTATGTGTAGCAATGGTGTTGATGGTATGACTGTATGTGTAGCTATGGTGTTGATGCTATGACTGTATGTGTAGCTATGGTGTTGATGGTATGACTGTATGTGTAGCTATGGTGTTGATGCTATGACTGTATGTGTAGCTATGGTGTTGATGCTATGACTGTATGTGTAGCTATGGTGTTGATGCTATGACTGTATGTGTAGCTATGGTGTTGATGCTATGACTGTATGTGTAGCTATGGTGTTGATGCTATGACTGTATGTGTAGCTATGGTGTTGATGCTATGACTGTATGTGTAGCTATGGTGTTGATGCTATGATTGTATGTGTAGCTATGGTGTTGATGCTATGATTGTATGTGTAGCTATGGTGTTGATGGTATGACTGTATGTGTAGCTATGGTGTTGATGCTATGATTGTATGTGTAGCTATGGTGTTGATGCTATGATTGTATGTGTAGCTATGGTGTTGATGCTATGACTGTATGTGTAGCTATGGTGTTGATGCTATGACTGTATGTGTAGCTATGGTGTTGATGCTATGATTGTATGTGTAGCTATGGTGTTGATGGTATGACTGTATGTGTAGCTTTGGTGTTGATGCTATGATTGTATGTGTAGCTATGGTGTTGATGCTATGATCGTATGTGTGGCTATGGTGTTGATGCTATGATCGTATGTGTAGCTATGGTGTTGATGCTATGACTGTGTGTGTAGCTATGGTGTTGATGCTATGATTGTATGTGTAGCTATGGTGTTGATGCTATGATCGAATGTGTAGCTATGGTGTTGATGCTATGATCGTATGTGTAGCTATGGTGTTGATGCTATGATCGTATGTGTAGCTATGGTGTTGATGCTATGATCGTATGTGTAGCTATGGTGTTGATGCTATGATTGTATGTGTAGCTATGGTGTTGATGCTATGATTGTATGTGTAGCTATGCTGTTGATGCTATGATTGTATGTGTAGCTATGGTGTTGATGCTATGATTGTATGTGTAGCTATGGTGTTGATGCTATGACTGTATGTGTAGCTATGGTGTTGATGCTATGACTGTATGTGTAGCTATGGTGTTGATGCTATGACTGTATGTGTAGCTATGGTGTTGATGCTATGATTGTATGTGTAGCTGTGGTGTTGATGCTATGATTGTATGTGTAGCTCTGCTGTTGATGCTATGACTGTATGTGTAGCTATGCTGTTGATGCTATGACTGTATGTGTAGCTATGCTGTTGATGCTATGACTGTATGTGTAGCTATGGTGTTGATGCTATGACTGTATGTGTAGCTATGGTGTTGATGCTATGATTGTATGTGTAGCTATGGTGTTGATGCTATGATTGCATGTGTAGCTATGGTGTTGATGCTATGACTGTATGTGTAGCTATGGTGTTGATGCTATGACTGTATGTGTAGCTATGGTGTTGATGCTATGATTGTATGTGTAGCTATGGTGTTGATGCTATGATTGTATGTGTAGCTATGGTGTTGATGCTATGACTGTATGTGTAGCTATGGTGTTGATGCTATGACTGTATGTGTAGCTATGGTGTTGATGCTATGACTGTATGTGTAGCTATGCTGTTGATGCTATGACTGTATGTGTAGGTATGCTGTTGATGCTATGACTGTATGTGTAGCTATGGTGTTGATGCTATGACTGTATGTGTAGCTATGCTGTTGATGCTATGACTGTATGTGTAGCTATGGTGTTGATGCTATGACTGTATGTGTAGCTATGCTGTTGATGCTATGATTGTATGTGTAGCTATGGTGTTGATGCTATGACTGTATGTGTAGCTATGCTGTTGATGCTATGACTGTGTGTGTAGCTATGCTGTTGATGCTATGACTGTGTGTGTAGCTATGCTGTTGATGCTATGATTGTATGTGTAGCTATGGTGTTGATGCTATGACTGTATGTGTAGCTATGCTGTTGATGCTATGACTGTATGTGTAGCTATGCTGTTGATGCTATGACTGTATGTGTAGCTATGGTGTTGATGCTATGACTGTATGTGTAGCTACGCTGTTGATGCTATGACTGTATGTGTAGCTATGGTGTTGATGCTGTGATTGTATGTGTAGCTATGCTGTTGATGCTATGACTGTATGTGTAGCTATGCTGTTGATGCTATGATTGTATGTGTAGCTATGGTGTTGATGCTATGAGTGTATGTGTAGCTATGCTGTTGATGCTATGACTGTATGTGTAGCTATGCTGTTGATGCTATGATTGTATGTGTACCTATGCTGTTGATGCTATGACTGTATGTGTAGCTATGGTGTTGATGCTATGACTGTATGTGTAGCTATGCTGTTGATGCTATGACTGTATGTGTAGCTATGCTGTTGATGCTATGACTGTATGTGTAGCTATGCTGTTGATGCTATGACTGTATGTGTAGCTATGCTGTTGATGCTATGATTGTATGTGTAGCTATGCTGTTGATGCTATGACTGTATGTGTAGCTATGCTGTTGATGCTATGACTGTATGTGTAGCTATGCTGTTGATGCTATGACTGTATGTGTAGCTATGCTGTTGATGCTATGACTGTATGTGTAGCTATGCTGTTGATGCTATGACTGTATGTGTAGCTATGGTGTTGATGGTATGACTGTATGTGTAGCTATGGTGTTGATGCTATGATTGTATGTGTAGCTATGGTGTTGATGCTATGATCGTATGTGTAGCTATGGTGTTGATGCTATGATCGTATGTGTAGCTATGGTGTTGATGCTATGACTGTATGTGTAGCTATGGTGTTGATGCTATGATTGTATGTGTAGCTATGGTGTTGATGCTATGATCGTATGTGTAGCTATGGTGTTGATGCTATGATCGTATGTGTAGCTATGGTGTTGATGCTATGATCGTATGTGTAGCTATGGTGTTGATGCTATGATTGTATGTGTAGCTATGGTGTTGATGCTATGATTGTATGTGTAGCTATGGTGTTGATGCTATGATTGTATGTGTAGCTATGGTGTTGATGCTATGATTGTATGTATAGCTATGGTGTTGATGCTATGATTGTATGTGTAGCTATGGTGTTGATGCTATGACTGTATGTGTAGCTATGCTGTTGATGCTATGACTGTATGTGTAGCTATGCTGTTGATGCTATGACTGTATGTGTAGCTATGCTGTTGATGCTATGACTGTATGTGTAGCTATGGTGTTGATGCTATGACTGTATGTGTAGCTATGCTGTTGATGCTATGACTGTATGTGTAGCTATGCTGTTGATGCTATGACTGTATGTGTAGCTATGCTGTTGATGCTATGACTGTATGTGTAGCTATGCTGTTGATGCTATGACTGTATGTGTAGCTATGGTGTTGATGGTATGACTGTATGTGTAGCTATGGTGTTGATGCTATGATTGTATGTGTAGCTATGGTGTTGATGCTATGATCGTATGTGTAGCTATGGTGTTGATGCTATGATCGTATGTGTAGCTATGGTGTTGATGCTATGACTGTATGTGTAGCTATGGTGTTGATGCTATGATTGTATGTGTAGCTATGGTGTTGATGCTATGATCGTATGTGTAGCTATGGTGTTGATGCTATGATCGTATGTGTAGCTATGGTGTTGATGCTATGATCGTATGTGTAGCTATGGTGTTGATGCTATGATTGTATGTGTAGCTATGGTGTTGATGCTATGATTGTATGTGTAGCTATGGTGTTGATGCTATGATTGTATGTGTAGCTATGGTGTTGATGCTATGATTGTATGTATAGCTATGGTGTTGATGCTATGATTGTATGTGTAGCTATGGTGTTGATGCTATGACTGTATGTGTAGCTATGCTGTTGATGCTATGACTGTATGTGTAGCTATGCTGTTGATGCTATGACTGTATGTGTAGCTATGCTGTTGATGCTATGACTGTATGTGTAGCTATGGTGTTGATGCTATGACTGTATGTGTAGCTATGCTGTTGATGCTATGATTGTATGTGTAGCTATGGTGTTGATGCTATGACTGTATGTGTAGCTATGCTGTTGATGCTATGATTGTATGTGTAGCTGTGGTGTTGATGCTATGATTGTATGTGTAGCTGTGGTGTTGATGCTATGATTGTATGTGTAGCTATGCTGTTGATGCTATGATTGTATGTGTAGCTATGCTGTTGATGCTATGACTGTATGTGTAGCTATGGTGTTGATGCTATGATTGTATGTGTAGCTGTGGTGTTGATGCTATGATTGTATGTGTAGCTATGGTGTTGATGCCATGACTGTATGTGTAGCTATGGTGTTGATGCTATGACTGTATGTGTAGCTATGGTGTTGATGCTATGACTGTGTGTGTAGCTATGGTGTTGATGCTATGATTGTATGTGTAGTTATGGTGTTGATGCTATGATCGTATGTGTAGCTATGGTGTTGATGCTATGACTGTGTGTGTAGCTATGGTGTTGATGCTATGACTGTATTTGTAGCTATGGTGTTGATGCTATGATTGTATGTGTAGCTATGGTGTTGATGCTATGATTGTATGTGTAGCTATGATGTTGATGCAGTAACTGAATGTGCAGCTGTGCTGTTGATGCTATGATTGTATGTGTAGCTGTGCTGTTGATGGTATGACTGTATGTGTAGCTATGGTGTTGATGCTATGATTGTATGTGTAGCTATGGTGTTGATGCTATGATCGTATGTGTAGCTATGGTGTTGACGCTATGACTGTATGTGTAGATATGATGTTGATGCAGTAACTGAATGTGCAGCTGTGCTGTTGATGGTATGACTGTATGTGTAGCTATGGTGTTGATGCTATGATTGTATGTGTAGCTATGGTGTTGATGCTATGATTGTATGTGTAGCTATGGTGTTGATGCTATGACTGTATGTGTAGCTATGGTGTTGATGCTATAACTGTATGTGTAGCTATGGTGTTGATGCTATAACTGTATGTGTACCTATGGTGTTGATGCTCTGATTGTATGTGTAGCTATGGTGTTGATGCTATGATTGTATGTGTAGCTATGGTGTTGATGCTATGATTGTATGTTTAGCTATGGTGTTGATGCTATGATTCTATGTGTAGCTATGGTGTTGATGCTATGATTGTATGTGTAGCTATGGTGTTGATGCTATGATTGTATGTGTAGCTATGGTGTTGATGCTATGATTGTATGTGTAGTTGTGATGTTGATGCTATGACTGTATGTGTAGCAGTGGTGTTGATGCAGTAACTGAATGTGCAGCTGTGCTATTGATGCTATGATTGTATGTGTAGCTATGGTGTTGATGCTATGACTGTATGTGTAGCTATGGTGTTGATGCTATGACTGTATGTGTAGCTATGGTGTTGATGCTATGACTGTATGTGTAGTTGTGATGTTGATGCTATGACTGTATGTGTAGCTATGATGTTGATGCAGTAACTGAATGTGCAGCTGTGCTGTTGATGCTATGATTGTATGTGTAGCTATGGTGTTGATGCTATGACTGTATGTGTAGATATGATGTTGATGCAGTAACTGAATGTGCAGCTGTGCTGTTGATGCTATGATTGTATGTGTAGCTATGGTGTTGATGCTATGACTGTATGTGTAGATATGATGTTGATGCAGTAACTGAATGTGCAGCTGTGCTGTTGATGCTATGATTGTATGTGTAGCTATGGTGTTGATGCTATGACTGTATGTGTAGATATGATGTTGATGCAGTAACTGAATGTGCAGCTGTGCTGTTGATGCTATGACTGTTAGTGTAGTTATGGTGTTGATGCGATGACTGTATGTGTAGCAATGGTGTTGATGCAGTAACTGAATGTGTAGCTATGCTGTTGATGCTATGAGTGTATGTGTAGCTATTTTGTTGACGCTATGACTGTATGTGTAGATATGATGTTGATGCAGTAACTGAATGTGTAGCTGTGCTGTTGATGCTATGACTGTATGTGTAGCTATGGTGTTGATGCTATGACTGTAAGGATTGCTGTGTTGTTGATGCTATGACTGTATGTGTAGCTATGGTGTTGATACTATGACTGTATTTGTCGCTATGATGTTAATGCTATGATTGTATGTGCAGCTATAGCGTAGCTATGTTGGTATGAATACTTTTACATGTGTAGGTTTGCTTGTGTGGCTGTCAGTGTACCTATGGCGCTTGATATATAATCCAGCTCATTTTAAGCATTTTATCAGGGTCAACGAGAAGGCGTTCGCTCGTCACGCCGAGGACACGGGTTCAATTCCCCACATGAGTAGCACGTGTTGAGCCCATTTCTGGTGACCCCGTCGTGATATTGCTGGAGTGGAATATTGTTAAAAGCGGCGTAAAATCATACTCACTCACTCTTCCATCTGTAGAAGAGTTAGTGAGTGAAGACTGTCAACCTGGTGTCCCCTCGACGCATGGCCTCAGAGTCAGTGGTTCAGAATCGAACACTTCTCCCAGTTTTTCCATTATCATTACATAACCGGTCGTACTGGAGCGACGATCTCCAGTTCTACCGTGCAGCACCTCTGTGTCTACAGATGCACATTTATATGCCCGATAGCATCAACTGCCCGCTCTAACTGCACAAACGTTTTGCTAGAAATGAGCACTGGTGCGCCGAGCGAGGTTTATCTCGGCTGACATGATTGCTCAGAATGCGAGATTTATGGCCAAATCATGCTACCCCATATGCATCAGTGATCTGAGCTTCTATAAAATCTAGCCTTGAGGTCAACACGTATGCGTGATAAGGGCTGGTAATCCTAAAAGCTTGGCCCCAATCGTGTCCGATCCTCCGACTTTATTATGTTTTACTGTCGGTGTTCCAAAGATTGGGATCATGTATGACGTCATCGTTAAATGGTGATGGGTTTCCATATCTAGTTCATTCACCCAGCACCAAAACAAACAGGGTTCCCTGTTTACTGGGAGGATAACTGTTGGGAATTGTTTATATTTATCTGGCTGGCCATGGGTCCACATGGCGACTAAGGGAGAAGGTTATATGTAGAAGGAGTGGTGGTGTCTATTGTGCAGCTGTGCCAATCATACTTCTAGTCTCACTGTAGGGCTGGGACGGTTAACCCGGATACCCGGGACGGGTGGGTATTGAGATGGGACCCGGGTACTTATCTCAGTACCAGGACCCGTTATGATCATGTGACTAATAGAATAACCAATTAAATTTGTTATTCTTTCGTCTTTCGTGATTTGAAGATTTAGACATTGTTTACAGTCATTATTTTTTAACATAATACATGGTTATGATATTGAAAAAAACTGAAATTGTAGCCTCCGAGCTGTAGAATATAATTGATATTTCTTGCAAATATGATGTTAGGAATTAATGGGTATGCAGGTAGGGTAGGGTAATAGTGGTAGGCTATACGGGTAGGATCCGTTCCAGCCCCATGTCACAGTCCCCGAACCGCAATATTTTCCTTTTTGCCCATCCCTGGCAATGTTAAAACCCTAATCGAGGCAAGTTCCGACTTCCCCGTGTTCTCAATATCCCATCCCACTGGAGCACCTTTCTGACTGTATATAGGTATATAGGTATCTTTTGTTCACACAAAAGTGTGTCATTTCAGAGACAAGTCTTTCAAACTCTCTGCCCATGATGTTTTGTAAGCCATTTATATGTTAACAAAGAACAAGACAGCACGTTTACAAAGTGTGCAAAAGTGCCACTGGCCAGCTAGCCCGTGGGTAAGAAGGATCCAATCGGGCCAGTAAATCTCCAAAGCCCCTGGCCCGACTGGCTAGTGACTTTTCACGGGTCATTTTTAAAGATGCATCACTCTCTCCGACTTGTTGAATCATAACACACTTTCAAACCATGCAAATCATGGCCAAATAAATTATGGGATATTACCTTTTCGTAATCGTTTGCTACATTCTACATTCAGATTTGCTCCATTTTGTGGGCTAACAACGTTCAGACATTGCTAGCAAAATTTGGAAACGCCTCGTTTGCATATTGGTACATAGCCCCAGTTGCTGACATGGTAATCCATATATTTTATGCATGTATACGTCTATACATATATAAAACGCCGCCATATAGCAGGAATATTGCTGAGTGCGGCGTAAAACTAAACTCACTCACTCACTCTATACATATAAACATTGTACGTGTACGTGATTAATGAAGTAATGAAGATTAATGTACGTTTACATGGTGTACAATGACAGTACGATTTACGATTGTCTCCCTAGCGGCATGTCCTCTTCCGAAACTAGATCTTCCGATCCACTGGTCATAAGAACCCTTATCCGGTAAAGAAATTAGCAGTTATGAGATTATTTGAAAAAAATGTCGACGAAGCGCCTATAAAATATTTAATTGATCTCTAAGGATTATACATGTACGCATGAAACTCCTGATTCACAACCTGTAACTCACCACTGGAGCTAAATGATAATGCTTATTATTCTGTGTGGTGAAAGAGTTTAGTGTTTAACCGAGTCCGCACCAAACAATCCAGTGATCAATAGCAAGAGCATCGATCTGCGCAATTACTCGAACTCGACAAGCATGGGTTACTGAAGACCATTTCTAACTAGGACCTCTATTGGTCCTCATCCACATGAGATCGAGCTGGAAGTTGGAATCTATATATGTGTGGCAAGACACGCTAGCTTCATCTGTCGGACCATCTCCACAACTTGGACATGGTGCACGTAATGACTTGAACAGAAACTGCCGCTCGAGGCTTTGTAACCCTGTACGTTTTCCTGGGATCAATGCAATGTCTTCTGCCACGCAATGGAGTTAACCCCCCCCCCCCCCCCCCCCCAACCACACACACACACAATCACCCTCCCCATCCCCCCGCAATACATCCAATCTTCGTTATAAGATAATAATACAAGGAGAACAGGGACGCCTAGTTTTTTGTCAGAGTTATGTTGATTGTAGCCTCGCCATCCCGATCCTAGCTCGACAAAATTGCTCCCTGTTTTATGGCATTCGGGAGTTTGCTTGGAATGCTAATTCCTTTTAAACTCCTCTATTTTTCTTGTCGCTTAAACGGTTTTTCCCCGTTTGGAATCAAATTGGAATTCAGAAGCGTTTTAGAGAAATTGATGACTTTGAGTGGATATCGAAGCTAAAGTTGTCTCAATCACTTGTAAAAATAAATTCTCACAAGAAAGGCTGTCGAGTCTTGTGATGAGGGGTGAATGTTGAATGGGTGAGCGAGTGAGTGAGTGAGTTACGTGGGTTTAACGTAGCTTTAGCACTGCTTCAGAAATGTCATGGCCGCGGTTTCCGAAATGGTTTATCACATTAGATCCACATGGGGAACTGAACATAGGTCTTGGACGAGCAAACGTGTTAAACACTAGGCACAAAAGTGAGAAAACCATGACACCCGAATCCATTCACACGCGTGGTGTTTGGATCTCATGGATGCAATTCACATGAGTGAGTGAGTTTAGTTTTACGCCGCTTTTACTATTCACTTAAGTTATACGTACATTCCTTCCACTATTTATATTGGCTGTGGGTACGTGATCGACTGACTAGTTTTGTTTTAATGGCGCCACTGTGTAGTCCAGTTACACCATGGCGTGTCATCATACTGAGGTACCAAAGACCAACACGCTGCACGTTCACCTCTTCAAAGAAGTGCAGGGCCATGCTGGGGTTCGGTCCTATTACCATTGTTTTTGTTATGCCTACGGGCACAGCTACCAATAACTACGACCGGGCCACCCGTAGAATGCTATGAACTGCATAGTCTATGTATGTACCACGATTATATATATAGTTGGTTGATTTGTTGTTTAATGCCGGGCTCAGCAATATTAGATCTTTATGGAAGCGGCTGACGCGTGTGTAGATGAGCACGGTATTAGATAAGTGTGTTGGATGAGCCGTGAACCTGAGACTCATTACTAACGCCACTCAGATATGTGCTGACCAGACCACCCAGTGATCAACAGCATGAGCATCGATCTACCCAACTGAAATGTGATGACGTGTGACAGCTTAGTCAACAAACCTGACAACCCGCCTCTTACGACATTTATACATTGCTGAAGACAATTATACGTTGCGAAGACAATTATACGCTGCTGAAGACAATTATAGCCCGATTCTCCACGGGCCTCATGTAACTAGACCTAACACTCAAAAAGGTATTATTTTGAATATACTAAACGCTTCTCTGAACTGTATGTTACACAACGTAAACTATTATCAACATTGGTGATCAAAAGTGACTGCTATTTTCGATCCGTGCATGTATTATTTAGAAAGTTCAAATGCTTTGTACAGTGCTTGACACACTTGAGGAAAGATAATGGCAAGGGGGCGTTTAAAGCATGAGTTGATTGTGTTGATTACAAAGATATTCTTTGAAACTTTAAGCAGACCCAGGTTTGACATTATAGTGCTGAATCTCCATGATTGATTACTAATGCATAAACGCCAAGCCACTCATTGTTCCAAAACTATTCTGGTTTAAGGGCTGCTAATCAAGTATGTGATACACTCCATACATGGTCTATAGATGTATATTGATGTGTGGGATAGCATAAATATAACTGACCTACACGTCTGTGGATTATAAATTATGCACATGACCTTTATATATGCCAGTACGTATGATATAAATGGTTTCCACTTGATTCAAACACATAAGACGATAAGTTTCAGTGCAAACGTGATTGCATGATTGCTCCTTTGTCGCTGTCAGTGATGTGAAACTTGTCTCGCGTGCTTGAGTCCATCGCCGATCCATGCAGCTGATCGTACTGACCACAGGGTCGCTTGAGGTCCGAGTGGAGGAATCCTTGAAAAATCGACAAATACACGTGATTTTAAGAGCGCTTCACATATTCCAACTTCTCTGCCAACTTGGGAAATCGGTCAGCGAGTGAGTGTGGTTTTATGCCGCATTTATAAATATTCCAGCAATATCACGGAAGGGTTGGTATCACTGTGCACATACATATACCACCATCTTGCATTACACGTCATTCCTCAAGTTCATTTACTACGGATATGGGTGGCCTAAGGTTCAAGAAAATACAGTCGTCCTCGATACCAACATGCAGCCACAGCTGCTTTCTGTGGAAGCTGGGGCGGTGTGTTAGCTTGACGGTTGAAGTATTCGCTCGCCAAGTATTGCGTTCGATTCCATACGTGACTAGGGTGTTTGAAACCCATTTCCTCTAATCTCATTCCTGGTAAGTTGATTCAAGCTTGAAAAACAAACTCACTCTTAATAGAGCAGTCGTTTCCTATTACCAAAGTGAAAGTAAGAATAGGTACAACAGTTTCTGTTCTTCCTTGGTCTTCTGTCGGTACGTCATGTCCTGCTGTCTTTTGTCAGTAGGTGATGTCCTGGGGTCCTCTGTAAGTAGGTCATGACCTGGGGTCCTCTGTCAGTAGGGCATGACCTGGGGTTATCGCCAGTATGTCATGTCCTGGGGTTCTCTGTCAGTATGTCATGTCCTGGGGTCCTCTGTCAGTAGGTGATGTCATGGGATCCTCTGTTAGTATGTCATGACTTGGGGTCCTCGTCAGTAGGTCATGTTCTGGGGTCCTCTCTCAGTAGGTCATGATCTGGGGTTCTCTGTTAGTAGGTGATGTCATGAGGTCCTCGTTAGAAGGTCATGACCTGGGGTCCTCTGTCAGTAGGTCTGAACCTGTGGTCCTCTGCAAGTAGGTCTGAACCTGGGGTCCTCTGTAAGTATGTCATGTCCTGGGGTCCTCTGTAAGTAGGTCATGTTCTGGGGGTCCTCTGTCAGTATGTCATGTCCTAGGGTTCTCTGTCAGTAGGTCATGACTTGGGGTCCTCTGTCAGTATGTCATGTCCTGGAGTCCTCTGTCAGTATGTCATGTCCTGGGGTCCTCTGTAAGTAGGTCATGACCTGGGGTCCTCTGTCAGTAGGTCATGTTCTGGGGGTCCTCTGTCAGTATGTCATGTCCTAGGGTTCTCTGTCAGTAGGTCATGACTTGGGGTCCTCTGTCAGTATGTCATGTCCTGGAGTCCTCTGACAGTATGTCATGTCCTGGGATTCTCTGTCAGTAGGTCATGACTTGGGGTCCTCGTCAGTATGTCATGTCCTGGGGTCCTCTCTCAGTAGGTCATGATCTGGGGTTCTCTGTTAGTAGGTGATGTCCTGAGGTCCTCGTTAGAAGGTCATGACCTGGGGTCCTCTGTCAGTATGTCATGTCCTGGAGTCCTCTGTCAGTATGTCATGTCCTGGGGTCCTCTGTCAGTCGGTTTGAACCTGGGGTCCTCTGTCAGTAGGTCATGACCTGGGGTCCTCTGTCAGCACGTCATGTAAAGGTGACAACTGTCTGTACGTCATGTCCTGGGGTCCTCTGTTGATACGTTTTGTCAAAGGTTCCTCTATTACAAAGACATCCAGCGTCTCTATTGATATCAACGCACAACAGAACACAATGAGTTTGTTTATTTTCTTTATTATACAAAAATAGCATCTTTCGCAAAATCAAAACATGAATAAACAGTACGGGCTGATTGCTTACAAACATGTTTGCATATAACATTCAAACCAACTAGATTATTTCTGGAGATAAGGGAGGGGCACTGAGTGCATGGGTGGGGCACTGGGGTGGGGCTACGGACTTGGGCGGAGCGGTAGTGCTCCTTCTTGTGGAGTATACAACAGCTGCTGAATCTATGATTGTCAAGGGCGTGGTAAGACCTACGAACACAGAGAACGCCGCACAGCGTGAAGCCTGAACTGTTGTGTTATCCATTCGTAAGGACAACTCTGTCGTCAGGATGACAGCCGACCGCAAAGAGATTTCCTCAAAACCATATGAACTTTACATACTATTAGCCTTGTGTATGTTTGAGGCTACATGGGGACAGGTACATAGCTGATAGTGTATCTACAACACCAAAAATCTGATGCACGCTGGAATCAAACCACGCCCGCATATTCTCGCAGTTTAGAAACCCTATATTATATTGACATGCCACGATACACAATATTTATGTTCAGTCAGGGCCGTAAAGCAAGACAATGTGGCCCTGATACAGCATACATACTCTAATGCTGGTATTATCAGTAACCTTACACAGTAACCTTACGTGGTACAGAAGCACAGCGTGTAATTGTAATAGACAGTTTCTTAAAACTTAATACGGGGAGTCCCTTATACATTCATTTTGTACCACCAGGTGTGAATTGGTGGGTTTTGTTCACCGTCAAATATCAACTAAATGTTCTACGAAACTAAAAAGAAAAAATGGTGGTCGACGTTATGCCTGGGTGTTACGAGTGTGGTGCTATGAAATCAGGGAAATTTCACAGCTAAACGAGATTCGAACACATGAGCGGATCCTGAGAACTAAACCGATAACTTCCATCACCCCTATTACGTCGTTAAAAGAGGACAGTGTTCCTAACCTGTCATCAATGCCCTCTGAACGTATGTCTTGTATGACACGGAGACACTCTGTATGCCTAAGGTCATCATGAACTTATACACTGAACTTATCATAAACTATATAAAAGCCAGAGGTCAACAAAATTCAATCAACATTATAACTCGCTGGGTTTGCTACTCATCAGAGTATTCCCCCAGCGTAACGAGACTATATAACGTGTCATATCTGAGAATCACAGTAACAAAGTAATTACTGCTTATCATGAGAAACAATTCCTGCGAAACTCGTTTATCCACACTGAAATTCACGAATAAAAGACATTCAGCTTCATGGGCGGGAATGCCCAGTTAGTGTGAAAATTCTCTTTGAATTCGGCAAACGGGGTGTCCCTTATATAATAGGTATCATTTAAGCTTATTGAAGTTATATATAGTTGCCCTTAATGAACTCTCACCCCAGTGATGACAACTGATGGCATGTTTGAACAGAGCGACAAACATCACGTGCTGGGATTGTAAGGTCACAGCAACCCCCGTTCTCTCACCACATTCACATTATTGTTAGCAGATTCGGGGTCACCATGATGACGTAAGGTGATACTCGTGACTATTGTATACAATATTTACACAAAAGCATCTGTACAACATACAGAAATAAGTTAGACTGTAACCATTACGTTGCTATAATACACATGTACAAACATATCTAACAAGAAACAGGCAAAACACACTAATTCGTTTTATAAGGCTTGGTGTTACATAGATTACATTTGATTACATGAAATGACATATTTGTCAGAGTTTTTAAATTAAAAAAGAAGCTACACATTGTTCGCAGATTCCACACAATATGATAATGGTTAAGATGTAACGGCATAATGGCGCCCTATAAGTCACGGGAAAGACCAGGGTTAGCTCCCCTTTCACAACCGCACGTTATCCTGAAAAAGCACATTTAAAACCACAGCGTAAATTCTACTTCTAGCCATTCTGCTACACGTATGATACATGTGGAATGTTGGTGCATGTGACAGGAATTCTTCACCAAATATGTTTGTACATGAGCTTGTGTATATCAGACAATATCTGCATTGGAAGTTTGTAAAACATCACGTCTTAACAAAACTTGGAAATGTTAAATTAAGGCTAACTATAGAAGTTCGCAATATGATTAAACAAATAAGATATAAAACTAAAATCTACAAATATAAAACTGTCAGTATCAAGTTAAGACTGAACCTTACAGTTTGTTATTATTAGCCTATATGTGAAGTAAACGTATGTTTTAAAACTATCCATTCTCATCTTAAAACTTGACCTACAAGTACACCCGTATGTGTGTGTAGTAAAGCAGCAAATGTTTACAGTAAAGGCTAAACAGACAATGGCCGAGTGAAGTACTGTGAGGACCATCAGTCTATCAGTCCGTAACATCGGTCTGTCCACTTATCAGTTCTGGATGACGGAATGTCCAGGGATGTAAGTATGGTTTTACGCCGCTATTAGCAACATTCCAGCAATATCACGGCGGGGGACACCAGATATGGGCTTCACATATTGTGCCCATTTGGGAATCGACCCCGTGTCTTCAGTTCAACATGCGGACACTTTAACCATTAAGCTACCCACCTCCCTATATCCAGAGGAACGAGCAAACCGTACAGAAATACGTAAGTCGAGCGTTTTAACACTCCATTTATCAATATATCACACACGGCATGTTAATTCCATGTTGAAGGAAAATGATACAATGGCACAGAGCTTTGATATTCAACCCTGAAAAAAAGGTACAACCTCAGATCTCAGTTGGGCGCATCGTGGATTCAAACCCGCATTACCGGATCCTGTTCTCTTCAGAATTGAAAACAGAAAATAATGATCTGCTAAAATACGTTACGAAATCAGCACTGATGAACTCCCGTCATTGGTGAATTTAGCAAATTTATCAGTGGAGATAATGCCTAACGCTTCAAGGGAGACTTCTGAGTCACATCATTATGAAGTTGTTTACATACTGCAAGCTAAACATTTATGAAACATGAGTATCCACAAAAAAAATTAAAAATCATAGATTAAATACCGGAAAAAACCATACACCGATATTTGATGACGGTTATACAGGAAGCAAACGGAAATGGTTATTCGATGGTGATGTAGATAACAAGTATTTTACATGTTTACAGTTTCTCAGCATAACATTCTGAGAATGAATGCAACTGATGATCAAATTCAACAATGTATTTTTTGCCGGGTATTTTTGCAATTTCGTTATTGGTTTCAGCAAAAAGTCTGAAGGTATCGCATGGAGAGCTTAATGTGACATTTGAAATAGACACGGTTACACACATCGGTGATATATGTGTCTACACATCATAGGCAAGTGTTAACAAGCGTCTCTCAGTATCGTGAGTCCCAGCCACACTGTCGCGCTGAAGGCTGCTCCCTCATTGGAGGGGCAGCAATTACCGGTCGATATGTCACTGCTGCAATATTTATTACTATCACTATATATGGAAATTTATGGTGATTTAACGGTTTGGAGGTTCTAACTCATTGCTTTCATACATGTAATTAAGGGTCAAAATTATCCATTAGATTGGTACAGGTGCTTGATGAAGATAGCCTAAATTCTGTCTGAAGAGGTGCCGTCAATTATCTAATTGTAACGGCTCGCCGATGGAATTTCCAACATTTTAAATGCGATTAACTGCTGTGTTATATAGAACAGAAAACAGAAACTAAAACTTAATCTGCCCAAACAAATGAGAGTTATTTTGTGAGCTATGAGTAATAACAGTGTTTCAACTACTGCACTTTATGTCAGCGAATGGGAGAGGGAAGATGCGAGCTTCAGATGTTTGTTGCTTTTGTGAGCCCGGAAATTATTTGATGCTAAAAACACATCGCTTGTTATTATGACAAATCGGGTATTGGGACACGTGGATACTGACATAGGTAAGGGGCGCAACTCTGTAAGTTCATAACGCAAGAAGAGTAAAACAATACAAACATATATAATCTGGGTTTAATTGATAGATTGAAACATATTTTATCTGGGTTTCAGGCTAGACACATAACAATTGCTGAATACACTACTTGGCAAGGACGTGACTGTAAAGCAACATAACCTATATTTGAAAGTCATATGGAACATAGTATTGCTGTGTCCCAACAAGCAGGCTGTTTACCCAAATGACAGGAAATACGTATTTCCGATACCCAATACGGCAACTTCCCCCGTAAAACCATGACACGTGTCAAATTAATTCCGTTTTAATATTTACAAAGACGCGCTTGATCATATACATAATGGTATACTTCTAAGAACACTACGTGCAATATGAAAGAAAACCACTACCGAGTCACGTGACAACTGTGACATCATCCACGCGACAGGATGTATGTGACAACTTCCGCTCTAAGCGGTCGAGGACGGAAGTGGATGGTACCTTTGTACAACATGATATATTACATGGTGATAATACTTACATCGACAGGACTTATTTACATCACAGAGCCCGGCATACATGCAGTCGTAGAGGTGAACCAGGACACGGAAACAGAAGGGCATTGAGCAATTTGCCGACACACATCTAAGAACACGATTCCCATTTCTGTAACTCCTATTCTTACTTTTTTATGGATGAATATTTCGGAAAATACTCCTCATTACTCCGTCGTTGTTAGTCCGAAAAACTGAAATCGTCAACAAAGAGCTGAAAAAGACGACGCATCGACTTCTCAGTGCAACACAGCCGCTAAACGTGAAGCAAGTTTAAATCAAAAATGGAAGTTTTCACTTTTTCCTTTGCTAATTTCCAACCGACGTTCCAGCGCAGCCATATTACTGTGCACTTCTATGGGTTCCAGAAACAAGTGTTGCTGAAATGAATTACTGTCAGGCATTACACCAGATAACTGCCACAACATTCGGATAATTTGACGATCACATTCCGGCTATTAGCGGTGTGGACCGATGTCTATCAGATATAACTAAATGTATGTCCACGATTACACAACATACTTAAATATAGGACAATTTTCTCGAAGGTCAAACGTGTCCTCGTGTGATAGCGCATTTTTTGCGCCTTTCCTTCGTAAGTTAGCAGCACTGAGAGGAAATGCTGACACCACTGTAAACAGAGGGAGACGGGGACGCCTGTACTACATCTGCATCCAACGGTTTAAAGTAACGGTATTAACTTCAACGGTATAATGTATATGGAATTCGCATCAGACTACAACGGGGAAGGCAAGTAACCGTCATGAAAGTAGCTGTATTCCTGAAGGCGTGTATATTCGCCCTGCTGGACCACACTGCCCAATAATGACTGGTCGGGTGATAGGGAAAACAGATCTAATTTATTGCACGCACTGCATTCAGCCAATTTATAAATTGCAACCTTCCCCTCGGGACTAGGCTCGTCCTCTTGTCAGTAAATGCCCTGCCACGAACAATTAGTCATGGTCGTGCCTGCTTTCAGGGCTTTCCAACTAGGGTTTACCTACGCTTTACAATCTGTTCCCTTTAACACGGGGAGGCGGTTTAAGTACTGCATGCTGGTTCGAAAGTGTAGCATCAGTTCGTAAGCGGCTTGTCCTTTATAATCAATGCACTGAATACGAGAAGAAAAACATTATTGTTCAGTATGCTTAATCCTGGTTTAATCTTTGATCGGAAGATTAACCTCTTGTTACAACGTAAACGTAAAATTGGAAATCCGTTGACAGTCCCTACACTCAAAATGACGTTGAGAATGATTTCACACAAACCGACGTAGACGTAAGCGGAATCTAACACAAAGCTTAACAGTAAATCTAAACGTCGTCTAAAAATTCAAACAAAAACATTGCAGTACGAGGTATCTGGGTGTTTAAGGAGTCCCATACACCGCGACTTAATCTGCTAAACCCTCAAGTGAATTTCTGGCTTTCATGGATGTTTTAATGATCCCAACATCACTTTCCGCCTAGCCTAATCGCCTTACGAGA
This sequence comes from Haliotis asinina, assembly GCF_037392515.1. Classification (NCBI taxonomy): domain Eukaryota; kingdom Metazoa; phylum Mollusca; class Gastropoda; order Lepetellida; family Haliotidae; genus Haliotis; species Haliotis asinina. The sequence goes on along the minus strand of NC_090282.1, from coordinate 70,534,635 downwards.
TAAGCTTACTAAAGAGGTCATTTACGAATGGTGCGTAAGCCGTGGTTAATCAATGCGGCCAAGGCAGTCTAATGATGGCACAGACGCCACCAGGCGCAACCTGACAAGACAAGTTCTGTTTTAAGATACGGTCTGCGGGAGAAGTATAAAATCTTACACCACTTTCATTATTGACGTACGGGTGTGAATACTGACTTGGTAATGACAGCCTGGGGGGCGTTGTATCGTATTCTGGAATGGAAGTTGGCTACAAAAATCCCTGAAGGTTTCAGCAGATTGAGATTCTGTCAATGCTTAATTGTATTGATACGTTGTTCCCTGATGATAACGTCAGTTTCTAGGTATTCAATGTGAATAGCATTGCGTTGAAACGCCGAGTTCAACAGTGTTTCAGCTTTCATACGACCTGTCTGCTCGTGGGAAAGAAGCAAGATGACACAGATCTTAACTGTTAGTATTACACCGAAATTATGGTCATGACAAACCAAACACATAATCAGGGTGAATCTGGGAATAGAACCACTGGTCACAGTCGCCTGGCAAACCCAAGGGAGTAACTCTGCAAAATGAACTGTTCTAGACTAACATCTAGTCTCTGCAATGAACATATTTTACAGAAAAACGTTCCTGAATTATATCAATATATCAGAATCAGGAGCCTAGGAACTTTCTTCATTTTAAGAAGAATTTTCATGAAACTATACACAAATCAAGACTTGCATGGGCCTTCTTGGATATATTATTGTTTCAGCGTCTGTATGACAGACACGGTCTGTTTGTACCTCTTTATTCCAAGTTGTTCTATTTTGACCGTAATATGTGATCTATGTATTCTAAATGTCCAGCCAGTGTATATGATCACATATCAATACTATGCCGTTATAATAAATATCATTGCTGCTCACACATATTCACGACACCGCACCTCCTTCACTGGAAATAATAACTCTAAGTGCAATCAATCACGAGCATGTATGCATGGAAACACCTGACAGCGTCATCCGCTTCACCATGTACACTGTAGTCAATATTAGAAGGACAAACAAGAATAAATTACCTTATAGACACGCTATACAAACACGTGCGATCAATTATGTACATCTGAACCGTACACATTATTTTACAGTATGACATCTGTGAAACATTCAATTTTAAATGGGCTTTCCCATTCTAACCTCCTTATTTAATGTATTTACATAATTAATACGATAGGCTATTCACTACTAACATACTATTGTCTTTCGTGGAGGCCATGTTTGACATGCTCCTGCCGGCCTCCCATAGGCTGACACTGATGTTCAAAGCTTGTCTTGGATCAAATCCTTGCCGGTTACCTTTGCCATGGTACTTCAAGAGGCTGGTAACACTTCCCATCTGGTTCGTTCGTCACACAAGATGAACCTATAAAGAAGTTCGCCAGGTGGCGCCCTTCATTGTGCAAGCTTCCGGTATCTAGATCCAAAGCATACAGGGGTCAAGGCCGCTATGGAATCACATGACCACAAAAATAGCACAGATGACTTCCGGTTTTCAACATTTACACTCACACGTCTTGTTATACCATACACATTAAACACTCACTGTAAGCGTGGCTCTCGCAGTCCATAACATTGTCTTTCATTCTCGTGCAATTCAGCTTTGAAACCCTTTGAGATTTAATGATATAGACACGAGAAGAGCCAGAACAAACACCACGTCGACAGCATGAATGGTTTGAGCAGAATTTACAAACATTATTTCAAATGTTCTTCGAGTCCGACCTTGTTGGTTGAAGGCTTCACACACAAACCTTTCACCGATTTCTGGTAAATAACGCTCAATACGTAAGACAGCTGAGGTGACGCCGCCATAAGATAAGAACTGCGTTTCCTTGCTGTTGTTTAACCGAACTCCTTCCGCTAACCATATCACCTTAGGAACAGGGTATCCTTGCGCGGGGCAGTATAGTTCCAGACGTTTTGTTGACACCGTCACTGTCTCCGAGACGTTGTGGCCATCGGGAAAGTATGGACTGCCTGTAAAATAGAAAAGAGCTCGATGTATTTCTGAATCTCACAGAACCATTTTGCCACAGATTTGGAAGACACTAACTCAGTCTCATGAGGCTTACCTCGGTAACATTTCCTCGCCCCCGGGACAGAAAAATCCATGCTGTTGTTTTATATTTACAGACCTTCCTTGCAGTAATAGTTTAGATTGTTATGAAACTTGTATCTTTCTCAGTACATTTCTCTGAGGTTGAAATTCCCCAACAAAATGCCTGCCTTCCAGTTATTTACAATCGATTTCTTTTCATAGTTTCCTGATGTTAAATGCATTTTGGGAACTAAACTGACGAGCAAAAGAATATACACATGAAACCTGGACCTGACCCCCAAGAAACTCCGGCATAATTGTGCGGGAATCAGTTGCTGAAACACTCTCAAACCTAATCAACAAAGTACAGCTAAGATGCCCTTTGAAACACATCTTCATCGAATAACTTTATGTTGAATCAAAATCAAATGTGGTTGTAAACTTTCGGCATGTCGTCAGTTATGTCAAATCCGAGACAACCCATTAGTCTGTGATACATAACAATACTTTATTTTCAGATTTGCCCGTAACAGATAGTATGTGTTGAAGGTCATCAGCTGCGTGTTGACAAATGAGGAAGGTGAATGAACCCGAGTGTATCATTGAGTATCTACTAAATATGATCCATATACTTCAACAGCATTATGTAGATACAAGGTCTGCATTAGACATCGTGTAATTAACCTTGTCAGTCATTGATACCGACATATAACTTGGTAGACTTGACTCACTTCACCGACTTTACTAACCCTGCTGATATCACTTGACTGACTTCACTAATTTGACCGACTTCACTAACGTGACTGAATTCACTAACTTGACCGACTTCACTAAGTTGACTGAGTTGACTGACTTCACTAATTTGACCGACTTCACTAAGTTGACCGACTTCACTAAGTTGACTGACTTGACTGACTTGGCCATCGTAACCCAGACATTACATACAACCTTGTCAGAACTAGACATATCGGTAAATCCATAATTTGTACGCCCCGGATACAAATTGCGCATCAATAATATATTGGTCACCCGACCTTCACCGTAGAATTGTCCAGTTTGTCCAAAGCTAGTCCTAGCCCATTAGTACGTGTTCCAGACATGGGGAAATTATGGCATGGCAATGTGATGTCGGAATAAATATACTCTTCACAGTGAAGTGAAGAGCAGACCTAGATTGATATCTAAAGTCTCACGCCTGCATTGAATACCCAGATCTCCAGGCCGCAATTTGCTATAGCGCGTAATGATGCTACCGACGTTACGCATGCGATATCACGGGTTAGTGAAAGTGTAACAAGCAAACATAACTGCTATCGTGTATCGGCCCGCTATCAGCGAGGTTCCGCCAGCGCATGCAACATCTGGTTTCCGTTGCACAGGGGCGTAACCATCACTGGAAGAGACTCCATCATTCTAACAGTATATATCATGTCCGTGTAGACCATATGCTTTGTGATGTTAATTGTCATAATGCCTGTGGCCTGTGCCGTTGTCTTGTCCTCCTGTGCGAGTATGTATGGATGTTTATCTGTTCAAGCACAGCTGCGTTAGTGTGTATGACATACTGCATACGTATACTCAAGCGTGGCATGGTATATTTAGTTATACATAAATGAATATTATGCAAATGATTACTTATAGTAACGTATGGTACACCCCTGCATGTATGAGATTAGTTATGTTAACGCTGGTATAATTCTGTTGTCACATATCAACACTGGTATAAATCTATATCAACGCTGGTATAAATATAGGATTACACATACCAACATGTTGTAGAATTTTGCATACATACACCAACATGTGGTGTTATTCTGTATAGTGACTACGCATAATCAACGCTGATTCAATTGTGTGTATATATCAACGCTGTCCTTATTCTGTATACGTACAATCAATGCTGGTCTAACTCTGTAAGATATATCAACGTGGGGTATAATTCTGTACACGAACAATCAACCTAATTCTGTACGATATACCAACGCGGGGTATAATCCTGTCTGCGAATACTGAACGCTGGTTCAATTTTGTATTGCTATACACATATGGTCTAATTCTGTATACGTACAATCAATGCTGGTCCAATTCAATATGATATATCAACGTGGGGTATAATTCTATATACTATCGCAGGTGTTACGTATTCATGCAATAGACACATATGACATATTTCTGTGTACCTATAGCTTGTTATTTAACGGAACAATCCAGTTTTATGACTGTAAGACCAGACTATCCAGTGATCGACGCCATAAGCCGCTATCTACGCAATTGGGATAAGCATCAAGTACGCCAGCGAGCTTGAACACCCTGTCCCGTTATAGATATGTCTGCAAGTGTAGTATAACGATGATAACAAATGCCCAAGGATAACAATTAAATTTGTAGTTAACTGTGCATACGTATATCTACTGTGACTTTAATATTTATAACAGTCTATATTGAGCGGTGCAATGACGTACAAAGGCCGTCAAGTGTGTACTGTGCTGATACCGTGTTATGTTCTAAATCTTAATGATACTACGTTGTCTTGTGACCTCTGACCAATAAAGCCGCATCATGTGATGTGACATTTAAACAACCCTATAATCAATACTTTTGGTTGAAGAAACGCCATATATCTGAGTCACTCGCGGCAGTTTATTTAGGATCCCCGGAAAACGAATTAGATTTTGATTTTAATGCGTACTTTTTTTTGTATTTCAACAAGCGGAGGTTCAACGTTGATTTAACGCTCGAACCTCCCACCCAGTCCTGCTTGACATACAAGACGGTCAGAGATTTGTCATCAAAATTAATTCGAAATGGATACCAACACCATTACATATTGGTTGAGTAACGATATTATCGATTTCAGTTGCCAGGACAACGATAATTCTGTTGTAAACATCTTTTCATTTGCTCCAAGTAAATCATGCCCCTAAGAATAAATCTACGAACCTCACAGGTCACGTTTCAGGAGAGCTAGGCCCCGGGGCACTCGGAACCGTTTTGCGGATGAAATTCTTTGACTTGCGAACAATAGTTAATTATCGGATGAAGGTGCAGTGAATTCCCGAGCGCGAGGTTGCGCCATTAACTCTCCGACTGTGACAAGGCGAGGTGTATTAGCGGTTCTGTGGGAGCAATGAGGGTTTCATCAAAGAGGCGAGGCAGTCCATCCATTTTAATGATCACGTTCAACAAGACCCGATCATTAACGCAATGTAAGCAACTAAATGGTCAGCCACGCGCACACCTCCAGTGGGTCTTGTCGACCCTTATAGCAACAGTTAACTCAGTTAGTGATTTTACAAGAACTTAACTTATTAATTGGAACATTCTTGCCACAACCCTTTAATCATCCTTGACGCGCAAGATATGCCCGACAATCCTAATAGAGGTGTGAATATGTACTAGCTATCAGGACTGCCTCTGTGGAATCTATGTTTGTTTGTAGAGGTGCCTTGTGAAGTTACATAATCGTTTTCATTAAGGAATACATCTTACTTTGATCCATAACGTACGCTTGAATGATCTATATCGAAAGTAATTATGATTCTTCAAGTATGATTTTGCACGGGTAAGTGAGCGACTGTGGTTTTACTTCGCTTTCAGCAATATTCCAACAATGTCAAGGAACACCAGGAATGGTCGGAAATCGAACCGAGGTCTTCCGCGTGAAGAACTAACGCTTTGCATATCGGAGCGGGGAACACCAGGTATGGGCTGTACATGTTGTGCCCTTGTGGGAAATAGGACTAGGGTCTTCGGCCTGACGAACGAACGCGTTAATAACGAGGTTACCAGACCGTCCCAACTACCGTATGTATGGTGAGTGAGTGAGTGAGTGAGTGAGTGGGTGGGTGGGTGGGTGAGTGAGTGAGTGAGTGAGTGAGTGGACTTTCAGTAGTCAGCAACAAGTCCTCCCATGCCACACCTCAAACAAATAATCGGCACTATGAGCAACATGTGTGACGAAGATGGGTGCAATGTATTGCTATTTCTCAATATAACGACAAACCTTAACTTGTGTGAACATATTTAGATAACACATTTGTTTCGCTACAAAATAGATACATGTTGTTGAATTATTAAATTCTACCCATATTCGTGCGTCTATCGTGTTTCAGGAAAGGAAAACAGTTTTAACCTTTTAGACGCTGGATGCAGTGACAGTACTCGTCCACTGTTATCCCAACTCGTTAAGACTTGGGTCAGAAAAGGGCTTCAGCAACCCATGCTTGTCGTAAGAAGCGACTAACGGGATCAGGCTCGCAGATTTGGTTGACACGTGTCATCGTATTCCAATTTGTGTAGTTAGATGCTCATATTGTTGATCATTGGATTGTCTAGTTCAGACTCCATATTTTACAGAAACTATTATCGCCAGCAGGTATTCTGCAGTATATAATTGTTTTACCGTCATCCAAACCCCGTCTCTTGCTAAGCATAATCCAGAAACGAGACATCTCTTCCTGTTTACGTATAGCTGTGTAAATTGGCCGCGTTCTTGCGTGATGGATGTAATATGACCTGAAATCACTGCCAACGTACATACCATTCGAGTTGTACGTACTGTTAAAAATATGTGCACTATTCTGAAGTGGCGTAGGGTATATTTGAACTCACGTAGTATTCGAACTGCTAGTATTCCAACTGCTCGTAATATTCGAACTGCTAGTATTCAAACTGTATGCAGTATTTCAATTGTTCATAATTCTTCAACCATGTAAGTAGTGCAATGCCCCTTGTAAACCGCTTTCAAAACTTCACTACTTCACGAAAATACATTATATTCAAATGACAACCTAAATCGAACTAATGTCATGTGTTTTTTCACTAAATGCTAAACTGTGTGGTCGACGATGGCAGGGAGTTATAACGTCACTTAGTTAATAACGTAAAACGTTCCCTGTCTTGCGTGACAGAATGCCCAGAGACACTAATAACACACTAGAATAAAACTTGCTTTGATGTGTCGTAAGGCGATTTGGCTATTAGCTTGTCTTAACGATGTCTAGCAAAGAAAACTGGCGAGGCTTGTCGACTGCAGCAAAACACAATCAGCTTCAGCGGGTATTCTTAGTGATATCTGTTGTCACGTCCAAGTAGCTTAGCTATTTGAGGACAGAACATATGCCCTGGAGTTGAATAAACAGATTGTCATGAATACACTTAGTTATTAATATCTTCTTTGAAACTATTATCTATTAAGAACAGCTAGTAAGTGGATATTTGTTTCATCAGGGAACGTTATATGTTCTTGTTGAAAACAAAAAAACTTCGACATCTCATTTCAGGTAGTATGATAGGCTCAATGTTAATCGTATTCACTTTAAAAAAACAATATGAAAGGTTAAACTATTTACGTTTCTGAAACACGAAAGACGCACTGTTGAAGAATATCATTATTTAATAATTTAACTGTGTCTATTTTTGTACCGATAAGAATAAGGTATTATCTTAAATGTGTGGAAACAAGTTAACGTTTGTCGTTATATCGGGAAAAATAATACAAAAATCGCAGCGTGATCGTTCGAAAAGGTTGTTTAAAGCAACTGAACCTACAAAATCCCATTAGCATCCGACAACAAAAACATTCATTCCAATCAGCGTCTTGGCACACTGAGAAATGAGTGGAGAGCTTGTACAGAACTGTATTCCTGAAATGCTGCAACCGGCGCTTTTTGAGAGTCGTACGGTAATTGCCCTTTCCGCATCGTGGACATCCTTGCGAGGCCATGTTACTCAATAAAGCTTCCGCATGACTGTTACGAATAATCTGCTATATCATCACTATTCTTATCATGATGAGTAGCGCCATCATACATGATCATAAGTTGTCAGGTCAGCAGCATGTGAAGAGGTGTTTGACCCAAACACATTACCCAGGAAACCCTCCCATTTCCTCATTATGTTCAATCACATCCCTCAGCTATCGGCTGAGTGAAAATTTCGTCGAATTAACCTTTTGCTACTTTAGGAAAGAGCAATGCAATCCACGCCGGGCGAGTGTGTGCAATCATTCGTCTGACGTCGATAACGGTGGGTTGTTTTTACCGACTTTCTCGCGTTTGGAATATGTGATCTGACGCGAAATCAAAACGCATTTTTGATGGACACGGCCTGGATGACACATGGACACATTCCATCATGGACATATTAGAATGAGGGACACAGAAGCCTTTGTTGACGCACCCCGATTTGGCATATCTCGGTATTCAGCAACGGGCAGCTGTATTGATTCTAACCATTCTTCAAACCGTAAATTCATGGAATCGGATATTTGATTGAGATAAATTATTGAAGCTTAGTTATATGATTGGCATCAACTACGCCGGTTTGGGAACGATAAAACTATCAACTGAAATAACTGCCACTATATAGTCGAACGTAATATCAACATCAGCGCGTTTTTGGACAATCCATATTTATAAATTAATTTGAAGTCCATCAGGTAACTGCTCATGCGATGTAGAACCGATCAAGTAGTAAGGCAATGCTTTATAGGACTGACGTCAATTGTTAAATGCAGGTGGTCAAGGCTGATATCAATAAATCGTCAATAAAACCTCAACGACAGTCAGTCTTACGTGAGCCAGGATCTTTGAACGATGGTACAAAAAATGATTCTACAACAAACGAGGCCATATGATCTTTGCTAACGTTTGCTTTCACGCATGTTCAGATGCGGATTAACTGTCGTGAAGGATATGGTTCTTGAAGAAGTTCCAGTTAGTCAGAAATGATGCGTAAATGGACACAATGAAAAAACGCCCATGAATGTTAACGTTCTAGCTAATCTTGCGAGAGATTTAAAATCTCCACTTATTTGCCCCATGTTGTATCGGAGTGAGGCCAACTGAGATGTATTACTTAACGCGTTCACTTGAAGAGGAAGATGAAATCAAAATGCCACCTTCCACGTGATAGAGGGCTTGCTGGGAGCGCTACTGCGCATGCTTGCGCTCTGCACGGGGCCCTTGCATTCACGTAAGGAATGATCGATTACGACATCAAATACACTTCTCTTTTCGGTAGTGGAACGGAGCTGACAATACGTGCGTAATGGCGATTATTGACCACGTGTGTAGGTTTGGGTATGAGATGAGCACCTTGTCGAGGGTTGTTACGTCAACCAGCGAGTCATCTACACTTAGAGGTATACATGAAAGTCGTTCGGTTCTAAGGTACTGATAAATAAAAGGCTTGGTTCGATATTGCATTCCACGACCAATCCTCGCTTTTGTTACACGTGGAGTGGTCAAAGGCTGTTCACATTCTTAACGTATTGACAGAGAATCTTTGAGAGTCGCAGTGGGCCACGCCTAAGTAATGATATTGACATTTTTAATTGATTTTGTGAGTGAATCAGCGAGTTTGGTTTAACGCGAGTTTAACACGGGCGAGTTTGGGCAACATTCATGCAATACCAAACGTAGTACCCATAAGGGAGATTCGACTCGGCTTTGGCGTGATGATCGAACACTTCAACAACTTAACCACCTCTACCATATGGGCCATGTAACTCAAAACGATTTGATTCGGGTTGTTTGTTTCAGTCTTATTCAAGAGCAATTATGTTTAATAGGTTAATTTTACAATTTTCATATTGCAATACTCCATAAAGAACGTATGTGTATGTTCTTCACTGAAAGGACAAGGATCGATCTAAAGGTTTATACTTAAACCTTACGACATATTCGAAGTTCGGATTCTAGTCTATTGTTCTACCCGCATTGTTTGACGTTTTTCTGCATATGATCAAGACAATCTGGTGACTGTTCCGTGAAGGCCGCGGGGTAGAATAGGCCTTCAGCAACCCATACTTGCCATAAAAGGCGACTATGCTTGTCGTAAGATGCGACTAATGGGATCGGGTGGTCAGACTCGCTGACATGGTTGACACATGTCATCGGTTCCCAGTTGCGCAGATCGATGCTCATGTTGGTGATCACTGGATTGTCTGGTTTAGACTTGATTATTTACAGACCGTTGCCATACAGTTGGAATATTGCCAGTGCGGCGTAAAACTAAACTCACTCACAATCTGGTGACTGGCGTTACGAGCATTGATCTACGCAATAGGGTTGGAATGATATGGATCAATTAAGTCAACAAGCCTGACCATTTCATCCAGTAAGTCACCTTTTGCATCAATCATCGGTTGCTGAATACCCCTTCGAACAAAGGTTCAAAAGAATTCGATATCTTATTCACAATATTCAACATATTCTATGAATATTCATCCTCATGTTTGTAACTGGTTCAAATGCACTGACACATGTCTCACAGTTACCATTTAATGATCACATATCTGATGTCAGCCGTCTTGTTTCTTCACTAACTTTTCCAGTAGGAACCCTGGAGACTTACACTGTCTGGCGGGATGTACAGGTGCACATGAGAAAGGTCAGAATGTATTTACATTGAAATGAGTTGAGGAAACTAAACACATATCGAGCTACCGACAGGTCTTGTCACCTCAAGGGGTTCGGCTGTGAGGCAATATCGACAGATACTGAGGTATGTATCGACAGAATTGGCAGAATGTGTTGTGTAGGATGTGTCAGGACAGTGCCTCTTGGCAGTCCGTGCAAGAAAAACCATGGGACTGACGGTCGTCTGTGCAGTTCAGATATGCTTTACACTCGGCGTCTATTCGACCAGGCGCCAAAACCATTTAATGAGAAAATGCCTATTATTTTAGTGAACTGACTGAAATGAAGTAAAACGTGCATGATTTGAATTTTGTAAGAATCTTATTTCAATATCAGTTTATTGAATTGCTAAGGGAAGATCTAAATTTAGAGGTTTTGACGAGGTGAGAACTTATTTAGTGAGGCTGTCACACCCTGCAGGAATCTGTTCCAGGAATTACTGAGGAATGGGGCAACACCCTGTTCATGGATCGTATAAGTTCGGTAAAACAGGCAAAATATGACATGCTTCAGGTGATTGCCAAATCTCCATTTCCATAAGCAAACATTTCAAATGTCGTTGCGTTCGTTCAGTTGCATTACGAAATACAGTTAGTGTTCCTGGCCGGCACTTGAAGGTGAGTGATGAAAGGGAGTGTTGACACTGAAAATTGCAGTTAGATAATCTAACAGCAGGGACACCAGAACAGCAGTGTGAAGACAGACCAGCTCGAACATTATCATCATAGATACATATTTTGAGTCTCTTTCTATTTTTTCAAATGTTCAAAGTTTCAACAAGGCTATGCTAAGTTTGATTTAGGTCACCATGTCCAAATTTACAGAACGATGATCATGATCACAATCACTGAACTGTCTGGTCCAAGCTTGGCTGCTAATGGAACCTAGCTTGGCGTTAACCGTCCAGTCTTACAAACACATACACAAACTCGGTCATGCTTTGAGGAACAATATGGACGACAAGTTCTTTATTGACTTTTCTTTTTTACTTTTTAGTTGCGTTTTTACGCAAGATATATTAACATGCACACCGAAAGGTACCATACATTGCAATAAAGAAGTTGTCAATATATATCCATATAACTTGTTGCTCTTCATAATACCAAGTTCTAATATTATGCCACTTAAGAAGTCTGTTTTCTTTGCTTAAACAGAAACTGTTAGGGCCAGATGGAAACTAAAAAGGTTTGTAAAATTTAATATATTTTCACGTTCTGAGACTCCAAACATATAGCCTGTTGCTTTTGTTAATGAGAATATTTCGTGCTGCGGTTATAGCTTATATAAAACCTGTGATACACAGTTTTATACAAAGTAGTACTGAGACAATAGCTCCCCACTGGACGTGAGCTCCACAGACGAATATGGCGAGGCCTACTGTTCTGCAACCACAAACCCGCGAAGCATTGCAATCCATTTAATTAACATTGAAATATTCACCATTTCCTTTATGTTGCATATATTACACACATTATGAAAGGGAAACCGGTTCTTCTACTGCATGACGCACCAATAGAAGGAGGTTGAATGCATTAATTATTGGGCTAATCCAGGATTAATGTCAGAAGTAATGCTTAAATCCATACAAGAGAACTATGGTAACTCGGAAACATATGAAATGAACACCCGTTAATATTTAATTTTTATGACCGTTTTCGATTAAATGGCACTTTGGGAATGGTCTGGCTGCGTATTAAATCTAATGGCTGTTTTGAAATGGAAGTTGATTTGCAGGTTTCGTTGAACATTCTTCAGCTCAATACAGTTCGCATCATCTGAGTGTTGCAGTTGCTCATCGGACAAGGTGGGATTAACGCTGATTTGTAAAGTAAATATATTTAATAACGTGTTTCCTACGACCCTACCTTGAATGAAAGTCAAAAGTATCGTAGGACCTAGGTATTTATCCCTTTGGCGTTCAAAGGCTATTGGCCATGTAGGACCTAGGTATTTATCCCTTTGGCGTTCAAAGGCTATTGGCCATGTAGGACCTAGGTATTTACTTCTTTGACGTTCAAAGGCTACTGGCTATGTAGGACCAAGGTATTTACCCCTTTGAGCCCCTCAGCTATATCTTGGGTTCGACAAATTCAGGGCGTCTTTGCGCAGTGAAGCAGAAGAATCATGATAAGATAATGTTGGTCTCCGTCATCGGTCCCATGCTATTATACGCCATACCCTTGTGAGGGACCATCACTAGTCCACCGCTCACATCCATAAAAATGTTGCTAATGTTGAGATGATGGAATGTGTATTGGACACTGGACATAGTTATTACCGTGTACAATGGGATTACCACAAAGCACTGAAGAATATGCAGTGAGCCGGTTCTCTTGAATTCACAAGCATGTGATTTATAACTCACAAAGAACCAGCAAAAACTGTCGGAAACGTTTGACGTGCTAGAAATTCATTCAAAGGTGGAAGCATAATCTAAATGTTCATTGAAGACACTTACCACTTAAAACAACTCTTGAGCTGAGATTTCCTTGTACGACGCCATCTCGAGGTTTCACGTTACACTCATATTGTCCACTGTCAGCCAGAGCTGGATAGGAAACATACAGATAGAATCATGAACACGCCTGTTGATGTCAGAACATTTATACACGAGATACTGTGTTAGCACTTGGCAGTTACATCAATGAAATCTGATAACAATTTAACAATTTCGTACTGAACGTAAAGGGAATCAGATTGAGTGAGTAATGTTTCATGCCGCTTTGAACAGGATTTCGATTACGTCACAACATCCATGATCACAAGATCCTGACACTTTCAAGTGCCGCAACTCTGCTGAATGGGGCATTCTCTATTCGATTTCACATAAAATTATTTTCACACGGCTTTAGATATAGGTTCTCGTTTCAAGGAAATGTAAGTCATCTTGATGGATGTTTACCTGGAAACATAATACAGACTAGTCGAGGGTTCGAATCCCAAAAGAAGTGGTCCTTCTATCCCGTATTTAGCAACGCGTTTCTAGAGCTCGTGTAAGGGAATGTGGATGTGCATGTACTTACAGGCATTGAGTATTCTTAACGTTGTGTTCCTTGCTTCCAGGATGATTCTTCCTGACAGATCTGGCAGCTGAGTCAGTGACGTCATATTCTTGGTCCACAGCACGTCGACGTCATGACTTGCCGGGTCACAGAGTAGCGTGATACTCCCTCCAGGGTCCCTGATCACGTGACTTCCTGTTTGAACTGAAGAGGAAGTGAAGAATATCGAATTTAAGAATGAACACCTGAACAGATATTGAGTGTGTTTTACGCCGCTGTTGCATTATCCTAGCAATGTGAGGGCGGGAACCGGACCCGGATTGTGTAAGGTGGCAAAACATTAACATGTCTGTAAGAACTTCTCCTGTATGTAAAGCTGATGTAGAAAATGATTACGAAGTTTTGATGAAATGTCGCGTCTTATGAAGTAGATTTTTGTCTAGCAATTTTCAAGTTGCTATGATATCTTTCAGCATATCCTCAAACAATACAAAACTGAAGTCATCACCAACCTTGTTTTATTTATTGGAAAACTTGAAAACAGGCATTGCAATATTCAGAAAACTGTTCTTATGTTCATGCCTGTTCAGAGTGTGTATACATATCGATATGCATATGGCCTGTGACCTTCATACGTAGTAAACAATTGATGATGATGTGTACAAGAGATAATCCATATCTAATATTCAGTCCAGAAACGAAGTTTTTTAATGTAATTTATACTCCTCATGTATTTTTAGAAATACCGGTGTCGTAAGTCACACACTACACATATGCACGAATTTGCCATTGAGCTACGAGATACATAACTCTATTATAAAACATATTTATCTTATATTCAAAGCGCTGCCAGTGTCGTAAGTCCCACTGTGCTATATACCTACAAATGTATCCTCGCCCTGCAATTGTCTTAAGTCAAGTAGTAATATGTACTCATTGTATATTCTTAAGAGCTATTGATATCCTGAGACTTAATCTTAATACTTCGGATGTAACTACCATATTTTAATTCATATAGATACACAGTCGCCTGATTCATGTCTCTTTGGATGCTTGGAATTTATTTAAATCTATTTAAATTGTTCTGTATTATTCAACACGTTTCACTCCATCCACGCATGTTTGATATTATGGTGTTCCATGTTTGCTATATATCCCCTCCCTCAAGGCAAACACTCAATCGTAAAGATTCATTACATTCTTTGATTAATGTAATATGGCAGTTATGTAAAACATATGAACATTTCAAGATGCAAATAAATAACATGCAACCGTCATATAGCGAGCACACTGCAACCTCTGGAGGAAGCTACGAAACCAGGAAAAACAGTTGATTAAGATAGTTGATTAAGATAGTTGAGGTTACATAAGTTTAAGCTGAGTTACGTAATAATCAGTCTATGTCTTGAAATGGCTGCTTCACATTAGCAGGATTCGGCTTATGTACGGAGTGTATTCTGGTAACTTAGAATACCACAGCAATGTAACGATACGGCATAGTTTTGTAAATACATATCTTACAAATTGTATACAGGTTCCAGCACAGGAACAGTTATCCTTCAGTGTGCATTGTATGATAAATAATATATTATTGTTTTCCGAAGAATACTTTCAAAACAAATTGAGAATTAGGTAAATCATTACAGACAACATAAACAAGCCCAGACAGTTCAAATATCGCTGACTATTTTCAAAACATCCCAAAAGGTATAAACACGCCAGGTCAAATAATTGTTCCTATCCAGTCTGTGTGAGGGAATGTAGTTTTACGTCGCTTTTAGTAATATTCCAGCAACAACGTGACGAGGGACACCGCAAAAGGCTTCACACATTGTTCTGATGTTGGAGCTCGAACCCGGGTCTTCGGCGTGACGAGCGAACGCTTTAACCACTAGGCTACCCCACCGCTCCCCAGTCCGTAAGTGACATCAGATGTGTTATAGTGTAAGAGCTTTAATTACAAGACGACTGGCGCCAGAAAAGCTAAACGTCAATCCTGCAGGTGGACATCAATAGATGAATATCTAGAACGAGTTCAATATTTGCACTCACCCCTCAAGACCTTCACGCTGACGTCTTTTCTCTCCGAGCCCGACACGCATGCGTAGACGCCCGAGTCTCTAAGAAGCATGTTCTTCCTCGTAATGGTCAAATTAGTGACCATCTGAATCTTGCCGTCCGAGTACGCGGCCGTCCTGAAAGTGTGCGTGGCAAAGTAGGGTTCTTGCACGGGGACATCATTCTTTGTCCACTTGATGTGACCATTATCCCCTCTGTATGTACAGTAAAGCTTCAGCCTGGAATGCTCCCGAATGTACAGCGGTCTGTTGGGGTCCACAGACAGACTTCCTTCTCCTGTAACAAGACATTACTACTGAGCTGGATGTTTCGGGTACAACATGCATATTTCATCATTCATTGTCCGCTGACATTAATGACAAAATGAAAGTTAATGTTTCCTTGTTTCTTGGGATACGATGTAAATAAAAATTGAGGTCGGAATATGCAACAGTTCAAAAGCCGAGACTTTCCCACCACCAACCTGCCACTATCAACAACACCCACACCCTGTGGGTACGCAGTACGTTAGAAATTGGTTTCAGTTTGTTTGATAGTTCTTTAACGCGGCACTCAGCAGTATTCCAGCTACATGGCAAATACTCCTGTCTGGACGAAACAATCCAGTGATTAAAGGAGCATCGACCTATGCAACTGTGGTGACGTGTCAACAATGTCAGCGAGCCTGACCTTCCGATCCCGTTATTGTCGCCTCTTACGACAAACACGATCTGCTGAAGACAGAAGATCTAAACCGGATCTTCACGGCTAGAATGTTCATGGTATTTGTTACACGAAAGGAAACAAGAAACGGACGATCCCAAATATTCCTGAAATAAACACTGCCTATTCTTTGTTTACCCTCCTGAGTATTTCTAATGAAGGACGCGATCGTGGCAACTCCGATACGTAAATACAACAGCAGACGGTATTCAACCTCGGTTATATGCCGAAACATATTCCATTGGGCAAAACGACGAATAAAGGAGTTCGTTTTATAACGGATCGATAAGACTAAGCAATTCGTGAATTAGGTGCGCATGTCCTGTCCTGACCAACCAGTAGCAACTAGCGCAAAAAAGTTAAAAAGAAGGTGTTTGTATATTGCCTGTCTCTGCACATCCTGCCAAACGGCGGTGATCTGTAAACAGTAAAGTCTTGTCCAGACAATCAGGCGGCACCATAGGGTCTTTACTGATATCGTTGAAACTAAAATGTCATCAGATTGCTCATTGCACAGGACGATAACTCCATGTGCACCTTGAGTAACTTAAGCCAATGACCTACTGATGATAACATGTTTACATGACACACATAAGTACGCTACTAGTACATACTCAAGGCACTTGAGTGTTCCCTCCACTAA
The DNA here is from genome assembly GCF_037392515.1 of Haliotis asinina. NCBI lineage: Eukaryota > Metazoa > Mollusca > Gastropoda > Lepetellida > Haliotidae > Haliotis > Haliotis asinina. Next base: position 70,517,710 of record NC_090282.1, on the reverse strand, counting down.
CGGATGTTATTTTTCTTGCATTCTTTTAACCAACTCAACTCCCTGGGGAGCCTCATTCTCAGAAGGTACCCATTTGCAGCTGGGTGAACTGGGACACATAGTCACAGCAGTTTGTCCAGTGATATGTGAACGTTACTAAACCCTCAACAAGGTGACTGGCTGACTGCACGATTGATCCAGGAACCTTGTACTTACTAGAACGACGCCCAAGACAACTCGCCCACCATGCCCCCTACTGATGCCAAACAAGGAATCCTGCCATGGCGGTTCAGTAACACCACGCTGAGGTGAAGTAGACGAAAGCGTAACTTTAATATTACCAACCAAGCCCACTGAAAACAAATGGCTATACGTGGCTGCTTCATCCATATGTAATTAACATCAATGCTGAGTGATATATCGTTAATCGTTCTCAACATTTGGTCATAAAGACATTGAAGTGTTGATTACAAACAGTGCATGTTTTCAGATTAAACAAGGGACAATATCGCATCAGATGTTGAGACTAGCGCTTTGTCTCTGAACATCCATATTTTTTAGAGAAAGAAACAATGTATTTTTAAATTGATGGGAGATTCGGAACCTGAGGAAATCTAGACTTGCTTCACAGAGGACTTAAGCATTGCAGGGAGGATCAAATAAAGGAAAATAATGCAGCTCAAGGGCTGTGAGACAGACTACTCAGATACCTTGCTTGCTCGGTGTATGTATGACCGCGGGAGCAAGATTTCCCCCTGGGAATACATATCTTCACGACAAGAACGACTGAGTGAAGTCTTGTTTTACGCCACTTTCCGCAATATTCTAGCAATGTTACGGCGGGGGATACAGAAATAGGTTTCGCACTCGAAACGTGGTCTTCAGGGTGACGAGCGGGCGCTTTAACCACTAGGCTACCCCACCACCCGAAAGACAAGTAACTTTATCCCATTGTTACACGTATATTCTGGGTTGTTGTACCACAATAGAAACACGATACAGAAGAAAAGAGTCGAAGTCTGAATCAGTACAAGCATTAACGCAAAAACACCTCCGATGTGTGATGGTTACACCCTGGCGGCAGCAGGTGGTCTCTGATAGCCGCGAGTGCCACACAAACAAATCAGTTGTTATGTTGGGGCCAGCTTGGGGAGGCAGTGAAGTGGGTCTGTCGAGGATATTGATCCCGCGCTATCTCTCACGTAGAAATCCATGGAAGCTCCATGATGTTGTGACAGAGTAAAGTTGGGAGGAGTGCATGTTTGTGTCATTACTGGGAACGCCGTCAGTGACGTCCCGCCACGACCACCGTCATGGCTTCGGGAGCAGGTTATGTTTTAAGAACCGTTATTTCTGATTCACAATGGTAAGTGGGTGAAGCGGATTTTGAACAGTGTTAGACAATACTCTTTTTAAGCAATATCACAGTGGGTGACAATAGAAATGAACTTCACATACTTGTACCCGAAACCTGGTCCTTGTCGTGACGAGGGGACGCATTAACCACTCGGCTTCCCCGCCCGTTACAGGAGATAGTGAGTGCATTTAGTTTTACGCCGCACTCAGCAATATTCCAGCAATACGGCGGCGGTCGTTACGGGAAATAGTAGAACTGTGTTGCATTTATGTTTCTTTGTAAGAGCTGGCAAAAGCAGTGATAACAAGCACCTCCACTGTCAGCAGTTATCACAGATTGTGTACAACATACAAGACACGCTAGACTGGCAAATCAGCATGTATTTAAACCTAAACAGTTGGGTTTGAGCGCAGCTTTGAACTGTGAAATCACAATCCAACGCAAGTAGTACTGACTTGGTTAAAACCCTTAAGTCTGGTGCTGCTAAGGAGTTTAACAATGAGGCAACGTTGAAACATTTTATCAGGGAACATTTTTTGGAATAAGTTCATTAAAATAGTTAAAATGGGTGAAACGGGGATAGTTATGGGTGAAACCTACAGATGGGGCATTAGGAGGTGAAGAGGTTACCTCTTTTCTATGGTCGTTGGAATAGACAGGTGTTTAATCTCTCGGTAAGAGTATGCAGCCAGTAGCATCATTCTATGTTGGTTCAAACACAATCAGTGGGATTCAAACCCAGTATTGTAGGTTCCATATGTTTCCCAAGGGACGCAACTCTGCATGGCACAGGCGGAGCATTAAAGGACGTGTCCTTGGTGACCCGTGGGAGGTGAGAGGTCGACGCATATTTCCAGTTTTTGTGTAACTATGGTAATCAGGCTGGTAAATATTTGACCTGAATCAATGAATGACAACTTGCTGGAACGTTGTCCAAGTTTACACAGGAAAAGTTTTACACTATGGAGTCAGTCAAACGTTGACACTGGGAAAAAGACTTCATCCCAAGGATAACATACTTGCACGAAACACACATAAGGTTTAGAAAGTTGATATAATGGTATATACAATCCTGGACGTCCATCTATAAATGTGTGTTGACCAACAGTGAATATGAATAGTTTAGCAATATTCCAGCAATAGGCAGGATGGCAAAGGGACACCAATAACGTGTTTCACACATCTGCATCCCATCCTCGATAATCTCCAAGGTAAATGTTCCGATAAATCTCCACAAATATGGTGAAGATTTATCGTAACATATACTCTGAAGATTATCTAGTATGACTGCACCCACTTGGGGAATCGATGTCTCGGGTGTGACGAGCTCGCGCTTTCACCGTTATGCTGCCACCCGTTGACCAAAACACTCATGCTGTTATCGGAACTTGTTGCCGATGGTTCATGGGTATTTCAGCGACTTGTTCAAGTAAATCACGGTGAATCTATTGCAATAACTATAATACCTTTTACGCCCAGTGAATTGATCTTCAGTAACCCATGCTTGCCAGGCTCGCTGACGTGGTTGGCACATGTCATCGTATTGGTTCCCAATCGAGCAGATTGATGCCCATGCTGTTGGTTTGGATTTTCCTGATTTTCTTGTCCAGACTCGATTATTTACAGACTGTCGCCATATAGCTGGAATACTGCTGAATGTGGCGTAAAACTAAACTCACTCACTAACTCCAAGGGAGAAAACTTGCTCCCGCGGTCATGCTAAACTCTCTCACTCACTCTACCCACTGGAGTCGTGACTGGTTTGTCTGTGGTATTGACGTAATACATATTTTATAATAGGTGGTTAGTGGTTCGTTCCACGACCTACAACGACAGACATATATTCCCGATTGACGACAAGACGCATTACAAATTAGACCTTGATGGTTAGCCGGATGGTAACAACATGGCTAATAACATCAACTCTGTCAATTTGTGATTCGTCTTTTCTGAACACGTAGGGACCAGTTCAAATGCTCAATGTTAAATAAATTCCTTCATTCTGAAAATGATGAATTCTTGTGATACCTTCACACTATCATTAAGAATGACAAACGTATTTTAGTACTATTCAACATATCTGAAAAACATGACCAGTATTCTGGAATATTTAGACAAGAAAAGACAAATGATTATTAAAAAGTTGAAAGCGCGTATAAAGAAAACTGTGCTACAAGTAGATTTGTGAAATAGGAAGGGATTCTTTTAAGAAAAAAACAGTAGGTTGGTTTTGTCACATGGAAAACCTGCGTTGCCATAAGCATAGCCTTAAAACATACCGCACTCGGCTTTTTATCTGATATCGAACTTTTGAAACAGCCCTTTACATTAATTTGAAAATTGTAGGTGCTATTTTCATATCTTCTAGAAGCTATGGTTTGAGATACAATAGCTTTTCCCTTGACATTTGAAAAACCAAGATTTCCTCCTTTCACATTTACCACAGCATAAATATATCTGGAATAGCATACTTCCATTTCCGTGTTTCAAAGTGAATTCCATTTCCAATTCCTATTACTGTCTAGTGACAACTGCAATATCGACCGAGTCCCATGTTCCTACTGAAATCACAAACTATGAGTCATGGCAGATGTTACAACAAACACTATACAATTGTTCAATGGTAAAATAAACGTCAATAACAACCAATACTAGAAGCAACAATACATGCTTTCTGCCATAAAAACGTACGATAAATAAGCCGTACTTGCGCACGAAGGTAACGGGCACCCGTTGGACATATTGGAGTGTCTTTTATGAATACGAAACACGAAACATGCTGATAAATCACGGAGAATTTTAGTACAATGCTTGTCTGTGGAGAAGCACCTCGTTGTATGATGCGCTCCTCCAGAACTACAATAGACGCTTGTCCAAGAGAACTTGTAGAGACATTTATACCGCTCAGTAATTTGATTGTTATGTTTTACAACGACATTCTGTCAACGATAACCGACCACGATGGAATTGGACCTCCCAAATGCAATCTCGAAATCAGTATAATTTGACAAAATGAAACTGGGCGTGTTATAGGACTCTAAAAAATGGGCGTATCTCCATGTACAATCCAGGGCGTTTTAGTTCTCCTAAGGTGGGATCAAGATCACGTTGCACCTGTTTTTGCATCATTTTCAACCTGGAACTAATTTAGCTATCGGTTCAGTAAACATACGACTTTTTACCATTTTACGACAAATTAACTAACAACACACTAGCTAATGAAAGTGTAAATAATGTGCCCTTACGTACATTTGCTAATCTTACATAACATCTTCAAGAATCTTGGTTCTAAGAGATCGAGGCTGTGAATTATTAACACGAACGTATCGGAGATCAGGCCATCATCAAAGTAATGACGTCAGAGATGTGTCAAATATTTATAATATTTAATATCTATAAAAAGATTTTTAACATTTGATTAAACCTTATAAATGGAACATCGTGGTAATATTCGCCAGTGCATGTGGGTTACATGCGTGAATAAACTACAGAACAATCGGAAGTACACAAATTGAATGTGACAAACAATGCAAACCTTACTTGAACGCCTGTAGGATGAACATACACTAAAATCCTCTAATCTTACGGTAAAAACCACAACGATGGTTCCCGTTTTAAATATATCACTATGAAATGAATACTTTGTTGCTTTCGTTCAGTCATTTTGTCTAGTTAGCTGCATATTTCATTCGAGTGAGTTAAAGATTATGCCGCTTTTTGCAACATTGCAGCATATTCTATTATATCTGAACAAATGTGAGGAATATTCATGCACCATGTGAAATTAACCTTGGATAGTTTGCCTCTATCACAGCTCTGTGAAATCTCTGTATCGTGGGTGAGTTTAATTTTACGCCGCCTTTAGCAATATTCCAGCAATATCACAACGCGATACACCAGAAATGGGATTAACACATTGTTCCTGTCGGAAATGGAACCCGGGTCTTCGGCGTGACGAGTGAACGCTTTAACCACCAGACAACCCCATCGCCCCGCCAGAATATAGTACATAAACAAAGAGTAGAACAGGCAAATTGTTAAAGCGTTTATCTGGGAATATTCCATAGAATAATTTCATTAAAAGCTAGTTATGGGAAAACCCAACATCTGACCCCAGAGACGGGGTATCTTGGCGGTGATGATGCTCGGAGGCTACCTCCTTCCCATAGTGGGTGGAACAGACAAGTTTAATCTCTCAGATGGACGCAGCCGGTGACATGATTCCATGTTGGTTTAGAGCGGTTTTCATATGATTCAGGTACCGGCTTGGGAAGTCACGGAATACTAAGGTATCGGTTAACAACTTTTCATTAGTTCATTCTGGGTTGTTGAACCACCGAGTCAAACAGAAACTGTAATGAATATCGAGAGTAAAAATACCAACGGAGAGTGAAAAACTCAATCATATTGGCACAAAAGAGTTAATCAAACACACTCGAAATATGGTTATCGGAACAGGTCGGCTGATTGATTAAAGAGCACTCAGATTAAGTTTCAATATCAAACGAAATGGCTTTCCAAACTATACTAAGAAAACACTGAAAGGTATCATGAATACATTACTGGATATTTCATAAAATTGTGATCAGTCCTCCTCGCTGAAAGTTTACCTCTAAATATTGATACACCCTCACCTTTTGTTCAGTACTGTTTGTATAGAATTCATGATCAAATTAATGTGCCGTGCACGAGCTATAACTGCAGATGCCAGTCACTGACGTTGACGTAACGTCACAACATCAACAGAGCTCCTTATTACGCAGTTACCCTGTGATGCCGCATTGAAGGTTTTCGACTCACACAAAATTCTCCACATGCTTCCGAAAAGTCCAGGTGTGCGTTCCACAACAATATTGTGCCACAGCTGTGTTTGATTGACATTTAGAGATCGGATAGCCTTCTCTGAGATCAATTATTCTTTATTCTGCATATTTTCGCACATATCCCTGGGGCGGGAGAGCGATCATGGAACAGCCCGAGGTCACAGCCATCACATCAGACGAAGAACAGATCTAGAAATCACTGAGATAAAGGCGCAAGAAACGAAGAACTCGAATCAAATATCAAAAACCAGGAAGCTAAGAGCTGTACAAAAATTCATCGTGGGTAATAAAAAGAAACCGTGCTTTCGATTAAGTTTGAAACGATGCAGCCATGTAATATGACTGAAAGAAAGCTAGAATCCCGTAGGATTGATCTTATAATGCGCTTTTAGCTCGTCTTCGTTGGAGAATGCATCACCCTAAATTAGCTAGCTGAACATGTCCTCATTGAATAAGACTTAAAGAAATTCGCGAAAGTGTAAAAAACGCCCTGGAATATGGGATTAAGGATGTGTTTCGAAAATATTGACAAAAACATTTTCTAAAGAGAAAAAAACATGATTCATCTGACACAGATCTCGACACAGAGGAAGCGGTGCTGCAACGCTGACAAACAGAACCCAAACACCATTGAATTACTATACAAGTTTGGTGACATTATATCTAGTCTCTGGCCTGACACCGGAAGATTTGAAAAACCAAAGCCGGTTTATACAAGACAACAAATCTCCTTGTAACGTTTATTAGCCCTGGCGGTACAGTTGAGGAAACAGTAGAGAGATGTAATGATGTTTGAAGTGTTCTGTGATGGAGAGGTGAAGAGTCAGCACCAACTCTCCACGACCACCATGATGAGATCACAACCAACAGATTGTAAATCAATAGTTATTTCCTGTCGGCCCCTCTTCTCAATAGATGTTAGTATTCTTGTCAATCAGGGTTTTACGATCGATCCAGTCAAGTGACATTATACACTGACGTTGCAGGCCAAAAGATCTGTGAGTGATCTCTTTCATTTAACCCCGAGAAACTCGATTACAGAGTTATGATCATAAAGTAGCTGAGGTTCATTTTGACCAAGCAATGATGGAGGGCAATCGGCCGTAATCAAACCTTTTTTTCAGGCAAATACTATAATCTATTTTTCTTCTGGTAAAAGGGCTCACTATTTGACGAAACGTTGCTCGTTTTCGTTTAGATAGTGGACGTGTGGTTATAATAACGGAATGAGTGAGTCGTGTGTAATGTTTCTTTGAACCGTATTCCAATTATATCAAGGCGTCTCTGTTTAATATGGGAGGGAAACCCGAAGTGATGGAAGTCTTTGACGTTGTTTAACACTTCTCTGAAGAGCACGTGTGCTAGTGCTTATTGACGTAGACACATAATCACGACGAACCGGGACTCGAAAAAACAACGGTAAGGGCGATTTGCTAGACTGTAGACAACTGACCCATCCCTCATGTAGTTATAATCTATAAAAGGATCCATATATGTCAAAGACATTACCAGCCCATCATCTGGAAATTCCATATTAATTTGCATGCTGGCGCCGAGGTGCCTGAGTGTGTGGGTTCGAATCCTAATTGGGACTCGACCCAACGAGAGTACTTTAATAATCCCAAACATAACACGTGTTAGCATCTTAAGGGTTTCCGGTGTGTGTGTTAGTCGAGCGGTTTAAGCATTAGCTCCTCACACCGAAGACATTGGTTCGATTTCCCGCATGGGTGCAATGTGTGACACCCATTTCGTGGTGTCCCCCATCGTGATGTTTCTGGAATATTAGTGGCGTAAAACTAAACTCCCTCACACTTACGTATCTGTTCTTTAAGTATTTAGTTCTTACTGGCATGGTCTTTTTTATATTTATTGAACAAGATCTCAATTGAATAATCTACAATTACAATCTGTTGGGCTAGATCTCAATTGAATAATCTACAATTACAATCTGTTGGGCTAGATATCAATTGAATAATCTACAATTACAATCTATTGGGCTAGATCTCTATTGAATAATCTACAAATACAATCTATGGGGCTAGATATCAATTGAATAATCTACAATTACAATCTGTAATGAATACATGTCCATGTTCCTTAATCTGTGTTGTATTTATCTATGTATACTTGTATATTGCTGTTTATCTATTTATCTAGTCATTTCAACCATTATGTGACCTCGTGGTATTTAAATGTTTGTATATTGCATAGCGGAAATGGACCACTTAACCCATGAAATACCGCGGATAATTTGTCATATTAGCATATGCGTTGTGGTATTCTCCCCATGAGGCTACGCTGGGGGGATTTCTCTGTGAGAAAAACTGCTAGCTGGCCGTCCCTAGGTGACACTTGACATTCTCATGTGTTGCATAGCGGGTCTGATACTGTTCATTCCAGGTGCAGACTGCCAGCATGTGCACTGCTGTAGGCATCTGGACACGCCACAGCTTACTTCATACCGACACACGTCATAAAATTGAGCACCAATAAAACATGGGATGCATAATTCATACATAGCATATTCAGCGTGAATAGCTGATGTCTCTAGAGTTACACTGTGATGGAAAGAATGAATATTTTAGATACAGGTGGAAAAACAATACGCAGTAATATATATTGTTTAGAAACGTTGTCATAGTGGAGTGGTGCCACATCCATCACAACGTCTTCGCGACTTTGACGCCGTTGCTATGCCGGTGAAACTGCTGATGGACTTAGACTGTGTGCCCCTAAAACACTTCCCTGTGAAAGAAGACGCGGAAGATGCCTTGTGACAACCGAGCAGGTTGGGGTCTCGCTGACTGTAGGCAAACGTAACGACTCCAGGAAATTGGCACACGCGAGAACGCCATAAAACAAAGCGCACGTAGATAATGGAGTCCTCAAAAAATCCTGCAGCTTGTCTCTGTGTGATCCACTATCTACCTCGAAGGTGCAGAGGCAATAACAACGCGTAACTAGATCCATCCAACACTTGCGTGTGGGAGATTTATTTGTCTCCGCGTGTGCGCTGCGGCATGCGTTTACCAGGTACGCTGCAGAGCCCGGTAACTAGTTAAGCATCGAACATATATTTACATACACGTATCTGTGTTTTAGGTGTGCCACTAGAGATGATTTGTTCTGGAGATCGGTCATAAAACGAAAGGAAGAATTACGTTAAATGTAATCTAATCAGTTGATTACATCGAGGGCTCATTCTAAGCTTAACATCCACGAGTAGTTTTTTCTGCATCGTTGGGTCTATCTCCTCTGAGTCCCAACTGTTCAAGGGAAGGCATGTAGGGTGGTGATTAAATTGTTCCTGGAGTCGCAGATCTGAGTTCGATTCCCCACATGGTCACAATGTGTGAGGCCCATGGAATTCATGGTGACGTGTTTATATACTTTATAGATCTGCAAGCCTTTGAATATCGCTCGATTGCGGACTTTAATGTGAAGATTCCGCTAAGGTGTCGGCAGTGAATACATTCTGTCTGAGAATACAGGTTGAACATATTACCGCGTCGGTTTGTACAGAAAAAGGATGCAAATGCGACCGATAATGATGACTAGCGACGTACAAAGGCGATGGACTGAGCAATTTTGGATGCTCAAATAAATTAATATTCACCCTAAACCTGAGACAGAGCGATAAACATACCACAATCGAATCTCTGTGTCGTGATAACAATGTAAGTGTCTCTTTCTCACGAATGTTGTGCACGAGAGCAGCGTCAGACCGCTGTGTGATCATGAAAAGTTTAAAACGATTCTGCGGTCAACCAACGGGTCAAGCGCTGGGTCAAGGGATAATCAGTCCCCTACGTCTGAGGTACAAATTAGATTTAGCATCTCTATACGAAGCGAATGAACACATAGTACATGCTATCTATTAATTCTCCTAACCGTGTGGCCATGCAGTGATTTCATTATAGTGAGATAATTCGACTACAGACACCCTACACTACACATTGCTAGCCTTGTGATGTGGCAGTCAGGGAGAACGGTTCCATTGAAGCCTTTGTGTTCGGTATTTACACAGATACCATTTAAAAGCAAATCGTGTTGCCCGACGTCTTCATATGATCGCTTAGAAGACCTCACAAGTGGTAACCAGGTCCATATAGTCATTCATGATGCATCTGAGTTTCAGAACCATTTCAGTCAAAAGACAATTCTCATTATCTCAGGACGCAGTAAAGAGATACGATCTGTATCTCTGACCGCATTAACATATTACTAGTCTCGGTTTAATGGATGGAAATATGAAATCAGGATAAAGCGTTTGCCGAACAACCGTAATAGTTCGGTCCAGACAGTGATTTCTGATAAAGGATGAATTTATATCATGCGGTATCACATCTAAGGTGTTAGAGTTGGGGCAATTAAATAGCACTTAATGAAACATAACATGATATAATGTGATAAACGATACATATATAACAGCTCAAGTTGGTTTGTACGGGTAGAATTTTTTAAACTTAACTAACTTGTACTTTATGTTCCATTGTTTTTGTCAGATGAACAACTGACTTTCCGTGACGTTAGTGTTTGTGATAGGTGTCATCCGTGGGGCAGGATGCGCTAAACTTTTCATGAACACCTGGCATCATCAGTAAGTGATAGTGATTCATAATCACGCGCTTATGGTGAGGTCAGGATCGTGTGATAGACACTTATCATTCTGTTGCCTTTGTCATATTTGTGGCCTCCACAGCTGTTGTTGACGATAATGTTTCTTAAAAAAAACAACAAGAAACAGAACGACGAGCATTGGCTAATAATATAAAAATATACTATTTTTCGAGATGACAATGTGCACTGGTTCTTTTGGATGATGACATTTGTTTTTTTCTCAAATCATGAATTAGTCATAAATTTTTGAACGATGTAGAAATTACTTTCAAATATAAAACAAAATATTCTTTTGATTTGTACATTGCATCCTTGTTCCACAGAAGTCGAGTGTTCAGTGATAGCTCGTGGCAGACATGCACGTGCATCTTCTTGTCGTCTGCCGACCTCGTATAATCTGTCTGCACGTGCAAGTTGCAGACAGGGCAGATGTCGGCATCATATAACGTGAAATATTGATTGCTTTCGCCAGCTTTCTTCTCAGCATACACAGATTGACAAACGTGGCTAATTATAGCCTATTTCCAGATTGCTTAAGAGTCTTGATGGAATTAACGTCTGTGCCGCAAGTTTGGAACACAGGACCAGTGTTGATTCCAGAAAGAACTTTTTCCTTGATTGAAAAACATCTTCAACAAAGAACTTGCACAGCAAAACCTTTTCTAAATGAACATTGCAATCTCGGTGACCTTTTAGTTGGTATATCGTGGACCTGGAACAATGGTAAGCTTAGCCGGGAGGTCCTCGTGTCCCAGTTTCTCGGACCTCTGTTACATGCTTGTCAGTTCTGCGACAGCATGAAGTCCGTTTCATGTCAAGAATGACCTTTTGAATGGCAGGGAAAACAATTCCTTGTTTTTGCGTCTTGGCCTACAAGCAATGTCTCTGTACAACAAGACAATAAAAATGCTTCGTGAGAAACGGATATAACTGTGGGCACAGAGAATAGCGGCTTTATCTGTTTAAATGTATTCTCTTTTTATTTCTGCAAACACACGTTAACTTTGTGCCAAACTTTGTCGTCTGATATATAGGTCTTGGGCATTTCCGTGAATGAATGAATCAGTATTCTATGGTCTCCGAGTTCTGCTGAACCACCATCAAGTGGATCTGATATTGTGGGCGTGGAACCACAGTAGTACTCCCGAGTACATACCATGAACTTTTAAAAGGATCAAATCCTTGACCCTAATCCTTCCACTAGATTCGTTCATGTACTACCTTTGTAGTATTTCTGCTAATTTGATCCACCTACTATCAGACCTACTGTACAAATCACGCTCAAAAACAGCAAGTATAACATTCACTTCAACTAGATTCTCTTATCCACCACCATCCAGTATACCGCTATTTTCACACACCTTCTGTTAGACCGACAATTCAATCAACCCTCAACGAGATCGAGCATGTCATTTGCTACTGTAGCTCCATCTTGTGAAGCCACTACTGTACCACCGGCTGAAACACTGCATATTTTGAACCACCTTGTACGAGACCGACAAAATAATCCACCTTCAACCTGAAGGAGTGTATCATCTGCTACTGTACCACCAGCTGAAACACCACCACTTTATAGTATACCGACTATTCAATCCACCTTCAACGCGAAAGAGTATACCATCATCTGTTGTAGCACCATCTGTAACACACAAAACTGTTCGACCGCTATTTTGATCCACATTTAACTAGACCCACCAAACCAATTTTAGTTACACAATCCACTTCATCTAGATCCGCTCTTGCGCCACCATCTACAACTGTTACCGCATCTACCTATAAATACAACAAGGATGCAGCTACATTTGTCTTTGACTATGCACGCCCCTGAGAACACACTATTGACAATTCCGCCTATGTTGCGAGGGGGAAATAGAATTCTTCTATCAGCCGTGATGTCCATGCTTAAGAATCACTCTCGCGTTGGTTCCAGGGGGATCCCAGTGATTGCCTTTCGGTGTCCCAACACGGTTAGCTGTGATGAGGGCCGGGTGAAAGATAACTACTTCGGCTTGAACCAAAGTCATCATAATACAATTACCCAGAAGAGAAATAGCAAATACTCTGTGAAGATCAGCCATATTATTGTTCACGGGAGGCCGAGATTAAATAACCTGAATGACAGACGCAACGCAAAATTACAGAGCCAACGATGATATGTTTCGTAATGAATGTATTGCGTCAACGTGCTCTGTGTGGATACTGTGTCGTGAGCGCAAACACCGTAATCGCTCTACACGTGATTAGTGATGCGTGATTAATGGCCATCCATATTATTAACATCGGTCCTGTTTTAGCTGAATCGATAGCTTCTTAAATAATGACAAATAAATACAGCGGGTAGCAAATTGACACAAGGACTAGCCTCAGTGTGAAGTCCTTGGTGGCCGTAAAATCAATTTGTCACATTCAGAAGAGATCGGAACACGGTACCATTGGTGAGCTCCATTGCATCAAAGCAGTCTGAAGGAGCCCGCTAGCTGAGGTTTTCGCACTCGACCGGACTGAAACGGGATTCAAGAAGAATACAAACTAACTTTAAAATTAGACTCTGATTAGCTCTTTTTTACATTTCGGAGAAGATCGAAGGTTGTGTGAGAACGGAGCCTTTAGTAGTATTCCAGCAATATCACCAGTGGGGACAACAGACATGGGCTCCAAGAAGTGTCTTCGGCGTGACGAGCAAACGCTTTAACAACCAGGCCACACTACAAATGATCATCAACATCCACAAGTATTGACTACAAAGTCTGTTTTGAGCAAGTGAGTGGGCGAATGAGCAGCAGCAACGCCTGTATGCAATCGGGTCTGTGATTGGCAAACCAGTGGTTGAAAGCATGAGCCGCTATACCATCGCATGCTATCACCCAGGTCATACTATCAGATCATCATTGGATACGAAAATCAAGGAATTCCGCCGAGGTTGCTGTAGTTACCATAAAGAAAATTGACATACAACGTAAAATTTGTACTTTTGGGAATGTAACTTCACTTGATCATCAGTACAAAGAAATAGAATTGGAAGATTCTGAGTTTCGTAAGAGTATGGTGTATCTCAAGATCACTACTTTATATTGTGGAGCGTGACTGAGGATTTGTATTGAGACAATGTGTGTTGTCCGACATCCAAAGTGAGGTAGCCTAGTGATTAAAGCGTTCGCTCGTCACGCCGAAGACCCGGGTTCGATTCCCCACATGGTAACATGGGTACCATTTTCTGGTGTCCCCCGCCGTGATATTGCTGGAATATTGCTAAAGAGCAGCGTACAAGTAAACTCACTCACTCACTCCGATATCCGATGTAATTCCCTAGTCTGACGTACATCTGGCCTGTCTCAAAATCCCTGACACACATTATTTTCCCCATAGCCTAGCCCTCCCAGCAAAGCTAAAGCCCTAAGTAATGCAACTCTTGCCATCTGGTCTCCCTGAGGTTCCTTAACAATTTGAATGGGTTTATTTGTTACGATGAAACTTATATATATTCAGAAACTAAGCGTTAATCTTACTTACACCATATGTGCTCCTGTTGTTTTGAGGTGAACAGTTACCTCGCCCTTGCTTGTGTTTCTGTCGGGTGCAACTGGTGGGACACGATACCCTCACCTTTTAGCGAACACCTGTCGTCATTACTGTTTTTACTGATGCACAAACACCTGCTCATTTGGTCGGAGTCGTACAATCGGCTCTATTGTTAGCAAAGATTTCTCGTGATTTGCCGCCTTAATTATTAGGCGGACTCTTCATTGGAACAACACATGAAGTGTTACAAAGCCGATAGCGTGCACCGAGAACTATTTGAACGGCTGCGACGTCAACCACTCAAGGATATAGCTTCTGATTTCGACTCCTCAGCGCAACGTCAATTACGTAACCCGGGCAAAAAGAAATGTCTTGTGAAGGGACAAGCTCTCTTGCGATAGCGATGTCACGTACCAGCCGCCGTGTTGATAGCTACGTCACGTACATTTCGCCTGGTAAATAGCGTTGTGTATTCCCATGGTGTCGTTTTCAACGATACATCAGATATTACAAGGGGTTAGAACAACGCCAGGGAGGTTTCTTGTACCAACAGGAACAATATTCCAGCTATATCACAGTGTCAGAATAGGGGCGGTTGGGTAGCCATTTGGTTACACCGCTCATAGCAGTATTCAAGCGAGGACATCAGAAATGGATTTCACACATAGCGCCCATATGGGGAATCGAACCCGGGTCTTGGTGACGAGAAAATGCTTTAACCACTAGCCTACCCCTCAACACCATCTGGAGTCGAACCTGAAGTCAAAGGCTGGCATAGGTAAGGGGCGTAACTCTGAACTGTTATTTCCCAGTTAATGCAGGTCAGCAGCTAGACCGTCTTGAATCCGGCTTACATCCTGTGTTGTAAGAGACTTACATTAAGATATTGATCAGTTATGGCCCGGCGTTATCGGGGAATTTCGAGTTGTAAGACTGGCAGACAAATCATGAATGTCTGCTTGAGACAGCGAATGGTGTGTGTCCGATTCCCCGGGGGCCCTTTACATCAGATCGATGTCGGTAATATGCATAAACATTGCTAGTCAGTATATACATTGCTTCGAGTGGTTGCTTCTATTGTGTGGTTGTGTCGCGTCGATTTGGGAAGAATGGAGCTACTTTGTCTTTGACAGGAGAATCTCCTGAATACCTAATTGAGCATTCAAGGAACAGTGTTGTCTGTTAGAGACAATGCAGTATGGGACACTTTGATCCTTACTGTCACAGTGTTAGGAATCCGTTGATTCGTTTACACACTGGGATTCGGTTGTGCAGTGGCGAGGTGTGTTTAACGCGAGGAGGAGAGGTGTAGGATTAGGAGCAATCTATTAGAAACTCTGGTTCTGTATACGCCGAATTGTAAATCTGTACAGAGGGCTATGTCTGGGTCACATGGGACTGAATGAGATTGTGGCACATGTGAGTCAGGTAAGGCAGATTGTGACACATATGAATAAGTTAGTGTATGGCACTTACGACTATCTTAGCGCTAAGAGAGCTTCGAAAATCTAGGCCCTGATAGGAAATGTACGCCCTATGTGAGTTAGGTAGACCAGATAGTGGCCCATGTGAGTCAGATAGGAGAGATTGTGGCACAAGTGAATCAGATTGGGAAGATTATGGCACATGTCACTCAGGTAGGACAGATAATAGCCTATGTGAGCCAAGTGTTACAGTCGTGACCCCTGTTTGTAGCCTACTGTTGCTATGGTGTGAGAAAACAGATGCCAGGGGAACACAACATAACTAGCTGAGTTTCCATGATCCTTGATTGACTCCGATGTCAACTCTGGACTAACACCCCTCTGAAGACGGGGATATCGGAATGAGTAATCCAGTTACAACACCATTAGGTCCGTGGGAAAGCAAACCAGACCTCATTCGCCAAACCAAACGATCTCATTACTATCTATGTTCCTCCGTCCTCGCCTCACAGCTGACATAAGTTTATTACTCCCATGTAGTCTAGGATCACTGGTTCTCAGCACAGTGTAGCACATATCATAAAATAAGTCTGAAGGCGATTCGAAGCCGTTTGACAGAAGCAAAACCCAGCCCTCGTCACTGTTCAATGACGACAGTGTCGCCCATAAATATAGACACAAGTCTTATATTTTACATGTTCACCTGATTAATGGCCTGTCACGACTCGTGTAATCCGATACAGTGTCTGAACACATCGATACAAGACGGCGAAGATGAGGCTGTGATTGGATGGCTATATAAGACTACTCTGCCGCAACAGCTTGGTAGATGACTCCAAGTCAGAGACGTCACCAGAACGAATCATAAAGTCCTCTGTAGTAACCATGATTGATGGCGAACCGATCGGCGGAGGCTGTTGTCAACAATGTTGGTAGTGAACATGACAGGTTGGTATTGGAGTGACAGATTGGTACAGACCATATCGGCAGCACTTCATGTTCTCAGGAATACCTCTGAATGTTGTAGTATCTCAGTAATGATGGATGGTTACCTCATATTTGTTTATCTTGTGTATTAAGATTCCTTATTAAAACAACCCAGTCCCTTCTGACTATCGATTCGGACTATCGTGTGTCGACCGACGCAAAGCATTAGCCAACCAATCAAATTACGCCCAGGTGCGAGAGAAACTCTGTGGGAAGTTTAGTGAAATATACCTTTGACGTCATTCCTTTGCAGCAAATAGGGTATTATCATAACAACATATGGAATACAAGACACAGACGGCCGAGATGACATTAAGTAAAATTGTGGATAAACTGATCTATTGGGACAATAATGTAATTTCAGAGAAGGACAAAAAAATGTCTACTCCGAATGTGCCAGCCGTGTTTACAGATAAGAGCTGGGGTATTAAATGTATCATTGCTTGAACGCCTGTGATATGGTAGCTGGTAGATACATGTCTAGAACGGAAATATTCCAGCCATCTATCCGTAACAACATCAGCAAGCACAATACATAATTTATTCGCAACTGTTTTCGGTTTCTACTGACGTCTCTCGTATCATTGACTATCTAACTATAACACAACGCTATGATCTACACTGGAAATAAATGTGCTTCAACCAATTTACCATCACTGATAAATTACAACGCAAAAAAACAATGACTGACTGAGTGAGTTTAGTTTTACGCCACACTCAGCGATATTCCAGGTACATGGTGGTGGTCTGTAAGTAATCGAATCTGGGGCAGACAATCTAGTGTTCAACAGCCTGAGAATCGATCTACGCAATTGGATACGATGACGTGTGTCAGCCAACTCAGCGATCCTGACTATCCGATCCAGTTAGTCTTCTCTGGCGACAGGCATCGGTTACTGAAGACCAGTTATAACCCGGATCAGAACAAACAAAGGTTGGCAGATTAACAGAAGTATTGAACATAGTTTTCATCTATGGAGACACCCAGCTATTCCGGCTCCTGTTTGTCCGGACACTGGGTATTCTGGACGATTAGTGTTGGGTAAATATTTGGTGTTTCACGCCGCGTTCACAGATATTCCATCCACATCACGGGGTCTGTACATTATCGCGCCTGCGGTTGATATCATGAGCATCTAAGCGAAGGGGATTACGATCACATACATTAGCAGAATCAGCGAGTGTTTTCAACACCAGATCCCGTCACAATATACAACAGACTCAGGCTGCTGAACGTTAGTTCTGACCCCCGGAATTTCCCTGGGGAGGATAGGGGTCGTAGCTGTTGGGGTGTTCCGGAATTGGTACCGTCCGAATTGATGAATTAACTGTATGTTTCTGCGCTGCGCTGTATTCCATACATACCAACATTGGTTCATTTAGGTGTATCAACTCGAGAGAGAGGGAGGTCAGAGTGCACTGAAGGAACTTGTGGCATTGAAATCGTTTGTATAGTCGATGCGTGTGGAATGCAGTATTTGCGTATCAAATACACCACACTTGGCAAGATTATGGATAACTGAGAACCAAGATCTTGTTCATTTTAACAAAAAATGTAATGGACAATTCGGGTACAGTTTTCTCTTTGATGCCGATCGCGAGACATCCATCGACAATGAGAGTCTTCGACATCTGTCAAAAATCAATTCCGACATTGGTGAAGTATGTAGACATTTAGTTCCTGCAAAATATATCGCTCTTTACCGTTCCTCCACGACTGTTACATCAGCAACCAGACAATGATTAATCAGTGCGGATCTCACGGAACAAATAATAACTGGTAATGGTGTTCGATGAAAGTGTTCTCTACTGCTAGATTTTGCTGAAGAAACCGTTTATCGTTTCAATATGGGAGGTACGAATGCTACGAGAAAAGTATCTTAGGATCACTAGAGCTTTGTGAAACAGGTCCCTGGTTCACAAATGGTATTACCAGCCACATCAGCTCTTAAACGAACGGAGCCCTTTTCAAGACAGAGTCCTTATTTGGGCATGTCTGTTATTTTCAAATTTTAATCTCCATGAATAATTCTATCTGACTTGAAGAACTTGAAGCGGAATCAGCAACGAAGGTCACGGTGACATTAACTTCCAACGTCTGAACTTGGAGGGGTTTTGTTTTTGCATGTTTCGGCGTTTGTTTTTGCATATGCTGAAGTAGACTCTTGAAGCAGCGCTTTCATGATAAGGTAATTGTATGCCGCAGGGATAAGATACGACGATACAAAATAATTTGCAAGCCGACAAACGTAATTTTCGAAAAACACAGCATCATTAGCATTTGTTTAAAGGACTTGGCGCGGAAAGCGACTTGGTAATAAGCATGGGTCTCCCGAGGAGCACCAACGACAGTTCTCTGGCTATGAAAACAGTGCCGGTTTGTCAATAAGGCCATAATAACTATTTACCCAAGACAATGCTAGAAACAAAAACACATGACAGCAAGTTTAAACAATCAATGACGCCATATCTATGGCATCATGTTACCAGGTCACAGATTGGCCCGGGGTGAATGCTTTGCCCCAATATCGTTGTCTATCATCAGTCTGACACAAAATAGGATCTCATTTTGCCTGCCCTCTGGTCTGTAATGTTAAAACGTCGATGACGTCATTGGCTGATCTTGTTTCATACCAAAATACACTAATGGGATAAAGAAGTACCCCTCTCGCTCCTCGGAACAATAATGAACAAAATTAAAATAGGAATATTAGTTAGATGGATTTGTCGGGTTGATATTTGGCCTAATATCTAAAAACCTTTTTTTCTTCAGCAGGGAACCAACTTTTCATTTTTAAAATGAATTTGGAATGATTTTTCACACGAGAAGGATCCTAGAACCCTGTTCGGTAACAGAATAGAAATTCTGTGAGCATGGCGACTGTCAGCGACCAGTATTTCTAATTGTCTCCATTTCGTTCTGTTGTAAATGAGTTACAAAAATTGTACCTTATTATTTACGTATTCATAACTCGTTCCATGTATTGTTACGACAATCAAAACCAAAACGCCACAGCTTCGTTGGTGCACGAACAGGCTCGTATCAGAAGGCAGTTCTAGAAAGTTGGATTAAAGGCTAGCAAAACTAAACCTCATGGTAAAGGCATATGGCTCTTACGACAAATGGGTTACTGAAGACATATTTTAACCGGGACTTTCAAGGGTCCCGGTCACTATAGAGCAGGGTGCCGGTCACTATAGAGTATAGACGGATCCAATCCGTTTCCCAATATGTTCATATGGACAGACTTGTGAGTGTGAAACCACTGAGGCGGGTCCTATGTGAATAATGCACCTTTGAAAAGCCACTGTAAGGCGGATGGTGTAGCCTAGTGGTTAAAGCGTTCGCTCGTCAATCCAAAGGTTCGATTCCCCACATGGTACATGTGAAGCTCAGTTGTGGTGTCCCCAGCCGTGATGTTGGAATAAGGCTGAAAGTGACATGAACACGATGTAAGACTTTTAAAAGTATTCCATACCATAGCTAACCATTCATACCCTCGTAACAGAAGTGTTGAAGTAAAACAGTGAGTGTTGTTTTACGCCAGTGTGATAGAATTCAGAAGCATTTCTACATGACACACAATAATGTATTACACATATCGTAATGTAGGGAATTAAACCCGGACCTACGACGTAACTACTGAGCGCTTAACCAGTACGTCTTCAGTAATTAATAACCAATTACGGCCATGTACGAAGTACAACAAACTGTATAGAAGACAGGCGTGCAATTATTTTGTCTGGTTCTCTGTAGTTCAATAAGGACAGCATAGGTCACGAGCTGCATCATAGATAAAACATCCCACAGACCAATCCGTGTTCACCTAATCGTGCTCATTAATAGAGGGGTTCCCGGTGCGACCACGATTATGGATACTAATGATTCCAGTATTAGAACGTTCGTATCAAAGGCTTCCGGAGGGCAGTTCTATTCAATGATGATTAGGGACAGGATATATATAGATCTACATTAATTCCATGTAAAACTTATTTAGAATGTGAAACTGTGATTTGTCACTATAATGGGCTCAGCTCGTGCATCAACTGACCGACTGCAGAGGTTTGTCATTAGTACTAATCATGTTGCCATGGAAACAAATGCCTGCAGAAAGAAATATTTCTGTATGTTTTGTTTGATGAAACGGCTCGTCTGGTTCGGCCTCGTCTGAGATATATTAGTCACAAATGTTATAATTTACGTACTCCCGATACTGATAACCCAGAATCATACTAGAAATTAGTGAGAACCTGGGATTCGAACTCAAATGATTGTTTCTAGACAGTCCAGGTGAAAAGGTGAGTTTGACTTTAGGCCGCTTTTATTCCGGCAATATCACGACTGGGGACATCAGAATTGGCCTTAACATATTGTTCCCGAGTGGAGAATCGAACCCAGGTATCAGGCATGACGAGCGAACGCTTTAACCATTGCACCCAAGGAGAAGGAACTATTGGTAGCGAAGGACTTGTGCCCTGGAAAATTGTTTTACAAATTAACATGCAGGAGTTAAATAATCACATTCTGATCACCACGTAGTTTTTTAATTAAACTGAATATATTTACACATGTCTACTTCAATAATTTTATTCAATAATAATTTCACATGTCCGATATTTGAAGTTTTCTTAATATCCCTAATATCTCGATAATCATATTCAGGTTACCGATTTCTCGATTCTTTGGTACGTGCTGTTTCTATTTCTGACACATAACACAAGCCACATGGTCGTGAGAATGGTGGCACTGTGACTGCACTACACCACCATACGCGATGATATCTACACCTTGAACGAATAAAACACATGCGGAAGGAAGATCGTACATTCCTCACAACTTGTTACTACAAAACGCGTCTCAACTTCGCGTTTAAACAGCTCAATCTGGACATGTTCACATATCACAGATCGTTTAAAATATCTGTCGACGGCCAATTGAGAATCGTGTTGTTTGATTGGTACCTGGTGTGGTGCTTCATGTGGTGGTTGTTGTATGGCAATACAACGTCCCTGTCACTGTTTCGTTACCAGCGTGGAGGCAACTGTCTACTGTCTGATGGGTTTAGTACTGACAAGTTGACACGGAGGCCGGGCTCACGTGGTGTGAAACCACAGATAAACGCAGCCCCGTGTTGTTGGTATTCATTGTGGTAATCGGCGACACGATAATTCCTTCAAGATGTTATAGTCTGTGTTAGAGATGATCTCCCTCGCTCCGTCTGTTGTCTGTCACTGCCTAATTTCCTTGCGTTACAGAACATTCTTGTCTGGTTTGGGTATTGAAACAGGAACTGAAACAGTCACTTGAATTGTCTGTCGTCACATAGTATCTCTTTTCGTAAAAATAAATAAAAAATAAACAGAAAGGAAAAGAAAAAGCCACATTCTGATACTACAGTTACATGGCAACAGGTTGTGAATACTTGAAACTGACAGACACTGAAGTGTCTCATTTTGATAATCACCACGGGATTTATTCTCTGGAACCAATAACAGTTTTTCAACATAAAAAATGAAAAAGCAACAAAAACACTGAAATATTCAAACAGATACGGACAGTGGTATACACCAATGGTATACATCCCTACACCGTTCTTAGAGAGAATTAAATAGGCTTATATTTGCTATTATTACAGGACGAGACAAGCCGATTTGTCGATGCATCCATGCGGTCTAAAGAACATGATTTTCGACAAATGTTATATCAGTGTTGCTAGGAAACAAGATCTAACTCCTGGGATCCAACAACTGACACAAAGCCAATCTTGCCTCCGAGAACATACCCTTGTCCATTAGTCGTCTGAACTATACTACAGCCATGTCATGTCGAGACGAGAACAGTGAGCTGGATCTGATTTCATACACGCCTTAGCATTGTATGTGGAGAATGTTGTGGTATCAGAGCCCTACGAAGGATGGTGGCAGGCCGAGATAACAGGGTAGTCATGTCGCATAACATTATATCCCCCAACTACGTTCTGTCTGGAAAAGTGAGAACTTGTTTCGGGTGAACTTTCAGATACAAATCGAGAAATTATGTAGGGGAAACGATAATAATAATAATTATGATGATGATGATGATGATGATGATTACACAATGGCAGCGATATTAAGTACTATATGTACTGTATGTATATTATATAATAACGACGACGACGATTTTGATGATGGTGATTATGATGAAAATTATACAATAATAGCTATAATTAGTTGAAATATGTTGACGACAACGTTAATGACGAGGACGACAACGACGACAATGATGATGGTGATGGTGGAGGTGGTGATGATCAAAACCTTTATACAATAATAACTGTACGTCCTGTATGTAGTGTCTGTATATGTTGTTGACGATGACAACGGCGACAGCTACGATGATAAAGATGACGAAGACGATGACACAATAATAGTTACATACCCCATAGGAACAACGGTTTCTTACGAACATTTCAAAACACGTTTCATGATAATATGCTATAAAACAAACATGCATCAAACAATTCGCTATAACTCCACCCATGGCATCTAAATGCCATGTCACCATCAATGATATTGCCACACACTTACTTACATTATGTAATCACTGATATTACCAAATGTATGCCGATGAATGAATGGGTCGCACCAGGTGGTCCGCCATCAAGAAGGTGATTTACAGAAAGGCATTATTAAGTACTGAAAAAGCCAAACAAATCTGAAAACAGACCATCGCTGCCACGAACCAGACTATGGTGTTATGATAAAGCCACGCACCTGGTCTGCGTTATAACGAGGTGGATGTCGGTGAGGAGAGGGCTAGGGGTGGGGGTTTATAGCGGATACCTCTCTGGTGTTAAGTCCGTGCGGACTGGGGCACCCTGGGGCGACGTGACCTAGCCATCTTCTCACCTTCCCATCACGTGACTCAGAGCGGACTGCTACAAGAACTCTCTTCCATAAAACGGAAATCTACGTTTAGAGGCACTATTAAAAGTATAAGTATTCGCTTCTGTTTTCAGATTCACGAGTTACATTGTGTTTCCAATATACAAGCACGCAAAGCATTCCAAATCGAAGGCTTGTTTAACTTGCTTTAACCTTTGGTGTAAGTAGGACACCAAAGCCTTAGCAAGCCTACATACACGATAGCATGTACCATTTCCCATTCTGATTCTCTTCTCTGGCAGTTTGAAAATAATTGATCAGTGGTCCAAATTGAATTTTGGTTATTGAACATTAATCAGCCATCTCTCGATAACAATACGTTTCCACTGGGTTAAAGTACGCTGGAGACTAACATTAGTTGGGCTTAAGTTTGTGGAAATCACGGTGGCTGATTAGGCCAGCTTACTGACTGTACACTAACGATTAGACTCCTGAGTCTATGGGTTCGAATCCCTGAAGAGTGAGTGATTATGGTTTTAAACCGCTCTTAGCAATATTCCAGCAATATGACTGAGGGGCACACAGGAAATGGGCTTCAGACATCGTGCCCATATGGGGAATCGAACCGGGGTCTTCGGCATGACGAGCGAACGCTTTAACCATTAGGCTACCCAACCGCCCCGAATTCTAGAACAGCCTCCATAAAACAAGGAATTGACACATTATTGATAAAGTGTGATGCATGTGTCTGTGCGTGAGATGAAAGGAGCACGCCTCAAGATCATCAGTATTCTAATCACTCCTTTATACAATCAATTCCTTTCATTGATGTTCATGATGAAATATAATTAGTACAGGGAGGGTACTCAATACACTTATTCTGTTACACTTCCATCATACAATACGCTTGCTCTCCAAATAATCCTTTTATCTGAAAATGTTCAAATGAGGAAAGACGTTTTATCGATTCGGATGCAGATCAATTACATCATAACGACTTTATAAAAATAAAGCTAAAACCTTTCAGGTCTGATCTCTTAATAACATACGCTGAATCCCGATCCGACTCGTCAAGAGTCATATTACCGGCACAAGATGTCAACCCTGAAATGAATCTTTGATGTCGGCGAAGTCACATGCAGTCGCATATAAAACGTTCTGACAGATAAAAGTTAATCAAACGACCGTGCTACACTGCATTCATGCTGCATGATTTCATATTCATATTCGGGGCATTTAGGGTACCACGAAAGGCCCTGACTCGGCACATCCATTGTCATGTATTGGTTAGAGCGTGTGTTGAATGAGCTAAGTAACGATTAAGAATTTCTAGTGAGAAAAAGAAATCGATTGATCTGGCCCAGACGAGCCACAGGCCTATGTCTCGAGATACAAAATAGTCATCACACCTTGGGATGTTTGATGATCTAGCTCATCAACATCCTCGTAATATCTAAAGGTGAATTTTGAAACATCTGAATTTCGGTGACAAAAATGCATTTATTAACAATCACACTGGCAATAGCGTTTTCAAATGAGAAAATAATTGCGAGAGAGATAATTATTAAAACTCAGTATGAATGCCATTATCATGGAATATTAATCATTATTTCATGTATTAGATACCGATTTAGGTGTTTCATATTCATGATTATTCGTCCTTGAGTATAAACTTCTCAGGCCCTTAAACACCAGTAACACCATGCACCGTATGGTGTCATCCGAAACATATATTCCGTTTCACCTTATCCGTATAATCTATCAAAGTATTGAATAACTGTCACTGTATCTACAATATTACGAATAGACGTTCCGACCTGAACAAATGACGAAAGTTTAAAGAGAGTTTGCATGATCAGGTCCTATTAAATGGGCCCACGTCCATATTCGACTATAGAAATGTAAAAAGCCAACCGTTTGAGAAGACACGCCGATTTAACCCGGAATCACCGAGTCTCCGCACATCACGAACAAATTGCATTATGTTTGAATTGGTCCGCGGAGAGGTTGAGGCAAGTGCGCTTGCAATGGCATGTATTATTAATTACATTTAATCGGTTTTACTAAGGCCCTTATTGATCTTTAGATAACCGTCAACCAAAAACTGATAAATGTTCCTTGCACAAACTTTTAAAAAAAATGTGGAAATCGCTTTTCGGGATTGCCTCTCTTGCTTCGACGAGCTCCAAGGAATAATTGCATTAACTAACCAGACTTTCCAGTGACTAATTATTTAAGTGGATGGGAGGTCGATGGGGGGACAAATACCCCTCAAATCACGTCCCATCGTCATAAATTAGCCATGATCGTGCAGCAGGTCCTGAGACAGAAGCAACATTGGATGACCTCATTTCAAGATTCTCGTCCGGATGAATGCATTCTATGCAAAATTATTACCCCATGACGAATGAAATATTGTTGGAAGGGGAACATAGTGCATTTCATATTCCATATTTCGGAAGATCAGCTGAAGAAGGAAGCCAAGCGAACGTATCCAGGACTTGTGGGCCTTACACTCTGTATCCATGTGGGGAATCGAACCCGAGTCCTCGACGTGGCCACGAGGCTTCGCCACCGCTCCAACAGAACTTTGAGGAAACTCTATAAGCATAATATGGTACTAACAAACCAATAGGGGTAATTGAACAGCTATGTCACTAGATCCTGGCACGGATAAGGGACAAAACCCATTCTCCAACGGTGATGCCAACAACGCCTGTTTCAGAAGCAAGTTCAATGGGGTCTACAGTTAAAAAATTCCATGTAAGAGCTAGCTTAATAATATACAGCAACCACGCAGAGGTTGGGGGTGGGGAGGTGGGAGATTGGTAGGGTTGTCGGGTAGAGTGAAGCTGTAGGCATGACGATGTATCTTCAACATATGTTAAACAATTCAATGAGTAAACAATTCAAAATATCGATCTGTTGCTCATACTCCATAAACAACAGCGATAGAATCCAACAGTGAATATAATAAACATCTAGCCTAAATATTTCCACATTACATGTATGTATTCGACTGAATTCACTATACCCACTGACTTGCATTAAAAGAAATTTGCTTTGAGACCTACAAAAGAATCACCCGGAAATATCCCAACGTCGTGTTACAGGACTGACAGTGAAGTGACGTTTCGTGGAAAAAAAATATTACAGCAATCTTTTTACCGTCATTTAACACTTTGGAACTTTAGATCTCTAACAGCTTGTTCCACACTGAGCTGACATTGACAAACGCAACCGTCGTTGGCTTCACAAGAAGGCAGACATAACATCAGCATCAAATCACCTGCAGTCCCAGACTTGACACGTCTTGCTGTCATCCTTGTTACATCATGACAAGATACGCTGAAGTGTCCGCCAACCTTTAACGGGACTGTCAACTTCAGGATTGCCTGCCCCCTGAGGATACGGGTCTGATCAGGCCACACGTAACCCTGCTGGCGTAAATGCCATCAACGTGTTTCCAGTGTATTAGACCTGCATTTTTCTCGATGATCTAATCGATGATCTAATATATTTAAGGCCAGCTGCTAGTACACACAGTCGTTATGAACACTGAGTGTTCTAAAATGAGAGTGTGACTATAGTTTTACGCCGCGTTTAGCAATGTTCTAGATTAACTGAAATATAATTCCAAACTAAACCTATTTAAACTGAAAAGCAGTCCAAGTCAGTTGGGAGATTCTGAACCTGGGGAGATCTGGATTTGCTTCATTTAAGTGAGTGAGTGAGTTTAGTTTTACGCCGCTTATTAGCAATATTCCAGCAATATCACGGCGGGGGACACCTGAAAATGGGCTTCATACATCGTATCCATGTGGGTAATCGAACCCGGCGTGACGAGCGAACGCTTTAACCATTAGGCTACCCCACCGGACTGCTTTATTTAAGGCTTTGGCATTGCGAAGGGAGGGAAATAGGGAGTAGGGGAAATGTGCTTCTGTGAAATGGACTAGCAATATAACGGCGGGGAACACCAGCAACGTTCTTCACATAATGTACATATGTGGGGAATCGAAGTGCTAAAATGAAACTAACAAGAACAGGTTGTCCGATGTTCATGTATACTGCCAGCAAAAGAAACGCAGTTCTTCGAAAACAAATGACATCTCGTAAAGGTATGCGTTCATGTTTATGTCTTTTGTTTAAAAACCTGACAAAAAGAGAGTTGCCTTTCATTTGCTGGTAGTATATTTCCTACGGGCATGATATTTATCTTTGGACCTTACGTATGCAGTGTTTCGGTCACTTTTTCCACTCTAGTTTTGCATTTTCTAGGTTACTGTTTCAAGTGATAAATTTCTTTTAACTGCAGAAAGAACATCTCATGCTAGATGATGAACGATGAGGGAACAACTTAGGATGACTGGATGGCAACAGTATCCAAGGTCCACGTTGTCATGGAGTGAGTATTGTTTTCGGCTGCCGTGGAACCCCAAACGTGCGATTTGCTCATACAATCATCCCTAGTTTGGCTGACCAAGACGACTGACAGTGGGGTATATCAATTCATCAAGGATGGCTGGTTCTCTGAGGTCTACACGAAACTGACTCCCGGTGAAGACAGGCACAGCTGGTTCCACACACTGACCCTGACCTCACACCTGGTTCTGTCTTCCAGATTATACAGCGCCAGCCATGGAATAAGTGGCTTGTCACTATCAGTTCAAGCTTATGGAAACATAGTTTGATATGGGATATTTCTTGAGCATTGAAGTGGTGGAGAGAGGCCTAGCGGTTAAAGCGTTCACTCTTCACGCCGAAGACCCGGGTTCGATTCCCCCATGGGTACAATGTGTTAAGCCGATTTCTGGTGTCCCCCGCCGTGTTTTGGTGGAATAATTCTACAAGCGGCGTAAAACTACATTCATTTACTCACTTTATAGGAAATCTGACCACATTAACCTTTTTTTGGATTAACGAAGTAATGGTCGGGGCTAGGGATGTATAGGTTTACTGTATGCAGGTCTAACATTGTCTCGTGTAGCCAGCAGTGCCGGCTTTGATGTGCATTACCATGAACGTTCCCCAAGCGTGCCATTGAACGTTCCCCAAGCGTGCCATTAATAGACGTGACGCCCATCACAACATAGTCTCGTACAACTTACTACCATTCGCCTTCTCTTCTGGGAAACGACATTCACTGATGTCTTGTGTTTTAGCGGCATTTAGAAATTGTTATGAAGCTTCTTCATTCTTTCACATAAAACGTGAGGAACGTGGGAAGCTGTGTGGGAATAATAAAGAAACTCATATCCATAAAATACATCCATAATACACTTGTACTCTCTGAATCCTTCCGTGAATATTGACGATAAACTCTCAATCCTTACATGCCTAAATGTGAAAAACGGATCATACGGAATGTGTGGGTTTTTTTCAAATGGCTTATACATTTGTTTTGTTTACAAACCTCTCACCATGTAAGTGTTTAATGCACTTTTAATGAATTTGTGGATGGCTGGACCAGGATTCAATTTATGCACAAGTGTACATCGAAGACTGAGTCATCTGGTTACACACTGAGAATACAACCCTGATTTACTGAAACGGACTATACTTTGCACGTGAGGCATTATCTCTTCGCATGAATGAACTGGGTACAAATTCGACACTTCATTATGCGTTAAAAATCTTTGTCACAACAGGCGCAAATTTGTTGAAGGTCGCTCTGACTCGCTGCCAGAGAGATCGATATGAAGTAGCGATAAGGAAAGCCGCATCACGAGATAAAGGAATCAATATCGGCAATCACCAAGCATCCCAGGTACATGAGTAAGCCATGACGTCATCGAACAACATCAAAGAGCGGCGTCATCCCCATGTGAACTGTATAGGGATCCCCCAAGCTTGGAGAGATGAACAGGCTTGCCGAAAATTGCCCTAATTCTACGATCCACTCAATCTAAATTATGTAATTATCTGAGGCCGCGGCGTTTACGGTCGTTCAAAACGCCGGCCTGTTACGACATGCCATGTGGTGCCAGTGAGTGAAATGTACAACGTGATTCTGAAATGGACGAGCGTCCGAGGGCGCGCGTTTTCTGTTCAAGGCCGACTCTTTAAACCATACCATGTGTGTAAATATAATGGGCAATTGTCAGATGGACCCCTTTGTTAAGACCATAGTGGGTCGGTAGCATTTTGAGTTGGTAGACTCGGAACTGAAATCGACAACATAAGCTAGCGGGAGTCGTAGAGAGTCTGTTTACAAGCTAGTTTAGTGTTAAGATTTAATAGGCTTATTACAAAAACATTTCCGGAAAACGTGCTGGTGTGAAATGAAAAAGCGATGTAAACATTGAGCGTGAAATTCGCTGAACACATGGGTTTTTTGAATGGGGAGATACCTCGATCTGTCAATCAGTCGAAGCCCGTCAGCTTCCCAATGTTATCGTATTCTGGTTATAGCATAAAGAGATAAAGTATGACTTACCTAACGTCTGTAGGGACATCAGTACGAACATCCATATTCCGGCCAGTGAAGAGTTCATTTTCATTTCATTGACCTCCTTGAGTTCACCCTTTCTCTCGCTCTTTCGTTCTTCTCTCGCTCTCACTCCGCTGTTCGTTATCGAAGCGAGCGCTAACTCCAGCTGTCTCGGGCTCGCGGTAAAGCGACACACAGGCTCTCCCGCCTACAACACAATAGTGACTGAATCACTTGCTGATGAATTATGTACACACGGACATATAGCTTGCTGTACGCAATATCAGGTATACTCGCTATTTCGGCGTCTCCAAGTGACAGTAACGCTAAGACAATGTAGAGGGAACGGCAACTCGATAACCCGGACGGGTCAACTCGCCGGATGTACGAGTTTCCGGCTCTTAGAGAACCCTCGCCACAACACTGGGATAATTATAGACTAATTTTGTGCCCAGATAAGAGCCCAGGTTGATATCCAGTCAGAATGGTATTCCAGACATCACTGAAGTATGATTGTAAGTCATGAGTACGAACGCTCCACACAGCGACAGATCACTGCCGTACAGCTGGAGAGGTGCACTGTCAGTGAGGCGCTGAGGGCGATGAGAGCTGGCCTCTCGCCACGCGTGGTCGGGGATGACTTGCGTTTGATGGTGCCGACTGTATGCTGACACAAACGATCGACGATTAAACACCACCTTGTGTCAAAAACATATCTCTCTGTATTGCGTCCTGAAACATACCGGTTATCAGCATATATTGTGAGTTTTGTTTACTTTATAGTCTGTCATTACGTAATTATGTTGGATGTATTTCCGCGTTTTTACAACGTTGTGTGGCTTTACCTTGAGGATAGCTTAAAGATTTATCTTAGTGGGATTTCTTAAAAAGAGAAAAATACACAAAAGAACAAAGACGTGATTTGGGGGAATACCCGTGTGCTTGTCTGTATGGTTTTTCTTTTTCAAGACAAAACGTGAACTGCTCCTCATGTAATTCCTTATTACGAGGAAGTGTACCCGTGTTGTTGTGTGTAGACGGCCTGTAGATGGTCGTTCGACAACGTCTCCCCCCTCTCCCCCCCCCCCCCCCACCTCACTGTTTCATTGTTTCATGAATCACACACGTTTTTATGAAAATATATAGCATTGCATTTATTTTCGTTCACAAAAGGATATCCTTGTACTATTGACCTCCATGGGTTTATTGGGCGCTGGGCCTAGATTTTCGAAGCTCTCTTAGCGTTAAGATAGTCGTAAGTGCCATACATTAACATTAACTTACGACTCTCTTGGCGCTAAGAGAACTTCGAAAATCTAGGCTCTGGATCTTAAGACGGAAATACGGATGTATATCCAACCAACATTGTTAGGTAAGTACGATGTATATGTAAGAGTGAGTGAGTGAGTGAGTAAGTGAGTGAGTGAGTTTTGTTTTACGCCGCTTTTAGCAACATTCGAGCAATGTCCCAGCGCGGACTGTATGGTGTAGGAGCATATATTGATATGTAATTCTAACCAATGTACATCGAGTTAATGTACATCGAGTATAAACTAACCTTAACATCTTTGAATGCAAAACAGGCAAGGCAGACTTTTGACCGAACAAATAAGTTCAAAACTGAATTCCTTTAATCTGAAATCTTAAATTCATTTCATATCATCACTTTTGCATCATTACAAAACTAACTTACACAGAAATATCTCTTCTTATCAGACTAGTGCTCTGACTGTCCTCGGTCCCAGGGTCGCAGCGGGTGAACGCATCTATAGTGTTAAGTGAGCCAATAAAAACAACTTGAGTATCTTTCAGTTGATCTACAGATGGTGGTGTTGATATGACGTGGGTAGGTTCATTTATGTTGTTGGTTAGTTGTGTTTCTCTTTCAGCATTACTTCATCAATGTCAGGTGTGGGACACCAAAAATCGGCTTCACATAATTAGCTCAGGTGGGGAATGAAACCTGTGCTCCGACATAACGAGGTCCATCTAACATGCGATAGTGAAATGTCGATGTCCACATTACAGAATAAACAGATTAACAAAGATTATATTTTAAGATAACTTGCACGGCGTAACGAATCCACTTGAACACACTGAAGGGTGAACCTTTCCGTTATCATGTTTCTGCTTCCTGACATCGGCGCCTGTCAATCATTTATCAAGTTGTTATATCATGTTAAATACAAACCCATAAACCTGAGACTCGCAGTTTAAACTCGACAATTAACTCAATCTATATGGCCTGTCACATTCCAATAGTCAAAATTTTATGAATCATAGCAAATGTCAGTGGCGTGAAGTGTTCATCCAATCTATTGAAGTGTTTCCAAACGAGATATGAGTGGTCTGCTCCTGCAATAAGTACTCAGTGACCTTAACAGGTGTTCAGTGTACGCATGCGTATAGAGTGACAGGTGTTTGGGGGGTTCACTGAAATAAAACTCTTTGCTTTCTTGAATATGATTTTTTGTAAACTTTTTCTTTCGAACTATATGACCTTGGTAATTCATAATCATCAATCTCAACAACAGACCAAATTCTTGTGGTAAGTCATATCTAAGATCTACAAAATATTTGATAACATAATGTGAACTGAGAAGATAGCGCTGAACAACTATAAGGTCCAAACAAATCATATTCTCTATACTATATACATATAAAATAATATAATATATAATTTTAATATGAAATATTTTAATATATGCATATAAATGACCTTCATCCGAAATACACAGAGATTTTCTCACGTGGTGAAGAAACATAAAGCTGAGATATCTTTTAAAGAATATATAGCTTTTTATTCGTGTTCTAAACGCAACAGGTTTTTATTGCTTTTGAGTCTAATATTACAACCATTTGTGCGTATTCTTAGCCTTATATAGCTGGCCTCCTCTCATGTTGAAATTATTGATAGTGTGAGTGAGGGGGTTCTTTTCAGTGTTGGCGGCTGCACTGCTGCACCCTGCGGCGGAAACCAACACTCACTCACCTGGAGGAATAGGTGTGTGTTCGAAGTTTTCAGAAACCATAATTCAACTCACTCACTCACTCACTCACTCACTCACTCACTCACTCACTCACCCACCCCACCCACCCTCACTCACTCACTCACCCCTCCCTAACCCACTCACTCACTCACTCTTCGGGACATGTCACCTTTCACATATTAGCTTCAGTTTGTATCCGAACTACATTTTCGACTAGTTAATTCGTTGATATCCTATTTCATTCAGGCCACGCCCTATGACCAAAAAAAAAAAAAAACCAAACCAAAAGAAACCCCAAACATTAAACGAAAAAAACCCCGACAAACCTGAACCGCACGAAAGGAAGTGTCAATTGAGATATTAATACAATTTATAGAGGGTGACACGTTACAGGAAGTCTCAGCTGGAACTATATACATGTATACCTTCCGCCTTGGTCGTCAGTATAGAACAAACTTCCTTTCTCAGTGTGATGACACACGCTTTATAGTACGTCTGTATCTAGGTAAAATCTAAGTATGTGAGCATGAGAAAACTCGGCTTGTCCATTTGCGCCTTTTACGTGTCGGAAACTCGTAATTTGATGAAAAACAGGGAAATGGAGCTGGTCGATAAAAACTACTGCTGCTAATGGCGGATCCCAACCATCTCAACAACACAAAGAAAAAGAGAGAGAAAAACCAACAAAGAACAAAACCAATACACAAAAATGGTGTAAAATTGATATATGTGAATAAATATGATGAGTATCTGTGTACCATGGGAAATCAACCTTGCATAGTGTACCTGTCGCTCCTCTGTGAATCTGTGTGTAGTGGGTTAGTTTAATTTGACGCCGCTTTTAGCAGTGTTCCAGCAATATCACAACGGATGGCATCAGAAACAGGTTTCACACATTTTACCCATGTGGGAATCGAACCCGGGCTTCGGCATGACGAGTGAACGCTTTAAAATTGGGCTACCCTACCGCCGAAATCTCAGTATAATGGCGGTTGAGTATAGGCCAGAGGTAAATGGTTTCTTTACTATACCGATTGTTTGGATTCGACTCATAGTGTTAGAATAATGTGTGAAGTCAGTAATGCTAACAGCTGGGTAGAACATTATTCAAGCACATCGTAGATACCGGAGCAGGAATTATATGTCGCTCTTATCTTCTGCTGGAAGGGGTTTGTGTCCAATATTCCATTCAAATTAGAAAACAGACACGAATTTATCGATTACAAGAACATTTCCCTAACATATATCAATTGTTTTGTCATAAATATGTTCACTTCAAAGGTAACAAAATGGTTCTATGACTTTTTATTTCATTCTTGGTAAATGGACGCTCGCATTATAGACAATGTTATTGAGGCGTCTTCTCGTCGAATCTTCATTCGGGAACTTTGGTGTTTTTTGAATGTTTACAAGTTTGGAATGTTTTTGTTTCATGTTCTAGACGTTTTACCTTGTTTCTCTATATATACAATGTAACCTCATGTAAGTTGGTACTGAGCTGAGTGAGACTACATCATTACTTTTGGTTGTATCCTGTCAGTGACGTCATTTCTGTTTCACAATTGTTTGTATAATCTGTCTTTATCCAGATTACAGTTCCGACATATTCCATAGTGATGGCATCAACTGCGAAGGTCATAAGTTTGTTCTTTGTTGTTACATGACAGCGGTCTGAAAATAATCGAGTCTATACCAGATAACCCAGTGATCAACATCATGAGTACAGATCTACACACTTGGGACACGGTACCACGTGTCAACCACCTGATCCCGTTAGTCGCTTCTTACAACAAACAGGGTTTAATCAAGATCAATTCTAACCCGAGAGAAGCGTGTCAACATGTTCTAGACCAATTCTTGGCACGTTCCGCAGATATCGCTGGACATACATGTGCTTGACCTCTTCACCTTCTGACCTCAACAGAGACCATGCCAGATATTCTAACCACACATAATTTTATTTTGCATGTCATACAAGCACATCATAATGTTTCTAAAAATGTTTTGTTTTTTTATCAAAATTAAGACCAATTACCTTGCAGCTGAAAACTGACGCGCATTGGAAATCAATGAGATTGAAGAAAAACGTTATGAAATTGCCTACGGGATTTCAACTTATGGGGGAAAATCATTTTGATTGATCACATGGTGTTAAGAGTGTTTTCTTTATATTTTGAAAATACTGAATAATTACATTTTCCCAAATGATGTGAGTTGTAACCGAGAATGTATTTGAAATGATTAAAACGCGCAGTGGAAGGTATGCTTTGTGCGCGCTTCCCGTAGGCATTAAAATAACAAGGCGTTGTTGTAGGTTGGTTCATTGTACATGTATGTGGAATGTCTTCTGTCCAGTCGGAGATACTTTATTCTAAAATCTCGCCACAACCCCGACACCCGGTATATGTCATCAGCCGCTGAAGATGGAAGGAGATGGCATCGAGTTTTATCGATAAATAAAGTGCCCCATTCTTAGTGTGACTGTTAGAAGCCGTCGTTACTTAAACAAGTGTAATCATTATTTCCCATAAGGTCTGTATCTTTTTCTTGGACATTCTCAAACCTGCGTATTTTTCAGTTATTGTATTCTCTAAATGTGTATATCGTCAGTCTAACACCTGTCACGTTTCTTCTCGGTATCGGGTGGTCAGGCGCGTTGACTAGGCTGATGCATGCCATCGTATCCCACGTGTGAATACTGGCCCCGTTTTCTCGAGTTTTTACTCAAATTTCAAACTGAGTTTGACAATTTGAAACTGCTTTATTTGTAACTCAAATGCATTTTTAAATACATAATGCCCAAACACCTTGAGCAATATATTCACAAAAATCAAATTGTCTACCATGTTTGAGGTTAATATCAATTTCAGTAAATTCAGGGAAATGTATTTTCTCAAATTTGAGTAAAAACTCGAACTTAAGTCAAAAAGTCAGATCTCATAATGTTGATCACTGGATTGTCTGGCCCAGACTCGATTAAGTACGGACCGCGGCCATAGAGCTGGAGTAATATTGGGTGCGGCGTAAAACTAAACTCACTCAGTCATTGTTGTAATTTTATCAGTGATGGTAAACTATTTGAAGGACATTTTTCCCAGGTTGTTGATAACGTTGTGTTATATTTAGATAGTCAATGAAACGAGAGACGTTAGAAGAAACCTTTAAACGTTGCAATAAATTATGTATTGTGCTTGCCGATGTTGTTACTGATAGATGGCTGGAATATTTCCATTCTAGATATGAATTTACCACCTACGATTCACTCAATGATATATTTAACATCCCAGCTCTTATCTGTGAAAACGGTCTGGAGCATTGAATTGGTTGACACATGTCATCGTATCCCTATAGCAAAGACTGATGCTCATGATGTTGATCATTGGATTGTCTGGTCCAGACTCGATCATTAACAGATCAAAGCCATACAGTTATAATATTGTGGTGCGGCGTAAAACTATATTCACTCATTTACTCAATGTTTTGTATTTTTGAGTTAAATCAGTCAAGAGAACGGGCGTACGTGCACCACTTACTGTCGCCCTCTCCGTTTTAACTTATCGTTTTTCCTCTCTCGCACATTCAGCACCACGTTATGTGCGATAGTCTAGCAGTAACATGTTCGCTTGTCATAAAGATAAAAGCAGGTTCGATTCCCATCGCTTTCAAGCGTCTGTCAACAATTTCTGTCAAAAAGACGTGGGGTGAATGTTATTAGAAGCAATTACAACTGAACTGACTAACGCACTATTATCGAGAAACGCCTTTGTAATTCCTGAAGAGTCATAGAATCAGGTGAAAAGTACCTTCCAATTCCCCTACAAATCCCAATTACCCCGCTCACCCCAAACGCCACACCCTACAGACGTAACAGCAGAGACCATATATACGGCTCTGCACAGTGCGATTTTATCGCTAAGATGGTCTGTATTAATGGCCATGCTAAGACGGTCCTAGCTGTCCAGTCATTCTGCTAGGCGGAACAGAGGACATTAAGGACAGTTGCAGCCCCAAGTGATTGTTCAATATCTGGATGCAGGTTCCGTTTTAAGCATGCAAGCTTCTCTGCGTGTGACAGCTTGATAGACACGTTAACAGTGATGATTAAATTGTCCTGTCATTTTATATCAATTATTCACTGAAAGTAGCACAATGATGTGATCATCTGTCCGACAGAGGAAAATACATTGCTTCGGAAACAAACCACGTGACGTGGTGAGGAACGCTACAAAAACTCGCATACCGTGACATCTCCTTCAAGTATATGATGTTAATTAATGCACGGACGACTCAGCCATGTATTGATGAAATGGCGGCCCGGATTTAATCAATAACTAGATTTCGTTAATAAGCTAGTTGGTGAAATATAGTTAATTTGGAGATCTGGAGCAGACAGCTGATTACCTTTGTCGTGAAGACCACTCACGTAATGAAGCGGCGGCAATTGACATGAGTGCTGCACAGGTTGACCTGTATGTTCTGTCAAG
Source organism: Haliotis asinina (assembly GCF_037392515.1). Classification (NCBI taxonomy): domain Eukaryota; kingdom Metazoa; phylum Mollusca; class Gastropoda; order Lepetellida; family Haliotidae; genus Haliotis; species Haliotis asinina. The sequence continues at coordinate 70,480,227 of NC_090282.1, read as the reverse complement.
CAGATTCTGTTAACACGTGACGCAGCTTAGTCAATCTAAACGAATGTGTCTCAGTAGACATAAAACAGTTTTGACATTTGATTGACAGTGTGACCAATTCTGACCATCACGTGCAACCTTTAGTAATCGGCCTGCACTGACAATACCTTTCATTAAGACATGTCAGAACTATAACAAAGCTTATTCTAGCCCCATCCCTCACCTGTATTCCCCAACTAAACCAAGAAGGCATTTCCAGCCACTTGTCCCAACAGTTTATATCGCAGTTAAAGAAATTACCATTCTTCTACATTCCGGAATCTGCTATGCCGGTTGGTTGATGTCGCGACCCTCTAGCGCATATTTCATGTGGTAATCCCATTTTTATCCAGTTAAGTTTTCATCTCTTTGTTAATTCTAGCAGCCATACACTAACGCTTAGTCTTTGAGAATACATAAGAATCAGAGAAACAAAGGTCACCAATTAAAGTGAAAAAGAACCCATGTGTGACCTGAGGTTCAGAACCCGAGGACAACTGGGGATGTTTCATCGAGGGCTTTTCATTACAGACAGCGCTGGGTCGAAGGGATAATAACATTGTTCGGCGACTGTGAGGCAGAAAACAACCCATTCTCATTCTTTTCTCGGGTGTAAAAGCCTATTTCTCCTTTCTCAGTTCTAACAACTCGTTCCTATCCCTGAGTTTTCTTCTCAGTTCTAGAAACTCATGTCTCCTTCTCAGTTCTGCAAAACCATTCTCATTCTGTCATTGTTGTAGAAGGTGCTTCTGGGTTTTAGAAATCCAGTCTAATTTTTTCTTAGTTCTAGAGCCTATGCTATCTTCTTAGTTCTAGAAACATACGGCTCCTTCTCGGTCCTAGAAACATGTGCCTCCTTCTCAGTTCTAGAATCCCACTGCATTGTCATTCCTTCACAGTTTTAGAACCTCTGCTTTCTTCTTAGTTCTAGAAACCTATGCCTCCTTCTCAGTTATAGAAACCGGGTTTTTTTCGTCTCAGTCCTGGGAACTTATGCCCCCTCTTTTATATAAACCTACGTTTTCTCCTCAGTTCTACAAACCTATGCCTCGTTCTCAGTTCTATAAACCTTCAGCCCAAACAAACCAATTCTCATCCTTCACAGGTGTAGAAGCTCGTGTCTTCTTTTCAGTTATAGCAAACCATTTTCATCTTTTATAGCACCAGAAACCCGTGTCTTCTTCTCAGTTCTAGCAAACCATTCTCATCCTTTATAGCACCAGAAACACGTGTCTTCTTCTCAGTTCTAGCAAACCATTCTCATCCTTCAAAGTTCAAGAAACACGTGTATTCTTCTCAGTCCTAGCAAACCATTCTTATCTTTCATAGCTCCAGAAACCTGTATCACTCTCTCAGTTCTAGAAACCTTTGCCCCCTTCTCATTTCTGGAAACCGGCGTCTTTCTCTCAGTTTCAGTAAACCATTCCCATCCTTCACAGCCCTAGAAACCTCATCCTTCACAGTGCCGGAAACTTTTGTCTTTCTTCACATCTCTTGCAAACCTTTCTCTTACCTCACAGCTCCAGAACCCTATGCATGCTTTTCAGATCAAACAATATACCATCACAGCTCAACACAGATATAATATTGTCATTCTCATTTCACATCTTGCCAAACAGCACGCTCGTGGTTTTTTCGTAATATCAAACTAAACCCTAAACCGTTAATAGTCACGCACATAGTCCAATTTGCTTACTGATGACTTAAGGGTGGAGTGAGCAGATCAGTATTGTTGTCTTCCGTGTTTGTAGAATTCAATCACCTATATATAGATGTTTAACAATGGTGTCTGTACATCACCTACAGATATGTAATACCTTGAAATGCATACGTCGTATATAAATCGAAGTTCCAACACTGTTCTACTCCGGTGACACACATTTTTTGCGTTTCGTACGCCTTGGTCGTCCATGTGTTTTCATGTAAAACATTATGAAATCAGTTTGCAGCAAAATGCAACGAGTTGCATGAAAAAATCGATCAATTCTTGTTTAGTTCCATGAACAATACCTTGGAGAGTACTATTCGATGTCTCTTGACGTTAATCTGTGGCCCGAAACACTACATTCCCACTGCTTCCAGTTACTAATTACCTGTGTTTATTAATCCAGCCATCAGCTCGTCATTACAAAGCACCTGCCCTGATGTGACCGCACCGATACTGTGTCAACTCGACACGACAAACACTAGTGCAGTCTAATATTGTTTATTTCAGTTTTTTGTAAATGAGACTTTCAATTATAGTTACGTTACACTTGAAAGCAGTTGCAGCATGTGCCGAGCGTCAGTGACTAGCTAACTGCATCGTTCATTATTGATGATGCGGCGCTGGGGGTATTGGTTTAGTGTGAGTTCAGGGAGCGAGACGCGGTGTTTCAGCAAGCACGGAAACGCTGGGCTTTCTCCACTGATGTGTGAACCCGCAGTACGTCGCAACGGTGCGTAACGCTGGATATGAAACGTTAAACAAAGAGAGGTCAACAAGTGGAGGAAGTCTCATGTCTGCAAACTGTCCTACAGCTGACATTTTAATCTGCATTTAAACCGCGTTGTGAGAAAATGTAAGGTCATATACATATACAGGACAAGGAAATGTGACTTGAATACGCTCTACAAGTGGATATGAAGTATGCATTTGAAACCAAATAGTTTTATAGAGGGAGCGGCTGACCTAGACGTTTTTGGCGCCCACCTTCCTTACGCCCCTTGGATGTGACGTGATTCGATGACCAAGGTTCGAATTCCTGACTAGCTCCTTGGTTTGCCTGCGCTGCAGTCATGTTCATGGATTCCCATTTCTCGAATATTGATTTTTAAAATTTTATCTTTTGAAACCATGATGACAATCAATTTTCAGAAAAACAAACGTGCAGTAACCGTTTCAGCGATGGCTGCGCCATTGCTCGTACTAAACGTTATATATTAAATAAACAAATGTATAAATAATCGACAGTTGTTGTTCACCTATTTAATCAATTATACGTTTGATGATTTTGAATACGAAAAATATGTAACTGTTCGTCTTGGAGGGATGTCTACCGTTATAGACAGCACATTGGGCACCGTCACAGCGTTTGTCAGTGTTTGTTTGCACAGCGTATAACCTTACAGAGGTGTGATGTAAGACAAGCCGACCTATGGCTGACAGGGATCTGCGATCGCTCAGGACCCTAGGGTGCGGCCTCGCAGTGTGTCATTGTGTCACCCCCAGACCGACACGATGCACTTTCTACATATTTCGTATAACAACAAATGTCATTTATTACACAATGCACTAACATTCAAAAAGAAACCTGAGGCTTGGTTTGGGGAATGCAGGGTGTGTGTATATTTTTATCAACGTGCTAAATACCTTATGGGCGCGTTAGCGGTTCCCATACTTCACGCATCTTAACACAGAACCCCTGACAACTACTTTCAGTTCAAATGTTAGTACAGAAAGTTTGCTCTGAATAAATCTGGTAACAATTATTATTCCAACTTGCAGCTACTCACGTGTACAATAGTATAGTTTAGCAAACTGGGTGATATTTCCGTGTAACAATAAACTGTTTCAACCGGGTGACTGTGACAAGTTAAGGCATGGTTTCATAAAGTAGTACAAAGAATTAGGACTTCCACGTGTCGTCTTAACACTTTCATCTCCAGGTTGCCATCAATAAGTATATTGACAACTATTGATACGAGGTGATTTCCTATTTTAATCCAAGTGATACGAGGTGATTTCCGATTTTAAACACTCACAGGTCGATACGTTCATAACTAAATTGTTAATTCTATACATGGCCACACAACGAATAGTTATGGCATAGAGTGTTTTGCTTACAATTACAAAGGGTAACACAATGGGTGAAACAGGTGGCAGCAGTATTAAGAAAAATAAACTTATATGCATATCAGTGCACTCAGCAATGCCAAGGATTTGACACTGCGGTATGTGTTGAAGCAGGCGTGTCTGTGTTCTAGAACCCACAATACGTTTTGGATTTGGATGTTTTCATTTAGATATCCTATCAGCATTTTGCAAATTTAGTACTCGCAGATCGGTTGTTGATATGCATCGAATCGCCCTTATATTAGTTCAACCTCTTGTAATCATCATCATCACCATCATCATCATCACTACCATCATCACCACCACTACCATCATCACCACCAGCATCACCGTCATCATCACCGTCATCACCACCACCACCAGCAGCATCAACATCATCACCACCACATCACCATCATCACCATCATCATCTCCATCACCACCACCACCATCATCATCATCACCACCACCACCATCAGCAGCATCAACATCATCACCACCACATCACCATCATCATCATCACCATCATCATCTCCATCACCACCACCACCATCATCATCATCACCACCACCACCATCAGCAGCATCTCCATCACCACCACCACCATCATCATCATCATCATCATCGCCGGCGTCGGCGTCATCATCATTCTTAGTTTCGCCATTTCTCATCATTATGACTGCATGGATGTGATCACACAGTTCAAGTCTCCACTTCACTCAGTTGTACAGGGCCCTTATTCTCGAAACGTTCGTAGCCCTGCAGTTTCATCGTAGCCAGTGTGTTAAGAATGGGCTTAAGAAGTTCATTGGGCTTCGAACGTTTCGAGACTAAGGGCCCAGTGTCCCTATCCCGAACTTGGTACTGAGAGTACAATTACGTTGTATTCTCTGTCATGGCCTCGCTTCAATTTATCACAAGGGGCGTTAGGTCCTGTTTCTCGCACAATGAACAGCGTGCAATGGCGACCTTAATAGAGTTCAATCTTCAGTTTCTTGAGGAAGCTGGCTACCCAGGCGTGTTAAGCTGACACATTGGTATAATTAGATTTCTGTTAAAACCAGATCTAAAGCAGCTCATTCGCTCTTCAATTCCGAGGAAAAGCTATGGATTTTCACAAAAGAATATACCGCATAAAACCACCGTCAGTACTAAGTATTCACCATGTTTAACACTGTGTCCGGATGCAAGGTCCCCATAAACTTAATGCAATGTCACTCGAGGGTCGAATCCTAGACGTGTACAAGTCTCTAATCTAATATTTAATAGTTGAAATGAAAATTTCTAAAAAAAATATATATATAATACACTTGCGTCCTTAGATGTACTGTACGCTTATCTAGACTTGCCTCTCTAAATTAATTGCTACACATCCGTTTTTCGTAGAATTCAGTACAGCCTTGGAGCTAGGCTAGTCAAATCCTACTTCATCATTATACCTAAGATCAGGAGCTAGTTCATCCGAAACAAATAATTTTACAGAAAGGTGCTACTTTTTCAAATGTCAAACTTGTACTTAAATCGTAAGAAGCGACCTGTCGCAGCGTTCAACCGACCGTAATGATATCTCGACCTCTGATCAGATTTGACCCAATGTATTCAAATTAGCTTTATCCTGGCTACAAATAAACATAGCGATAGGGTCAGAGTGCTAATTATTACTTCCAGTCCACTAATTACGTTGTTTCCGGTTGGTTACTGGGTCGATGAGCTTCCGCCACCGCGCTAACAAGGCACATGTGATAAAGTGCAGCTTAAACGTACATCCCATAAACAAGGAAACGCTTTTGACTAGTAAAGCCGATGTACTGGGAGAAAAGGCCAACATTAAGCTGCTAACAAATAGGTGCATATTTTTGTGTGTGTTTGTTTAGCGTGATGAACTGGGTTTATAGTCGTATTCATGGTTGTTTTATTTATAGCTAGGTACCATAACATGCGTATGTGTGTGTGCTTGCATGTGTCCCATTCGTAACTACTGGTCCCTTTCCGTAACCTAAATCTGTATGATGTGGAATAATGTTTCAGGGTGTAATTTTCAAATTTCAGTGACACGTGCGTGTGCGTGTGCGTGTGCGTGTGCGTGTGCATGTGCGTGTGCGTATGCTTGCACTCGCCTTGTAATACTTTTCACCAGTTTTAAATAACTAGCACATTGGTATACCATGCTGCTGATTAAAATGGATGCACAGTTTAACCATTAAGAGCCGCCAAGTTCTACACCCCGTTATTCAAACCCCCGGTAGAGAAACATCAAGTACATTTAACGCGTTTTGGTCAGACACTGCAGGGGTTCGAACCCCTGACATTTTCTTCATCTCATAGATGCTGAATCCACTGTACCACGGAGAAGAAAAAGTGAAAGATTTTGAAGTTTGATAATGTTACCTATAAGGAACTGATTAACCCTGATGGCTTATTTTTCGCGTGGTCGTTGATACATACGGCACGCGCATCATGGCATGTCAATAGAAACGTTTGATAAATGAAATTCAGTATGAAAACAAATACTTGGATTTTTTTGCAACCTGTTTTGAAAAAGGAGCATCGCTATACATGGAGAACCTGCTTCTCATTACCTATTTACCGCAATATTGATGTGAGTGACAATTATTTTCTTCATGAACGTAGTTTTAACTCACCTGTATAGCTGCCGTGTCGACTCTAGAGAACCGTCACGTACTTATGTTCCCGACATTTCACATAGAACTAGCTGTTATCCCGTCATGTGACGAGGTGTGTATGATGACAGTCATGGGTGTATGTGCTACACAAAAGACACCTTGCGTCTAATTATAGATCTTACCTGACCTGAGTTATATGAATTCCAAATTCATTGAATAAGAAATTCGCGAGCGTTTGTCACGCTGATTGCTCGTGAGTTGTATTAAAATAGAAAGATCTTGAGTGCAATCGTGCGTTTGTGAGTGTGTGAGTTAATGAGTGAGTTTAGTTATACGCCGCTTTTTATCAATATTCCAGCAACATCACGGCGGGGGACACCAGAAATGGGCTTCAAACATTGTATCCATGTGGGGAACCGAAACCGGGTGTTCGGAGTGGCGAGTGAAAGCTTTAACCACAAGGCTACCCAAGTTACAACGAACTCCAAGGGACGACTAATCTTAGTTCGCCATAACCGTACTTCGTTATAAGCGCGTCGGCTAATGATTACAGGACAAAAACAAGACCAAAAACAACAATTCGATATATCCGCCAGTTCGTCATAAGCGAGCTTATTGTAGACGGTGTTTGTTCTAAGAATGTTCAACAATAGTGGCGGCAAGGGTCGTGAGCCGTGCTGACCTGGAGAATGAATTGATCACACACTGGCTGTCTACTTGTGTGGTGTTCACGAAACTTGGGTTTAATAATCAATTCATTCTATAATGCAAAACTCTTGTTAATTATTACGATAAATGTCAATAGAGAGACGCTGCCAGTTGTTCACTGTTGATATTGACGTTATGTGCTAATGTCAATATTACTAGTAGCGCCGAGAAGGAAACTCTCTTAAATGGTAATACTCTGTCTTAAGAAAAAAGAAATTTATTTTTAAGGTACAGGTAAAGGCCTATATGTAGAAAGCATTATGACTCACTGAGTGGTCGAACGCATGTAAACTGGAGCTAACTGCCATTCACGTCAGTAGAATACCACAGCGCTTTTATCAAATTCGATAACTGAAAAAAACCCGGGAAATATTGCTTACAGTCTGAAATTGCGACGGTATAATTGCAATGACTGAAGACCTTCAGGTGGGCGGACCTGCACAAAGCGATCTATGCACTATGGTGATCGTAACTTCGTGTAAGACTGACCGTAAACGCAGCATGAAATGTGCTTTCTGCATGTGGGCCACCGAGGAGTAGTCTCCCTTTAAAGCCTTGCTGGTATCACAGGACGCAGACGCTTAGCGCCTACACAAAACACATATATGTATCGGGCTGGACTGGTAGACTGAAAACAATATAGAGCAAGAGTGGGATTCGAACTTAGGATCAGCGGATCCCCACTCAGCTACGGCATTTTTGCTATTTGCCCAGTTCTATACTCGTATACGTGATTGCATCCATTACTAATACCGAACAGGTGGATCCAACATTTCAGTACAGAATATTTCAGTTTTCAAAGTGTTTGTACCTGGTAAGTCTAGCGTTGAGCGTCAACCGCTGTCACTGTGCTAACGCTTTCGTATTAATGGATTAAGCGTGCAAGACGAACGGCTGAACAGAACCTCAATATTCTCGGTCCGACGACCTTCTCGTCCCCGGTTCCTCCCACAGCTTCAAGATGCATGCGGGTGGAAGTTGGAAAGACATACATCCATAACTAAAAACATTATACAAGTCCATGTGGACATAAAATCATACATTTATAGGAATAAGAAATACATTTAGTTTTGGTTTTCCTGGCATACACCCACTGCTGCAAGTTACAAGCAGCATCGGATTATTTGTGCGTCAAAGCTGCCACCACAGCCAATACTCTATGGTGTCCTTTGGGCCCAGATTCGTTCAGTACGGTGGCACATCCAAACGAGAACACTCGGTGCTCGACAAAATTGGTGTTTCGTTCTTTCAGCAGCTATTATCGTTGTGGTTTCCATCATCGACCTCTCTTTCACAATGCATTCGTGCCCATTCAACCATCTGCTAATGTCAGTCTGCGTTCAACCATTATCAATCAATCCTCTGTACTACTCTATCCATCAGTCCGAACTTGCCCATCCTTCTTGAATTCATTTTAACAGCCGAATGCTTCACGGTCACCTTTGGAAAAATTACTGGGCCATACAAACATTCTACTGGGTTGGCTATTCTGGTATCTGATAGAAATTTCATGCTGGCATTTTTTTAATAGACGGGACTTGCAAAAAATATATGTAATAATATTGTGCGTTACAGAATTAATGCAAGACACGCAAGTGGCAGAACATGTGTTCATAATGGCAGTGATTAGAGATTGTCCATTAGCTTCTATTTGCGTTCAATAATTTCAATATTTGTTTGAAATACTGTAAAATATTCATTGCCGACTGGTAAATTCCCATAAAACACGTTCAGGTCGAAGAACTATACTGAAACACATAAATAATGCAACTAGGTTTACTAAACGGGCGCCATTATTTGGGACGTTTTCCAGACAGTAAATCTGACACAAGATGAATCCATACCCAGACAAGAACATATCAAAGAAAGGATGGATGTACACAAATCTATCAACAACCGCCCCCAAATCCCACCCCCACCCCCTGTATTCCGACACAATCTGTTATCATCCTCTCCAGTGTCAAAATCAAAACACACATGGCTCCCTCAATCCCAAATGCTCATGTGGACTCTCCTTAAGGTCGTTATGGATAATCAACAGATGTCTTTTTTCTGAAGAGAATGGCCTGATTGAGGAATATACTGACATTACGTGTGTATTTTAAATACCTTGGTATCAGGTAAGTTCAGCGTCTAAAACACAATTAAGGCAAATTCGCATGCAAATGTCACGCTCTTTATTATTTTATTGATGGATTATAATCAATATAAAGTTCATATGACCAGGTATATAATTTTAATGCCAAGTCCCTATACACGCGAGTCAATTTTTATGTACCACTTTAAGACACTGACGTATATAGTATGGGTATTTTCACACACTATTCACATATTATGCATGTATGAAACGGTGTGACCTTCACCTGTTAGATATAATAGTAAAATGAATAATTAACACACTCTGTTATGTTCGTTGTAACAGTTGTGAAATTAACGTTTCAATTGTTCATTAAGATTTTAAGTTTTCAATTTTTAATCCTGTACACACATGAGGCAGGAACTGGCATTAACGACATTAAAGTTACATACAAGTTGCTGTACGTGCATCGTACCTTAAATGACTACAGAGAGAACAAACTGGAAATATTCATTTGCAACACTGCCAGTCAGTCTTATTCTGAAGAATATACCGTCGTTTCATGCCTTGGTTTGGTTTGACTTTCAGTTTTGACCCCATTATTAACCGACCCAAGGGAATCCCCAACCCATTGGGCAAAATGTGCCAGCATCAAGTATAACTATCAACATCAATAAATACTGCTCTGTCTTAGGGGTATAGGTAGATCAGAAAGTACAATAATTGAGTGAGTTTGTTTTTAGAAATATTCTAGCAAAATCCCGACACCAGAAATGGGCTTCATACATTGTACCTATGTGCGGAATCGAACCCGGTCCTTCGGCGTGACGAGCGAACGCTTTAACCACTAGAACTATATATATAGTACTGCGAATACCGAGTGTACAGCTATGTACATGTACTTATATAAATATGCACATATAAAAACTACGTGTGTCATATAAGGTCTCGGTGGGGAAGCTTTTATACAAATAAAAGCTACCCCACCAAGACCTTAAGAACAGCCTGCAACATCGAAAATGTACATTAAGATGTCGTAATGAGGAATATAGGAATACTGCGCTAAGACGCATGCATGTGTGTGTGCGTACGTGCGTGCGTGCGTGCGTGCGCGCGCGTGCGTGAGTCTGTACGTGTGTGTCAGGAGTTGGGGGCCCAGGCATTGGGAAGCATATACACAAACAAAGGCGAGTAAGCCCTGTCCGCCAAACCTGCTGCTATTAGATATTTTACATTGTCAACTTTCTACTTTTCCGACTCCCGTCGACTAGCCAGGACACACATGTCGGGCTATTCCAAACAAAACGGTATATGTAGCACATATATTTAGCTATGGTCGAAGTGTCATATTACTAAACGGGTTGTCGTTCGTTTTCAAGCATGAGATTGATAAACCCTTTCCTCGTTCCTGTTACTGAAATTTGCAAATTATGGAAAGTTCTTAACAGGAAGGAAGAAGCAAAATCCTGGCTCGATAGACAACAATTTGCCACTGGTATTTTGGTAAAACCTGGAAGTCTTTGTGAAGAACGAATTGACGTCACTATACACAATGATGTAAGTAACACAGAATACTATCACAAATTAAAAAAAAAAATCAGCAACATTATATTTGTTACAACTGTTAGTTGATTTTTCACTAACATTCACTAACGGAGATAACCCTGATAACAGAGTGTTTTTAAAGCCTAAAAAAACGAAAGATATGGCACATTTATGGCCCGTTAGTATCGCATTCTACATCTACGTGATTGATTGGCAAACTCAAGCTGTGTCGTAAATATAACAGTCTAATATACATTCCAATTAGTCAATGCAAGACTAGTTTTAGCATGATTTACATTGCTAATAAGCGGTGTCCAATCCAAATGTTTTCACCCTGTTCAATATACCTTTCCTGAAACAAGCTTTAACCATTTTTATCAAAATTTGCGATATAGGGGGAGCAACTCTTGCAATACATGATGATGCTGTCGATGCAGTCTATGCAATGACATGATGCCGTCATCAGATCAAACGTTTTAATTAAACCTTTCGCATTTTATGTTAAGTAAAATAATGTGTTGAATTTCCCCAGTATGATATCGATTTTATTTCTTGTGTAATGAATACGAGTAAATCCATCCGGGTTCTTCACTTCATCAAAATGGCGACGGAAGCTCTTCGGGCAGAAAATCCCGATTCTATGGAGGCTTTAACACGTGAAGCTGAAACACTCAAAGCTAAATTAGAAGACGAGAAGGCCAAACTAAATGATGTTGACAGTATGTTTATATTATTGACGCAAATATACTGACTACGAACCCAAATGCACGCCACAAAATGGTGTAGACCGTTAACTTGTAGCAGTGTTAGTTCGGTTTTCGATCATCAACACCGAGGCCAAATGTCAAGAACAACAACATATATTAGCCTTTAACTCCACCAGTCCAAACATCGATGGCCCTTTCGAACACTTTATTCAAAACGGCAAACGTCTTAGAAACATGATACAGCATGTTCCAATGAATTTAAGTTTTGTGTTTGCTAATTTTAGTAGTTTTGACAGGATTAGATAAAGTGGAAACACCTTTAGATTTGGATCATACGTACCGTTCTAAACGTTTGTTTATTGCATTATGTTGCCGGAATTGTTATAGCCAACACATCCACACCTCTGTTAGTATATATCAATGGTGCCCTTTAATTAATAGCATTGTAAACATTGATATATTTTTATATCCCTCACGGTTTGTTTACGGTAGCCAAGGACGTTATCTGTCAAGATGAGAAATGTTTGTTTTCAGATCTGCCTATCTAGGAAATATTGCTTCATTACTTTATTCAGATTCTTTAATGAAAAACATATAATAGGTCTTGGATTCAAGGTTACCTAGGCCCTCACCACATTATGCTTGTCACAGTAACGGTATCCCAGTGTTAGGGATTTTCGACGATGTAAGACCAAAACGTTATTTTTATCTTAAATATCATTTAAAGTTTTGATTTTGCTAACCTTTAGTGATACAGATATATTTATCTATATTTAACGCAAAACATCATGTATTTCCTACAAAAGTAGCATCAATAACATTGAACTGGTGAAACTGCAGGTATTTTGCCACATTCAGGTATTTTGTATGTGTTTTCGACGATGAGTCATACTTTTCCCTCTGCACTTCGAGTAAGTGTTTTCATCATGTGGCTTGCTGTTTTAAACATAACCTGTCACTAGCAGACAACTCTCAGATAACATTCTTAGTTGGCACAACGTTGGCAAACATTGGGCCAAAGTTGGGCCAAAGTTGGGCCAACTAAGAATGCTATATGGGCTGATATTGCTGAATTTCGCTTGCTATTATTTGTTATACAGGCAATTTATCTTGCATCTGAAGTGGTATTAACGATCTATCGTAAATAATATTGATAACTTAACTTCCTGATTTCTGTTGTCAATAAAACGTCTCGTAGGAACAGGAACTGGGCATCCATCCTACCGATGAAACTATTTGTGCACTCTGATTGCGCACATACTTCCCCGATATAGCGCTAGCTATGCAATGATCGAAATCACCAGACGTCAAATTCAGCTCGCTGAATTATGTGTGACAAGATGGTGGTGGTCAGACTCGGTGATTTAATGGATTGTGTGTCATCTTACTCATTCCATCATAACCTGCTAAGAATTTTTAAAACTATGCAGTTAGTTGTGCAATTTTGTCCTGGTTACTATGAAAGCTGGAATATATCTGACTGCATTTAAGACTTCAGTATGTTGAAGAGATCATGTCAGCATTATCTGGGAGTGGACATGGACAGTAGTGGTGTTCTGAGTAATTGAAATGATCAAAAGATTGTAACTACCATTTTGGTGTTTGAAGCAGTGGACAATGGAACATATATTCGAAGTTGTCAATGCCTGAAAATGGGTTCATTTCTTAGAAAACTCACTTCACTAACTGAAAAGTCATGACTGAATATTTCATGACGACTCTAGGAACTGTATTCATGATATATCATTAATCGGTTTTTAGTAGCAAGTTATATCATGTTATACATATCTGCAATAACAACACGGATAGGAAAATCTGAAAAATGATGCTAACCAACTTTTATCTGTGATTATTCGTTGGTAAGGAACCAATCGTCAAATGTGAGATTTCAACCAGTTCCCAACACTAACATAAATAGATTTAGGAAATACAGTTCGTTCTACCACCATGTATAGTGTAATAAAGCACACTTTCTCCCTGAACTATAGTTAAAGCACGAGGACGCTTGTGCTTTAACAAAATAATAGTTCAGGGCGAAAGTGTGCTTTATTACACTATAACGGTTGGAAGAGCGAAGTGTATTTCTTTTCGAAGATGTATTTAATAATTTCTAAGCCTATTTTATGGCAGAAAACAAACGATGGTGTCTGTGACCTAAATTAACACTCCTCGCACAGGGCTAACTGATGCGCTGTTCTTTTGACGTGTTCCCCCCTATGTTAAGACAAACGTTAATAGAAAAACAAGTGATGAACAGTTTGGTAATGGTTTATGTTCAGGTTAAATTTCTTCTCTAGATCATTTTAATTACATCTGTGATTCTCTTTAACCATACAAGGCAATATGACCGTCTCATTTCTACTACCAATGAAAGTTTAGATCAGTACATTCAGCTGAAGCTGACTAGTCACGCGACATTCCACGATTGTATTGTGGGAATGTAAACATTGCAAACATTACCGTGTTTCTGTAAAACTTTGAGTAGAACTATGACACATTTTATCCTTTGGAAAACATAAATGTAATGTTTCCCCCATTGGGTGTGAGTGAGTTGAGTTTTACGCCGCACTCAGCAATATTCCAGCTATATGGCGGCGGTCTGTAAATAATCGAGTCTGGACCAGACAATCCAGTAATCAACAACATGAGCATCGATCTGCGCAATTGGGAACCAATGACATGTGTCAACCAAGTCAGCGAGCCTGACCACCTGATCCCGTTAGTCGCCTCTTACGACAAGCATAGTCGCCTTTTATGGCAAGTATGGGTTGCTGAAGGCCTATTCTACCCCGGGACCTTCACGGGTCTTTTCCCCCATTGATGTTAGCAGGGTGATGCAACTGCAAACCAAGAAACATCCATCGTGACGTCAGTTACATTGTGACGTAATACAAAAAAGTTCGATTTCGAGGTGGCAGACTGGAATGGCACAGTGACGTCAACACATTGTGACATAATGCAAATAATGCAAAAAGTGCACATTATCATCTGATAAAGTATTGTTGGCACCTTTGATCTTTCACCGAAGCATCTTAGAATTGAATATAAATATAATAATACAATGGTAACTGTCTGTGTCCTACAGCATTTTGATGCTGTATTTGAATTAGATCATTATTGCATAATACTTAAGGTGTTAACTTTAGCATAATAACTAGGAACTTATTATTTTCCCTCTCTGATGTGTCTTGATGGTTGTGTTTACCTTTCAGTGTGCGTACTGGGACAACGTCTGGCCAACCTGCCTCCTTTCAACATCAAGACCCGCAGAGCACTAAAAGGTCATCAGGGCAAGGTGCTGTGTATGGACTGGTCATCAGACAAACGCCACATTGTCAGCTCTTCACAGGTGGGCATTTTAATCATATTTGCTATTGCACTGCAGATGGGGACAATGCATTGCAGATACAGCTGTTGCTGGATGGGTTCAACTATTGCAGTATAGGTACAACTATTGCAGTACGGGTGCAACTATTGCAGTCGGGTACAACTATTGCAGTATGGGTACAACTATTGCAGTACGAGTACAACCACTTGCAGTATAGGTACAACTATTGCAGAATGGGTACAACTATTGCAGTATAGGTACAACTATTGCAGTACGAGTACAACTATTGCAGTACGAGTACAACTATTGCAGTATAGGTAGAACTATTGCAGTATGGGTACAGCTATTGCAGTGAAGATACAAATATTGCAGTACGGGTAAAACCGTTGCAGTACGGGTACAACTGTCACATTATATGTATGCTATCACAGTATATGCACATTTTTTGTAGTCTAGGCTCGGTTATTGAAATCTGTACACAGCTATTGCAGTTTAGGTCGTGTTAATAAGTACACAGCTATTGCAGTTTAGGTCTTGTTAATATGTACGTAGATATTGGAATAGGTATAGGTGTCTCAGTATATGTATAACTACAGTGGAAGCTGTCAAAACCGGCATCTGTCCAATCTGGCAAGTTGTCAACATTGGCATAAAATCTCAGCTCCATCCATGTCTTGTACATTTACCATCAGCTCTACAATCCAGCACTTTGTCTAAACCGTATTATTTCTTAAGTCCCAATGAGTGCTGGTTTAGATAGCTTCCACTGTATATCAGTAAAGATACACCTGTCGAGGACTATGAAGGCTACACTGTTGGTCATGGGTGCAGTATTCCTAGTATTGTAACACTGAGTGTTCATTATTGCCTGGTTGAAGGCATGCTGAAGGCCCACGTTTGATTCACCATTGGGAAACTGTCCACTTCTGGTGTCACCATGCCTTGACTACTGCATAAAACCATAGTAACTCACTTACTAGTTATTGCTTTACGTTACGTAATTTCTCTAGATCTATTGCTTAACTTTCTTACCTACCTCTCAGTATGAAATCTGTTGATGCTTGGTGGAGCAACTTACCCAGATTGACCCGTGAAGATCTTGGTAAGAATTGTTTGGAATGGAATCATAGTACATAGGGTGAGTTAGGATTGTATATCTGATGGAGTAATCATGCTTCAGTGTCAGTTATGATTTTACTGTTTTACAGGATGGAAAGATGCTTGTGTGGGATGCCTTCACCACAAACAAAGTAAGTAGAATCTGACTTACAAGAGTGTCATCTGCTAAACAAACATTCTTCTCTCTAACATGTTGATTTTATATGTGAATGAAACTGTAAGCTCCAGTATTTTCTGGTTATGCAAATGAACAAACAAACAATGAAACAAGAGGTTTTGATAAAGTTAAATGCATGTTGCAGTTTCTCCTGCAGGATACATACCTAAGAGGGTAAGATTCTTTATGAATAACAACTTCTTTATTGCATCATACCTATCCATGAAGAATCTTACCCTCTTATCACTTACCAGCTTCTAATAATGCCAATCAAACAAATCAGGATACATACCTTTTTAAAATGTTTCAACACTTTTTTTGGAGTATTTTATCAAACAGTTATTGCAAGAATATTTGAATGAACTTTCATGGTAGGAGATGTCAACCTGAAAATTTTACTTGAGGAAATATTGGTAACATTATAAGGAAACCCCATTGACTCCTGCAATAGAAGAAGTATCTAGCTTATTGATAAAGTAACTGACTAGCTTGTGCTACGGCTTGACCAGTACTAGATGAGCCAGTGCAGTGAATGCATTTGTGACAAGAGGCGGGGCAAGTAATCTGGATGAATACATTTGGTAGATTGGCGATTAAGCAAGTGCAATACATGCTAACCGTGGCGTGAAATCAATACTGTTGCTGTTTAACATGTGTCTCGTAGAGTGATTTATTTCAGCAAGACACCATCACGACATGATTTGCATGAGGAAATTGAACTTTTCTATATTTAGGCACCAACCTGTTTCCCTCTTGTTTTAAATGGAATGTTCTATAGGGCGTTTCCATAAATGCAAATTGGGGACATTTGTCAGATTGTGGCTCATCTAATACTTCGTCAAGCAGCAGTCCCTGACATAAACCCAGTTGATCTAATCTAACATTTTTATATTTTTTAACATTTTCCATTCAAATTAACTCCTTACTGACAAACTGCAAAAAGATGGAAATTAGATTCCCTTACCTATAAAAACTATGTTGCTTCCTGTCCTTCATAGGTCCATTTTCAAGCGAAATTTTGTGCTTCTTGCTGAGATAGCTTTGCTATGTGTATTTAAAAGAGTGAAGAATTGTAACAAAATTTGTCTCAGTTTTTCATATCTGGAAAAGTTTATATCCTGTGTACTTTTCAACAGGAGCATGCAGTTACCATGCCAACCACCTGGGTGATGGCGTGTTCCTATGGTCCATCAGGATCCGTTGTAGCATGTGGGTGAGTACACTGCTTTGTTCCAGCTACTGGGTGGGAGATTGCATGTTCCTGAGTTCCGTGTAAAGTTTGTGCAAATATACATTGTCTTCCCTACCCATGAAGATCTGGGTTAGAATTGATCTGCAGCAACCCATTCTTGTCATAGGAGCTTAATAACGGGATCGGGTGGTTAAGCTCGCAGACTTGGTTGACACATGTCATCGTATCTCATTTGTGTAGATTGATGCTGGTTTGTCTGGTCCAGACTGGATTATTTACAGACCGCTGGAATATTGCTGAGTGTCCTAGCCTGTAATCTTCAATGTACAGAAGAGAAGAGAAGCTGTCAGAGCTTTTCATATGCTCATGAATGAAGAGTATTTGAGAAGCTGTTGTGTGATGTGCTTAACTTTACGTAGCCAGAGCAACATCTCACAAACATAGTCATATGATTGTGTTATGTTTGTGAAAATGTTTTGGACAGAATTCTATGGGATTGCCTTTTTTGTTTTATAATCTTCAGATTTTCCAATGTGCAATTTATTTCGGACATTCTTTTCTAAAAGGCACACTATCATGCCACACTTTCCTAAAAGTCAATGGGGCGATGAGATGGTTAAAGCATTCACTCGTCACACCAGGGACCTGGGTTCAATTCCCCACATTGGTACAATGTGTGAAATCCATTTCTGGTATCTGCTACAGTGATATTGCTGGAACAGTGCTAAAACCGTCATAAGATTAAGAAAATCATTATTACATTTTTCTCATGAATAATTATCAGCCCCAAACAAAGCTGCCATATTAGTTTTTCTCCCCAAAATTATGTATTCCGGTTACAGTGTGAAATTAAAAAGTTTAATGCAATGTTGCACTGAATCAACTCTTGCACCATATACCAGCCAAACTTTATTTCAAGTGAACCCAATAGAATAATATAAATTATCACATTATGTCGAGGGAAATACGGGGTTGGTTGTATCGACTTGCTGCCATGTTGACACCAGCTGATCATTTGACCTCAATGCACCGCACGTTACTAAAGGCTTGTCGATGCGTGCTTTTCTCACTTCTCGCGTCGTCACCGAGGCGTAGCGGGAGGATATAACTTTCGCAGCGGGAGTATAGAAGTTGTATACTCCTGCAGACGGATCGTGATGGATGTACATGGTATTTTATCAGAGTCACGTGGACCAATCAAAACTCGACATTCTTACATGAGGCTAGATAATGTCCCTTGGACCGCTCCTTACGAATATCCGATAATGTGATTGAGGCGAGTTCAGCACACACTAACAACACTGTAGGTGACAGTTTTTGATGTATGGAGCAATCGTTGACATATATGGCAAGCGGTCTCTGTTTGGCAGCTGTTTGCCTTGAAGTTTCAATTATTGATTTCAGGCTTATCGAAATCTTGTCTTGTATCAACAGGAATCTAAAGTGAGTGTATGTGTCCCAGTATAGGTGTTATAGACCAAACTTTTAAGGAGCTGAGATTAAGTGGTTGTGTTCTAATCCAGGTGACCTGTGAAGATCTAGGGTAGAGTAGGTCTTCAGCAACCCATGCTTGCCACAAAAGGAGACTATATTTTTTGTAAGAGGTGACTAACAGGATTGGGTGATCAGGCTTGCTCCCAATTGCGCAGATTGATGATCATGCTGTTGATCACAGGATTGTCTGATCCAGGCTTGATTATTTACAGACCACGGCCATACTGCTGGAATATTGCTGAGTGTGGCATAAAACTAAACTCACTCATTCACTCTAATCCAGGTTTTGTTTTGCAGCGGTCTTGACAACAAGTGTACCGTGTATCCTCTGAGTCTGGAGGAAGACCCAGCCACAAAGAAGAAGGCTGTGGCTACTCACACCAGCTATCTCTCGTGCTGCTCCTTCACATGTTCAGACTACCAGGTCAGTGCATATATACAGTCTCAAATCACACACTGTGCCAATATTCGTGCTCTGTGGATGGCCTACCAACCTCTTGTACTGTTTCTTAGCATGTTACCATCAACCAAATGAATTTCTTATGCTGACACACATCCATGTCACACCCTTTGTGAACACTGCACTTGTAAGTCTTGGTACGAAATGTTTTTAGAAAAGACACTGAATCTGTGACCTTACTGATTGTGGGACATGTTGTTGATTACAGTTTACACAGACTCTGTCTTTCCAGAAAACCCATCTGCTCTATGAGTGTTTAGTGGAATGAAACTTTTCTTCTATAATGTACTCATATACTCATACAGTGAGCTTCCGGACCTGGCTGATATTTATGTCAGTCCATTCCCTACTACTTCCACTGAGAGTTGACCCAATTATCTGGAAGGCTCAGCGTTTTCAGTAGTTTTGTATAAGTGCATGTAGGAATAAAATTAAAAACATGTAGTCCAAATCATTTACAGGTGAAGCTTTCATTACAATCTTGAATCATTTCAAAATTTACTGTTTTTCTCTATGCTGCTGTTTCAAAGTACTTTTTAGAATTAAGTAGATCTGAATCTTTTCATCCAAAACACACATGCAAAATATTTTTTTTGTGTTTTTATTATTTTTATGCGTGAAAAACGCAGGTTTCAATGTTAAGGCGAACATTGGGGCTTACTGACAGGACATCTAATTATTGTTCACTGCTATCTGTCTGCAGTGCTTTTTTGTGTGTCTTTGTTAATTACTTGTCAACACATACCCCATATGGTACGATCTGACAGTGAGGAAATGCAATGAAGAGTCCTGTTAGCCATGAGTGCGTCTAACAAATTTATAATGCATTGTCATGATTATGTATGTAAATGCGAAAGAATAAAATTTCAGTGTACACTTCTGAACATGTTTCTTGGTAAATTCAAATAGCCAGACAACTCGCCATCCGGACTATTTTCAGACATAAGCAACATGTCCGTGTAAACAGGGCTCGACTGTACATTCTTTTTATGAGCATTGCTTTCCATGACTATGACTGTAATAACATGTTATTATTAGGCTTGAATATGGGTAATTGTGGCAGTATTGTCCACAGTTGTTTGTATATATGATCTAATGCTTCATACATATTATTGAAGAAACATCATATCTGTTATAATAAGTGTGCCCAACACCTCCAATCCTGAGTTTGAATCTGGCTTTACACCAGATGGGGACAAAGTTCAGGTGCAACTCTGCAGCTAGTTGGGTCCTGCTCCATCAGCCGTTTGTCATCACCCCATATGTGAAGCGATTGATCAAGAAACATCAGATTTCAGAACCTGTTGGATCTACTGCTCAAGGCAGCATTTAATCACTCCCTCCAAATTCAGATGTTCACCTTGTCCTTTATGGTTTCTCTGAATTCCTTATCTTGGTTACAGATCCTGACTGGCAGTGGGGACAGTACGTGCGCCCTGTGGGATGTGGAGAGCAGCACACTCATCCAGAGTTTCCATGGCCATTTGGGTGATGTCATGAGTATTGATCTCTCCCCAACAGAGACGGGCAACATATTTGTATCTGGGGTCAGTGGTCTTTCTTAAAGCCTCATGTTACCTCTCATAACCTTCATCTTGTGATTTACTACGTATGCATTACCAAGTATGCTGGGATAGGGATTTGTTGCTTAAGCAAATTGTACATCATGCAGTTGTTATTCGTACTGGCAAAGAAGGATAATTTGGACCAGCGCACAGAATGTGTTCATAAGAAATAGGCGGTGCTCAGCAATGCCCCTTCGCTCACAACGGCAGGTGTAAATGGGTAGCACACACACATGCTAATGGTTCATGCAAAAGAGTTTTTTGATGTGGAAACTGGGCTGTTAGTCTTTAAGGAGGTAGGAGCAAGTGTTTATGTAAGGCAGTTATTACCTTCATCTTTCTTCTAATCATACTTCATGATAGTTTGGCCACACATGCATTTATTCTGAAGTAGACCGGGGCAAGAGTTATCTCCCATGATCAAATTGATTTCGGTTGTCCTGTTTTAACTGGAGATAATGTCGATACCCTCTGGTACCATGTTTTTTTTTAGTTTTATTAGTTTTAGTTAATATTAATCTAGTGTGAATTTACTAAATAAAAAATATTTTATAAAATAATCTTAATAAATCTTCTTTTCATTGATGAATAATAGTCTTTTTTAGTTCCTGTTTTTTAGAAGAAATCCTACATACTCCCTTGGAAAATGATTTTCCTGCTTTTTTTCATATCAGTACTAAAATATGTTCATAAAAGACACATATTGAATAATAAAAGTAAACAATTTACTTCATGAGTAAACAGTTATGTGCAAAATGATTCCAAATTTAACAATTTCTTGAGATTTTTATGTTTGGTATGCAACCTTCTTAATATTGATTACGGGCAAATTGTATTACGACTTATTGTTTGATGGTTGATGTCTGTTTTACTGAGACTCATTTGTTAATACTGATAGGTGACAGTGTGCTTGTAAACAGTACAGGCATATTATCTGGAATGTCCCATTCATCTAACTATTGCCAGACACTGATAGGTGATTGGATTGTCAGGCTGACTGTCTAGGTTGAGGAATGTCTGCTTGTTTTAGAATTGTATACTGATGTTTGTCTATTACAACTTGAATGGTTGTCTATATGTCTGCAACATGGCTGGTGTTTTGCATTAGAGTATGACAAGGTTGTTGTTTTCTTTCAGGGCTGTGACAAGGTTGCTGTTTTGTTTCAGGGCTATGACATGGTTGCTGTTTTGTTTCAGGGCTGTGACATGGCTGCTGCATTGTTTCAGGGCTGTGACAAGGTTGCTGTTTTGTTTCAGGACTGTGACAAGGTTGCTGTTTTGTTTCAGGGCTGTCACATGGTGGCTGTTTGTTTCAGTGGTGTGACAACTTTGCTGCATTGTTTCGGGGATGTGACAAGGTTGCTGTTTTGTTTCAGGGCTGTGACAAGGTTGCGATGGTTTGGGACATACGGACTGCTGACTGTGTTCAGGTGTTTGAAGGTCACGAATCAGACATCAACAGTGTCAGGTTCTATCCCAGTGGGGATGCCTTTGCTACTGGATCAGATGATGCCACGGTAGAGTCAATATTTGCACCCTGAGAATGCATTTTTGAAAAGAAAATTTTGTTTATATTAGTTTCTGCAGTAATCAATATTCCATGAAGATTAAACATTCTCAAGGGCTGGATCAAGTGAATCCAAGGTCCATCCAGCTTTGATTCAAGATGCAGACTTCATTGTTTAGACAGGCAGTGATAAAGTAATCATTGAGGATGCCTCTGAAGTTATCGCCTTTCTTCCTCTGCTGTTTGGGTATTTTCTATACACATGGCAGAATTGTGTGAAATTAGTTTGTTTTGTTAGCAAGATGTCTAATGTACTTAGTATACAGATTTAATGTGTTAAAAAGAATAATGAGAAAATGTGAGTTGTGTAAGACTAGCAGCTGACTAGTGACAGAGTAGTGAAGACAAGCAGGAACTGACTAGTGACAAAATAGTGAAGACAAGCAGGAACTGACTAGTGACAAAATAGTGAAGACAAGCAGGAACTGACTAGTGACAAAATAGTGAAGACAAGCAGGAACTGACTGGTGACAGAATAGTGAAGACAAGCAGGAACTGACTTGTGACAGAAAAGTGAAGACAAGCAGGAACTGACTAGTGACTAAATAGTGAAGACAAGCAGGAGTTGATTAGTGACAGAATCATGGTAGAATTGTAACACTGGTCTGAAGCTGGTAATAGACAAGAGAGTGACAGATTTGAGGTGGACTGGTGGAACACTGTGACAGAAAAGTGCTAGAATGATGAAGGGGGACAGATTAGTCACTCACAGTGGTGTCTATATCATTCACTGTTTCTGTTTCAGTGTCGTCTGTTTGACCTCAGGGCAGATCGGGAGGTCAACTGTTACAAGAAGGAGAGCATCATATTTGGGTGTAATGCAGTTGATTTCTCAGTCAGTGGTGAGTAGCGTAAACTGCAGGTGTCTTTTGACTTCTCAGTGGTGAGTACCATATACTGCATGTGTCTATTGACTTTTCAGTCAGAGGTGAGTACTGTATACTGCAGGTGTCTGTTGACTTCTCAGTCAGTGGTGAGTACTGTATTCTGCAGGTGTCTGTTGACTTCTCAGTGGTGAGTACCATATACTGCAGGTGTCTGTTGACTTCTCAGTCAGTGGTGAGTACTGTATACTGCAGGTGTCTGTTGACTTGTCAGTCAGTGGCATTATATAACAACCTGCATGTGTTTGTATTACAGGACGACTGCTGTTTGGTGGATACAATGACTACACCATCAACTTGTGGGACGTTCTTAAGGGCACTAGGTTGAACATCCTCTACGGCCACGAGAACCGGGTCAGTTGTCTTGGTGTGTCACCAGATGGCACTGCTCTCTGTACAGGAAGTTGGGACTATACTTTACGAGTAAGTCAGTTTCCGGTCATCCTTTGATTGGAATATCCCTTTAAATATTTTCTGTATACAACTTCAAATATGCTGAAGAACACCTGACAGATTGATTACGATTCAAAGAAAGAGTCAGATGTTCTTCTTCTTCTTTAAAAGTAGTAAACATGATTACTTCCTGTGGTTAGGTTTCTGTGCAAACTTCTTTGATAATGGTGTTAACATTTACGGCGAGACGCAGCATCCACTGAAATAGGGAAGTTGTCTATCTATAAAAAGTCGTTATTTTACATAGTTTACATTCACTTATGCACACACAAACAAATTTGTAGCATGAAAAGTCTCAGTGAGCCAATTAAGGGGTTAGTTTGTTCAAAAGACCTTTGTTTGGTTTTGACTCTTAAAGGTATCTGACCATCAGAATATTAAAATAGTGCTAGTAGACCACTGACATGTGGGGTTTTGTTGCCTTTTAAATCAGAATGCAGGAAAATTTTATATTGCTTTTTCCTAAACCATCATAAATGGATTTGTCTGGTTAGTACAGATATGTTAAGATATTATTTTGTTTTCCGAATGTTCTCTGCGAGGGTCATTGCCTGTTCTGGG
Organism: Haliotis asinina; assembly: GCF_037392515.1. Lineage (NCBI taxonomy): Eukaryota > Metazoa > Mollusca > Gastropoda > Lepetellida > Haliotidae > Haliotis > Haliotis asinina. The sequence continues at coordinate 70,455,954 of NC_090282.1, read as the reverse complement.
TGCTGTTATAGAAAATGATCTTGGCACTACTAAATCTTTACATAAGACAGCCTTAGTGCTAAGGTTATTTTGTATAACCGCACCCTGAAGTTAGTTTCTAATATAAGGGTGACATTATTTTTCAGGGCATTATCATTTGCAGAAGCCACAGGTCTTTTATTAACTACCTGACAAAGGAGGGCAGTTGAAAAGACCGAGGGATTCTGCAAATGATTATGCCCTGAAAACTAATGTTAACATTATTATAGCTAATATGGAAAGAATTTTTGATAAAATAGAAACAAAAATAAAAACATTTTGAAGTATTTGCTCCGAACAACAAACGAATGAGGTCACTGTCACACTTTTTACAATTATGCAAACGACTTAGAACAAAACAGATGAAGTCACTTGAGTGACAACATTCAACCTTGAATTTTGCCCATTCTTCCAGCTGCCATCTTTTTCAATGCTCATCGTTGGTGTTCCAGTGGATGTGTTCATTACTGCATATCGTAATTTATGGTAAAACTGTTAAGACTGGCACCGGCAAGAAAGTGCATAATGGTGCAGAAATGTGAGTTGGAAGTATTGTCAATATTGAACCCAAGTTCAAGCCAGCTGAAGGTGATTAAACATCAAGAGCAGAGCTTTTTATGACATCGCTTAACAATGGGCGGAATAATAATGCCCATTTGTCATGCAATGTCAGGGCCTTATCAAGTGACAGTGGCCTGCTCAATTCTGATAATATGTCATCATTTTAATGATACTTCTATCCACTGTAGCTGTAAATGTTAAAAGTGGTTCACTCTTCCTCCTCCTCTTGTTCCAGGTATGGGCTTAGTAAGATGGTAGTCATTGAGAGCAGCATAGACAGCAATATAGACAAGAGTAAATGGAACAACGAGCCTTGGTTGCCAGGCAACTGTTGCCATGGTGGTGCACTGCTTGGCAGCTTGTTGCAGGAAGTCTGGAACCAAGGAGTGTAAACCAAGAGTAGCGTCATGTCAAATCAGGACCTTCCAACCTGCAACTAAATGTTGTGCTTTGCAGGTTGTAAAAAGATTACTACATGTCATGTGCTAGTTTATTGTGCAATATCTACAGTATTTTAAAGACAAACAAGATTAATTGTGTTTTATTCATTAGAACTTTCATAATTTGTCATCTTCTTTGATGAAGACCAACTCCACACATTTTATTGGCAGATTTTTATTTTTGCATAAGAACTATTTCAGTTATTTTTCTTATCATTTGGATAAGTAAGGTGAGATACCTTTGCCTAATTTTACCAAATTTGTTAACTTCTCCTCTGAGGTCTGTGAGATGTTCTGTGGGATCTACAATGTTATCTTCTGTCAGATCTGCTTGAGATCTATGATGATGTACTGTCATATCTACTGGGATATCTTTCTTGAGGTCTACTTTGAGGTCTTCCATGAGATCTGTGCTATCTGCTGTAACGTAAACAATGGTATCTATGAGAAGATCAATGAGATCAGCTATGATATCTCAAATGTGATCTTCTATGACACAGGGCTCGATACTACTTTATAGAACTTGCACTGGTGCAACCTGCAACTCCAAGAGAAACCTTGCATTTATACCAACGTGCACCTGGTGCATGTTAATATTTTGCAGGTCAAACAGCACAGACCAGGTAGGAAACAGACTGATGGGAAACGGTCATGGAGCAGTGACTCAACATAGTCACTGAATGATTGTCCGTTCATGGCATGAAATTTTATGATGTAAGATGTTATGAGACACAGAATAATTTTGTCATAATGATGATGCTAACAAAAGTCAAGCATCATGCATAATATCATATTGGGCAAAACTTGTTTTTATCTAGTGCAACAAGGGCATTACTTGTGTAAGCAGTCTGTGCAAGCAGACTTTATTTCTTTAAATCAAGCTCTGGTGGTATCTATAGGAAGATTTACAACAAGATTGATTATAATATTTAATATGTGATATGGAGTCTCTTATGAGGTCCAATATGAGATCCTCTGTGAGGTTAACTGGAGATCCTCATAGAGGCCCTCTACAAGGGCTTCTGTGAGGTCCTTTTTTAGGTCTGTGAGGTCCTCTATAAGGTCTTCTGAGAGGTCCTCTCCTTGTCACCTGTATGAGGCCTTCTTTGAAATCCTGTATGAGGTCTTCTTTGAGGTCGTGTGTGAGGTCTTCTTTGAGGTCCACTGTGAGGTCTACTATGAGGTCCATTGAGAGATCTACGATCAGGTCCTCTATGAGGTCTACTATGAGGTTCTCTATGAGGTCTGTACTTTCAGTATTTATTCTGAGGAAGGCTCTGTATCCCTTCAGCAAGTTTGAAAGTCAGCAGAAGGGATTACTAACATGGACCAAACTGTTTGCATGTTTTTGACAGCATCATCTGTATCAAGCACAGGAATAGTAACTTGTCTCTTCAACAAATATAGTGGACCAATAGTGTTGTAAGATAAATGTGTACATCTTGAATCATTTTAAGTTACAGATCAGACAGGTGACCTTGGTAACAGGTGGCCATGGTTGCAGGTGCATGACATCACTCCCATGCCATGTTGTTGAAGTTAAAGTGCTCTATGTAAGGGAGAGATTAGATGGAATTATATTATCTTAGGACAGTTTGGGATATACTGAGCAGCGAAAGAAATGCAGGTTTCAAAAAAAGGAAATCTCATGAGAGTAGGCACTAATGTTTATGTCTTCTATTTAGAAGTTGGTAAAATAATTTTACTTTTCTTTTGTTGTTCAGTATACTATTCTCAAAACACTTCTGACTAAAAACTAACAGGAAAATACAATGAAAACAACAATTCTAGATACCCTGAATTATGACTCCATATTATTGTGCTCTGATATAATGGAACTGTGTTCATTATTTCAACCACAGGTTTATTTCAATGCTGACCATAGCTGTGACTTTGCTGGCAGGTGTGACATGACAAATATGCAAATAATCTTTTTTAATTCTTTTGAATCATTATTGAATAGTTAACTTTGTTCCAAAGTTCAGGACTTGAATACATCTCGAAACATGGGTTTTATATATTTTCATCTTGTGACATTAACTGATTTTCTATAGTCACTGAATGTAAAATGTGACGTATGTTAATATTTTAAATACAAATGGTGTAATCATGCGTCTGTTGATGTTATCAATAATCATTGAAGGTTTATGTTTTTTGCATGTAAACCATTTCTAAGATTTTACAGGAAGAGAGGTACACTTCTGCAATTAGAAAGCAGGTTTACAGGTACATGTAAGTACTTGTCAACTTTTTACTAGTCAGTAATGTACTTGTCATGTGGGTTGATGGGGTAGGTTAGTGGTTACAGCATTCGCTTGTCATGCTAAGACCTGTGTTTGATTCCCCACATGGGTATGATGTGTGAAACCCATTTGTGGTGTCCCCCAGCCATGATATTGCTGAAATATTGGTAAAAGTGGCGTGAAACCAACTCGCTCACTCACTGGTCATCTAGTATTCATTACCTTTACATAGCAAGGTTTTCAATGATAATTTCTTGTGCAATGCAATATTTGGTATGTTAGCATAATAACTGTTTTGTGTTGACGAGATATTTTACTGGTAAACACATATAAGATGATCCACGGCCTGACAAATGACCCCAATTTGCATACTTGGGAATGCCCCACAGAATGATCCACTTGAAACAAGAGGGAGACAGGTTGTCTGATAAATATCGAGAAGTTCATTTTCCCCGTGCGTTTCACGCATGAATTGTTATAGCACACTCGATTTGGGAACAGGTACAATCCCAACGAATTGAATCAACACAATATACTGAGCAAATATGTTTAGGACCACCAATCCATTTCACAAAGCAAATGACATTTTCCTGGGGTTTTTTTTTAACAAAATTGTTGAATATCTAAAATGCTTGTCAATGCCCCAATCATCTATTTGTCTTCGTCTTAACTAGAGGTTAGCGTGGAATATCAGTATCTTATGCCTGAAATTGCAGTCTTATCATTTGAAGGAATATGCGGTGTTGATTTCATGTCAGGGTTAGCATGTATTGCACGTGCATAATCGTCAAGCTACCTGTAGCAGCCAAGTGTACTCGCCCAATTTGTTGTACCGCCTCTCTTGCCACAAATGCATTTAGTGCGCAGGATCATCTAATATGTGTCTAGCAGTATGTTTGATTAACAGATTTTGCCTTATAGTCAGCTGTAAAATTAAATCCTAAGTATGTTTCTGTCAGAAAATGTTAAGAAGATGGGGAAAAGTGTTTGGATGGAAGGGATATATAGGGCTGTGACCAGTTTTGGACTGGATGGTCCAAGTTGAATGATTTTGTTTCCACATTTTACTCTAAAATAACAATACAACTTTTCATTGTAATTAATTGGAGTCGGCATAAAAGTTTTCTATATACTGGAAGATATAGGTTTGTTTGGGGTTTTTTCATCAAAATCTTTACAAAATGTGCAAATGTAAACACTTAACTGCCTTTTGTCTTGCTTTTGTATAACTACCACCCAAGGATTATATAAAGTAATATTGCCTTTTGCAACTCTTTGAGCACTAATACACTAATTACCTTTTTCAAATATTGAGCCCAACTCTGTTCATTGATTTCTCTAGGATATGTATTCAGAAAGAACTCTACTGCTCATAACCACCTGACTTAAGTATACAGGTGCATTTCTGAAATAGCTTTAGAACCACACCTCTGGCAAAATGATCATGGCATTTGGTGTATTACTAAAACAATGTTTAAGAACATCTGTTACATTAATGGTAATCGGGGCCTAGATTTTCGAAGCTCTTCTACCGCTAAGGTAGTTGTAAGTGCCATACATTAACATTACCTTACAATGATCTTAGCGCTAAGAGAGCTTCGAAAATCTAGGCCCAACTCTCTGTTCGTTCATACTGAAAGCTGTTATGCCCTCATGATGAATCTGGTGAATCTGGTTTCTACTGAACCTATAATGATTTTGGGGGGCGGTAGGGTAGCCTAGTGGTTAAAGCTTTGGCTCATTACACTGAAGACCCAGGTTCGAATCGCCATATTGGGTGCAACATGTGAGGCCCATTTCTGGTGTCCTGTGCCATGATTTTACTGGAATATTGCTAAAAGCGGCATAAAACCAAAATCAGTCAGTTTAATGATTTTTTGAGTATTACATCAATACATTATTATTCAAAATGTCAGTGATCCAACACAGATTTATGTTTCCATGACAAGTGGTAGTCATGCGAAAGAATCATGATTTCTTAACTTCCTTTGACTGGTATACATCATTCGTTATACCTATACACCTTTATAGATATAAGACAAGCCAGATGTTTCTCTTTGCAGATTTCCTCTGAACCTATCTATATGGCATATTTGACTTCATAGTTTTGTTTTTATATGACAGTAGTATCTTGGAAAGGCATTGTTCAGCGTCTCACATTAGTATTGATGTGTCAAGAAATCAGACCAGGAACTTTATCAAAAAATCATAGTTTTAATCATACAAAGATTCTGAGCATGTTTCTAAATACATATGAATTTATTTGTATATATTTGTCATGTATTTTAAATCTGACTTTGATGCTACATTACATTGTTAGTTTTTATGTAAATAGTATATTTACCACCTTTCTGTGCATGCCTCCTCAAAGTGCAATCACTTCGTCTAGTCAGATGGAAAACGCGACTTGAAAGGGACACAGCATACTTGAGATATTTACACATAGTTGGACATTATTTTTTTTTGTTGATGCAGCTTCTGAAAATGCAAATTCAGATACAGAAAGTGACTAATTCAATGTTCAAAATTGTCATTGTTCCCATTGTTATGCTCATGCTGTCAGTCATCGGTTCCTTTGCCCTGGTTTGGTTGCTTAGTGTGCTGTGATGACTGATGTACTACTTGGGCAGGCATATACCATCCACTCTCATACCACTCTCCGCCCACAATGCCTCTGAGGTTCACCTAGATTAGAATTGATCTTGAATAACCCATGCTTGTCTGAAGAGGCGACTAACAGGATCAGATGGTCGGACTCGTTGACTTGGTTGACACATATCATTATATCCCTATTGTGTAGATCAATGCTCATGCTGTTTATCACTGGATTTACAGACTGCTGCCTCATATATGGAATATTGCTGAGTGAAGCATAAAACTAACCTCCCTCACTCATGCCACATGCCACCCACTATGTCTACAAACTTCTTTTTGTTTGCTTGTCCCTTTCGAGTAGTTTGATCTCTGTGTATTACTATTGACTGTTTAATATATGTTATTGTCGAATTACACAGCCGATGTATATATGATATCATTGTTCTGTTACTTACCTTAGTTAACAATTTTGTATTGTTTATATGAATGTCCTGTTCCTTCCTTCTTCAACATCTCAGACATAACCATTGTTTTAGATTTCATCTTGTTATGGTGTATTTGATGTGGAGAAGTTTTATTTGGAAATGACTGTGTATTAAGAACTGCATGTCATGTCTCAACAATTTTCGAGGTGTGGCCATGAAAGGAAATGTATGTAGGTCCTTCACCCCATCAGCTCCTTCAGTTTAAAATTCAAAGTGGTAGGATGAACGTGATTTTTAACACCTTACAAAGTTTGTTTATGAAAATATCGTTAAAGAAGCCATCAAGCTCTTATGTGTTCCTTTTGATGATGGGTTGAAGAACCTGTTTCTTTGTTGCATGAAAATATACCTCTTTATTGAAATCAAGATGTTTCATAAAAGTATACCTCTTTCCTAAAATCAAACCCTCTTGAGCCTGTATAAGACGCCATGAAAACTGATAGAAGCGTTTGGGTACTCATGGCTGTGGTGGCGGTCAGTAAAGTTTATATTTTTATGCACATTTTATGAGTGTCAGGTGCTATCAGAAATGAAGGACATGCTTACTCTTTTCAAACACAGTGGGGCAGTGGGGTAGCCAAGTGGTTTAAACCTCCACTCGCCATGCCAAAGACCCGGGTTCATTACCCACATGGGTATAATGTGTGAAGCCCATTTCTTTTCTACCTGCTTTGTGTGGGGTCAGCCAAGGGGTTCCCGGCTTGAAATCTGACACAGGGAAGCAGTGGTGGCAGCACTTTTGTAACTGCTTGGTTTTGGGTCAGCCCAGGGGCTTCACGCATCATTTGTTGTACAGAAAACAGGGTTAAATTCCTCATATGGGTACAATGTATGACGCCTTTTCCTGATGCTCCCTCCGTAATATTACGAGAATACAAAACTCCTTGACACTGGATGAGTGGATGCTCAGACTTGAAGCCTAGTCTCCCCACCGTCAAGTATATTTCAGGGCGCTGATACCACTGGTGTAGTTACTTCATGTGTGCTGCTTTCGGGATAGTAATTACTGGACCAATTTGCCTCAAAATTTCAACCTTTTCATTTGTCTTTACAGTTAGTAAGAGTGTGCGTGCAGTGTGTTAAGACAAACGTTACTGTCATGGGATTTGTCATACCTTGTCTAAACATGATCTATACCCTTTACAGTTTATATGGAGGTAATTCTGGGACACATGCGCATTGACATTTTATATTTCATTAAATCTGCATATCTTCATATCGGTTATTCAATTGCGGAACAAAATACCCACGCTTTCAGAAATCTCTAATGTTATTATGTATACGCCTTTGTTATTGTTGACCTGTGTTATGTCAGCACAATCTCAATTTGTTTATTTTTACAATGTTTTTATAACTAGTTTTACGTTGTGTTGCGTTTCAACATTGCTGTTCTGATATACAGGTTTTGTGTACCAAGTTCTAGTCTGAGCAAGTTCTCAATAAATATCATAATACGCATGTTTCGCTTGTTTTCTGTATTATGGAATCGTCGGTGGTCTTTACCATGGGTCATCCCTGTTCTGGGTTTTCTTTACTACACTGGATAATTAAACGTTGTCCTGCTGACTGAGAGACAGACAGACAGACAGACAGACAGATTTGTTTATTTACATCTCACTTGCACAGGTATATAAATACATAAAAATGGTACAATGAATAAAAGCGACCAATCGGCAAGCGATTTATGAGAGATGATTAAAATTATAAACAGTGATATTTATAATATAAATGCATAGAATAACAAGTGTTATTTATACGATAAAACACGCCTATGTTTTAAAATACCACAGCAGGTTTTGGCCAGTGTAAAAGTAAACTCTTCACATGTAAAAATAAAGGCAAGTTGATGAGACATTGTAAGGCGCATAAAACCGATACATTTATAATAACAAAGCTTTGTCACTTGTAAGATGTGTATATAAGGGGCAATTTAGTAAAACATGAGCTTCATTTTCAACACAATTTGAACAGTGAAAACATAACCTATTCTCTACAGGGATATTCTCATGACGGGCTAACCATAGCCCCTTTCGCATAGATGGAGACCTGTTCAGCTCCGGGTTAGGATATTGTCCTTCAATAACCCACTTTTGTGAGAGGTAACCTACGCAGCAGAGTTGTGTTGAAACATCTGTCTCCAAAGGTTGGTAACCCATGCTTGCTGTAAGAGGCGAATCACGGAATCATGTGGTCAGACTCGCTTATTTTGTAGACACATGTCATCGTAGCCCAAATGCGTAGACCGATGCTCTTGGTATTGATCACTGGATTTACAGACCGCCGCCATAGAACTGGATTTGCTGTGTGTGACGTGAAACTAAGCTCACTCACTCACTTCAGTTCACGGGAGAGTAAGTAAATTCAGGGTCTCGTATATTGTCAAATTAATTTTTGAACGATATTCTCATATGATTAGCTATCGCGGTGGACTTTTGTCAGTGTGATATTTCAGTGAACAGATATGTGCACAAGCAGAAGCTTCTGTTTCATCGATGACGCACATTGCTGACGATAGCTTTTGACTTCTCAATCTCCCTTGGAGCACCCAGGTTGTGTAGGCCATTTAACGAACTGACAGTTGTTTGGAATACAGCTTCCGTTCAGACTAGTAACCTTGTTTTCCCTTACTCTGAGACCCGTGAAGGTCCCGGGGTAGAATAGGCCTTCAGCAACCCATGCTTGCCATAAAAGGTGACTATGCTTGTCGTAAGAGGCGACTAACGGGATCGGGTGGTCAGACTAGCTGACTTGGTTGACACATGTCATCGGTTCCCCATTGCGCAGATCGATGCTCATGTTGTTGATCACTGGATTGTCTGGTCCAGACTCGATTATTTACAGACCGTCGCCATATAGCTGGAATATTGCTAAGCGCGACGTAAAACTAAACTCACTCACTCACTCACTTACTCTGACTTCCTAAATGAAGTCTTCTACAGTCATCAATGGAGTATTCTTCCTGTCAACGTTTAGGCGCACTGGTGTAAATATATCCTCTTAGTTTAGGCAACTACTAAACTAAATTAATAAACAAAATTCCATACTGTTATAAGGTACTGTTTATATGTGAATTGATATGTTGTAAAACAAATTTGTAACGTTGAAACGATTACCGTAATGAGTTCAATAAATGATAAAAATCAGTGAAAACTGGCGAAACCTGAACAAAACGTTACTCCAAAACACAGCTGTTCACATATGTGCACATGCTTTTCAGCAATTTGTTGCATGACCTTCGAGCAGTTCATCTGCATAAGGTTTGCAGTTGGTTCCCCCAAGTTAGGGGGGGGGGGGGATCAGTGCTTGATGCAACCAGATGTACCATGTTGCAGTCAGATTATGAAATCAGTCATTCCGTGAAATGACCAAGAGGTTCAGCCATTTCGCGTCAGTTCGTATAACAACTGTCAAAAATAAAAAAAAAAAAAAAAGAAAAAAAAGAAACACAAACGCATAGGGAGTTTCTTTTTTTTGAGTTGTATATATCCACAAAATACAGTGAGTATTTTAAGTGAGTTTAAACTTTTGAAAGGGAGCACATGTGCATTAGAATCAACAATTGCAAACTTTCCTTTTCTGCATTCAGCAGTATTTACTCTATCAGTAATGTTCGCAAAATAAGAATGAGTCATGCATGGTAGTCATAGCTACTAGAGATGTGTTTCACAGTTCACATACATACCACGTTGTTTGAGCAACAACATCTTTTTATTCTTAATCCCCGAGCACTGAGGTCTGGTCGTCCCAGAATACCATTCTTTGCACACAGACAAACTGTAGTGCAAACGGGATTGCGCAGCATAGAGAATATAACAAGTCGTCATGAATGCGAGCGAAGCGAGCAAAGGTTGGCAACTTACTTCCCTCGCTTCGTAACAAAAAGTATTTTTGATGTCAAAATAAAATGTCGCCAACTTCAAAGGTACACACTCAGTTCCTCACTTAGTTGTGCTGTCAGTTTTCCTACCTCAAGCTAAGTAATTACTCACGTGAAATATGTTTTATGCAACATTTTAAACGCCATTCGTGGTGTTCAGATCGTTCCTCGCCTCCATAATCCCTGCTCAATTGCCTAAGGTGAGACCACATGACTGATTGTGTCATGTGCTTCGTTGTGGGGCAGGACTGAAGTCCTATAAACTCTCAGTAGTCAAACTGCCGGTCACCCATCCAAGCACTGTCCACGCTCATCGTTGCATAACCTATCGTGCATGTGACCTGAGGACCACATGGTACAATGTTGGTGGTGGCAAGGACCATGGGCAGCAATAAGTACACACGTGGACACTAACCATACATCATGTCGTATATTAAAAGAAAAAAATCATGCCAATGTATGGAATGAAGTAGGTGTTTATTTCAGATTTGTGTATGAATTGATGATTTTATTCTGAAATATGATGAATATCTTCATATACATGTCTAAATATTACACCGACTGTCGGCCAGGTCAGTTGAAAATATACCTAATAGAATAGAATCTTGCAGAATGGGTTGAAAATATACCGCCCCGAGCAGGCAGGTATTTTGAAAGAGGTCACCAGCAATATTGGTGTCATGCAGTTCTCAAATGCACTTTTGCAGCACGTGAACATGCAACCCTAATATCAGCAATGGAACAAAGTATGGTCACAATATTGAGTAAGATGTACCTTCACATCATCAAGAAGATTATTATATTTGAAAAATTAAGTATGTTGGTAAATGTGCATGACCGACTGAGACCGGTAGATGGTAAAAAAATATATTTTTTTATAGAAATTGTACTTTATGTGTTTGAGATGATCGCAAAACTTTTTGTCTGAAAAGTGACAAAAGTTGTTGAAGAAAATGTCATTTATTTGTGCATTTTCCCAGTTTGTTACAAGGACGCTGTGGCAACTAACGGAACAGCGCGAGAAGCGAGATATAATTCATAGGTATCATTTTGTCTCAAACGGACATTTTAAATTTCAACGAAACTGCTGCTAGCAATGTACATCAAGAGACCATTTATATTTAAGATAAGTTTATTTCAAAGTCTTGAATTTCATTAAATTGTCAACCCTTATATTAAACGGCCAAGCAAAACCAGAAGAATAATAAATCGTTAAGAACATGAGGTAGTTCCAAATGCACGCACCGGTCATGCTTGCTAGCTTCAGTGGCTTTGAGAAGAAAACCTATTCACAACCATGAACGCAGACATACAAATGCGCAAAATATAGATCGCTATTTTGACTTACAATTACAGCATAATCAGCGAAGTTAATACCATCTAAAGCTAGTTATGGTTTAATTATGTTAGACCACTCTTGACCCCGTGTTTAACCGCTGACATGCTGAGTTAAGTTGGGGTTTAACTCAGCAGTTCAACGGTTGAACACGGGGCCCTCGTGGCCTAACCTATACACATAAGCCAATTAATTCGGAGGATGGGGTTTAATTAATGTGGAGGCTCCTCATGATACAATCCTGCTGTCTACGTTTGCAGATATTTATATATTAGACGATCTCCTGTGATGCATGCCAAGGCTCATAGTGACAATAAGGAATTGCACAGCTATTTTAAACGTGTACCTCTAGACGGTACAGCGATGGGACAACATACTCAGCCAAATTCCAGCTATATGCTAGTGAGTCTACATTTTTGATGGGTAGTATAATAATGACCATTTTTTACCTGTTTTTACACTCTCGTGCATGCTCAAAGGACTAACACATTACTACACCGGATAACTCAAGCTGCATGTTAGGGCCCTGTCACACTTCTGCATAATCCTTAAGAGTTGTGCACTGACATTTCTTTCATACGCAGTCGTACGTACAATACGCAGCCCATGTGCATATCAATCGTTTTGTGTAAGTCCAGTACGTGTGATATTTATGGGTAAGCTAGATGTGCGTCATACACCAAAGTACTCGAAAATTTTCGCAAGTGTGAGCTTACGGGCTGCGTCTTGAAAATTCTTTTATAAGCACTGACAAACACTAAAGTACGACTTAGCCCAGTACTACACACCCACACCTACATTTCCACGTGGATCAGGAGACTATCGCGCAGCTGCTTGTGCCTCTATTATTGTAGCCAGAACTATACCTTCTCGCTCACCAGCTCCGTTTACAGAGTAAACAACAGTCCAAATATAACATTGTTCGACATACATTCGTGTTGAATAAACATCCTCTTTTAATCGATAAATATAGACTACTTAGATCTTGTTCCTGGTCAGAACGGCATCGTCTTTTGTTAGTTACCCCGCCATACTGGAAACACACTTGCTTGTCCTGCAGCTTTGTCATCACTCATCAGATATGTGAAGTCACTTCTGATACCTAACAGTGATCACAAGCACGGTATTAGATGTTATATCAGATATTTAATGCAAAGGAAGTGGAACACCCAAGAAACTATCGGCCACATTTACGTGGGTTGTCAATCCACACTACAGGGTTATTTTAAGACGATGCCGCACACCCCTGATACACTCATGACTATACGAAACAACAAAAGAGAAGCAACTCTGGCTTTTTGTCAAATGTTTAAATAGAACAGAAACCTGAACGCTTACTTGTAATAGATTTCATTTTTTGAACGTTGCGTTTCTTTTGCTGTTCAGTATATTTATTGAAATGTGAGGATCATCTATTGTGTATCCTTTGCGAGGAAAGAGTCACCGTCAAGCATTACTGTCGAGTATTGTCTTTTCAAAGTTTACCCATGCAAGATCCATTTAATGTTGCTAGGTTTCTAAAATATTGATTTTTAAAATAAAAAATAACAAATAGAATTGGTTGAAAATGTTAGTTTATTGTGTTTTTGGATAGATAAATTGGTAGGTTTGCAACTGGGATTGTTACTCGCTGTATCTTCAGAGCGGGTTGAAGTACTGAAAAAAACACTGTCCCGTGAGGGGGTACCTTGATATTCTATCTCAGAATATCTCTTCCTACCACTTTGTAACTGTAGCATATTTGTGAATTGTAACTTAAGAAGCTTAAGATCCCCGCCGTCCCCACCATGCTGGCTTGCGAAATATAGACCTACTTCATATTGTCTATTTATACAATGTTTTGCCATTCTAAATGACCTCAAACTAGTTGTAATGGATGAAGATGAAGGAGAGGAGGCGGATGTTGGAGGAAGGGCTATCGAAGAAGAGGCGAAAGACAGGAATAGGCGCAGTGTGGACACGACTTTGGTTGCAACAGAGACCTCTGTATGGACAGTATGAGATTCTGCTAGTGGAGCTGAACAATGTAGACAGTGTCAGCTATAGCAACATTTGTCTAGGGTAGACGATGCTCTCTTACAAGAGTGGGTCACTCGAGTCGGCCCTTACCTCAGAAGAAAGATATTCCTTTCAGGAAAGCACTCGAACCAGGCATGAAGAGTTCTGTTAATCTTCGCTAAGGGGAACATTTCTTGGACATGCATTACTCCTTCAGAGTTACCAAGAACACCGTTGGACTCGTCGTGCCACAAGTCAGCGAGGACATCATAAAAGAATACTCATTCGAAGTTATGCATCCATTTATTACTTATGAATAGTACTGACGACCTCCTGGACAAACTGATTATGCCCCGTGTCTGGATGCCCCGTGTCTCTGGATGGGAAACACGTGCGCAACTCCTGCCCGAGGAGGTCTGGGTCACATTGAAACAATGGGTGGTCCTTAAAAGGACTATGTGGTCTTAGTACTTACTGGTCTTGTAGTGCCACTGTTGGAACTCTACTGGGGAGTAGACACATTAAACTTCTGCATCCAAATCCGGTCTTGGGGTATGCATGGAACCGGTGATTGGAATCGGCTGTTTGCGGGGCTAGAAATACGTCTTGCTGCATCTGGGATCTGACGCTGCTAGTTTGATGACTGAACTGAGATATGGGCATCATCCGATGACCTCTCCTGTGGTGGTCCATGGCCAAATGTTGCGAGTAAAGTATGAACACTTTGCTTAACTCAGGCACCATGTTCTGCATCACCGATACCAGATAGTCTGCTGATAGTCCGTGCTGCTGACAGTCATCTGCAGGGTCAAACTCAAGATTTATGAAAGCATCTGCTTCTGCTTCGAGAGGGTCAACCTCTTGGCATTCAGATCTTCCAGTTCCTGAGCATCATCTTCAGTCACTTCTTCTTCCTGCACATCCTCATCATTTCCACTGGTAGAAGACGTCACATTGTATCGGGCGGCACATGTGCAGATTGAGAAAAAGCCACTCTTCCAGGTTTTGTTGCTTTTCTGTACGTCCCCATGGTCCTTAGTATGGTGATATACCTTCCGCTGTTGGCAACCTAGAACTCATTTTTAATATAGTATTGTCCTGTATAGATACATTGTTTTACGTCTAATCGCTAGTTTTACATTCTACTCTGTGACATTCCAGTTAGTTTTATTGCCCCTCGTTGACAGGTTTTTATGATATATGTGCTATTAAATCATTTGCATTTTTATAATTAATCGTTCTCGTCACGATATGGCTGCAGTGTTGCCGATGTGACGTTAAATATTAACTCACTCACTTACTTTTGTTGCTCTTACTAGAAATATGCACGCTGCAACGGCTCTTCTTATACCCCTCTTTCTGAAGTAACTTCCAAAAGATTGCACGCTTGTTCTCTGATTGCTATAAGCTCTGTCCGCCCGTCGTGATCGTACTCCGATCGCGTAGTCATCGTGCATCTTCGAGTCCACTTCCTGTATTGACAGACTGACCGTCGTGTTCACATCTTATACAATAATTAACAGGAGCAGGATAGCAGTACCATTGGAACACGAGACATTTCTTGGTTGTGGTGAGTTCGTGGTGGAATCGTGTCCAGAACTTGAAGCACTATCAGCACTATCACTGTACACTTCTGACGATATCAACAAAGATTTTGAGCATTTTAGTTTTTATTTATAGGATCTATGTACACTTGATCCAGATTCACAATTGTCTGTAATTAGATGAGGGTGGCTGTACAACGTACTTTTCCACCTTTGTGATATTAAGTGCTTGCTTTTCTTGTTTGCAAGTACACGTTTGGGAGTGTCAAGCGGATGTCAGCACTATCACATCGAACGTAAATTTTAGACCGAGTTTGTCGCACCAGAAACAACGTCTAGAATCACGTGCACGTCAGTGTGACGATATAATGAGTTGCGACACTGTGCTGGCAACACAGATGACGGGTGAAGACTGGTGGAAGCTCGTTCACATGAACACGGAAGTCCGCTTTCGTTTGTACTTCCTCTTTGATCCAGTCGATGAGGTGACTGGAAGTAAATATAAAGAGTATAAATAAAGTCAGTGAGTGTGAGTGGGCAGATGAGTGTGTGGGCTGGTAAATATGTGAGCGATCGACTGGATCGGTCGGTGTGTGTGTGTGGGCGTGTGAGTGAGTGAGTGGGTAGACTGGTTTAATTGGATTGGCTGAAAGCTCTGGACGAGAAATTCTCTGATTGCTATATGCTCTGCCCGCCCGTCGTGATGGTACACCGATCGCGCAGTCATCGTGCATCTTCGAGTTCACTTCCTATATTGACAGACTGACCGTCGTGTTCACATCTCATATAATAATTAACTGGAGCAGGATAACAGTGCTTTTGGAACACGAGAAATTTCTTGGTTGTGGTGTGTTCGAGGGAGGAATCGTGTCCAGAACTTGAAGCACGATGAACATAACCACAACAGGAACACTACACGATGCCTACACAACAACTACATGATCAACACGACCTCATCACGATATTAAATTTACTGAAACAGGTTTTGTATTTGAATAATCGTGCTGGGCTAAGAATCACGATCACAATACGATTCATGCACAATGCCTAAATTAGGCCTAAACATCGATCGTGTTCTGCCGTGAATTGGGCTTACACTGCATCATGAAACGCACTCAATCACTCCTTCACTTTCACGTTATATTTTCAATTCACTTAGATAACAACACACGAATCACTCTCCGCCTTGGACAGAAAGAAGAAACTAACTTGATAATGTTCTTGTGTAGTGTGAAAATAGGAGGTGGCAGGTGAGATGAGCATTTCTTTAGCCAATCACAGCACTCCAAGGCGTTAAAAGATGGTATATAAAGGTGACACAGTAATGACTAGCATGCAGTATGGGTCTGAGACGGCAATCACTACCAGCCTGCATCACTATCGCCGTGCTTGGGGCGCCCAATGTTGGAAAGACGTCCTTTGTCACTCGTTTCCTGGACGGTACATTCCCAGAAGAGCGTTCTCCCACGTGCCAAGAGACTTTCATCCGTTTTGTGAAAACTTCAGGTAATACTTTGTTATGTACTCGAGTGTGAAAGAGTAAGAAAAAGTGGTACTTTCACTGCAATGACAGAAATTCAATATGTTTATTACCAGAAGTACTATCTCTTCATTGCTCAATAAAGTTTTCTGTCAAGTGTCTTGTCACACTTGAAAATACATGACATTGTAAACATTCTTGTTCCAGCAAATGCATTAGATCAACAAGTCAGGCCATCGGGTGACGACCCTCTTGACACTTGAAACATTCTCTTTTACTTAATTGTCCAAAATCTGTTAAAAGTGTCGTTTCAGTTTACTGGATACGATAATTATTTTCTCAAACAAAATGTCAGTACATTTTGGTATGTGTCGGTGGCTTATGTTTATCACATGACTCCCAGGCGGCAGTCACCAGCAGATACAGGTGGTGGACACAAGTGGGGCGAAAAAGGCCAAATCAGCGACAGACGCATATATAAAGGAGAGTGACGCCTTTGTGGTTATCTACTCTGTTGATAAACGAAAGTCTTTGAGGAAGGCTATCAAGATATGTCGTCGTGTTTTAGACATTAAAGGTAAATTGTTTGTCTATATCAGCATTTGTGTTTTCAGATTATTATTTGATGGTAGACTCATGTTTAAGTTCGGCCTCTTAGACCATCAGAAGTTCAGAAAGGGTTTGAGGGTAATACAAGAATACTGCATGTTGCATGAGCTGCTAAACAGATCAGGTAGTCAGACTTGGAGACTTGATAAATGGTGTGCTGGGTGTCATGAAGGGCGTTAGTATAATAGCCAGAGTTTCTCATGCTGAGAGCAGCATTGGGTGACAAACAATTTCAGTTTTACGATTATCAATGAATAAATATGATGCATAGAATAGTAGATTCCAAACTTCTGGAATGACGATCAAAGAATTAACCATGAATATTAGAAACATTGTAACATGGTTCACATCAGTGTTCGCTTCGTTTACAGATTCCCCAGACACTCCTATACTTCTAGTTGGCAACAAATGCGACCTTAAATGCGGAAAAGGGATGAAGACAGAGGAGAGAAAGAAGTATATGCGAGATCGCATCAGTTGTTTTCACATGGAAAGTAGTGCTAAGACAAATCAGAACGTCGGGCAGATATTTGACATCGTTATAGAACATGTGCTGGACAAAGCAATGAAAGATGCCATCGCTTCCTTGCTGAGAAATACTCGTGTATCACGGTGTGCTGCCAATGGAGATCATCGCCCTCCGGCAAGAATTTGGAGGGTTTCAATTGGAGATATCTTGGGTTTTGACAAGCCTTGTGAAGACTGACTTTGGTTTGTTCAACCAAAGCTCTCTTGAACATCAGCACATCGTCCAGTTCTATAATGTTGTAATAAAATATCTGTCTATGGCGCTACGAGGAGTCAATTGATACCTCTCAGGAACTCATTGTTAAGAATGGTAAAGTTTGTTTCCTCTTTATATCCGTGAAGATGTGAAGTCGACAAGGTCTTTGGCAACCCGTTCTTGATCCAAAAGGCGACTACGCTTGTCGTAACGGAATCGGGTGGAACGGGACTCGCTGACTCGGTTGATACATGACGTATCCTGAGTGCCTAGATGACGAGAGGTATTTGTTTTCACTAAAATCATATATTTCGGGAGGATACAAAAGAAACAGAAGAGCCAATGTTAACTATTGTACGAAAATGGACGGCAAAATTGTCAAAGATTGATGTTTCATGCTTTATTTCTGAAACATAAATGCCTTTCTTGCTCAACCATGTGTTCATAGTTGTATGCATTCTACATTTAAACTGATTTCATAAGACATTGTCATAGCTTTAAGCAACATCACGACGAGGAACAAAGGAAATGGGCTTCAGACACAGTACCTATGTATGGAATCAGACCCAGGTCCTCGGTATGATGAGCGAAAGCTTTAACCACAAGTCATTTAGCCAAATGAAGTCAAATCCGCGTTGACTCACACGATACCGTTGCCTGTACAATTGTTTGGATTAGCATGAAAGGTTATATATATATATAATTATTTTCGCAAACATTATATCAGCAACTCAACTTTTCTCTTGTCCACTATGGCAGTTGATGAAATGAAACGTGAAATTAATATAAACTAAACTGAAAAAAACACACAGACAGTTGAAATAACCAATTTATGTAAACTGATGGGAAAAAACGTAACTGTGCATAACATAAAATTGATGCACTAGAAGGTATTTAAAAAAACAACCCTTAATATACATGTTGTCATGCACTTTGGCGGAAATATGATGTCACGTATTGCATGTGCACTCTGTACACAATGAACTTACTGTTTGCATGTCTTTTGACACCGGAAGTTCACAAATCTGAACACCAATACAGATGTATAGTGTCAGGTACATATTCTTATTGTCCTTTCATCTCTGCACTCTTTATCAAGCTCTAGAATCATCTGCTACCAGGTGAACGTGCGACGTGTGACGTCCGTTTTCACTCTTGTGACGTACAGTGCTTGTTTTTCGTGCATGTAAACATTCTGGCATGTCAAGCAGACGTCTGCATTCTCATGTCGAACGTCAAGTCTAGTCAGGTATCAAATACAAACCGGTTTGGTAAATAAGGTCAAGCAGAACTAGCAGTATTGACGCCAATGGGTGAGAGTGAGCATTCAGCTTCGTAAGTCAGCGTCACTCCCCAAATTCAGACGCAGGTTCTATAGCTTTTTGTTTATTGGAGTGGGAGAAGTTGATCCACGATAGGTATATTTTTTCAAGACTGAAAATAGATATGATAAAAATTCCAAAGCAGTTTAAAGAACCCAAACAAATTGATTTCAATAATCAAGAAAGGGAAGTTTTGAAAACACTGGTTGTCACTGAGATGGCATTAGAAACTGATGACCAATTCATTTCAAATATGTTTATTAGAAAGAAGAAAAAATCAGATTGATTATATAGATTGTTTTTGAAATAAATTGAACCAGTTTACAGAGTGCCATCACTTCAAAATGGAAAACTGTTGAAAAAGAATATGTACATGACATCAATTGATCTGACACATACTTATTACTCAGTGAGTGTAGATGAAGATTATAGGAATGGGTACTTGTACCAATTCAAAAATATGTCAGATGGGTTAGTGTGTGCTCCTCGGATATTCAGTAAGTTACACAAGCCAGTATGTTCACACTTGAGACTGCAGGTTTACCAGTGTATGGGGTATATTGATGACACTTATACTCAGACAGAGACAAAAACTGAATGCAAGGCACCAGTAGAGGACATAGCAGGTTTCCTAGAGAAATAGACTTTACAATAAGTAATGAAAAATCCAATTTTGAACACTTAAGGAAAATGAATTTTATAGGCTTTATTCTGGATTCAGAACCTATGAAAATAGAGTTGCCGGATGATAAGGCAATACACATGGCTGACATGCTCATTGATTCTCAAGAATACTCGTCAGTTTGCTATCTTTAGCAGATGTGTTAGATTTCCTACTTTCGCTAGTCCAGCCTGGACTGAGTTATAGTTCTGTGCACACCGCGAGATGAGCCTTATCCACTACAGTACTTCTTAATAAAAACCATGTGGTAGTCACCCGATAGTGTCTAGGTTTCTTACAGCTTCTTTTCATGAGAACCAACCAGTTCCTAAATATTTGGAGGTGTGGAGTGTTCTTACATTCCAACAAAGTTTGCAAAGTATGTTTATTTCTTTGAAAGACATAACTATCAAATTAGTATTGTTGATTTCACTGACAACTACCCAGAGAGATCAAACTTTACATTTATATACGCTTAAACAGCATGACAGACAAGGTATCTGACATTACTTTTCACTTTACTGATTTAGTAAAGCCCGTAAGACTGACTGACCTCTGGTTCTTCAGGAGTTTACCGTAGACAAACGCGTGTGTAGTCGCTGTTCTGAAAGAATACATACGAAGAACAGCAGATTTAAATGGTTCTGAGAAAAATAATGCTAAGTACCTGTATGAAACCCTATAAGGCAGCATCACACGTGACACAGTATCACGGTGGATTAGGATGACCTGACTCAAGCAGGTGTTGACACTAACGTGTTCTGCTGCACACAATACTAGGGCTGGAGCTACACCAGCAGCACCACGGGTGTCAGTGCCGATGAGAAAAATACTTGCGCAGTTGTTATCTCATGTAACCCTTCCTTCGCGTAGATTAGCTGGCAGAACCACGGTCAAACTTCAACTCACAGGTCAGTCTCGTGTAACTTTGAGATTTTAGTGAAAAGTCTCTTAATGTACACACTGAGGATATGATGACATGTGTCAACCAAGTGAGAAGTCTTTCCACCTGATTCACCGCCTTTTACATACATTGGCTGCTGCAGAGCTAACCGGATCCTCGCTGGTCTTGGGGCATGCGGAGTTAAAAACAAACATCACATACATTGATCGTATATTTAGGTTCATATTTACATTGCAATAGTTTAAAACATCACTACCATGGTCATGGTTGCGGTACTGTCACACTCAAGAGTAAATCGCAGGTTTAAACACGAAATATCCAAGCAAAAGCAACATAATAGTGTACATAGTCTCGCTGGTCACTCACTCATAACTCATCAGGATCCCCTGAAATACATGCACACAAGTCCCGTTGCTCAATATCTGGAAACGCCACAAGAGACAAGAACTGCAGTTGGTTGCTTGTCACAAAGTGTTAACAGGACCATACAGGTTCTACTCTGCACACTAGAATAGTCTTCGGGGGATTTTGAGTTGAGAGTGAGGTTGGACTACGGCTGATTTCTAAAGTTACAAAGATACAAATATACTATAGTACGATATCTCCCTACAGTAAACATAAACATCAAGCACCTGTACACTTCTATCGATTATCACCTTTGTGATACTAAGTGCTTGTTTTTCTTGTTTGCAAGTACACCTTTGGAAGTGTCAAGCGGATGTCAGCACTATCACGTCGAACGTCAGGTGTCAATTTTAGCCGATTTTGTCGCACCAGAAACAACGTCTAGAATCACGTGCACGTTAGTGTGAGGATATAATGAGTTGCGACACTGTGCTGGCAACACAAATGACGGGTGAAGATTGGTGGAAGCTCGTTCACATGACAACGCAAGTCCGTTTTCGTTTGTACTTCCTCTTTGATCCAGTCGATGAGGTGGCTGGAAGTAAATAAAAAGCTTATATAAATAATGTCAGTGAGTGGGCAGATGAGTGTGTGGGCTGGTAAATATGTGAGTGATAGACTGGATCAGTCGGTGTATGTGTGTGGGCGTGTGAGTGAGTGAGTGGGTAGAATGGTTTGCTGCAGTTAAGCATGAATACCCCACTCAGACACATTATTCAGACTCCGATCTGAACAGCCCTTGTTGTACCCAGTAATGGCGAGCGCCAGGTAGGGATCAACAAGTACCATATTTCATCGTTTTTCACTATGACGTGGCCGGGTAGTCGAACCCGCGACCTTTAACTCTCTGGCCACACGCTCTAACCACTACAGCACTGAGGTGGTCAGTTAGATATTCACCAAACATTGACACTCACCCGTTGCTGCTGGTGCTGAGGCAAAAATGGGCATACAGCTAGACGGAGGAGCTGCAAATAAGAAACAAATGTCCTGACCACATGTTTGTTGTGGATCGGGGAGATCTCAACAGAAAGTATATATGTTCAAGTCAGATGACGTAGAGGACATTATGACACTTAAAACTTTAGAGGTCTACATATCTTTGCCACTCTAGAGGAATTGGAATGAGTGATTGAATTGGGTTTTACGCCGTCTTTGGCAGTATTCCAGCAGTATCAAAGCAGGGGACAAACGATATGGTTTCGTATATTGAACCCAGTTAGGGATTCGAACCCAGGTCTTCGAAGTGACGTGCCAAGGCTTCATCGCCAATGAAGCATGATATATCAAGAACATGGCTTAGGAAGGACAAGACCCTACCTTCGTACAGGACCCACTGATCATTGTCTGCTAGGTAGGAGTACTCTGGTGGTTGGCTGTCCAGGGCTACATCCCACCAGGCAGCAGCGACGTACCTCTGGAATGTCAGTTGTGAGTAGGGTATATGTTTTTAGCCTCAGTATGGACAAAAAGTGCATATGCTTACCAGAGTATTGTACATACTGGTCGTGATGTTGTTATATAGAAAAGCATCCCTGAAATGTTAGGACATTACACTATGGACTTCTCGTGACATGATGACGTTTTTTTTTTGATTGGTTCATGTGATTACACATAGTATAAAGTACAGGTACGTATCGATGGATGATATACAGAAATCATATCAACATTATGATAATAGACATATACAGGTTGATATAGGTGATATATGGTAGGTATATAGAAAGATTCAAATTTATCCAAGTACTGGGAAAAGAGGGCCCCATTTATGATTGAAATGATCTATCTTATTATTTGTTTGGCATATATGTTTCTCAACAAAGAATATTTGTTTTAGGCTTTTTGTAAATGAAGTTATATCAGGATGTATATTATTAATACTACATATGTAAATGTGTCTTTTGGCAGCAATGATGATGTGGTTTAGTTATGTATTTCGGTGTAAAGTACCAAACCAAACCATATGTTTTGTAAAGTGAAATGGATGCGGGAATGAATTGTTTAGCCAAATTTGTAATTTTCTCCAAAAGGTTTGTGTCACTTGGCATTCCCAATACACATGACAAACAGTCTCATTTATATCCTTGCAGAAACAGCATATACTACTATCAACTTTCTTCATTTTAAGCAATTCTTCTTAGTATAAATAACACATTGTAGAAATCTATATTGAGAATCTCTGAGTTTTGTGTCTTGTAAACCTTTTCTGTATCCTGTGATATAATTTTTCCCAGTCAAAGTCTGTTTCCGGGAAAAACCGCTGCCACTTTTTACAGACATTTTGGTATATATCATTGGAAATAAGTTTATCATAAAAAGTTCTGCATCCTTTGGATGTTTTTAAGAGACAAGTCTGACAATGGTTAATATTCAAATCCCAGACTGGTACTGAATGACATTGTTATAGAGTATTTCCAAGAGTCTGGAAATGTGTGTAGTAAATATCTATAATCTAAAAAAGTACCTTGGATATCACATATTTCTTTTAAAGATTCCAATGACAATAATCAATTTTCATCGCAAAGATCCCTAATATTAATAATCCCTTTATCTGCCCAATTCTTTATATAGTTTAATGAATTTTTGAAATTCTGATTTAACCATAATGGTTGTGATAGAATTTCATTGATGTTATTTGGGTCAATATAATGTTTTTGGTGAAATAGTTGCCATGCTGTTAGTGCATCCTGCCAAAAAGGGTTTGCAATCTTAATGTAGGCATCAGAATTTGCTCCTAAATTAAATATGTCTTTGAAAGGTATGTTGCATGGATTTTCCTTATCACCTTTTCCGAAGTATCGTCGTAACGTAGATAATTTCAAAGCGTCTATAAATGTTTTAATATCGACCATTCTCAAACCTCCTTCTTCATAGTTATTTTTTATTATATTCCTCTTTATTGTGTCATTCTTGTCATTCCAAACAAATTTAAAAAACATTTTTTCAATAGAAGTAATAAAATCTGCTGGTGGGTTGGGCAGGGAAATGAAAATATGAACCAATTTGGAGATTGCTAGTGTTTTTATTACTGTTATTTTACCAATAAGTGGTAATTTTCTCTTTCTCCAAGATGCTAGGAGTCTATTAATTTCTTGAAGTCTTTTCCTAGTGTTAATTACCCATAGATCTTCAAGATCTGGTGTAAATTTGATACCTAGTACATCAAATTCACTAACTACCCATTCAACTTTTAGATCATGACATATCATATCAGTAGATTTAGCTTTTGATCCAATCCATATTGGTTTTGATTTATCCAAATTAATTTTCAAACCTGACAACTGGTAAAAAGTATTAACTGTGTCTATTACAGAGTACAAACTCTCTTCAGTCCCATTCAGAAATAGTTCAGTATCATCAGCATATTGATTCAGTTTATATTCATTATCATTAATAACTATACCTTTGATATTTTCATTATGTCTTATCATGCAGCCAAGAAACTCAGCTACAAAGAGGAAAAGATATGGGGATAAAGGGTCTCCTTGTCTACAGCCCCTTTCATTTGACAAAAAACTCAGATAGGTTACCATATTCGATGACACAAGATGTTATTTCATAAGTTAGTGTATTTGTCCATCCTATCAGTTTGGAGCTAAATTCGAATTTATGGAGGACTAGATTGATGAAATATTTTGAAACAGAATCAAATGCTTTTGTCAAAATCAGTAAGGATTAGCAAACCAGGGATGTTCTGTTTCTTTGTTTCGAACATAATATCATATAATAATCTTCTATTTTCACTAATTGTCTTCCCTGGTATAAAACCAGTTTGGTTAGAGTGAATGAGTTCGTCTAGAGTAGTTTTTAAGCTGTGTGCTATACAGGAGCTGATAATTTTGTAAATAGCATTAAGTAAAGTGATTGGTCTCCAGTTTTTAAGTAATGTTTATTGGGTTTTGGAATACAGGTAATAACACCTCTTTTCCAATTTGCAGACATTTCATTCTTGGCTAGTACATCTCTAATGAATCTATAGATCCATGTTTTTCATTCTTTCCCCAAAAAATTAAAGAAATCAATAGGAAAACCATTAATCCCTGGGCTTTTATTATTCTTCATTCTGTGCACAGTATTACTAATTTCATCTAAACTGATTTCTCTTTCAAGATAGTCCCTCTGTGTTTGGTTTAAAATTGGAGTATTAATATCCTTCAAACAATTTTCATCCTCATATTGTTTGTGAGAGGCATACAGATTTTTGTAAAATAGTTTTAGTTCATTCAGTATTGACTTGCTGTCAGTAATTTCACTATTATCATTAGTTACTAACTTGTTGATTGATCTTTGGGTGAACGTTCTATTTTCCAGGTGACAGAAATATTTTAAAGGTTTTTGTCCTTCTTCAAACCAAAGAATTCGGTTTCGAATTTGTATTCCTTTCATTTCCTCATTTTTAATTTTGTCCATTTCTTTCTTATATTTTGATAGTTCACTCAAAAGTTCTTTATCTATGTTTTGAAAGTTTTTTCTTATAGTATCTTCAACCTGTTTCATTTTAAGTTCTAACTGTTCTGTATTTTTTGCTTTTGTTTTCTTCAAGTAGGATGAAAAAGATATAGTCTGTCCTTGAATTTTCATTAATAACGTTTCCAGAAATAAAGAGTTAGAAATAGTAAGTATAATATTTTCAGTGTTATTAAGATCATCCATTTTTTGTGTGGCATATTCTTGAACTGTGTCATTTAAAATAGATCTGACTAAGTTTCCATATTCAGGATTTAACAGCAATGAAGTGTTAAACTTCCAATATCCATGTCCTCGTTCCTGGCCTAAAGTGTTGGAAAAGGTTAATGTAATTGTTGAGTGATCACTTTTATAGCCTGGCAAAATATATGCATCTAGAGTTATATCAAACACATCCTCTGATACAATAAAGAAATCAAGTCTGGCTTGTTGTCTTAGATTTTTTTTCCACCAGGTGTATTTTCTGCATTTATAATTCATATTCCTCCAAACATCAACACGATTATAAGATTCAATAAATTCTAAAACAGTATTTAATGATTTAGGGTTGTTTACATGTTTATAATTCTCAAGATCAATTGTTGGATCAATCACCAAATTCCAGTCTCCAACTATTATCACAGAATCATTCTCAAGATTTAGAATATTTTTAAACAGATTAGTGCAAAAATTACTGTCATCGATATTAGGACCATAGAGATTAGTTAGTGATAGTCTTTTATCCTCTATTGTTACATCAGCTCTTATATAATTTCCATTTTTCATCTATTAAGGTGTTATGTATTTTAAACCCCATTCATTTCTCATGATATTGCAAGTAGATTCATCAATATGAATATCTTGCAGACATATGACTGAGTGTAGTTTTTTCCGGTGTATGTTCATTAATTCTTTTCTTTTAAATTTGTCTGCAAGTCCTCTACAATTAGCTGAGATAACTTTGATTTTCTTAACATTATCCATTGTAGTCAATGGTTATGAGAACTATCAATATACATAAAATTAAACTGTCTGACACTGTGGTATGGTTGCAAACTGAATGGAGGTAGAAGCGCTCATAACATGCTTGTGGGAGAACTTGTACTGTAAATATTAGTGTTGTGATATCACGAGAACCTTTTTTCTTGATAAATAGAAAACATTATGACTTCATTACTCTCCACAAACACCAGCACAAGTAATCATGGGAATAACATCCACCCAAAATAATGAATTGTTGCAGTTTTCGTATGTTCTAGGGGTGCCTTTCTACCATACAACAAATTGGTTTACATTTAGAACTGATTCCTGAAGACTATGGTACATGATATACGTGCATGAAGTTAGTGGTATACTTCAGTACCTGAATAATATTTCATTTTCGTGACCCACTAATCTTTGTGTTCAGCATGCTATGTTGGGCATTGTGTATTAGGCCTTATTTAGTACAGACAAAGATGTGCGATTTGCATGTGTCTCTACCCATCCCTCTGATTCCACATCTAATCAACTAAATATGGCCTCTCGATGTGCTATTTGCGTATGCCTATATACATCCCTTTGGCTCCACGTGTTTCACACCTCTCCATATTACAAGGCTGATTTCTTGATATTTTACAAGGATATAGTGTATTTCTTCACTGATGGTGCATGTTATGTGTGCATAAATTAGTGGTATGCTTTGGTCGTCGAATAATATTTCATTTTCCTCATCTACAAAAATCCAGTACATTATTTTGTTCATTGTGTACGAATCTGCTATTATTAGCTTCCTCAAAACAACTCCTTGAAAGTAAATTCATTAGCCGATTTATACAAATCTGTATTATGTACTTTGAAATATACTAACATCAGTTTAAACCAACGTAAAACAAAAACTTTAAATATCCCCAATACTCATTTAATCTCACATCTTTTGTTTCAGCTTTTGCCTCGGGCGAAGGTTTTTCTTCCAGTTGTTTGAACATTTCTTTCTTATCCTCAGTCATTTCCCCTTTCTCTTCAATCTCTCGCTCAAAGGCGTCCAGCTGCTCGTCATTGGATTCCCGGTAACATACTACAGTAGATAATGTTCACTTCATAAAATGTAATGACCCGTGAAGGTCCGGGGTAGAATAGACCTTCAGCAACCAATGCTTGCCATAAAAGGCGACTTTTCTTGTCGTAAGAGGCCACCAACGGGATGGGGTGGTTAGCCTCGCTGACTTGGTTGGCACATGTCATCGGTTCCCAATTGTGCAGATCGATGCTCATGTTGTTGGTCACTATATTATCTGGTTCAGACTCGATTATTTACAGACCGTCGCCATATAGCTGGAATATTGCTGAGTGCGGTGTAAAAGTCAACTCACTCACTCACTTATAAAATGTAATCAATGTCTCTTCGGTGCTGATCAAGTAATAAGTGTTGGCTTCCATTCAGCACTAATTATCTACTGTTAATTATTGGCGTCTTCAGCTTTAGTTAACTGGTGGGTACATCTATATGTGACTAAGGTAAATGATGCTCACTCGCCCTAGGTGGTAGGCAGAATTGCCTCCCTTAGAATCGCCAGACATCTGTGATTGTGCTTACAGTCCGGTTCTGCTCAGATACGCCAGGCAATGCACTTTAGGAATACAGCAACAAAACGACTATCTCCAAGTCGATGCTAAGCTATATAGCACTAGTTTACAATGATGTTGGTATTCTCTCCTACCTGCTAGAAACATATCTGTGATGACGTCCAAGTGACGAAGCTCCAGAAAGCAGCCTCCGGACCTCTCGGCAAGCTCTTTATAGAAATGTACGGCATTTCCTGAACGGCCTGCGTTCACCCCATACACCTGGAAGTATACACACCCACTTTTACACTAAAACTCGAGGAACGTGGCATACGTTTGAGAAAGTGTTTTGTCCTTGTCAGATCCTTCTGCTCATCTTTCCCAATGGCATCACGAAGATATGTGTCCGAGATGAGGCGACTTAAAACTACTTTGAACAGTGTTGTAATTCTATCGTAATGGCCGATTCAAGTGACCTAGATGCTTACCCCTTTGTGAATGGCATAAGAAGAACATATCCTGGTCCAACTCAAATGGTCACTTACTGACCAGCTGCTAATAACTTTTCCATTGTCTCTGGGCAATAGTCTGAATACATGCTTGAAATTTAGTTGAGAGATATTTTCTTGGAAGAAGGAGGATCGAGCACGGGTTGACTAGCTCTCATGACCTTCTCTTTGAAACACACGTTTCATTGTATGCACTCAACATAGTAGAATGAACAACAGTGAGAATATAACAGTGCGTCCAAGAGAACATGGAGCTTCGTTCGGTGTTTAACTCTCCACTTTGCGATATTTCCGCAATCCAGACCAGGGATACCAATGATTTGTCACAATGATGGATCTACGTTATTGGGATAGGGTGGCACTCCCAAGCCATGCGGCCACTGTACAAAGCGCTAGCACTAAGGCGAGTGAGTGTGTTTTACGTAATACTCAAAACTCCAGTAATAACAGGGCGGAGGACACCAGAAATGGCCTTGACTCGTTGTAATCTAATTCAGGTCTTTGGTGTGACAAGCAAACGTATAAAACCACTAGGCTACCACACCTCCCGAAAGCGCCACACCTTAACACAAACTTCAGACAATCTTAGTGCTGATCGCTAAATGTGTATGAAGATAAAAGGAGCTTCATGCACGTGAAGGAGGAAGAGGGATTAGCTCTTAAACGTCATGTGAAGAATAACAAGTTGTTATCTGTGTGATATAAGTCATGTTAGTCTAAGTTGTAAATGATTTTCAAGAACCTCATGACGGAACACACACCTTCACACCCATGCCGGTCAGCAGGTCCAGTTCGTCCCTCCAGTTGATGTTCTGGTCAGTGTAGGATGGGGGGTGGGGCTCAGCGTCTCCGATGACCACCAGTGCCTTGGCCGAGTCCTCAGACCAGTCTAGTTGCTGGGCCTTGCGGAGCACCCACTCATAGCACTGCAACACGCCTTGTAAATAATGAAACTGACTCTAACAAAGAGTACGGTTGGGTTGTAATCGAAAACAAATTGCTGCTTTTACATTTTCGTTGATAAATTCAAAGCTAGGCAAACAGAGGCAGCCCGGTGGTTCAAGCTTTCACTCGTCATGAGTTGGGTTCGATTCCAGACGTGGGTGTGAGGTCCATTTCCGATGTGCGACCTCACCCACTCGCTCACTCACTCATCCATTGGTCGTAGAATCGGTTCAGTAACTCTAGATACCCTGACAGGAAGCAGATGAGGGAGAAGTGGGATGACATGTGACTCATCTTTCTCAAAATACACAATTTCCTCATATGTCCGACACAGGTGCCCTCCTCTGGGAGAACACATGCTGTCTACATGACGCACGGAACATCGTCAGTTGTAATTAAAGGTGACACAGACATGAAGGTGTGACCGTGTACAAATATGTATTCAAAGTGTAAGCAGCCCAGGTGCTGGGAGAGGTGTAAATAAAATGACGCAGTTCCTACCTCGGGAACGTCCCCACCGCCTGTTTGTGGTACATTCTTGGCGAAAGTGACCAGTCTCTGGACATCGGCCGTCAAATCAACTGAACGCAGAACGTACTCGTACTCTTGGTCAAAGTAGTCTCCGTGAGCCATGAGACCGATCCTAATAGACGGTATGTCGGTGATGAGACGCGAACACGTCTCTCTCAGCTTCCGTCGTACCTACAAATATTTAACTGACTTAAATTCTCGGTGGATTTGTGATTGTTTTACATATAAACAAGCACTGAACATTGAGCACGTTTCATAGTGTCTGGTGTGATTAAGGATATTTGTCACTATACACTCTTAACATGCTGCTTTGGGGTTTATTTACTAAACTCTACTTTATTTTTCTAAAAAGTGTTTGGTAAAGGCCACAGAGGGCTATCAAAACCACTTGATCAGAATGAAAATCATGTTCGGATGAAGAGACGCCACCATTCTCATTTAGTCAATGTTCACAATATCAATCACTGTTTTATCTCATCCAGCCTCGTTCATATAAAATGCCTTGTTAGTTAAGGAGTTGTATTGAGCAAAGCTTTAGATATACCTACCTCGTTTAAACAGCCGTACATGCTTCCTGTCGTGTCGAAGGAAAATACCACCTCAACCCGGCGGCCTCCTTTGTCGAAACTACTCATGATCTCCTGCAGAGATAAAGGGACGAGATGTCATAATCACTTCGATTTATAACCAGTGAAAATACGGGATAGACCTCTCCTTCACCACCCCCTGCTCAGTGTACCCATGTACCCTTGGAGATCTGGGCTACAATTGCTCGTCGTGAGAGGCCACTATCGGGATCGGGTGCTCATGCTCACTGACTTGGTTGGAACATGTCATCGGTTCCTAATTGCGTAATCGATGCTCATGCTGTTGATCATTGGATTGTCTGGTCCAGACTCAATTACTTCCAGACCGCGCAAAGGGAAATATATAGCTAAGCTGCTGATGTTTGTTCTTATTTAAAATACAGGACGTTACCTATATAATATTTAAACTGTCTCTCAGCACTTCAGTACAATCTCTACAGAGTAATATTTTAGAAATATCACTACTTACACACAGCTGTTTTGGGTCAAGTGCTTCTGACAATGGTGTCGCTCCCTCTGAAACAAAAAGGATGGCATATAGTGTTATCAGAGTGAGTGAGTGAGTGAGTGACACACATTGCAGCCGTTAATCTACCCCATCGTCCACATCATGTTGCAAATTAATCAACCATGATTGTAAAGTTGCTAACTTCTTTGAGAGGAATTTAGAAGTAAGCAGTGAGGCTGGGTAACACTATATGTAATAAAAAACCTGTCTATATATTGTTATCCCTCCTTGTTAATGTTGCTGTTAACATAAATATGATGATTATTATGTCGATCATTTCACTAACCTGTTATTTCTGAGCTGGCTTCTCTTATTTCCACGTAGATAACGGAGCCGTCCTTGACACCCACATCCATTAAACTGTCGCCAGCGAGTTGTCTCCCTTCACTCTGCAACAATGAACACTTTGAAAATGGCGATGTCGCACATATGTCTTGACAGAACACGACCATAGAGAAGTTGCTTTGCGTATTACAATATTCCCGTTAAAATCTGTCTATAAATTCGTTCATAAACGAATGACATAAACGCTAAAAGTCTTTATTTCAAGGAAGCATGGACAAGTTTATTACTGAACGAGCCGGCTCCTAAATGTCATCTAAATGCATGCGTTTATTCAAAGCTAGGCCATGTAAAACGATATACTCATTTACTTATTATATTATTAGGCTTTCATTAAGCGATTCATGTTCCCCCACATTCAGGAAATGTAGCGTACACAATGAGAAGTAATTTAAGTGGAGGGTCGTATGAGAAGTGACGATTAACCTAATTAATCCACATGTATGCATAATCTCGTTATGGTTTGGAGGGTAGTTGTTTGACGCCGCACCCAGCAATATTCCAGCTATATTTAGGCGGTCTGTAAATAACTGAGTGTGGACCAGACAATCCAGTGGTCAACATGAGCCTCGATCTATATTGACACAATCACATGTGTCAACCAAGTCAGAGAGTCGCCCACCCAATCCGGCTGTTACGAGAATCCTGGGTTACCGAAAATCAATTCTAACCCGGATCTTCGCGGGTAACTGGTTACGTACCTTGAGCACGACATTGGCAAGTGACGCACATTCCGTGTCTGCTATTTTCTCTTGTAGATGACGTAAACTCTTTGTATTCTGCAATGCAAACTCCTCCGTGCGACCATCCGGGAACATTACCACCAGGTTCAATAGTTGTGGAGTGACGATCTGTATACACCAAATGTATTTGTTTTCAGTAAGGTTAAAAAAGTGTGAAATGTTTCTTGTGCATCGGCGTGTCATGTTTATTTGTGCGCGTAACATTTTTTATTGCCATTTGAAGAAAAGACCATTCAAAGATCATCCATTTGTCCACTATAAGAATGAGTGTCTGTAAGAACGAAAGTAACTGAATCTACAACTCATTAACACTTGCTTCTTAACTTTCCAAGCTGTATTTCTGAGAGAAAAAAATGTGTTAATGCATTCCTCCCTCGTCACTTTTCTAAATCAAAAACTAAAAAAGTCCTATCGCCCTCGTCACTTTTGAAAAAAAATGTGCATGAGAAACATTTTTTGACGCAGCCTAAGCGATCTTGATTTCCTCACAACAAACATATCCTGAACTTTCTGCATAAAATCAAAAAGTAAGGAATAAAATGTATGAAGCTGTGTGCCAGTATATACATAAGAAAAAGGAGAGACAAGAGAAATGGTAGAATAACGCTCATTTTCTGAATATATATATTTTGATAGTAAACATTCACTTCCTTTTTAGAAAGTCCCTGTGAGATAGGATTTAATCTTGACAAAATGCAAAATTCATAGCTTTAGCATTGGGAAAAGGCTAGGAGGAAGGGCAAATAATGAATTTCATGGACTGTGTAAGCCTCTAAGAGTCTGAAAGCCTCTCGTCTGCACAATACCAATTCTCATCCCAGACAGGTTACTTGTCATTTCTTCCTACGAACCTCTGTTCTAATACGGCTATATTTTGCGGTTCTCATAAAATCCCCTAGCAGATTTATCTCCCTTTTTCTGTCCAATCAGAACACGTGTTACATCGACTTAGATTCACTTGACTAATGCAAGCAATGTGGAGAAACAAATATGACATGACTGAGTTCTGTCTAGAAGAAACATTTGAGTATCACGCTCCGGAAGAGGTGCTAGTTTTCACAATGCATCCTGAAATTACCGTGATCTTGCAAACGATCACTTTTGAAACAAGGTCACTGATTGCACTACTAAATCTGATTGCCTCCAATCACGAGTCTTGAATACTCGCACCACGAAAGGGTCGTACTAGAACAGAGGTTACGTAGGAAGATGTGACAAGTAACCACTGTGGGAAGAGAATGCACAATACCGTGAATTCATACAGTTGAACAACACGTGCTTGTATTTAAACATCATCTTTGAAATAAACACTTAGACAAGCCGTTCATTGACCTGATATACGTAAATAAAACATACCTCTGCCTTTAGGATAGTCTCTGCCCGAACTCCCAGATACGCCAGAGAAAGAGATTTATTGAGGATTTTTCCTTGGTATTTTATCCTGACCAGCTCTTCGCACACTTTCTCCTCTCGTGCGACGCGTTCACAGACAGTGCGAATGGTGGCCGTCGGTTCCAAATAATACTGACTGTTTCTGCCTGTGGGCAATTTCACATACACGTCCAAATCGCCCTTGCCTGCCATTGTCAATGTAACGTTCCTGCTGCTTCGATCAGTTGCGATTATAAATTTGGTTTGTAGGTACAACGAATCTTGTGATTTTAATAACACGACGTTCCGTGCACTAAAGATAGCAGCCAATCAAATTTGAGTCTGTTTTTAGAGGGCGAATGGGATTGTGTAATTTTTGCATTAGTAAAGCTCGCGAATTATGCTTATTAGTACATTTTCAATTATATAGCTTATTATTCATATAAACATGCAATATTGCCATTAAACTCTGTAGTTAGAAGCACCCATACGTAGACAATGAGAAACAACAGATTCCCATTTACACTGTACTGACTGCAGGAAGGGAGGCAACTCTAATTAAGAAACACTTTCAACAAATGTTAGTCGGTAGACCTCCCGTCTCACAGACGCGTATTCTCTCATTTTCTGAATATGATAAAATAAGAAGTGAGAAAACACAATCATCAGAAATTTGTTTTAATTGGCATAAAGCATGTAAGCATAAAAACAGGCATACTAAGACCGAAATAACATACTTTGTAACGTTTAGGTTGAACGGACCTGTATTTTGATAAAAATACATCATATTCCGATAACAAATATACCATCCAAATAAGTACGTCTCCAATGAATACTATTGTTCAGTCTCTATTTATACGAAGTCTCTGCACGTCGTTTCTAGTAAGTGGTTATTTTTGTGTGGTTAGACAATAAACCTTATAATCACTACACACCGGCTTCGTCAGGTCAGCTGTATCCGATGTGATAACATTTACATTTAGATTTACGACACACATATTTCTCAAACAGCAACAAGGACAGAAATCAAAGAAAGGCACTGTGTAAAACTGTACATTCTGTACGAGTCGTACATAGATTCAAAATGGCGTCAGAACCTCATCAGCAGTAATATTTCTTGCAACTGCATCCTGTCGGTAGGTACAGTCGCAGTTGTGTGAGTCTCTGCCCGGGGGTAGCCTTCTCGCAATATCCCCGCACCTTCACCCACTCGTAATCCTCCGAACATCTTCCCCCACTCCCAGAAGTGTGAGAATAGCAATGTTATCAAACCGACAGTAGTGGATATTAAGTATGTCTTAATATTTTTAGATGAGTTCAAGCTACCCAATCGGTATAGGCGGTGGTGGTTAAAACGTTCTCTCTACAACAATGGAACCTGTTGTTTCAGTATCCGTCAATAAATATACTGTATAAAAGTACTGAGCGCCTGTGACTACTTAGAGAGTGAGTGAGTGAGTTTCATTTTACGCCGCCTTTAGCAATATTCCAGCAATATCACAGCGGGGTACACCAGAAGTGGGCTTCATACATTGTGCCCATGTGGGAATCATCTACGTAAAAGTAGAAACTAATTCATATTAGCAATATTTGTATATATTCCAGCAGAATCTGCTTGGTAAAAGGCCATTGATCTCATATTTTGTCACCATAAGTGGGCTTCACACATTGTACCCATGTGAGGAACTGAACACTGGTCTTGGGCGTGACGAGTGAAGGTTTAAACCATGGCCACTAGCTAAGCAATTCCATTGACCGGTGAGTACATGACGCATCTGTCACAACAAAGCTGTAGTTTCTGTGTCCTCAGTTCATCTACATGAAAAGTGTTTTTCCATAGAATTAGTTATAGAATCATAATGTCTTCAAGATTTCTCACAAGTAATTCTAGTTTGGGACAGACTATTTGATTATTCTGTCTGAAAAAGATGATCCATCCCTGAAAGATTTTTTTCAAACCAGCCAACAAACAAACTCCAAACACTCACTAGGGGTACTCAAAGCTATCACCAGATGGAGAATATCCCGTGGAGAGGTCCTTGTACTTGTAACACTGTCCTTGAAGCCCCGGGGGTACGAAGTGGGATTTGCTGGGATTCAGAGCATCCCAAAAATCCGGAACTGTCGACTTTACTGCGCCTCCGGTGAGGACTCTGACCTGCGTCCCGGGTGTAGACACAGCTTGTTTGTGAGGGGTGGGATTTTGCTGCACAGACCGAGACCCCATTTCAGCACTGGGCAGTTTATGTTGCTCCACATCTGTACGTTTGCTACCTTGGTTCGTTGATGGGACACCATGACCAGACGACTTGGGACTACCTATGCGGACAGGTGCGCGTTCCCCATAATGAACAACAGTGGGGTCTTTCAATGTTTCTGGTTTAGCTTGTGACGTGTCAGAGATAGCTGTGTGGCTGACGTCTGGTTAATAGGTGCCAGTTTGGTCAGGTGATAGGCTGCCCTTCCCAGCAGGTCCAGGAGCATTATACACTTTTCTGATTTAATTAAGTAATCTAAGCCTGTAAGACTGACTGACCTCTGGTTCTTCAGGGGTTTTCCCTTCACTGTTTTGAGAGAATGCATACGAAGAGCAGCAGATTTAAGAGGTTCTGAGAAAAAACTGCTAACTACCTATATCAAACCCTATAAGGCAGTATCGTAGGACACAGTATCACGGTGGATTAGGATGACCTGACTCAAGCAGGTGTTGACACTAACGTGTTCTGCTGCACACAATACTAGGGCTGGAGCTACACCAGCAGCACCACAGGCCTCAGTGCCGATCAGAAAATACTTGCGCAGTTGTTATCTCATGTAACCCTTCCTTCGCATAGATTAGCTGGCAGAACCACGGTCAAACTTCAACTTACATGTAAATCTCGTATAACTTTGAGATTTTAGTGAAAAGTCTCTTAATGTACGCACTGAGGATACGATGACATGTGTCAACCAAGTGAGCAAGTCTTCAAACCCGATTCACCGCCTTTTACATGCTTTGGCTGCTGCAGAGCTAACCCGGATCTTCGCTGGTCTTGGGGCATGCGGAGTTAAAAACAAACATCACATAGATTGATCGTATATTTAGGTTCATATTTACATTGCAATAGTTTAAAACATGACTACCATGGTCATGGTTCTGGTACTCTCACACTCAAGAGCAAATCACAGGTTTAAACACGACATATCAAAGCAAAAGCAACACAATAGTGTACATAGTCTTGCTGGTCACTGATAACTCGTCAGGATCCCCCGAAATACATGCACACAAGTTCCATTGCCCAATATCTGGAAACGCCACTAGAGACAAGAACTGCAGTTGGTTGCTTGTCACAAATTGTTAACAGGACCATACAGGTTCTACCCTGCATTCGTTTTTTGACATGTCCATGCACCGTGACAACGTACAATGCGTCACCTTACAAAGACTGGAATAGTCTTCGAGGGATTTTGAGTTGAGGGTGAGGTTGGATTACGGCTGATTTCTAAAGTTTTCTGAATTCCTGATATGTGACAGTGTGTCATCCTAATTGGGAAGGCAGGCAACAGATTAATTTTCTGGTAAGATACAAATATACTATTGTACGATATCTCTCTACAGTAAACATAAACATCAAGCACCTGTACACTTCTATCGATATCACCTTTGTGATATTAAGTGCTTGTTTTTCTTGCTTGCAAGTACACGTTTGGGAGTGTCAAGAGGATGTCAGCACTTCTATCGATATCAACAAAGATTTTGAGCATTTTTAGTTGTATTCATAGGATCTGTGTACACTTTACCCAAATTCACAATTGTCTGTAAGTAGATGAGGGTGGCTGTACAACGTACTTTTCCACCTTTGTGATACTAAGTGCTTGCTTTTCTTGCTTGCAAGTACACGTTTGGGAGTGTCAAGCGGTTGTCAACACTATGAACGTCACGTCAAACGTCAGGTGTAAATTATAAGCCGATTTTGTCGCACCAGAAACAACGTCT
This sequence comes from Haliotis asinina, assembly GCF_037392515.1. Lineage (NCBI taxonomy): Eukaryota > Metazoa > Mollusca > Gastropoda > Lepetellida > Haliotidae > Haliotis > Haliotis asinina. Next base: position 70,418,250 of record NC_090282.1, on the reverse strand, counting down.
AGAATCACATGCACGTTAGTGTGACGATATAATTTGTTGCGACCCTGTGCTGGCAACACAAATGACGGGTGAAGATTGGTGGAAGCTCGTTCACATGACAACAGAAGTCCGTTTTCGTTTGTACTTCCTCTTTGATCCAGTCGATGAAGTGGCTAGAAGTAAATAAAAAGCGTATAAAATATGTCAGTGGGTAGGCAGATGTGTGTGTGGTCTGGTGAAGGATCGGTCGGTGTATGTGTGTGGGCGTGTGAGTGAGTGGGTAGATTGGTTTGCCACAGTTAAGCATGAATACCCCACTCAGACACACTATTCAGACCCCGATCTGAACAGCCCTTGTTGTACCCAGTAATGGCGAGTGCCAGGCAGGGATCAACAAGTACCATATTTCAACGTCTTTCAGTATGACGCGGCCGGGGGGTCGAACCCGCGACCTTCAACTCTCTGGCCAGACGCTCTAACCACTACAGCACTGAGGTGGCAAGTTAGATATTGACCAAACACTAAAACTTACCCGTTGCTGTTGGTGCTGAGGCAAAACTGGGCATACAGTTAGACGCTGGGATAACAACAACATAAAATGTCCTGACCACATGTTTGTTGTGGATCGGGGAGATCTCAACAGAAGGTATATATGTTCAAGTCAGATGATGTAGAGGACATTGTGACACTTAAAACTTTAGAGGTCTACATATCTTTGCCAGTATTGGGGAATTGGAATGAGTGATTGAATTGGGTTTTACGCCACCTTTGGCAGTATTCCAGCAATATCAAAGCAGAGGACAAACGATATGGCTTCAGGTAGGGATTCGAACCCAGGTCTTCGGAGTGACGTGCGAACGCTTCATCACAAATGAAGCCTGATGTATCAAGAACATGGTTTAGGAATGACAAGACCCTACCTTCGTACTGGACCCACTGATCATTGTCTGCTAGGTAGGAGTACTCTGGTGGTTGGCTGTCGAGGGCTACATCCCACCAGGCAGCAGCGACGTACCTCTGGAATGTCAGTAGTGAGAGGAGTATATGTTCTAAGCCTCTTTAAACGGTATGAACACAAAGTGCATATGCTTACAAGAGTATTGTAGATACTGGTCGTGACGTTGTTACATAGAAAAGCATCCCTGAAATGTCTGGACATTACACATGTCTCTATTGACTTCTCGTGACATTATGTCGTCATTACTTTTCACAAACACCAGCATAAGTAATCATTCAAATAATATCAAATCAAAATAATGAATTTGTTGCAGTTTTTGTATGTTCTAGGGGTGCATTTCTACCGTACAACAAATTGGTTTACATTTAGAACTGATTCCTGAAGACTATGGTACATGATATGCATGCATGAAGTTAGTGGAATACATCAGTCCCTGAATAATATTTCATTCTCGTGACCCATTAAACTTTGTGTTCAGCATGCTATGTCGGTCATACTTAGTGTAGTACAGACAAAGATGTGCGATTTGCATGTGTCTGTATCCCTCCCACTGATTCCACACCTAATCAACTAAATATGTCCTCTCGATGTGCTATTTGCGTATGCCTATATACATCCCTTTGGCTCCAAGTGTTTCACACCTAACCAACTAAATATGGCTTGTCCATGATACGAGGCTGATGTCTTGATATTTTACAAGGATATAGTGTATTTCTTCATTGATGGTGCATGTTATGAGTGCATAAATTAGTGGTATACTTTAGTCGTCGAATAATATTTCATTTTCCTGATCTACTAAAATCCAGCATATTATTTTGTTCATTGAGTACGAATCTGCTATTATTAGCTTCCTCAACACAACTCCTTGAAAGTAAATTCATTAGTCGATTTATACATATCTGTATCATGTACTTTGAAATATACTAACATCAGTTTAAACCAACGTGAAACAAAAACTCTAAATATCCCCAATACTCATTCAATCTCACATCTTTTGTTTCAGCTTTTGCCTCGGGCGAAGGTTTTTCCTCCAGTTGTTTGAACATTTCTTTCTTATCCTCAGTCATTTCCCCTTTCTCTTCAATCTCTCGCTCAAAGGCGTCCAGCTGCTCGTCATTGGATTCCCGGTAACATACTATAATAGATAATTGTTCACTTCATAAAATGTAATGACCCGTAAAGGTCCGGGCTAGAATAGACCTTCAGCAACCAATGGTTGCCATAAAAGACGATTTTGCTTGTCATAAGAGGCCACCTACGGGATGGGGTGGTTAGCCTAGCTGACTTGGTTGGCACATGTCATCGGTTCCCAACTGCGCAGATCGATGCTCATGTTGTTGGTCACTATATTATCTGGTCCAGACTCGATTATTTACAAACCGCCGCCATATAGCTGGAATATTGCTGAGTGTGGTGTAAAACTCAACTCAGTCACTTATAAAATGTAATCAATGTCTCTTCAGTGCTGATCAACTAATAAGTGTTGGCTTCCATTCAGCAATTACTATCTATTGTCAATTCTTGGCGTCTTCAGCTCTAGTTAACTGGTGGGTACATCTATATGTGACTAAGGTAAATGATGCTCACTCGCCCTAGGTGGTAGGCAGAATTGCCTCCCATAGAATCGCCAGACATCTGTGATTGTGATTACAGTCCGGTTCTGCTCAGATACGCCAAGCAATGCACTTTAGGAATACAACAACAAAAAGACTATGTCCAAGTCAATGCTAAGATATATAACACTAGTTTACAATGATGTTGATATTTTCTCGTACCTGCTAGAAACATATCTGTGATGACGTCCAAGTGACGAAGCTCCAGAAAGCAGCCTCCGGACCTCTCGGCAAGCTCTTTATAAAAATGTACGGCATTTCCTGAACGGCCTGCGTTCATCCCATACACCTGGAAGTATACACACCCACTTTTACACTAAAACTCGAGGAACGTGGCATGCGTTTGAGAAAGTGTTTTGTCCTTGTCAGATCTTTCTGCTCATCTTTCCCAATGGCATCACGCCGATGTGTGTCCGAGATGAGGCGACTTAACACTATTTCGAACAGTGTTGTAATTCTATCGCGCTGGCCGATTCAAGTGACCTAGATGCTTACCCCTTTGTGAATGGCATGTACATATGAACATACGAAGAACGTATCCTGGTCCAACTCAAACGATCACTTACCGTCCCGCTGCTAATAATGTCTACATACTACAACAGATAACGTTCATAAAATGTAATAAATGTCTCTTTGGGTCTGATCGACTAATATGTGTTGGCTTCCATTCAGGACTAATAATCTATTGTTAATTATTGGCGTCTTCAGCGCTAGTTAACTGGTGGATACATCTGTCTGTGACTAAGGTAGTTGATGCTCACTCGCCCTAGGTGGTAGGCAGAATTTCCTCTCTTAGAATCGACAGACATCTGTGATTGTGATCTTCTGCTTTTAGTAGAAAGAAGGCGCATCCAGAAATTGACTCTTTTCCATAAAATGATACGTAACATAACCCCAGGCTACGTAAATAATCTGGTGCCACAATCTGTCTCTGCTGCAAGACCCGTGAAGGTCCAGGGGTAGAATAGGCCTTCAGCAATCCATGCTTGCCATAAAAGGCGACTGTGCTTGTCGTAAGAGGCAACTAACGGGATCGGGTGGTCAGATGGTCGATGCTCATGTTGTTGATCACTGGGTTGTCTGGTTCAGATTCGATTATTTACAGACCGCCGCCATATAGTTGGAATATTGCTGAGTGCGGCGTAAAACTAAACTCACTCACTCACTAACTCACTCACTCTGCTGCAAATCCATATAACTTAAGAAATTTGCATAGAATCCCAGAACGACTGCATATGCTAAATCATTTGTACCCAGTACCATTGAGCTTTGGAATTCCTTACCCGAAGAACACAGACTTATACAGTCACCAAGCGAATTACGCCATATTGTAGTGCTTCATTCGGTTTTGATATCAATACCGGAAACAGGTTCTGTCAAATAATTCACTGTAGACTCCCACTGGAATGCAGCGATTTAAATGCCCACAAAGTAAGTAGATGTGTATCTGATGACCCAACATGTACATGTGGTGCTCCCTCCGAGGACACCTTTCATTATCTTTATCTGTGTCCAAATTATGATACCATAAAAAAGAATTTATTCTATTTCAAACATGGTTATAACATAAATGACGCCCTATATTGTAATGTAGAGCTATCTAGTGCTATAAATCATGACATTATTAAATCTGTCCGTGCCTTTATTACCAGTGCAAAACGCTTTAACTAAGTATAAGTCTTTATCTAGCCCTTTGAAGAACTGTAAGTATTTGAAGAACTACAAGTAACGTTTAAACCAACGTCGAGTAAACATCTGAGCTCAACATCAATTTAAGCTTTCTCCCTACCAAAATCTATTCAAAACAATGTAATGCGACTACACTACCGTTAAATCAAAATACCCAGTGCAACCAGCTGACCAAACCGTAGTGTAAACTCACAAACCCTCGCGCATTGACACGCTATCACGATCACACTGAGCTCATATGAACAACAATGCATTAAAAATCACTTGCAAAGAGGACTGAATATATCGGTTTTGGGTGACTTTTGTGAGAAGGCAAGTTAAAGGGCTTCACTGGCTTCATAGGGTTGTAAGGAACCGGCCCAGCACCTCTCTTTTTCTGTCTTGTTTTTTGAAGGTTTACCACAGTGCACTGCAGTAATGAATTCGTCCTACGCACACAATCACGTTCACTAAGACATAACTCCCCAATTCACTCAGATGACAACTTAGGGGACCACTGTACGCCTTTGACAAAAGGTATCAGAGGAAGCAATTCTCACTATGTTTTTGTATACTGAGAAAATAGAAGGTCACATGTGACGTCAAAATTTCTTTAGCCAATCACAGGACTTTAGGGCATTAAATGAGAGTTTATAACTGTGAGACAGTGATGTCTGAAATGAACTTTCAGCATGGAATTTAGACGGCAATCACTACCAGCCTGCATCACTATCGCCGTGCTTGGGGCGCCCAATGTAGGAAAGACGTCCTTTGTCACTCGCTTTCTGCACGGCACATTCCCAGAAGAGCGTTCTCCCACGAGCCAAGAGACTTTCATCCGTTTCGTGCAGATTTCAGGTAATACTTTGTTATATACTCAAGTGTGAGAGAGTCATAAAAAGTGGTACTTTCACTGCAGTGACAGAAAATCTATCTGTCTGTCTGTCTGTCGGTCTGTCTCTCTCTCTGTATACACACACACACACACACACACACACACACACACATATTGTCACATAAGGAAATGAATGACATTGTAAACATTTGTGTATCAGCAAGTGTATTAGATCCAGAAGTCAGGGCACCGGGTGACCAACCTCTAAACACTTGAAATATTCTCTTGCTTAAATGTCACTACACTTGTCAAATATTTGTAAACGTGATATGTTAGACATAGATATGTTTTGTAGATAAACTGTACTGGAAAAATAATTTTTTCGAACTAAATGCCAGTGCACTTTGATATATGTCGGTCATCCATGTTTTATCACATGACTTTCAGGCGGCAGTCACCAGCAGATACAGGTGGTGGACACAAGTGGGGCGAAAAAGGCCAAACCAGCGACAGACACATATATAAAGGAGAGTGACGCCTTTGTGGTTATCTACTCTGTTGATAAACGGAAGTCTTTGAGGAAGGCTATCAAGATATGTCGTCGTGTTTTAGACATTAAAGGTAAATCGGTTGGCGATATAAGCATATGTGTTAAAAGATTGATATTTGATGGTAGAGTCATCTTTAAGTTCGGCCTCTTAGACCATCCCTAGTTCAGAAAGTGTTTGAGGGTAATACAAGAAAAATGCCTGTTGCATGAGCTGCTGAACAGATCAGGTAGTCAGACTTGGAGACTTGATAGAAAGTGTGCTGGGTGTCATGAAGGGCGTTCACAAAGCAGCTAGAGTTTGTCATTCTAGGTGCAGTAATAAGCGACAAAGAGTGTTAGCCTTACGATTATCAATGAATAAAAACGATGCATGCATCTTTATGGATAACAACTTCATGTTTATTGCACAGAATGACGTTTTGAAGTAGAATCTTACAAGCTGAAAGGGACTACAACCGTGTGATAAGAAGTATATGTACATAGCATGTTATGACAAACAGTAGATTCCAAACTTCGGGAATGACGATCAAAGAATTAACCATGAATATTAGAAACATTGTAACATGGTTCACATCAGTGTTCGCTTCGTTTGCAGATTCCCCAGACACTCCTATACTTCTAGTTGGCAACAAATGCGACCTTAAATGCGGAAAAGGGATGAAGACAGAAGAGAGAAAGAAGTATATGCGAGATCGCATCAGTTGCTTTCACATGGAAAGGAGTGCTAAGACAAATCAGAACGTCAGGCTGATATTTGACATAGTCGTAGAACATGTGCTGGGCAAAGCATTGAAAGATGCCATCGCTTTCTTGCTGAGAAATACTCGTGTATCACGGTGTGCTGCCAATGGAGATCATCGCCCTCCAGCAAGAATTTCGAGGGTTTCAATTGAAGATATCTTGGGTTTTGACAAGCCTTGTGAAGACTGAGTTTGTTTTGTTCAACCAAAGCTCTCTTGAACATCAGCACATCGTCCAATTCTATGATGTAAAAAAAAAATAGCTGTCTTTGGCGCTACGAGGAGTCAATCGGTACCTCTCAGGAACTCATTGTTAAGAATTGTAAAGTTTGTTTCTTGTTTATATCCGCGAAGATCTGAAGTCGACAAGGTCTTCGGCAACCCGTTCTTGACCCAAAAGGCTACTACGCTTGTCGTGAACGGTGACTAACGGGATCGGGAGGAACGGGACTCGCTGACTCGGTTGACACATGTTATCGTATCCTGTGTGCATATATTTCGGGAGGATACAAAAGAAACAAAAGAGCCAGTGTTAACTATTGTGCGAAAATGGACTGCAAAATTGTCTTTGTAGATGAAACCCATGCGAAAGGAACAGTGCACCTCAGCGGTGTCCTGACTAGATAAAAGGAGGAAAGCCAAACGTTAGTCGAATATTCTGTGTTGTATAAATTCAATCAGGAGTTTCAATTATATGCAGAAGAGATTGGTCCGAAGACTGATGTTTCATGCTTTATTTCTGAAACATAAATGCTCAACCATGTGTTCTTCCTTGTATGCATTCTACATTTAAACTGATTTCATAAGACATTGTCATAGCTTTAAGCAACATCACGACCAGGAACAAAGGAAATGGGCTTCAGACACAGTACCTATGTATGGAATCCGACCCAGGCCCTCGGTATGATGAGCGAAAGCTTTAACCACAAGTCATTTAGCCAAATGAAGTCAAATCCGCGTTGATTCACACGATACCGTTGCCTGTACAATTGTCTGCATTAGCATAAAAGGTTATACATATTTTATTTTCGCAAAACGTATATCAGCAACTCAGCTTTTCTCTTGTCCACCATGGCAGTTGATGAAATGAAACGTCAAATTAATATAAACTAAACTGAAAAAAGCTCCACACAGTTGAAATAACCAATTTATGTAAACTGCCGGGAAACCGTAATTGTGCATAACATAAAACTGATGCACTAGAAGGTATATAAAAACAACCCTTAATAAACATGTTGTAATGCACTGTGGGGGAAATATGATGTCACGTATTGCACGTACATTCTGTACACAATGAACTTACAGTTTGCATGCCTTTTGACACCTGAAGTTCACAAATCTGAACACTAATACACATGTATAGTGTCAGGTACATTTTCTTATTGTCCTTTCATCGCTGCACTCTTTATCAAGCTCTAGAATCATCTGCTACCAGGTGATGGACAACGTTTTCACTCTTGTGACGTACAGTGCTTGTTCTTCGTGCATGTAAACATTCTGGCCTGTCACGCAGACGTCTGCATTCTCATGTCGAACGTCAAGTCTAGTCAGGTATCAAATACAAACCGGTTTGGTAAATAAGGTCAAGCAGAACTAGCAGTATTGACGCCAATAGGTGAGAGTGAGAATTCAGCTTCGTAAGTCAGCGTCACTCCCCAAATTCAGACGCAGGTTCTATAGCTTTTTGTTTATTGGAGTGGGAGAAGTTGATCCACGATAGGTATATATTTCAGGACTGAAACTAGATATGATAAGAATTCCAAAGCAGTTTAAAGAACCCAAACAAATTGATTTCAATAATCAAGAAAGGGAAATTTTTCACACAGAGATTGAAGTTTTGAAAACACTGGGTGTCACTGAGCTGGCCAAAGAAACTGACGACCAATTCATTTTAAATATGTTTACTAGAAAGAAGAAAAATAACAAATATAGATTGATTCTGAAGTAAATTGAACCAGTTTAAAGGGTACCACCACTTCAAAATGGAAACCTGTTGATAAGGCAATACACATGGCTGACATGCGCATTGATTCTGAAGAATACTCGTCAGTTCGCCATCTTTAGATGTGTTAGATTTCCTACTTTCGCTAGTCCAGTTTGCAAAGTGTGTTTATTTCTTTGAAAGAGATAACTATCAAATTAGTATTGTTGATTTCACTGACAACTACCCAGAGAGGTCAAATGTTAAATTTATATAAGCTTAAACAGCATGACAGACAAGGAATCAGACATTACTTTTCACTTTCCTGATTTAGTTAAGTAATCTAAGACTGACTGACCTGTGGTTTTGAGAGAATGCATAAGAAGAACAGCAAATTTAAAAGGTTCTGAGAAAAATAATGCTAACTACCTATATCAAACCGTATAAGGCAGCAACACACGTGACAAAGTATCACGGTGGATTAGGATGACCTGACTCGATCAGGTGTTGACACTAACGTGTTCTGCTGCACACAATACTAGGGCTGGAGCTACACCAGCAGCACCACGGGTGTCAGTGCCGATCAGAAAAATACTTGCGCAGTTGTTATCTCATGTAACTTCCTTCCTTCCTTCGCGTAGATTAGCTGGCAGAACCACAGTCAAACTTAAACTTACAGGTCAGTCTCGTATAACTTTGAGATTTTAGTGAAAAATCTCCTAATGTACGCACTGAGGATACGATGACATGTGTCAACCAAGTGAGAAGACTTTCCACCTGATTCACCGCCTTTTACATGCTTTGGCTGCTGCAGAGCTAACCCGAATCTTCGCCGGTCTTGGGGCATGCAGAGTTAAAAACAAACATCACATAGATTGATCGTATATTTAGGTTCATATTTACATTGCAATAGTTTAAAACATGACTACTATGGTCATGGTTGCGGTGCTCTCACACTCAAGAGCAAATCACAGGTTTAAACACGACATATCAAAGCAAAAGCAACACAATAGTGTACATAGTCTTGCTGGTCACTGATAACTCGTCAGGATCCCCTGAAGTACATGCACAAAGTCCCGTTGCTCAGGATCTGGAAACGCCACTAGAGACAAGAACTGCAGTTGGTTGCTTGTCACAAATTGTTAACAGGACCATACAGGTTCTACCCTGCACACGTTTTTTGACATGTCCATGCACGGTGACAACGTACAACGCTTCACCTTACAAAGACTGGAATAGTCTTCGAGGATTTTGAGTTGAGGGTGAGGTTGGGTTACGGCTGAATTCCTGATATATGACAGTGTGTCATCCTAATTGGGAAGGCAGGCAACAGATGAATTTTCTGGTAAGATGCAAATATAGTTTTACTGTTGATACCTCCCTACAGTAAACATAAACATCAAGCATCTGTACACTTCTATCGATATCAACAAAGCTTTGAGCATTTTCAGCTGTATTTACAGGATCTGTGTACACTTTATCCAGACTCACAATTGTCTGTAATTAGATGAAGGTGGCTGTACAAGGTACTTTTCCACCTTTGTGATATTAAGTGCTTGCTTTTCTTGTTTGCAAGTACTCGTTTGGGAGTGTCAGGCGGATGTCAGCACTATCACGTCGAACGTCAGGTGTAAATTATAAGCCGATTTTGTCGCACCAGAAACAACGTCTAGAATCACATGCACGTTAGTGTGACGATATACTGAGCTGCGACACTGTGGTGGCAACACAAATGACGGGTGAAGATTGGTGGAAGCTCGTTCACATGACAACGCAAGTCCGTTTTCGTTTGTACTTCCTCTTTGATCCAGTCGATGAGGTGGCTGGAAGTAAATAAAAAGCGTATAAGTAATGTCAGTGAGTGGGCAGATGAGTGTGTGGGCTGGTGAATATGTGAGTGATAGACTGGATCGGTCGGTGTATGTGTGTGGGCGTGTGAGTGAGTGAGTGGGTAGACTGGGTAAGCATGAATACCCCACTTAGACACATTATTCAGACTCCGATCTGACCAGCCCTTGTTGTACCCAGTAATGGCGAGCGCCAGGCAGGGATCAGCAAGTACCATATTTCAACGTCTTTCAGTATGACGCGGCCGGGGTGTCGAACCCGCGACCTTCAACTCTCTGGCCAGACGCTCTAACCACTACAGCACTGAGGTGGTCAGTTAGATATTGACCAAACATTGACACTCACCCGTTGCTGCTGGTGCTAAGGCAAAACTGGGCATACAGCTAGGCGGAGGAGCTGGAATAAGAAAAAAAATGTCCTGACCACATGTTTGTTGTGGATCGGGGAGATCTCAACAGAAAGTATATATGTTCAAGTCAGATGATGTAGAGGACATTATGACACTTAAAACTTTAGAGGTTTACATATCTTTGCCAGTATTGGGGAATTGGAATGAGTGATTGAATTGGGTTTAACGCCGCCTTTGGCAGTATTCCAGCAATATCAAAGAGGGAGACAAATGATATGGCTTCATATATTGAACCCAAGTAGGGATTGAAACCAGGTCTTCGGAGTGCGAACGTGCGAACGCTTCATCGCCAGTGAAGCATGATGTACCAAGAACATGGTTTAGGAAGGACAAGACCCTACCTTCGTACATTGTCTGATAGGTAAGAGTACTCTGGTGGTTGGCTGTCGAGGGCTACATCCCACCAGGCAGCAGCGACGTACCTCTGGAATGGCAGTAGTGAGTAGGGTATATGTTTTAAGCCTCTTTAAATTGTATGAACACAAAGTGCATATGCTTACCAGAGTATTGTAGATACTGGTTGTGATGTTGTTATATAGAAAAGCATCCCTGAAATGTTAGGACATTGCATATGTCTCTATTGACTTCTCGTGACATCATGACATCGTTACTTTCCACAAACACCAGCATAAGTAATCATTCAAATAATATCAAATGAAAATAATGAACTTGTTGCAGTATTTGTATGTTCTAGGGGTGCATTTCTACCATACAACAAATTGGTTTACATTTAGAACTGATTCCTGAGGACTATGGTACATGGTATGCATGCATGAAGTTAGTGGTATACATCAGTCCCTGAATAATATTTCATTTTCGTGACCCACTAAACTTTGTGTTCAGCATGCTATGTCGGTCATTGTGTATTAGGCCTTATTTAGTACAGACAATGATGTGCTATTTGCATGTGTCTATATCCATCCCTCTGATTCCTCACCTAATAAACTAAATATGGCCTCTCGATGTGCTATTTGCGTATGCCTAAATACATCTTTTTGGCTCCAAGTGTTTCACACCTCTCCATATTACAAGGCTGATTTCTTGATATTTTACAAGGATGTGTATTTCTTCATTGATGGTGCATGTTATGTGTGCATAAATTAGTGGTATACTTTAGTCGTCGAATAATATTTCATTTTCCTGATCTACTAAAATCCAGCACATTATTTTGTTCATTCTCTACGAATCTGTTATTATTAGCTTTCTCAAAACAACTCCTTGAAAGTAAATTGATTAGCCGAGTTATACATATCTGTATCATGTACTTTGAAATATACTAACATCAGTTTAAACGAGTTTAAAACAAAAACTTTAAATATCCCCAGTACTCATTTAATCTCACATCTTTTGTTTCAGCTTTTGCCTCGGGTGACGATTTTTCCTCCAGTTGTTTGAACATTTCTTTCTTATCCTCAGTCATTTCCCCTTTCTCTTCAATCTCTCGCTCAAAGGCGTCCAGCTGCTCGTCATTGGATTCCCGGTAACATACTATAATAGATAATGTTCACTTCATAAAACGTAATGACCCGTGAAGGTCCGGGGTAGAATAGACCTTCAGCAACCAATGGTTGCCATAAAAGACGACTTTGCTTGTCGTAAGAGGCCACCAACGCTGACTTGGTTGGCACATGTCATCGGTTCCCAACTGCGCAGATCGATGCTCATGTTGTTGGTCACTATATTATCTGGTCCAGACTCGATTATTTACAGACCGCCGCCATATAGCTGGAATATTGCTGAGTGCGGTGTAAAACTCAACTCAGTCACTTATAAAATGTAATCAATGTCTCTTCAGTGCTGATCAACTAATAAGTGCTGGCTTCCATTCAGCACTAATTATCTATTGTCAATTCTTGGCGTCTTCAGCTCTAGTTAACTGGTGGGTACATCTATATGTGACTAAGGTAAATGATGCTCACTCGCACTATGTGGAAGGCAGAATTGCCTCCCTTAGAATCGCCAGACATCTGTGATTGTGATTACAGTCCGGTTCTGCTCAGATACGCCAAGCAATGCACTTTAGGAATACAAGACTAAACGACTCCAAGTCAATGCTAAGATATAACGCACTAGTTTACAATGATGTTGGTATTCCCTCCTACCTGCTAGAAACATATCTGTGATGACGTCCAAGTGACGAAGCTCCAGAAAGCAGCCTCCGGACCTCTCGGCAAGCTCTTTATAGAAATGTACGGCATTTCTTGAACGGCCTGCGTTCACCCCATACACCTGGAAGTATACACACCCACTTTTACAGTAAAACTCGAGGAACGTGGCATGCGTTTGAGAAAGTGTTTTGTCCCTGTCAGATCTTTCTGCTCATCTTTCCCAGTGGCATCACGATGTGTCCGAGATGAGGCGACTTAACGCTATTTTGAACAGTGTTGTAATTATATCGCGCTGGCCGATTCAAGTGACCTAGATGCTTACCCCTTTGTGAATGGCATGTACATATGAACCTAAGAAGAACATATCCTGGTTCAACTCAAATGGTCACTTATGCTGCTAATAATATTTTCATTGTCTCCGGGCAATAGTCGGAATATGTGCTTGAAATTTAGTTTAAAGATATTTTCTTGGAAGAAGGAGAATCGAGCACGGATTGTTTAGCTCACAACACGTTTCATTGCATGCACTCAACATGGTAGAATGAACAACAGTTAGAATATAACAGAGCGCCCAAAGGGATATGGAGCCTCGTTTGGTGTTTAACTCTCCACTTTGCGATATTTCCGCAATCCAGACCAGGGATACCAATGATTTGTCACAATGATGGATCTACGTTATTGGGATAGGGTGGCAGTCACAAGCCATGCGGCCACTGTACAAAGTGCTAGCACTAAGGCGAGTGAGTGAGAGCGGAGGACACCAGAAATGGGCTTGACTCATTGTACCTATGTGGGGAGTCTCATTCAGGTCTTTGGTGTGACAAGCAAGCGTATTAACCACTAGGCTACCTCCCCTCCCCAAAGCGCCACACCTTAACACAAACTTCAGACAATCTGAGTGCTGATCGCTAATCACTAAATGTGGATGAAGATAAAAGGAGCTTCATTCACTTGATGGAGAAAGAAGGGATTAGCTCTTAAACGTCACGTGAAGAAGTTGTTATCTGTGTGATATAAGTCATGTTAGTCTAAGTTGTAAATGATTTTCAAGAACCTCATGACGGAACACACACCTTCACACCCATGCCGGTCAGCAGGTCCAGTTCGTCCCTCCAGTTGATGTTCTGGTCAGTGTAGGATGGGGGGTGGGGCTCAGCGTCTCCGATGACCACCAGTGCCTTAGCCGAGTCCTCAGACCAGTCCAGTTGCTGGGCCTTCCGGAGCACCCACTCATAGCACTGCAACACGCCTTGTAAATTATGAAACTGATTCTAACAAAGAGTACGGTTGGATTGTAGTCAAAAACAAATTGCTGCTTTTACATTTTCGTTGATAAATTCAAAGCTAGGCAAACAGGGGCAGCTCGGTGGTTCAAGCTTTCACTCGTCTCGAGTTGGGTTCGATTCCAGACGTGGGTGTGAGGTCCATTTCCGATGTGCGACCTCACCCACTCGCTCACTCACTCATCCATTGGTCGTAGAATCGGTTCAGTAACCCTAGATACCCTGACAGAAAGATGATGACTCATCTTTCTCAAAATACACACTTTCCTCATATGTCCGACACAGGTGCCCTCCTCTGGGAGAAAACATGCTGTCCACATGACGCACGGAACATCGTCAGTTGTAATTAAAGGTGACACAGACATGAAGGTGTGACTGTGTACATGTATGTATTCAAAGTGTAAGCAGCCCAGGTGCTGGGAGAGGTGTAAATTAAATGACCCAGTTCCTACCTCGGGAGCGTCCCCACCGCCTGTTTGGGGTACATTCTTGGCGAAAGTGACCAGTCTCTGGACATCGGCCGTCAAATCAACTGAACGTAGAACGTATTGGTATTCTTGGTCACAGTAGTCTCCGTGAGCCATGAGACCGATCCTAATAGACGGTATGTCGGTGATGAGGCGCGAACACGTCTCTCGCAGCTTCCGTCGTACCTACCAAACTTTAACTGACTTAAATTCTGGTGGATTTGTGATTGTTTTACATACAAACAAGCACTGAACATTGAGCAGGTTTCATAGTGTCGGGTGTGATTAAGGATATCTATCATTATACACTCTTAAAATGCTGCTTTGGAGTATATTTACTAAGTGCATATAACTGATTTAAACATTTCATAATTGTTCAGTTATAGCAAAATCATCACTTTACAAGTTTATAAAAAGAGTTTGGTAAAGACCACAGAGGGCTGTCAAAACCACTTGATCAGAGTGAAACGCCAGTGTGATCACCATAAGCTATAAATAAATAAATAAATAAATAAATAAATAAATAAATAAATAAATAAATAAATAAATAAATAAATAAATAAATAAATAAATAAATAAATAAATAAGGAGTAAAGCATGTTCGGATGAAGAGACGCCACCATTCTCATTTAGTCAATGTTCACAATATCAATCACTGTTTTATCTCATCCAGCTTCGTTCATATAAAATGCTTTGTTAGTTAAGGAGTCGTATTGAGCAAAGCTTTAGATATAAGCACCATTATCATCAATATAACGTGTATGAAGAAATACAATTGGACACCTACCTCGTTTAAACAGCCGTACATGCTTCCTGTCGTGTCGAAGGAAAATACGACCTCAACCCGACGGCCTCCATTGTCGAAACTACTCATGATCTCCTGCAGAGATAAAGGGAGGGGATGTCATAATCACTTCGATTTATAACCAGTGAAAATACGGGATAGACCTCGCCTTCACCACCCCCTGCTCAATGTACCCATGTACCCTTGGAGATTTGGGCTACAATTGCTCGTCGTGAGAGGCCACTATCGGGATCGGGTGCTCATGCTCACTGACTTGGTTGGAACATGTCATCGGTTCCTAATTGCGTAATCGATGATCATGCTGTTGATCATTGGAATGTCTGGTCCAGACTCAATTACTTCCAGACAGCGCAAAGGGAACTATATAGCTAAGCTGCTGATGTTTGTTCTTATTCAAAATACAGGACGTTACCTATATAACATTTAAACTGTCTCTCAGCACTTCAGTACAATCTCTACAGAGTAATATTTTAGAAATATCACTACTTACACACAGCTGTTTTGGGTCAAGTGCTTCTGACAATGGTGTCGCTCGCTCTGAAACAAAAAGGATGGCATATAGTGTTATCAGAGTGAGTGAGTGAGTGAGTGAGTGAGACACATTTCAGCCGCTAATCTACCCCATCGTCCACATCATGTTGCAAATTAATCAACCATAATTGTAAAGTTGCTAACTTCTTTGAGAGGAATTTAGAAGTAAGCAGTAAGGAAGGATAACACTATATGTAATAAAAAACCTGTCTATATATTGTTATCCCTCCTTGTTAATGTTGCTGTTAACATAAATATGATGATTATTATGTCGATCATTTCACTAACCTGTTATTTCTGAGCTGGCTTCTCTTATTTCCACGTAGATAACGGAGCCGTCCTTGACACCCACATCCATTAAACTGTCGCCAACGAGTTGTCTCCCTTCACTCTGCAACAATGAACACTTTGAAAATGGCGATGTCGCACATATGTCTTGACAGAACACGACCATAGAGAGGGTTGCTTTGCGCATTACAATATTCCCTTTAAAATCTGTCTATAAATTCGTTCATAAACGAATGACATAAACGCTAAAAGTCTTTATTTCAAGGAAGCATGGACAAGTTTATTACTGAACGAGGCGGCTCCTAAATGTCATCTAAATGCATGCGTTTATTCAAAGCTCGGCCATGTAAAACGATATACTCATTTACTTATTATATTATTAGGCTTTCATTAAGCGATTCATGTTCCCCCACATTCAGGAAATGTAGCGTATACAGTGAGAAGTAATTTAAGTGGAGGGTCGTATGAGAAGTGACGATTAACCTCATTATTCCAGATGTATGCATGATCTCGTTATGGTTTGGAGGGTAGTTGTTTGACACCGCACCCAGCAATATTCCAGCTATATTTAGGCGGTCTGTAAATAATTGAGTGTGGACCAGACAATCCAGTGGTCGCCCACCCAATCCGGCTGTTACGAGAATCCTGGGTTACCGAAAATCAATTCTAACCCGGATCTTCGCGGGTAACTGGTTACGTACCTTGAGCACGACATTGGCAAGTGACGCACATTCCGTGTCTGCTATTTTCTCTTGTAGATGACGTAAACTCTTTGTATTCTGCAATGCAAACTCCTCCGTGCGACCATCCGGGAACATTACTACCAGGTTCAATAGTTGTGGAGTGACGATCTGTATACACCAAATGTATTTGTTTTCAGTAAGGTTAAAAAAGTGTGAAATGTTTCTTGTGCATCGGCGTGTCGTGTTTATTTGTGCGCGTAACATTTTTTATTGCCGTTTGAAGAAAAGACCATTCAAAGATCATCCATTTGTCCACTATAAGAATGAGTGTCTGTAAGAACGAAAGTAACTGAATCTACAACTCATTAACACTTGCTTCTTAACTTTCCAAGCTGTATTTCTGAGAGAAAAAAATGTGTTAATGCATTCCTCCCTCGTCACTTTTCTAAATCAAAAACTAAAAAAGTCCTATCGCCCTCGTCACTTTTGAAAAAAAATGTGCATGAGAAACATTTTTTGACGCAGCCTAAGCGATCTTGATTTCCTTACAACAAACATATCCTGAACTTTCTGCATAAAATCAAAAAGTAAGGAATAAATTGTATGAAGCTGTGTGCCAGTATATACATAAGAAAAAGGAGAGACAAGAGAAATGGTAGAATAACGCTCATTTTCTGAATATATATATTTTGATAGTAAACATTCACTTCCTTTTTAGAAAGTCCCTGTGAGATAGGATTTAATCTTGACAAAATGCAAAATTCATAGCTTTAGCATTGGGAAAAGGCTAGGAGGAAGGGCAAATAATGAATTTCATGGACTGTGTAAGCCTCTAAGAGTCTGAAAGCCTCTCGTCTGCACAATACCAATTCTCATCCCAGACAGGTTACTTGTCATTTCTTCCTACGAACCTCTGTTCTAATACGGCTATATTTTGCGGTTCTCATAAAATCCCCTAGCAGATTTATCTCCCTTTTTCTGTCCAATCAGAACACGTGTTACATCGACTTAGATTCACTTGACTAATGCAAGCAATGTGGAGAAACAAATATGACATGACTGAGTTCTGTCTAGAAGAAACATTTGAGTATCACGCTCCGGAAGAGGTGCTAGTTTTCACAATGCATCCTGAAATTACCGTGATCTTGCAAACGATCACTTTTGAAACAAGGTCACTGATTGCACTACTAAATCTGATTGCCTCCAATCACGAGTCTTGAATACTCGCACCACGAAAGGGTCGTATTAGAACAGAGGTTACGTAAGAAGATGTGACAAGTAACCACTGTGGGAAGAGAATGCACAATACCGTGAATTCATACAGTTGAACAACACGTGCTTGTATTTAAACATCATCTTTGAAATAAACACTCAGACAAGCCGTTCATTGACCTGATATATGTAAATAAAACATACCTCTGCCTTTAGGATAGTCTCTGCCCGAACTCCCAGATACGCCAGAGAAAGAGATTTATTGAGGATTTTTCCTTGGTATTTTATCCTGACCAGCTCTTCGCACACTTTCTCCTCTCGTGCGACGCGTTCACAGACAGTGCGAATGGTGGCCGTCGGTTCCAAATAATACTGACTGTTTCTGCCTGTGGGCAATTTCACATACACGTCCAAATCGCCCTTGCCTGCCATTGTCAATGTAACGTTCCTGCTGCTTCGATCAGTTGCGATTATAAATTTGGTTTGTAGGTACAACGAATCTTGTGATTTTAATAACACGACATTCCGTGCACTAAAGATAGCAGCCAATCAAATTTGAGTCTGTTTTTAGAGGGTGAATGGGATTGTGTAATGTTTGCATTAGTAAAGCTCGCGAATTATGCTTATTAGTACATTTTCAAGTATATAGCTTATTATTCATATAAACATGCAATATTGCCATTAAACTCTGTAGTTAGAAGCACCCATACGTAGACAATGACAAACAACAGATTCCTATTTACACTGTACTGACTGCAGGAAGGGAGGCAACTCTAATTAAGAAACACTTTCAACAAATGTTAGTCGGTAGACCTCCCGTCTCACAGACGCGTATTCTCTCATTTTCTGAATATGATAAAATAAGAAGTGAGAAAACACAATCAGCAGAAATTTGTTTTAATTGGCATAAAGCATGTAAGCATAAAAACAGGCATACTAAGACCGAAATAACATACTTTGTAACGTTTAGGTTGACCGGACCAGTATTTTGATAAAAATACATCATATTCCGATAACAAATATACCATCCAAATAAGTACGTCTCCAATGAATACTATTGTTCAGTCTGTATTTATACGAAGTCTCTGCACGTCGTTTCTAGTAAGCGGTTATTTTTGTGTGGTTAGACAATAAACCTTATAATCACTACACACCGGCTTCGTCAGGTCAGCAGTATCCGATGTGATAACATTTACATTTACATTTACGACACACATATTTCTCAAACAGCAACAAGGACAGAAATCAAAGAAAGGCACTGTGTAAAACTGTACATTCTGTACGAGTCGTACATAGATTCAAAATGGCGTCAGAACCTCATCAGCAGTAATATTTCTTGCAACTGCATCCTGTCGGTAGGTACAGTCGCAGTTGTGTGAGTCTCTGCCCGGGGGTAGCCTTCTCGCAATATCCCCACACCTTCACCCACTCGTAATCCTCCGAACATCTTTCCCCACTCCCAGAAGTGTGAGAATAGCAATGTTATCAAACCGACAGTAGTGGATATTAAGTATGTCTTAATATTTTTAGATGAGTTCAAGCTACCCAATCGGTATAGGCGGTGGTGGTTAAAACGTTCTCTCTACAACAATGGAACCTGTTGTTTCAGTATCCGTCAATAAATATACTGTATAAAAGTACTGAGCGCCTGTGACTACTTAGAGAGTGAGTGAGTGAGTTTCATTTTACGCCGCCTTTAGCAATATTCCAGCAATATCACAGCGGGGTACACCAGAAGTGGGCTTCATACATTGTGCCCATGTGGGAATCATCTACGTAAAAGTAGAAACTAATTCATATTAGCAATATTTGTATATATTCCAGTAGAATCTGCTTGGTAAAAGGCCATTGATCTCATATTTTGTCACCATAAGTGGGCTTCACACATTGTACCCATGTGAGGACCTGAACACTGGTCTTGGGCGTGACGAGAGAAGGTATAAACCATGGCCACTAGCTAAGCAATTCCATTGACCGGTGAGTACATGACGCATCTGTCACAACAAAGCTGTAGTTTCTGTGTCCTCAGTTCATCTACATGAAAACTGTTTTTCCATAGAACTAATTATAGAATCATAATGTCTTCAAGATTTCTCGCAAGTAATTCTAGTTTGGGACAGACTATTTGATTATTCTGTCTGAAAAAGATGATCCATCCCTGAAAGATTTTTTTCAAACCAGCCAACAAACAAACTCCAAATACTAGGGGTACTCAAAGCTATCACCAGATGGAGAATATCCCGTGGAGAGGTCCTTGTAGTTGTAACACTGTCCTTGAAGCCCCGGGGGTACGAAGTGGGAGTTGCTGGGATTCAGAGCATCCCAAAAATCCGGAACTGTCGACTTTACTGCGCCTCCGGTGAGGACTCTGACCTGCGTCCCGGGTGTAGACACAGCTTGTTTGTGAGGGGTGGGTTTTTGCTGCACAGACCGAGACCCCATTTCAGCACTGGGCAGTTTATGTTGCTCCACATCTGTACGTTTGCTACCTTGGTTCGTTGATGGGACACCATGACCAGACGACTTGGGACTACCTATGTGGACAGGTGCGCGTTCCCCATAACGAACAACAGTGGGGTCTTTCAATGTTTCTGGTTTAGCTTGTGACGTGTCAGAGATAGCTGTGTGGCTGACGTGTGGTTAATAGGTGCCAGTTTGGTCAGGTGATAGGCTGCCCTTCCCAGCAGGTCCAGGAGCATTATACACTTTTCTGATTTAATTAAGTAATCTAAGCCTGTAAGACTGACTGACCTCTGGTTCTTCAGGGGTTTTCCCTTCACTGTTTTGAGAGAATGCATACGAAGAGCAGCAGATTTAAGAGGTTCTGAGAAAAAACTGCTAACTACCTATATCAAACCCTATAAGGCAGTATCGTAGGACACAGTATCACGGTGGATTAGGATGACCTGACTCAAGCAGGTGTTGACACTAACGTGTTCTGCTGCACACAATACTAGGGCTGGAGCTACACCAGCAGCACCACAGGCCTCAGTGCCGATCAGAAAATACTTGCGCAGTTGTTATCTCATGTAACCCTTCCTTCGCATAGATTAGCTGGCAGAACCACGGTCAAACTTCAACTTACATGTAAATCTCGTATAACTTTGAGATTTTAGTGAAAAGTCTCTTAATGTACGCACTGAGGATACGATGACATGTGTCAACCAAGTGAGCAAGTCTTCAAACCCGATTCACCGCCTTTTACATGCATTGGCTGCTGCAGAGCTAACCCGGATCTTCGCCGGTCTTGGGGCATGCGGAGTTAAAAACAAACATCACATAGATTGATCGTATATTTAGGTTCATATTTACATTGCAATAGTTTAAAACATGACGACCATGGTCATGGTTCTGGTACTCTCACACTCAAGAGCAAATCACAGGTTTAAACACGACACATCAAAGCAAAAGCAACACAATAGTGTACATAGTCTTGCTGGTCACTGATAACTCGTCAGGATCCCCCGAAATACATGCACACAAGTTCCATTGCCCAATATCTGGAAACGCCACTAGAGACAAGAACTGCAGTTGGTTGCTTGTCACAAATTGTTAACAGGACCATACAGGTTCTACCCTGCATTCGTTTTTTGACATGTCCATGCACCGTGACAACGTACAATGCGTCACCTTACAAAGACTGGAATAGTCTTCGAGGGATTTTGAGTTGAGAGTGAGGTTGGATTACGGCTGATTTCTAAAGTTTTATGAATTCCTGATATATGACAGTGTGTCATCCTAATTGGGAAGGCAGGCAACAGATTAATTTTCTGGTAAGATACAAATATACTATTGTACGATATCTCTCTACAGTAAACATAAACATCAAGCACCTGTACACTTCTATCGATATCACCTTTGTGATATTAAGTGCTTGTTTTTCTTGCTTGCAAGTACACGTTTGGGAGTGTCAAGAGGATGTCAGCACTTCTATCGATATCAACAAAGATTTTGAGCATTTTTAGTTGTATTCATAGGATCTGTGTACACTTTACCCAAATTCACAATTGTCTGTAAGTAGATGAGGGTGGCTGTACAACGTACTTTTCCACCTTTGTGATACTAAGTGCTTGCTTTTCTTGCTTGCAAGTACACGTTTGGGAGTGTCAAGCGGTTGTCAACACTATGAACGTCACGTCGAACGTCAGGTGTCAATTATAAGCCGATTTTGTCGCACCAGAAACAACGTCTAGAATCACGTGCACGTTAGTGTGACGATATAATGATTTGAGACACTGCTGGCAACACAAATGAGCTGCGACACTGTGGTGGCAACACAAATGACGGGTGAAGATTGGTGGAAGCTCGTTCACATGACAACAGAAGTCCGTTTTCGTTTGTACTTCCTCTTTGATCCAGTCGATGAAGTGGCTAGAAGTAAATAAAAAGCGTATAAAATATGTCAGTGGATAGGCAGATGTGTGTGTGGTCTGGTGAAGGATGTGTGTGGGCGTGTGAGTGAGTGGGTAGATTGGTTTGCCACAGTTAAGCATGAATACCCCACTCAGACACACTATTCAGACCCCGATCTGAACAGCCCTTGTTGTACCCAGTAATGGCGAGTGCCAGGCAGGGATCAACAAGTACCATATTTCAACGTCTTTCAGTATGACGCGGCCGGGGGGTCGAACCCGCGACCTTCAACTCTCTGGCCAGACGCTCTAACCACTACAGCACTGAGGTGGCAAGTTAGATATTGACCAAACACTAAAACTTACCCGTTGCTGTTGGTGCTGAGGCAAAACTGGGCATACAGTTAGACGCTGGGATAACAACAACATAAAATGTCCTGACCACATGTTTGTTGTGGATCGGGGAGATCTCAACAGAAGGTATATATGTTCAAGTCAGATGATGTAGAGGACATTGTGACACTTAAAACTTTAGAGGTCTACATATCTTTGCCAGTATTGGGGAATTGGAATGAGTGATTGAATTGGGTTTTACGCCACCTTTGGCAGTATTCCAGCAATATCAAAGCAGAGGACAAACGATATGGCTTCAGGTAGGGATTCGAACCCAGGTCTTCGGAGTGACGTGCGAACGCTTCATCACAAATGAAGCCTGATGTATCAAGAACATGGTTTAGGAATGACAAGACCCTACCTTCGTACTGGACCCACTGATCATTGTCTGCTAGGTAGGAGTACTCTGGTGGTTGGCTGTCGAGGGCTACATCCCACCAGGCAGCAGCGACGTACCTCTGGAATGTCAGTAGTGAGAGGAGTATATGTTCTAAGCCTCTTTAAACGGTATGAACACAAAGTGCATATGCTTACAAGAGTATTGTAGATACTGGTCGTGACGTTGTTACATAGAAAAGCATCCCTGAAATGTCTGGACATTACACATGTCTCTATTGACTTCTCGTGACATTATGTCGTCATTACTTTTCACAAACACCAGCATAAGTAATCATTCAAATAACATCAAACCAAAATAATGAATTTGTTGCAGTTTTCGTATGTTCTAGGGGTGCATTTCTACCGTACAACAAATTGGTTTACATTTAGAACTGATTCCTGAAGACTATGGTACATGATATGCATGCATGAAGTTAGTGGAATACATCAGTCCCTGAATAATATTTCATTCTCGTGACCCATTAAACTTTGTGTTCAGCATGCTATGTCGGTCATACTTAATGTAGTACAGACAATGATGTGCGATTTGCATGTGTCTGTATCCCTCCCACTGATTCCACACCTAATCAACTAAATATGTCCTCTCTATGTGCTATTTGCGTATGCCTAAATACATCTTTTTGGCTCCAAGTGTTTCACACCTAACCAACTAAATATGGCTTGTCCATGATACGAGGCTGATGTCTTGATATTTTACAAGGATATAGTGTATTTCTTCATTGATGGTGCATGTTATGAGTGCATAAATTAGTGGTATACTTTAGTCGTCGAATAATATTTCATTTTCCTGATCTACTAAAATCCAGCATATTATTTTGTTCATTGAGTACGAATCTGCTATTATTAGCTTCCTCAACACAACTCCTTGCAAGTAAATTCATTAGTCGATTTATACATATCTGTATCATGTACTTTGAAATATACTAACATCAGTTTAAACCAACGTGAATTAGAAACTCTAAATATCCCCAATACTCATTCAATCTCACATCTTTTGTTTCAGCTTTTGCCTCGGGCGACGATTTTTCCTCCAGTTGTTTGAACATTTCTTTCTTATCCTCAGTCATTTCCCCTTTCTCTTCAATCTCTCGCTCAAAGGCGTCCAGCTGCTCGTCATTGGATTCCCGGTAACTAAATAGATAATGTTCACTTCATAAAACGTAATGACCCGTAAAGGTCCGGGCTAGAATAGACCTTCAGCAACCAATGGTTGCCATAAAAGACGATTTTGCTTGTCATAAGAGGCCACCTACGGGATGGGGTGGTTAGCCTAGCTGACTTGGTTGGCACATGTCATCGGTTCCCAACTGCGCAGATCGATGCTCATGTTGTTGGTCACTATATTATATGGTCCAGACACGATTATTTACAAACCGCCGCCATATAGCTGGAATATTGCTGAGTATGGTGTAAAACTCAACTCACTCACTTATGAAATGTAATCAATGTCTCTTCAGTGCTGATCAACTAATAAGTGTTGGCTTCCATTCAGCACTTACTATCTATTGTCAATTCTTGGCGTCTTCAGCTCTAGTTAACTGGTGGGTACATCTATATGTGACTAAGGTAAATGATGCTCACTCGCCCTAGGTGGTAGGCAGAATTGCCTCCCTTAGAATCGCCAGACATCTGTGATTGTGATTACAGTCCGGTTCTGCTCAGATACGCCAAGCAATGCACTTTAGGAATACAACAACAAAAAGACTATGTCCAAGTCGATGCTAAGATATATAACACTAGTTTACAATGATGTTGATATTTCCTCGTACCTGCTAGAAACATATCTGTGATGACGTCCAAGTGACGAAGCTCCAGAAAGCAGCCTCCGGACCTCTCGGCAAGCTCTTTATAAAAATGTACGGCATTTCCTGAACGGCCTGCGTTCATCCCATACACCTGGAAGTATACACACCCACTTTTACACTAAAACTCGAGGAACGTGGCATGCGTTTGAGAAAGTGTTTTGTCCTTGTCAGATCCTTCTGCTCATCTTTCCCAATGGCATCACGCCGATGTGTGTCCGAGATGAGGCGACTTAACACTATTTCGAACAGTGTTGTAATTCTATCGCGCTGGCCGATTCAAGTGACCTAGATGCTTACCCCTTTGTGAATGGCATGTACATATGAACATACGAAGAACGTATCCTGGTCCAACTCAAACGATCACTTACCGACCCGCTGCTAATAATGTCTACATACTACAACAGATAACGTTCATAAAATGTAATAAATGTCTCTTTGGGTCTGATCGACTAATATGTGTTGGCTTCCATTCAGGACTAATAATCTATTGTTAATTATTGGCGTCTTCAGCGCTAGTTAACTGGTGGATACATCTGTCTGTGACTAAGGTAGTTGATGCTCACTCGCCCTAGGTGGTAGGCAGAATTTCCTCTCTTAGAATCGACAGACATCTGTGATTGTGATCTTCTGCTTTTAGTAGAAAGAAGGCGCATCCAGAAATTGACTCTTTTCCATAAAATGATACGTAACATAACCCCAGGCTACGTAAATAATGTGGTGCCACAATCTGTCTCTGCTGCAAGACCCGTGAAGGTCCAGGGGTAGAATAGGCCTTCAGCAATCCATGCTTGCCATAAAAGGCGACTGTGCTTGTCGTAAGAGGCAACTAACGGGATCGGGTGGTCAGATGGTCGATGCTCATGTTGTTGATCACTGGGTTGTCTGGTTCAGATTCGATTATTTACAGACCGCCGCCATATAGCTGGAATATTGCTGAGTGCGGCGTAAAACTAAACTCACTCACTCACTAACTCACTCACTCTGCTGCAAATCCATATAACTTAAGAAATTTGCAGAGAATCCCAGAACGACTGCATATGCTAAATCATTTTTACCTAGTACCATTGAGCTTTGGAATTCCTTACCCGAAGAACACAGACTTATACAGTCACCAAGCGAATTACGCCATATTGTAGTGCTTCATTCGGTTTTGATATCAATACCGGAAACAGGTTCTGTCAAATAATTCACTGTAGACTCCCACTGGAATGCAGCGATTTAAATGCCCACAAGGTAAGTAGATGTATATCTGATGACCCAACATGTACATGTGGTGCTGCCTCCGAGGACACCTTTCATTATCTTTATCTGTGTCCAAATTATGATACCATAAAAAAGAATTTATTCTATTTCAAACATGGTTATAACATAAATGACGCCCTATATTGTAATTTACAGCTATCTGGTGCTATAAATCATGACATTATTAAATCTGTCCCTGCCTTTATTACCAGTGCAAAACGCTTTAACTAAGTATAAGTCTTTATCTAGCCCTTTGAAGAACTGTAAGTATTTGAAGAACTACAAGTAACGTTTAAACCAACGTCGAGTATACATCTGAGCACAACATCAATTTAAGCTTTCTCCCTACCTAAATCTATTCAAAACAATGTAATGCGACTACACTACCGTTAAATCAAAATACCCAGTGCAACCAGCTGACCAAACCGTAGTGTAAACTCACAAACCCTCGCGCATTGACACGCTATCACGATCACACTGAGCTCATATGAACAACAATGCATTAAAAATCACTTGCAAAGAGGACTGAATATATCGGTTTTGGGTGACTTTTGTGAGAAGGCAAGTTAAAGGGCTTCACTGGCTTCATAGGGTTGTAAGGAACCGGCCCTTTGGCCCCAGCACCTCTCTTTTTTCTGTCTTGTTTTTTTTAAGGTTTACCACAGTGCACTGCAGTAATGAATTCGTCCTACGCACACAATCACTTTCACTAAGACATAACTCCCAAATTCACTCAGAGGACCACTGTACGCCTTTGACAAAAGGTATCAGAGGAAGCAATTCTCACTATGTTTTTGTATACTGAGAAAATAAAAGGTCACATGTGACGTCAAAATTTCTTTAGCCAATCACAGGACTTTAGGGCATTAAATGAGAGTGTATAACTGTGAGACAGTGATATCTGAAATGAACTTTCAGCATGGAATTTAGACGGCAATCACTACCAGCCTGCATCACTATCGCCGTGCTTGGGGCGCCCAATGTAGGAAAGACGTCCTTTGTCACTCGCTTTCTGCATGGCACATTCCCAGAAGAGCGATCTCCCACGAGCCAAGAGACTTTCATCCGTTTCGTGCAGATTTCAGGTAATACTTTGTTATATACTCAAGTGTGATAGAGTCATAAAAAGTGGTACTTTCACTGCAGTGACAGAAAATCTATCTGTCGGTCTGTCTCTCTCTGTGTATATATATATAATATACATATATATATATATATATATATATATATATATATATATATATATATATATATATATATAGACACACACACACACACATATTGTCACATAAGGAAATGAATGGCATTGTAAACATTTGTGTATCAGCAAGTGTATTAGATCCAGAAGTCAGGGCACCGGGTGACCAACCTCTAAACACTTGAAATATTCTCTTGCTTAAATGTCAGTACACTTGTCAAATATTTGTAAACGTGATATGTTAGACATAGATATGTTTTGTAGATAAACTGTACTGGAAAAATAATTTTTTCGAACTAAATGCCAGTGCACTTTGATATATGTCGGTCATCCATGTTTTATCACATGACTTTCAGGCGGCAGTCACCAGCAGATACAGGTGGTGGACACAAGTGGGGCGAAAAAGGCCAAACCAGCGACAGACACATATATAAAGGAGAGTGACGCCTTTGTGGTTATCTACTCTGTTGATAAACGGAAGTCTTTGAGGAAGGCTATCAAGATATGTCGTCGTGTTTTAGACATTAAAGGTAAATCGGTTGGCGATATAAGCATATGTGTTAAAAGATTGATATTTGATGGTAGAGTCATCTTTAAGTTCGGCCTCTTAGACCATCCCTAGTTCAGAAAGTGTTTGAGGGTAATACAAGAAAAATGCCTGTTGCATGAGCTGCTGAACAGATCAGGTAGTCAGACTTGGAGACTTGATAGAAAGTGTGCTGGGTGTCATGAAGGGCGTTCACAAAGCAGCTAGAGTTTGTCATTCTAGGTGCAGTAATAAGCGACAAAGAGTGTTAGCCTTACGATTATCAATGAATAAAAACGATGCATGCATCTTTATGGATAACAACTTCATGTTTATTGCACAGAATGACGTTTTGAAGTAGAATCTTACAAGCTGAAAGGGACTACAACCATGTGATAAGAAGTATATGTACATAGCATGTTATGACAAACAGTAGATTCCAAACTTCGGGAATGACGATCAAAGAATTAACCATGAATATTAGAAACATTGTAACATGGTTCACATCAGTGTTCGCTTCGTTTGCAGATTCCCCAGACACTCCTATACTTCTAGTTGGCAACAAATGCGACCTTAAATGCGGAAAAGGGATGAAGACAGAAGAGAGAAAGAAGTATATGCGAGATCGCATCAGTTGCTTTCACATGGAAAGTAGTGCTAAGACAAATCAGAACGTCAGGCTGATATTTGACATAGTCGTAGAACATGTGCTGGACAAAGCATTGAAAGATGCCATCGCTTTCTTGCTGAGAAATACTCGTGTATCACGGTGTGCTGCCAATGGAGATCATCGCCCTCCAGCAAGAATTTCGAGGGTTTCAATTGAAGATATCTTGGGTTTTGACAAGCCTTGTGAAGACTGACTTTGTTTTGTTCAACCAAAGCTCTCTTGAACATCAGCACATTGTCCAATTCTATGATGTTGTAAAAAAAAAATAGCTGTCTTTGGCGCTACGAGGAGTCAATCGGTACCTCTCAGGAACTCATTGTTAAGAATTGTAAAGTTTGTTTCTTGTTTATATCCGTGAAGATCTGAAGTCGACAAGGTCTTCGGCAACCCGTTCTTGACCCAAAAGGCTACTACGCTTGTCGTGAACGGTGACTAACGGGATCGGGAGGAACGGGACTCGCTGACTCGGTTGACACATGTTATCGTATCCTGTGTGCCTAGATGACGAGAGGTATTTGTTTTCACTAAAATCATATATTTCGGGAGGATACAAAAGAAACAAAAGAGCCAGTGTTAACTATTGTACGAAAATGGACTGCAAAATTGTCTTTGTAGATGAAACCCATGCGAAAGGAACAGTGCACCTCAGCGGTGTCCTGACTAGATAAAAGGAGGAAAGCCAAACGTTAGTCGAATATTCTGTGTTGTATAAATTCAATCAGGAGTTTCAATTATATGCAGAAGAGATTGGTCTGAAGACTGATGTTTCATGCTTTATTTCTGAAACATAAATGCTCAACCATGTGTTCTTCCTTGTATGCATTCTACATTTAAACTGATTTCATAAGACATTGTCATAGCTTTAAGCAACATCACGACCAGGAACAAAGGAAAGGGGCTTCACACACAGTACCTATGTATGGAATCCGACCCAGGCCCTCGGTATCATGAGCGAAAGCTTTAACCACAAGTCATTTAGCCAAATGAAGTCAAATCCGCGTTGATTCACACGATACCGTTGCCTGTACAATTGTCTGCATTAGCATAAAAGGTTATACATATTTTATTTTCGCAAAACGTATATCAGCAACTCAGCTTTTCTCTTGTCCACCATGGCAGTTGATGAAATGAAACGTCAAATTAATATAAACTAAACTGAAAAAAAGCTCCACACAGTTGAAATAACCAATTTATGTAAACTGACGGGAAACCGTAATTGTGCATAACATAAAACTGATGCACTAGAAGGTATATAAAAACAACCCTTAATAAACATGTTGTAATGCACTGTGGGGGAAATATGATGTCACGTATTGCACGTACATTCTGTACACAATGAACTTACAGTTTGCATGCCTTTTGACACCTGAAGTTCACAAATCTGAACACTAATACACATGTATAGTGTCAGGTACATTTTCTTATTGTCCTTTCATCGCTGCACTCTTTATCAAGCTCTAGAATCAGCTGCTACCAGGTGATGGACAACGTTTTCACTTTTGTGACGTACAGTGCTTGTTCTTCGTGCATGTAAACATTCTGGCCTGTCACGCAGACGTCTGCATTCTCATGTCGAACGTCAAGTCTAGTCAGGTATCAAATACAAACCGGTTTGGTAAATAAGGTCAAGCAGAACTAGCAGTATTGACGCCAATGGGTGAGAGTGAGAATTCAGCTTCGTAAGTCAGCGTTACTCCCCAAATTCAGACGCTAACTTTGAAGCAGGTTCTATAGCTTTGTGTTTATTGGAGTGGGAGAAGTTGATCCACGATAGGTATATATTTCAGGACTGAAAATAGATATGATAAGAATTCCAAAGCAGTTTAAAGAACCCAAACAAATTGATTTCAATAATCAAGAAAGGGAAATTGTTCACACAGAGATTGAAGTTTTGAAAACACTGGGTGTCACTGAGCTGGCCGAAGAAACTGACGACCAATTCATTTTAAATATGTTTACTAGAAAGAAGAAAAATAACAAATATAGATTGATTCTGAAGTAAATTGAACCAGTTTAAAGGGTACCACCACTTCAAAATGGAAAACTGTTGAAAAAGAATATGTACATGATATCAGCTGATCTGAATGAAAATAGAGTTACCGGAGGATAAGGCAATACACATGGCTGACATGCGCATTGATTCTGAAGAATACTCGTCAGTTCGCCATCTTTAGCAGATGTGTTAGATTTCCTACTTTCGCTAGTCCAGTTTGCAAAGTGTGTTTATTTCTTTGAAAGAGATAACTATCAAATTAGTATTGTTGATTTCACTGACAACTACCCAGAGAGGTCAAATGTTAAATTTATATAAGCTTAAACAGCATGACAGACAAGGAATCAGACATTACTTTTCACTTTCCTGATTTAGTTAAGTAATCTAAGACTGACTGACCTGTGGTTTTGAGAGAATGCATAAGAAGAACAGCAAATTTAAAAGGTTCTGAGAAAAATAATGCTAACTACCTATATCAAACCCTATAAGGCAGCAACACACGTGACAAAGTATCACGGTGGATTAGGATGACCTGACTCGATCAGGTGTTGACACTAACGTGTTCTGCTGCACACAATACTAGGGCTGGAGCTACACCAGCAGCACCACGGGTGTCAGTGCCGATCAGAAAAATACTTGCGCAGTTGTTATCTCATGTAACTTCCTTCCTTCGCGTAGATTAGCTGGCAGAACCACAGTCAAACTTAAACTTACAGGTCAGTCTCGTATAACTTTGAGATTTTAGTGAAAAATCTCCTAATGTACGCACTGAGGATACGATGACATGTGTCAACCAAGTGAGAAGACTTTCCACCTGATTCACCGCCTTTTACATGCTTTGGCTGCTGCAGAGCTAACCCGGATCTTCGCTGGTCTTGGGGCATGCAGAGTTAAAAAAAAACATCACATAGATTGATCGTATATTTAGGTTCATATTTACATTGCAATAGTTTAAAACATGACTACCATGGTCATGGTTGCGGTGCTCTCACACTCAAGAGCAAATCACAGGTTTAAACACGACATATCAAAGCAAAAGCAACACAATAGTGTACATAGTCTTGCTGGTCACTGATAACTCGTCAGGATCCCCTGAAGTACATGCACAAAGTCCCGTTGCTCAGGATCTGGAAACGCCACTAGAGACAAGAACTGCAGTTGGTTGCTTGTCACAAAGTGTTAACAGGACCATACAGGTTCTACCCTGCTTTGTTCTGCCCTGTTTTTTGACATGTCCATGCACGGTGACAACGTACAACGCTTCACCTTACAAAGACTGGAATAGTCTTCGAGGATTTTGAGTTGAGGGTGAGGTTGGTCGACGGCTGATTTCTAAAGTTTTCTGAATTCCTGATATATGACAGTGTGTCATCCTAATTGGGAAGGCAGGCAACAGATGAATATTCTGGTAAGATGCAAATATAGTTTTACTGTTGATACCTCCCTACAGTAAACATAAACATCAAGCATCTGTACACTTCTATCGATATCAACAAAGCTTTGAGCATTTTCAGCTGTATTTACAGGATCTGTGTACACTTTATCCAGACTCACAATTGTCTGTAATTAGATGAAGGTGGCTGTACAAGGTACTTTTCCACCTTTGTGATATTAAGTGCTTGCTTTTCTTGTTTGCAAGTACTCGTTTGGGAGTGTCAGGCGGATGTCAGCACTATCACGTCGAACGTCAGGTGTCAATTATAAGCCGATTTTGTCGCACCAGAAACAACGTCTAGAATCACGTGCACGTTAGTGTGACGATATAATTTGTTGCGAAACTGTGGTGGCAACACAAATGACGGGTGAAGACTGGTGGAAGCTCGTTCACATGACAACGCAAGTCCGCTTTCGTTTGTACTTCCTCTTTGATCCAGTCGATGAGGTGGCTGGAAGTAAATAAAAAGCGTATAAGTAATGTCAGTGAGTGGGCAGATGAGTGTGTGGGCTGGTGAATATGTGAGTGATAGACTGGATCGGTCGGAGTATGTGTGTGGGCGTGTGAGTGAGTGAGTGGGTAGACTGGGTAAGCATGAATACCCCACTCAGACACATTATTCAGACTCCTATCTGAACAGCCCTGGTTGTACCCAGTAATGGCGAGCGCCAGGCAGGGATCAGCAAGTACCATATTTCAACGTCTTTCAGTATGACGCGGCCGGGGGCCGAACCCCGCGACCTTCAACTCTCTGGCCAGACGCTCTAACCACTACAGCACTGAGGTGGTCAGTTAGATATTGACCAAACATTGACACTCACCCGTTGCTGCTGGTGCTAAGGCAAAACTGGGCATACAGCTAGGCGGAGGAGCTGGAATAAGAAAAAAAATGTCCTGACCACATGTTTGTTGTGGATCGGGGAGATCTCAACAGAAAGTATATATGTTCAAGCCAGATGATGTAGAGGACATTATGACACTTAAAACTTTAGAGGTTTACATATCTTTGCCAGTATTGGGGAATTGGAATGAGTGATTGAATTGGGTTTAACGCCGCCTTTGGCAGTATTCCAGTAATATCAAAGAGGGAGACAAATGATATGGCTTCATATATTGAACCCAGGTAGGGATTGAAACCAGGTCTTCGGAGTGCGAACGTGCGAACGCTTCATCGCCAGTGAAGCATGATGTACCAAGAACATGGTTTAGGAAGGACAAGACCCTACCTTCGTACAGGACCCACTGGTCATTGTCTGATAGGTAAGAGTACTCTGGTGGTTGGCTGTCGAGGGCTACATCCCACCAGGCAGCAGCGACGTACCTCTGGAATGGCAGTAGTGAGTAGGGTATATGTTTTAAGCCTCTTTAAACTGTATGAACACAAAGTGCATATGCTTACCAGAGTATTGTAGATACTGGTTGTGATGTTGTTATATAGAAAAGCATCCCTGAAATGTTAGGACATTGCATATGTCTCTATAGACTTCTCGTGACATCATGACATCGTTACTTTCCACAAACACCAGCATAAGTAATCATTCAAATAACATCAAATCAAAATAATAAATTTGATGCAGTATTTGTATGTTCTAGGGGTGCATTTCTACCATACAACAAATTGGTTTACATTTAGAACTGATTCCTGAGGACTATGGTACATGATATGCATGCATGAAGTTAGTGGTATACATCAGTCCCTGAATAATATTTCATTTTCGTGACCCACTAAACTTTGTGTTCAGCATGCTATGTCGGTCATTGTGTATTAGGCCTTATTTAGTACAGACAATGATGTGCTATTTGCATGTGTCTATATCCATCCCTCTGATTCCTCACCTAATCAACTAAATATGGCCTCTCGATGTGCTATTTGCGTATGCCTAAATACATCTTTTTGGCTCCAAGTGTTTCACACCTCTCCATATTACAAGGCTGATTTCTTGATATTTTACAAGGATGTGTATTTCTTCATTGACGGTGCATGTTATGTGTGCATAAATTAGTGGTATACTTTAGTCGTTGAATAATATTTCATTTTCCTGATCTACTAAAATCCAGCACATTATTTTGTTCATTCTCTACGAATCTGTTATTATTAGCTTTCTCAAAACAACTCCTTGAAAGTAAATTCATTAGCCGATTTATGCATATCTGTATCATGTACTTCAAAACATACTAACATCAGTTTAAACCAGTTTAAAACAAAAACTTTAAATATCCCCAGTACTCATTTAATCTCACATCTTTTGTTTCAGCTTTTGCCTCGGGTGACGATTTTTCCTCCAGTTGTTTGAACATTTCTTTCTTATCCTCAGTCATTTCCCCTTTCTCTTCAATCTCTCGCTCAAAGGCGTCCAGCTGCTCGTCATTGGATTCCCGGTAACATACTATAATAGATAATGTTCACTTCATAAAACGTAATGACCCGTGAAGGTCCGGGCTAGAATAGACCTTCAGCAACCAATGGTTGCCATAAAAGACGACTTTGCTTGTCATAAGAGGCCACCAACGCTGACTTGGTTGGCACATGTCATCGGTTCCCAATTGTGCAGATCGATGCTCATGTTGTTGGTCACTATATTATCTGGTCCAGACTCGATTATTTACAAACCGCCGCCATATAGCTGGAATATTGCTGAGTGCGGTGTAAAACTCAACTCAGTCACTTATAAAATCTAATCAATGTCTCTTCAGTGCTGATCAACTAATAAGTGCTGGCTTCCATTCAGCACTAATTATCTATTGTCAATTCTTGGCGTCTTCAGCTTTAGTTAACTGGTGGGTACATCTATATGTGACTAAGGTAAATGATGCTCACTCGCCCTAGGTGGTAGGCAGAATTGCCTCCCTTAGAATCGCCAGACATCTGTGATTGTGATTACAGTCCGGTTCTGCTCAGATACGCCAAGCAATGCACTTTAGGAATACAAGACTAAACGACTCCAAGTCAATGCTAAGATATAACGCACTAGTTTACAATGATGTTGGTATTCCCTCCTACCTGCTAGAAACATATCTGTGATGACGTCCAAGTGACGAAGCTCCAGAAAGCAGCCTCCGGACCTCTCGGCAAGCTCTTTATAGAAATGTACGGCATTTCCTGAACGGCCTGCGTTCACCCCATACACCTGGAAGTATACATCTCCACTTTTACACTAAAACTCGAGGAACGTGGCATGCGTTTGAGAAAGTGTTTTGTCCCTGTCAGATCTTTCTGCTTATCTTTCCCAATGGCATCACGAAGATGTGTGTCCGAGATGAGGCGACTTAACGCTATTTTGAACAGTGTTGTAATTCTATCGCGCTGGCCGATTCAAGTGACCTAGATGCTTACCCCTTTGTGAATGGCATGTACATATGAAAATAAGAAGAACATATCCTGGTTCAACTCAAATGGTCACTTATGCTGCTAATAATTTTTTCATTGTCTCCGGGCAATAGTCTGAATATAAGCGTGAAACTTAGTTTAAAGATATTTTCTTGGAAGAAGGGGGATCAAGCAAGGGTTGTTTAGCTCACATGACCTTCTCCTTGAAACAAAAGTTTCATTGTATGCTCTCAACATGGTAGAATGAACAACAGTTAGAATATAACAGTGCGCCCAAAGGGATATGGAGCCTCGTTTGGTGTTTAACTCTCCACTTTGCGATATTTCCGCAATCCAGACCAGGGATACCAATGATTTGTCACAATGATGGATCTACGTTTTTGGCATAGGGTGGCACTCACAAGCCATGCGGCCACTGTAAAAAGTGCTAGCACTAAGGCGAGTGAGTGAGAGCGGAGGACGCCAGAAATGGGCTTGACTCATTGTACCTATGTGGGGAGTCTCATTCAGGTCTTTGGTGTGACAAGCAAGCGTATTAACCACTAGGCTACCTCCCCTTCCCAAAGCGCCACACCTTAACACAAACTTCAGACAATCTGAGTGCTGATCGCTAATCACTAAATGTGGATGAAGATAAAAGGAGCTTCATTCACTTGATGGAGGAGAAGGGATTAGCTCTTAAACGTCACGTCAAGAAGTTGTTATCTGTGTGATATAAGTCATGTTAGTCTAAGTTGTAAATGATTTTCAAGAACCTCATGACGGAACACACACCTTCACACCCATGCCGGTCAGCAGGTCCAGTTCGTCCCTCCAGTTGATGTTCTGGTCAGTGTAGGATGGGGGGTGGGGCTCAGCGTCTCCGATGACCACCAGTGCCTTGGCCGAGTCCTCAGACCAGTCCAGTTGCTGGGCCTTCCGGAGCACCCACTCATAGCACTGCAACACGCCTTGTAAATTATGAAACTGATTCTAACAAAGAGTACGGTTGGATTGTAATCACAAACTAATTGCTGCTTTTACATTTTCGTTGATAAATTCAAAGCTAGGCAAACAGGGGCAGCCCGGTTGTTCAAGCTTTCACTCGTCATGAGTTGGGTTCGATTCCAGACGTGGGTGTGAGGTCCATTTCTGGTGTGCGACCTCACCCACTCGCTCACTCACTCATCCATTGGTCGTAGAATCGGTTCAGTAACCCTAGATACCCTGACAGAAAGATGATGAGGAAGAATTGGGAAGACAATGTGACTCATCTTTCTCAAAATACACACTTTCCTCATATGTCCGACACAGGTGCCCTCCTCTGGGAGAACACATGCTGTCCACATGACGCACGGAACATCGTCAGTTGTAATTAAAGGTGACACAAACATGAAGGTGTGACTGTGTGCATATATGTATTCAAACTGTAAGCAGCCCAGGTGCTGGGAGAGGTGTAAATTAAATGACGCAGTTCCTACCTCGGGAGCGTCCCCACCGCCTGTTTGTGGTACATTCTTGGCGAAAGTGACCAGTCTCTGGACATCGGCCGTCAAATCAACTGAACGCAGAACGTATTGGTATTCTTGGTCACAGTAGTCTCCGTGAGCCATGAGACCGATCCTAATAGACGGTATGTCGGTGATGAGGCGCGAACACGTCTCTCGCAGCTTCCGTCGTACCTACCAAAATTTAACCGACTTAAATTCTGGTGGATTTGTGATTGTTTTACATACAAACAAGCACTGAACATTGAGCAGGTTTCATAGTGTCGGGTGTGATTAAGGATATTTGTCATTATACACTCTTAAAATGCTGCTTTGGAGTTTATTTACTAAGTGCATATAACTGATTTAAACATTTCATAATTGTTCAGTTATAGCAAAATCATCACTTTACAAGTTTATAAAAAGAGTTTGGTAAAGACCACAGAGGGCTGTCAAAACCACTTGATCAGAGTGAAACGCCAGTGTGATCACCATAAGCTATAAATAAATAAATAGATAAATAAATAAATAAATAAATAAATAAATAAATAAATAAGGAGTAAAGCATGTTCGGATGAAGAGACGCCACCATTCTCATTTAGTCAATGTTCGCAATATCAATCACTGTTTTATCTCATCCAGCTTCGTTCATATAAAATGCTTTGTTAGTTAAGGAGTTGTATTGAGCAAAGCTTTAGATATAAGCACCAATATCATCAATATAACGCGTATGAAGAAATACAGTTGGAAACCTACCTCGTTTAAACAGCCGTACATGCTTCCTGTCGTGTCGAAGGAAAATACCACCTCAACCCGGCGGCCTCCATTGTCGAAACTACTCATGATCTCCTGCAGAGATAAAGGGAGGGGATGTCATAATCACTTCGATTTATAACCAGTGAAAATACGGGATAGACCTCGCCTTCACCACCCCCTGCTCAATGTACCCATGTACCCTTGGAGATTTGGCCTACAATTGCTAGTCGTGAGAGGCCACTATCGGGATCGGGTGCTCATGCTCACTGACTTGGTTGGAACATGTCATCGGTTCCTAATTGTGTAATCGATGCTCATGCTGTTGATCATTGGACTGTCTGGTCCAGACTCAATTATTTCCAGACCGCGCAAAGGGAAATATATAGCTAAGCTGATCATGCTTGTTCTCACAGGACGTTACCTATATAACATTTAAACTGTCTCTCAGCACTTCAGTACCATTTCTACAGAGTAATACTTTAGAAATATCACAATAAGGCCAGACCAATTTTATTTCTTGTTCTACGGATCCGCCTGCCCTATTTTTTCGAGAATAAGAAAAAAATAATAAAACCTAATTTTCCCCGCTCAAAAAATAAAATCCTAATGTTTTTATTGGCTAAAAATGTAAACTCACAAGAAAACACTTTTCTTCACCCATATTCACTTCATAAATTGGCAAAAGTAAAATACTTTGAGTATTTAGGAGGAATATTACTTTGATTGGAAAATTGTTTTCCCGTCTACCTTTAGGTTTTTAGAGGACAAAAATCCGTAAAAGAAGAAATAGAATTGGTCTGGCCTAATTATAAAATACCCAACCACTACTTACACACAGTTGTTTCGGGTCAAGTGCTTCTGACAATGGTGTCGCTCCCTCTGAAACAAAAAGGATGGCATATAGTGTTATCAGAGTGAGTGAGTGAGTGAGTGACACACATTTCAGCCGTTAATCTACCCTATCGTCCACATCATGTTGCAAATTAATCAACCATGATTGTAAAGTTGCTAACTTCTTTGAGAGGAATTTAGAAGTAAGCAGTAAGGAAGGATAACAATATATGTAATAAAAAACCTGTCTATATATTGTTATCCCTCCTTGTTAATGTTGCTGTTAACATAAATATGATGATTATTATGTCGATCATTTCACTAACCTGTTATTTGTGAGCTGGCTTCTCTTATTTCCACGTAGATAACGGAGCCGTCCTTGACACCCACATCCATTAAACTGTCGCCAGCGAGTTGTCTCCCTTCACTCTGCAACAATGAACACTTTGAAAATGGCGATGTCGCACATATGTCTTGACAGAACACGACCATAGAGAAGTTGCTTTGCGTATTACAATATTCCCGTTAAAATCTGTCTATAAATTCGTTCATAAACGAATGACATAAACGCTAAAAGTCTTTATTTCAAGGAAGCATGGATAAGTTTATTACTGAACGAGCCGGCTCCTAAATGTCATCTAAATGCATGCGTTTATTCAAAGCTAGGCCATGTAAAACGATATACTCATTTACTTATTATATTATTAGGCTTTCATTAAGCGATTCATGTTCCCCCACATTCAGGAAATGTAGCGTACACAATGAGAAGTAATTTAAGTGGAGGGTCGTATGAGAAGTGACGATTAACCTCATTATTCCACATGTATGCATAATCTCGTTATGGTTTGGAGGGTAGTTGTTTGACGCCTCACCCAGCAATATTCCAGCTATATTTAGGCGGTCTGTAAATAACTGAGTGTGGACCAGAC
Source organism: Haliotis asinina (assembly GCF_037392515.1). NCBI lineage: Eukaryota > Metazoa > Mollusca > Gastropoda > Lepetellida > Haliotidae > Haliotis > Haliotis asinina. Next base: position 70,379,029 of record NC_090282.1, on the reverse strand, counting down.
AATCCAGTGGTCAACATGAGCCTCGATCTATATTGACACAATGACATGTGTCAACCAAGTCAGAGAGTCGCCCACCCAATCCGTCTGTTACGACAAGCCTGGGTTACTGAAAATCAATTCTAACCCGGATCTTCGCGGGTAACTGGTTACGTACCTTGAGCACGACATTGGCAAGTGACGCACATTCCGTGTCTGCTATTTTCTCTTGTAGATGACGTAAACTCTTTGTATTCTGCAATGCAAACTCCTCCGTGCGACCATCCGGGAACATTACCACCAGGTTCAATAGTTGTGGAGTGACGATCTGTATACACCAAATGTATTTGTTTTCAGTAAGGTTAAAAAAGTGTGAAATGTTTCTTGTGCATCGGCGTGTCATGTTTATTTGTGCGCGTAACATTTTTTATTGCCATTTGAAGAAAAGACCATTCAAAGATCATCCATTTGTCCACTATAAGAATGAGTGTCTGTAAGAACGAAAGTAACTGAATCTACAACTCATTAACACTTGCTTCTTAACTTTCCAAGCTGTATTTCTGAGAGAAAAAAATGTGTTAATGCATTCCTCCCTCGTCACTTTTCTAAATCAAAAACTAAAAAAGTCCTATCGCCCTCGTCACTTTTGAAAAAAAATGTGCATGAGAAACATTTTTGACGCAGCCTAAGCGATCTTGATTTCCTCACAACAAACATATCCTGAACTTTCTGCATAAAATCAAAAAGTAAGGAATAAAATGTATGAAGCTGTGTGCCAGTATATACATAAGAAAAAGGAGAGACAAGAGAAATGGTAGAATAACGCTCATTTTCTGAATATATATATTTTGATAGTAAACATTCACTTCCTTTTCAGAAAGTCCCCGTGAGATAGGATTTAAGTTTGACAAAATGCAAAATTCATAGCTTTAGCATTGGGAAAAGGCTAGGAGGAAGGGCAAATAATGAATTTCATGGACTGTGTAAGCCTCTAAGAGTCTGAAAGCCTCTCGTCTGCACAATACCAATTCTCATCCCAGACAGGTTACTTGTCATTTCTTCCTACGAACCTCTGTTCTAATACGGCTATATTTTGCGGTTCTCATAAAATCCCCTAGCAGATTTATCTCCCTTTTTCTGTCCAATCAGAACACGTGTTACATCGACTTAGATTCACTTGACTAATGCAAGCAATGTGGAGAAACAAATATGACATGACTGAGTTCTGTCTAGAAGAAACATTTGAGTATCACGCTCCGGAAGAGGTGCTAGTTTTCACAATGCATCCTGAAATTACCGTGATCTTGCAAACGATCACTTTTGAAACAAGGTCACTGATTGCACTACTAAATCTGATTGCCTCCAATCATGAGTCTTGAATATTCGCACCACGAAAGGGTCGTATTAGAACAGAGGTTACGTAGGAAGATGTGACAAGTAACCACTGTGGGAAGAGAATGCACAATACCGTGAATTCATACAGTTGAACAACACGTGCTTGTATTTAAACATCATCTTTGAAATAAACACTTAGACAAGCCGTTCATTGACCTGATATATGTAAATAAAACATACCTCTGCCTTTAGGATAGTCTCTGCCCGAACTCCAAGATACGCCAGAGAAAGAGATTTATTGAGGATTTTTCCTTGGTATTTTATCCTGACCAGCTCTTCGCTCACTTTCTCCTCTCGTGCGACGCGTTCACAGACAGTGCGAATGGTGGCCGTCGGCTCCAAATAATACTGACTGTTTCTGCCTGTGGGCAATTTCACATACACGTCCAAATCGCCCTTGCCTGCCATTGTCAATGTAACGTTCCTGCTGCTTCGATCAGTTGCGATTATAAATTTGGTTTGTAGGTACAACGAATCTTGTGATTTTAATAACACGACGTTCCGTGTACTAAAGATAGCAGCCAATCAAATTTGAGTCTGTTTTTAGAGGGCGAATGGGATTGTGTAATTTTTGCATTAGTAAAGCTCGCGAATTATGCTTATTAGTACATTTTCAAGTATATAGCTTATTATTCATATAAACATGCAATATTGCCATTAAACTCTGTAGTTAGAAGCACCCATACGTAGACAATGACAAACAACAGATTCCCATTTACACTGCACTGACTGCAGGAAGGGAGGCAACTCTAATTAAGAAACACTTTCAACAAATGTTAGTCGGTAGACCTCCCGTCTCACAGACGCGTATTCTCTCATTTTCTGAATATGATAAAATAAGAAGTGAGAAAACACAATCATCAGAAATTTGTTTTAATTGGCATAAAGCATGTAAGCATAAAAACAGGCATACTAAGACCGAAATAACATACTTTGTAACGTTTAGGTTGACCGGACCAGTATTTTGATAAAAATACATCATATTCCGATAACAAATATACCATCCAAATAAGTACGTCTCCAATGAATACTATTGTTCAGTCTCTATTTATACGAAGTCTCTGCACGTCGTTTCTAGTAAGTGGTTATTTTTGTGTGGTTAGACAATAAACCTTATAATCACTACACACCGGCTTCGTCAGGTCAGCAGTATCCGATGTGATAACATTTACATTTACATTTACGACACACATATTTCTCAAACAGCAACAAGGACAGAAATCAAAGAAAGGCACTGTGTAAAACTGTACATTCTGTACGAGTCGTACATAGATTCAAAATGGCGTCAGAACCTCATCAGCAGTAATATTTCTTGCAACTGCATCCTGTCGGTAGGTACAGTCGCAGTTGTGTGAGTCTCTGGCCGGGGGTAGCCTTCTCGCAATATCCCCACACCTTCACCCACTCGTAATCCTCCGAACATCTTCCCCCACTCCCAGAAGTGTGAGAATAGCAATGTTATCAAACTGACAGTAGTGGATATTAAGTATGTCTTAATATTTTTAGATGAGTTCAAGCTACCCAATCGGTATAGGCGGTGGTGGTTAAAACGTTCTCTCTACAACAATTTCTCTCTAGCAATATTCCAGCAATATCACAGCGGGGTACACCAGAAGTGGGCTTCATACATTGTGCCCATGTGGGAATCATCTACGTAAAGGTAGAAACTAATTCATATTAGCAATATTTGTATATATTCCAGCAGAATCTGCTTGGTAAAAGGCCATTGATCTCATATTTTGTCACCATAAGTGGGCTTCACACATTGTACCCATGTGAGGAACTGAACACTGGTCTTGGGCGTGACGAGTGAAGGTTTAAACCATGGTCACTAGCTAAGCAATTCCATTGACCGGTGAGTACATGACGCATCTGTCACAACAAAGCTATAGTTTCTGTGTCCTCAGTTCATCTACATGAAAACTGTTTTTCCATAGAATTAATTATAGAATCATAATGTCTTCAAGATTTCTCGCAAGTAATTCTAGTTTGGGACAGACTATTTGATTATTCTGTCTGAAAAAGATGATCCATCCCTGAAAGATTTTTTTCAAACCAGCCAACAAACAAACTCCAAATACTCACTCGGGGTACTCAAAGCTATTACCAGATGGAGAATATCCCGTGGAGAGGTCCTTGTACTTGTAACACTGTCCTTGAAGCCCCGGGGGTACGAAGTGGGAGTTGCTGGGATTCAGAGCATCCGAAAAATCCGGAACTGTCGACTTTACTGCGCCTCCGGTGAGGACTCTGACCTGCGTCCCGGGTGTAGACACAGCTTGTTTGTGAGGGGTGGGATTTTGCTGCACAGACCGAGACCCCATTTCAGCACTGGGCAGTTTATGTTGCTCCACATCTGTACGTTTGCTACCTTGGTTCGTTGATGGGACACCATGACCAGACGACTTGGGACTACCTATGTGGACAGGTGCGCGTTCCCCATAATGAACAACAGTGGGGTCTTTCAATGTTTCTGGTTTAGCTTGTGACGTGTCAGAGATAGCTGTGTGGCTGACGTGTGGTTAATAGGTGCCAGTTTGGTCAGGTGATAGGCTGCCCTTCCCAGCAGGTCCAGGAGCATTATTCACTTTTCTGATTTAATTAAGTAATCTAAGCCTGTAAGACTGACTGACCTCTGGTTCTTCAGGGGTTTTCCCTTCACTGTTTTGAGAGAATGCATACGAAGAGCAGCAGATTTAAGAGGTTCTGAGAAAAAACTGCTAACTACCTATATCAAACCCTATAAGGCAGTATCGTAGGACACAGTATCACGGTGGATTAGGATGACCTGACTCAAGCAGGTGTTGACACTAACGTGTTCTGCTGCACACAATACTAGGGCTGGAGCTACACCAGCAGCACCACGGGTGTCAGTTGTTATCTCATGTAACCCTTCTTTCGCGTAGATTAGCTGGCAGAACCACGGTCAAACTTCAACTTACAGGTCAGTCTCGTATAACTTTGAGATTTTAGTGAAAAGTCTCTTAATGTACGCACTGTGGATACGATGACATGTGTCAACCAAGTGAGCAAGTCTTCCCACCTGATTCATCGCCTTTTACATGCATTGGCAGCTTCAGAGCTAACCCGGATCTCCGCTGCTCCTGGGGCATGCGGAGTTAAAAACCAACATCACATACATTGATCGTATATTTAGGTTCATATTTACATTGCAATAGTTTAAAACATCACTACCATGGTCATGGTTGCGGTGCTCTCACACACAAATCAGAGATTTAAACACGAAATATCAACGCAAAAGCAACACAAAATAGTGTACATAGTCTTGCTGGTCACTGATAACTCGTCAGGATTCCCCGAAATACATGCTCACAAGTCCCGTTGCTCAATATCTGGAAACGCCACAAGAGACAATAACTGCAGTTGGTAGCTTGTCACAAACTGTTAACAGGACCATACAGGTTCTACCCTGCACACGTTTTTTGACATGTCCATGCACCGTGACAACGTACAACGCTTCACCTTACAAAGACTGGAATAGTCTTCGGGGGATTTTGAATTGAGTTGAGGGTGAGGTTGGTCGACGGCTGATTTCTAAAGTTTTCTGAATTCCTGATATATGACAGTGTGTCATCCTAATTGGGAAGGCAGGCAACAGATTGATTTTCTGGTATATATTCATTATTACAGAAGTGTAGGCCATCGGCCCATAACTACAAAAGTTGCATGGTGTATGACAAAACATGGTGTATACAGTATAGATCGATAGTTTTAACATCTTAGATGCATTGCGTGATAAATAAAGCTAGCTAAATTATTTATAAGATTACAGTCTAATGATGACATAAGGAGTTTGAATTTTGCTTTACATGGATTGATGCAAAAGGCTTTAGGTAAATGGTTCAAGCGGAGCTGTTTGAATTTGGAACACACGAGGAGAAAGTGGTACTCATCGTCAATATAACCTTCCTCGCATTGTAAACATAGCCTGTCATTTCTATCTATTTTATCATATCTTCCAGTTTCAATACGTAACTGGTGTGAAAAGCACCTAAACTGCGCGAGTGCTACTCTAAACTTTTTAATGCTAATCACATATAAATATGGCTCTCTAGACAGTGATGTTTTAAAATAAGAATAAAACGTAGATTTACTGCCATTTTGAAGTGAGCTGAACCAGTTCTGTTCATGAATACATTTAAGACGATTCTCAAATTCAGTTAAGAATGAGGTAGGGGAAGTAACAGTTTGCTGCTCCCAAACAAAGCCAAAACCCAAGCTGTAAAGCAGATCTCTACACTTCGACGCCCAATTAACTCTATTATGATCTAAAGCCATTAGCATCATATGATAACATTTTTTGGGATGACGAGATTCAGACATGCCTAATAGTTTTAACCAATACTTTATAACCCGTTTATATGCTAAAATATATAGGGGAAACCGCCTACATTCACCACGAGCTATATTATTAGTTGTAGAGATCTTAACGCCTAAAAATCGTTTGCAAGCCAATGTGTGTACAGATTCTATACAGTCATTCTGACCTCGGCACCATACAACAGAATAGGAGCTATTTTCCTATCAAATATCTTAAAGTATAACTCAAGAGATATATTGCTTAGTTTACTTATTGTTTTAAGGACACCAAATAAGGCCTTTTTGCCTTGCAAGGCTGCATTGGAACAATGACTAGACCAAGACAAGCCCCTTGTGAAGGTTATACCAAGATACTTATATGAAGTTACAGCTTCCAACTTCCTACCATTATAAAACCAACTTTCTCGTCTTGATAAAATACCACCTTTCTGAAACACGACAACTTTTGTCTTATCCAAATTGACTTCAAGACCGTATTCCATACAAAACGTTTCTAAAACATTGATGCGTTTCTGTAGTCCACCAATAGTATCAGATATAAGTGCGATGTCATCCGCAAAGAGGAGAATAAATATCTGAATAACATCAGGATGTAATTGGATACCTGGACCTGAACACCGTTCTATCTCAACAGCCAGCTCGTTGATAAAAATTGAAAACAGCAGAGGGCTTAGGACGCAGCCCTGACGAACACCACGTGAACAAGGGAAAAATCCTGTTAGCACATTATCAAATTTTACGGTAGCCTTAACGGAAGAATAGATGGCCTGTACAGAGTTAACCATTTTGGGGGAGACACCTCTAGACTACAATACTGACCATAATTTCAAACGACTTACACTGTCGAATGCCTTTGCAAAATCCACGAAAACACAATACAGTTTGACCTTTTGCTGACTCAGGTACCTCTGGATAATAGACTGGAGGATAAATATGTTATCAATGGTGGAGTAATCGTGGCGGAAACCAGCTTGTGACTCTACAGTTTTACAATATGCTTCACACCAATACGTCAATCTCCTGTTTAATATAGACACATAAACCTTGCTAAATACACTAAGAAGAGAAATACCTCTATAGTTAGATGGGGAGTGTATATCACCTTTCTTATATAAAGGAAAAATGACAGCCTCCGACCATGATTCTGGAAAGTAAGCCTGTTCAAACATGGCATTGAAAAGAGCTGTAAGATTTTCTGTTAAGATACTAATATACTGTTGTATTCTCCTTACAGTAAACATAAATATCAAGCACCTGTACACTTCTGTCGATATCAAGAAAGATTGAGCATTTTCAGTTGTATTTATGGGACCTGTGTACACTTTACATAGATTCACAATTGTCTGTAATTAGATGAAGGTGGCTGTACAAGGTACTTTTCCACCTTTGTGACATTAAGTGCTTGCTTTTCTTGTTTGCAAGTACTCGTTTGGGAGTGTCAGGCGGATGTCAGCACTATCACGTCGAACGTCAGGTGTCAATTATAAGCCGATTTTGTCGCACCAGAAACAACGTCTAGAATCACGTGCACGTTAGTGTGACGATATACTGAGCTGCGACACTGTGCTGGCAACACAAATGACGGGTGAAGACTGGTGGAAGCTCGTTCACATGACAACGCAAGTCCGCTTTCGTTTGTACTTCCTCTTTGATCCAGTCGATGAGGTGGCTAGAAGTAAATAAAAAGCGTATAAATAATGTCAGTGAGTGGGCAGATGTGTGTGGGGGCTGGTGAATATGTGAGTGATAGACTGGATCAGTCGGTGTATGTGTGTGGGCGTGTGAGTGAGTGTGTGGGTAGATTGGGTTGCTGAAGTTAAGCATGAATACCCCACTCAGACACATTATTCAGACTCCTATCTGAACAGCCCTGGTTGTACCCAGTAATGGCGAGCGCCAGGCAGGGATCAGCAAGTACCATATTTCAACGCCTTTCAGTATGACGCGGCCGGGGGGTCGAACCCACCGCCTTCAACTCTCTGGCCAGACGCTCTAACCACTACAGCACTGAGGTGGTCAGTTAGATATTGACCAAACATTGACACTCACCCGTTGCTGCTGGTGCTGAGGCAAAACTGGGCATACAGCTAGACGGAGGAGCTGGAATAAGAAAAAAAAAATGTCCTGACCACATGTTTGTTGTGGATCCGTGAGATCTCAACAGAAAGTATATAAGTTCAAGTCAGATGATGTAGCGGACATTATTACACTTAAAACTTTAGAGGTCTACATATCTTTGCCAGTCTAGGGGAATTGGAATGAGTGACTGAATTGGGTTTTACGCCGCCTTTGGCAGTATTCCAGCAATATCAAAGAGGGAGACAAATGATATGGCTTCATACATTGAACCAAGGTAGGGAATCGAACCCAGGTCTTCGGAGTGATGTGCGAACGCTTCATCGCCAATGAAGCATGATGTATCAAGAACATGGTTTAGGAAGGACAAGACCCTACCTTCGTACTGGACCCACTGATCATTGTCTGCTAGGTAGGAGTACTCTGGTGGTTGGCTGTCCAGGGCTACATCCCACCAGGCAGCAGCGACGTACCTCTGGAATGTCAGTAGTGAGTAGGGTATATGTTTCATGCTTCTTTAAAGAGTATGAACACAAAGGGCACTCAGAATATGCTTGCCACAGTTACGTATTGTTGATAAGTATGAACACAAAGGGCACTCAGAATATGCTTGCCACACTTACGTATTGTTGATACTGGTCGTGACGTTGTCATATAGAAAAAGCATCCCTGAAATGTTAGGACATTACACATGTCTCTATTGACGTCTCGTGACATCATGACATCGTTACTTTCCACAAACACCAGCATAAGTAATCATTCAGATAATATCAAATCAAAATAATGAATTTGTTGCAGTTTTCGTATGTTCTAGGGGTGCATTTCTACCATACAACAAATTGCTTTACATTTAGAACTGATTCCTGAAGACTATGGTACATGATATGCATGCATGATGTTAGTGGTATACATCAGTCCCTGAAAAATATTTCATTTTCGTGACCCATTAAACTTTGTGTTCAGCATGCTATGTTGTTCATTGTGTATTAGGCCTTATTTAGTACAGACAAAGATGTGCGATTTGCATGTGTCTCTACCCATATCATCCCTCTGATTCCACATCTAATCAACTAAATATGGCCTCTCGGTGTGCTATTTGCGTATGCCTATATACATCCTTTTGGCTCCAAGTGTTTCACATCTCTCCATGTCACAAGACTAATTTCTTGATATTTTACAAGGATATAGTGTATTTCTTCATTGGTGGTGCATGTTATGTGTGCATAAATTAGTGGTATACTTTAGTCCTCGAATAATATTTCATTTTCCTGATCTACCAAAATCCAGCACATTATTTTGTTCATTGAGTACGAATCTGCTATTATTAGCTTCCTCTAAACAACTCCTTGAAAGTAAATTCATTAGCCGATTTATACATATCTGTATCATGTACTTTGAAATATACTAACATCAGTTTAAACCCACGTGAATAAAAAACTCTAAATATTCCCAGTACTCATTTAATCTCACGTTTTCTGTTTCAGCTTTTGCCTCGGGTGACGATTTTTCCTCCAGTTGTTTGAACATTTCTTTCTTATCCTCAGTCATTTCCCCTTTCTCTTCAATCTCTCGCTCAAAGGCGTCCAGCTGCTCGTCATTGGATTCCCGGTAACATACTACAATAGATAATGTTCACTTCATAAAATGTAATGACCCGTGAAGGTCCGGGATAGAATAGACCTTCAGCAACCCACGCTTGCCTTAAAAGACGACTTTGCTTGTCATAAGAGGCCATCAACGGGATGGGGTGGTTAGCCTCGCTGACTTGGTTGGCACATGTCATCGGTTCCCAATTGCGCAGATCGATGCTCATGTTGTTGGTCACTATATTATCTGGTCCAGACTCGATTATTTACAGACCGCCGCCATATAGCTGGAATATTGCTGGGTGCGGTGTAAAACCCAACTCACCCAGTCACTTATAAAATGTAATGATTTTTATTTATGTCTCTTCGGTGCTAATCAACTAATAAGTGTTGGCTTCCATTCAGCACTTATTATCTACTGTTAATTATTGGCGTCTTCAGCGCTAGTTAACTGGTGGGTGACTATCTACAAGTCAATGCTGAGATATATAGCACTACTTTACAATGATGTTGGTATTCTCTCCTACCTGCTAAAAACATATCTGTGATGACGTCCAAGTGACGAAGCTCCAGAAAGCAGCCTCCGGACCTCTCGGCAAGCTCTTTATAGAAATGTACGGCATTTCCTGAACGGCCTGCGTTCACCCCATACACCTGGAAGTATACACATCCACTTTTAACCTAAAACTCGAGGAACGTGGCATGCGTTTGAGAAAGTGTTTTGTCCTTGTCAGATCTTTCTGCTCATCTTTCCCTGTGCCATCACGATGTGTCCGAGATGAGGCGACTTAACGCTATTTCGAACAGTGTTGTAATTCTATCGCGCTGGCCGATTCAAGTGACCTAGATGCTTACCCCTTTGTGAATGGCATGTACATATGAAAATAAGAAGAACATATCCTGGTTCAACTCAAATGGTCACTTATGCTGCTAATAATTTTTTCATTGTCTCCGGGCAATAGTCGGAATATATGCTTGAAATTTAGTTTAAAGATATTTTCTTGGAAGAAGGAGAATCGAGCACGGATTGTTTAGCTCACAACACGTTTCATTGTATGCTTTCAACATAGTAGAATGAACAACAGGGAGAATATAACAGTGCGCCCAAAGGGATATGGAGCCTCGTTTGGTGTTTAACTCTCCACTTTGCGATATTTCCGCAATCCAGACCAGGGATACCAATGATTTGTCACAATGATGGATCTACGCTATTGGTATAGGGTGGCACTCACAAGCCATGCGGCCACTGTAAAAGTGCTAGCACTAAGGCGAGTGAGTGAGAGCGGAGGACACCAGAAATGGGCTTGACTCATGGTACCTATGTGGGGAGTCTCATTCAGGTCTTTGGTGTGACAAGCAAGCGTATTAACCACTAGACTACCTCCCCTCCCCAAAGCGCCACACCTTAACACAAACTTCAGACAATCTGGGTGCTGATCGCTAATCACTAAATGTGAATGAAGATAAAAGGAGCTTCATTCACTTGATGGAGAAAGAAGGGATTAGCTCTTAAACGTCACGTGAAGAAGTTGTTATCTGTGTGATATAAGTCATGTTAGTCTAAGTTGTAAATGATTTTCAAGAACCTCATGAAGGAACACACACCTTCACACCCATGCCGGTCAGCAGGTCCAGTTCGTCCCTCCAGTTGATGTTCTGGTCAGTGTAGGATGGGGGGTGGGGCTCAGCGTCTCCGATGACCACCAGTGCCTTGGCCGAGTCCTCAGACCAGTCCAGTTGCTGGGCCTTCCGGAGCACCCACTCATAGCACTGCAACACGCCTTGTAAATTATGAAACTGATTCTAACAAAGAGTACGGTTGGATTGTAATCAAAAACTAATTGCTGCTTTTACATTTTCGTTGATAAATTCAAAGCTAGGCAAACAGGGGCAGCCCGGTGGTTCAAGCTTTCACTCGTCTCGAGTTGGGTTCGATTCCAGACGTGGGTGTGAGATCCATTTCCGATGTGCAACCTCACCCACTCGCTCACTCACTCATCCATTGGTCGTAGAATCGGTTCAGTAACCCTAGATACCCTGACAGAAAGATGATGAGGAAGAATTGGGAAGACAATGTGACTCATCTTTCTCAAAATACACACTTTCCTCATATGTCCGACACAGGTGCCCTCCTCTGGGAGAACACATGCTGTCTACATGACGCACGGAAATCGTCAGTTGTAATTAAAGGTGACATTGTGTACATATATGTATTCAAACTGTAAGCAGCCCAGGTGCTGGGAGAGGTGTAAATTAAATGACCCAGTTCCTACCTCGGGAGCGTCCCCACCGCCTGTTTGTGGTACATTCTTGGCGAAAGTGACCAGTCTCTGGACATCGGCCGTCAAATCAACTGAACGCAGAACGTATTGGTATTCTTGGTCACAGTAGTCTCCGTGAGCCATGAGACCGATCCTAATAGACGGTATGTCGGTGATGAGGCGCGAACACGTCTCTCGCAGCTTCCGTCGTACCTACCAAAATTTAACTGACTTAAATTCTGGTGGATTTGTGATTGTTTTACATACAAACAAGCACTGAACATTGAGCAGGTTTCATAGTGTCGGGTGTGATTAAGGATATCTGTCATTATACACTCTTAAAATGCTGCTTTGGAGTTTATTTACTAAGTGCATATAACTGATTTAAACATTTCATAATTGTTCAGTTATAGCAAAATCATCACTTTACAAGTTTATAAAAAGAGTTTGGTAAAGACCACAGAGGGCTGTCAAAACCACTTGATCAGAGTGAAACGCCAGTGTGATCACCATAAGCTATAAATAAATAGATAAATAAATAAATAAATAAATAAATAAATAAATAAATAAATAAATAAATAAATAAGGAGTAAAGCATGTTCGGATGAAGAGACGCCACCATTCTCATTTAGTCAATGTTCACAATATCAATCACTGTTTTATCTCATCCAGCTTCGTTCATATAAAATGCTTTGCTAGTTAAGGAGTTGTATTGAGCAAAGCTTTAGATATAAGCACCAATATCATCAATATAACGCGTATGAAGAAATACAGTTGGAAACCTACCTGGTTTAAACAGCCGTACATGCTCCCTGTCGTGTCGAAGGAAAATACGACTTCAACCCGGCGGCCTCCATTGTCGAAACTACTCATGATCTCCTGCAGAGATAAAGGGAGGGGATGTGATAATCACTTCGATTTATAACCAGTGAAAATACGGTCTATCTCGCCTTCACCACCCCCTGCTCAATGTACCCATGTACCCTTGGAGATCTGGGCTACAATTGCTCGTCGTGAGAGGCCACTATCGGGATCGGGTGCTCATGCTCACTGACTTGGTTGGAACATGCCATCGGTTCCTAATTGCGTAATCGATGCTCATGCTGTTGATCATTGGATTGTCTGGTCCAGACTCAATTACTTCCAGACCGGGCAAAGGGAAATATATAGCTATTGTAAGCTGATGATGTTTGTTCTCATTTGAAATACAGAACGTTACCTATATAATATTTAAACTGTCTCTCAGCACTTCAGTACAATTTCTACAGAGTAATATTTTAGAAACATCACTACTTACACACAGCTGTTTTGGGTCAAGTGCTTCTGACAATGGTGTCGCTCCCTCTGAAACAAAAAGGATGGCATATAGTGTTATCAGAGTGAATGAGTGAGTGAGTGAGTGAGTGAGTGACACACATTTCAGCCGTTAATCTACCCCATCGTCCACATCATGTTGCAAATTAATCAACCATGATTGTAAAGTTGCTAACTTCTTTGAGAGGAATTTAGAAGTAAGCAGTGAGGCTGGGTAACACTATATGTAATAAAAACCTGTCCATATATTGTTATTCCTCCTTGTTAATGTTGCTGTTAACATAAATATGATGATTATTATGTCGATCATTTCACTAACCTGTTATTTGTGAGCTGGCTTCTCTTATTTCCACGTAGATAACGGAGCCGTCCTTGACACCCACATCCATTAAACTGTCGCCAGCGAGTTGTCTCCCTTCACTCTGCAACAATGAACACTTTGAAAATGGCGATGTCGCTCATATGTCTTGACAGAACACGACCATAGAGAGGGTTGCTTTGCGTATTACAATATTCCCGTTAAAATCTGTCTATAAATTCGTTCATAAACGAATGACATAAACGCTAAAAGTCTTTATTTCAAGGAAGCATGGACAAGTTTATTACTGAACGAGACGGCTCCTAAATGTCATCTAAATGCATGCGTTTATGTAAAACGATATACTCATTTACTTATTATATTATTAGGCTTTCATTTTCATGTTCCCCCACATTCAGGAAATGTAGCGTATACAATGAGAGGTAATTTAAGTGGAGGGTCGTATGAGAAGTGACGATTAACCTCATTATTCCAGATGTATGCATGATCTCGTTATGGTTTGGAGGGTAGTTGTTTGACGCCGCACCCAGCAATATTCCAGCTATATTTAGGCGGTCTGTAAATAATTGAGTATGGACCAGACAACAACATGAGTCTCGATCTATATTGATACATTGACATGTGTCAACCAAGTCAGAGAGTCGCCCACCCAATCCGGCTGTTACGAGAATCATGGGTTACCGAAAATCAATTCTAACCCGGATCTTCGCGGGTAACTGGTTACGTACCTTGAGCACGACATTGGCAAGTGACGCACATTCCGTGTCTGCTATTTTCTCTTGTAGATGACGTAAACTCTTTGTATTCTGCAATGCAAACTCCTCCTTGCGACCATCCGGGAACATTACCACCAGGTTCAATAGTTGTGGAGTGACGATCTGTATACACCAAATGTATTTGTTTTCAGTAAGGTTAAAAAAAAGTGCGAAATGTTTCTTGTGCATCGGCGTGTCACGTTTATTTGTGCGCGTAACATTTTTTATTGCCATTTGAAGAAAAGACCATTCAAAGATCATCCATTTGTCCACTATAAGAATGAGTGTCTGTAAGAACGAATGTAACTGAATCTACAACTCATTAACATGTGCTTGTTAACTTTCCAAGCTGTATTTCTCAGAGAAAAAATGTGTTAATGCATTCCTCCCTCGTCACTTTTCTAAATTAAAACTTTAAAAAAGTTCTATAGTCCTCGTCACTTCTGAAAAAATATGTGCATAAGAATCATTTAATTTTTTTAATGCAGCCTAAGCGATCTTGATTTCCTCACAACAAACATATCCTGAACTTTCTGCATAAAATCAAACAGTAAGGAATAAATTGTATGAAGCTGTGTACCAGTACATACATAACAAAAGCAGAGACAAGAGAAATGGTAGAATAACGCTCATTTTCTGAAAACATATATATTTTGATAGTAAGCATTCATTTCCTTTTTAGGAAGTCCCTGTGAGATGGGATCTAAGCTTGAAAAAATGTAGACTTGGTAAATTCATAGCTTTAGCATTGGGAAAAGGCTAGGAGGACGGGAAAATAATGAATTTCATGGACTGTGTAAGACACACTAAGAGTCCGAAAGCCTCTCGTCTGCACAATACCCATTCTCATCCCAGAGAGGTTACTTGTCATATTTTCCTACGAACCTCTGTTCTAATACGGCCATATTTCGCGGTTCTCATAAAATCCCCTAGCAGATTTATCTCTAAATTCATAGCTTTAGCATTGGGAAAAGGCTGGGAGGAAGGGAAAATAATGAATTTCATGGACTGTAAGACACACTAAGAATCTGAAAGCCTCTCGTCTGCACACGAAAGGGTCGTATTAGAACAGAGGTTACGTAGGAAGATGTGACAAGTAACCACTGTGGGAAGAGAATGCACAATACTGTGAATTCATACAGTTGAACAACACGTGCTTGTATTTAAACATCATCTTTGAAACAGACACTTAGACAAGCCGTTCATGGACCTGATATATGTAAATAAAACATACCTCTGCCTTTAGGATAGTCTCTGCCCGAACTCCCAGATACGCCAGAGAAAGAGATTTATTGAGGATTTTTCCTTGGTATTTTATCCTGACCAGCTCTTCGCACACTTTCTCCTCTCGTGCGACGCGTTCACAGACAGTGCGAATGGTGGCCGTCGGCTCCAAATAATACTGACTGTTTCTGCCTGTGGGCAATTTCACATACACGTCCAGATCGCCCTTGCCTGCCATTGTCAATGTAACGTTCCTGCTGCTTCGACCAGTTGCGATTATAAATTTGGTTTGTAGGTACAACGAATCTTGCGATTTTAATAACACGACGTTCCGTGCACTAAAGATAGCAACCAATCAAATTTGAGTCTATTTTTAGACGGCGATACGAGTCTAATTTTAGCATTAGTAAAGCTCGCGAATTATGCTTACTAGTACATTTTGAAGTACTATATAGCTTATTATTCATACACATGCAATATTGTCATCAAGCTCTGTAGTTAGACGCGTCCATAAGTAGACATGGACAAACAAACAACAAACAACACGGCTCTGACTGGAGGAAGGGAGGCAACTCTAATTAAGAAATACTTTCAACAACTGTTAGTCAGTAGACCTCCCGTCTCACAGACGCGTATTCTCTCATTTTCTAAATATGATAAAATAAGAAGTGAGAAAACAGGGTCATCAGAACTTTGTTTTAATTGGCATAAAGCATGTAAGCATAAAAAACAGGCATACTAAGACCGAAATAACATACTTTGTAACGTTTAGGTTGACCGGACCTGTATTTTGATGAAAATACATCATATTCCGATAACAAATATACCATCCAAATAAGTACGTCTCCAATGAATACTATTGTTCAGTCTCTATTTATACGAAGTCTCTGCACGTCGTTTCTAGTAAGTGGTTATTTTTGTGTGGTTAGACAATAAACCTTATAATCACTACACACCGGCTTCGTCAGGTCAGCAGTATCTGATGTGATAACATTTACATTTACATTTACGACACACATATTTCTCAAACAGCAACAAGGACAGAAATCAAAGAAAGGCACTGTGTAAAACTGTACATTCTGTACGAGTCGTACATAGATTCAAAATGGCGTCAGAACCTTATCAGCAGTAATATTTCTTGCAACTGCATCCTGTCGGTAGGTACAGTCGCAGTTGTGTGAGTCTCTGCCCGGGGGTAGCCTTCTCGCAATATCCCCACACCTTCACCCACTCGTAATCCTCCGAACACCTTCCGTCACTCCCAGAAGTATGAGAACTGCCACTGCAGTTGCCGCACTGCCGACCTGGCGCGCTAGAAATAGAAGAAAATAGCACCGACAGTAGTAGACATTAAGTATGTCTTAATATTTTTAGATGAGTTGAAGCTACGCAATCGTTTGTCTGTTTTGGCCCTAGATCTACAATCAGTATAGGCGATGTTGGTTAAAATGTTCTCTCTACACGTCGATGACTTGATTCTCCACATGGTGTGAAGTTCATATCGAGCGTTCCCAGTATTGCATAAAACAACACTCACTCTCTCACTCATTATAACTGCTATTCGAACACATTGTGTATGGACGGAGCCTTAGCCAAGGGTATCACCGCAAGACATGAAAGGGTATGATGTAATTACACGCACGCACGCACGCACGCACACACGCACGCACGGACGCACGCACGCACGTACGCACAGACCTCATACCTGCATCTCTTGTAAGACACCCGTTGGTAATCAGGGTTGACTGTCCAACATCTTCCTCCATACAGCTTAAACATCCGCAATGTGGTTTGCGTACTTTGACAAGTGTAGCCGCTGGGGGTAGCCATCTTGAAATCGCTGTAAGTAAACGAGTTATTCCATTATGTCAACTATTTTGATCGAACTGCAGGAAGCTGGGGCTTAACAAGGCACATGTTACGACTGAGCATGGATCGAAGCCACTTGGAGTTATTTCAAGCGGGTTGTGGGTGGGTGTGGGTGTTGGGGTGGTGGGGTGGTGGCGGGAGGGGGAGTTGTTATTAAAGTGTTTGCCCGTCACGTCACACGAACTTTGTTCGAGTGAGTGAGTATCATTTTATGTCGCTTTTGGTAATTTTTCAGCAATAGCACGGCGTGAAACACCAGAAATGAACTTCAAACATCGTTCCCACATGGGGGATTCGAACCGGCTCTTCGGCTTGATGAGCGAACGCTTTAACCACTAGGCTACCCCAACGACCTAAGTTCGAGTCCCCATATGGGCACATTTTGTAAAGCCCATTTCTGGTGCCCCCAGCAGGAATATTGCTAAAAGCGGAGTAAACCCATACTCATTTACTAGTATTACTTTTCACGACAACTTGATGTAGTTTAGAGAGATCTGTATCTTTGGGTATAGCTGATGGTGCTGACAATTGCGGGGTCATAATCAAGTCAGTCTACACATCATGTACATAGCTTTTGGTTTCTCATGTCATGTTTCTAAGGTCATGTGGTTGGATAATCTCGCGTTCGCCACCTTCAGTGGAATTATAAGCGTTACCACATGGACACCGGGATTAGTATTAGCACGTGGTGGTTGGTGAGGATGAACCCCTTCCTATACTAGACAGAAGATCAACTGTGGTTACCAGCATGGGAGTGAAGGTGTTAGATGTTTCGCTATATAAACCTAAAGTGTGCTTCTCACTATATATTAGGTCATCTCTTGTTTTCCAAGAATAACCGCATTTGAGGCTTTTGTTTTGGAGGGACATCTTTTACTTTTCGTTAGTAAGACCGCTTCCCAGGTTTTACATCTCGTTAGTAAGACCGCTTCCCTTACTTTTCCTAACTTTATATGAATATCAACATTGAAATGATACATGACTGTTTGAAACCAATTGAAAAATACCGGTCAAACTTGAACCTGCAGTACAAAATGTTTTCCGACGCGGGATTGGAATCGCAAATCTCTCATCCGTAGGCAGACGCTCTACCGCACGACCACCGGACCGACGAAGGTGAAGGGGTTCAATTATCTACTTATAGTTACTGTCATTAAATTGATTTTACGCGCGCTTCAGTCATTGTTATGTAGTTTCGCTAAATGATCAACTACACTGTAATTACCCATCATTGACGATATGTATGCTAGAGGAAACACTTCTCCTCGGTTTCGGTAGACAATGTAAAACCACCGGGGTCGGGAAATCCCTCCCACTCCGGTTTTACATTGTCTATCAAAACCTCGGTGGCATGTTTTCTGCTATACATATATGTTTGTAGAGGCGACCTGATAGGTCAAAGACCTAACTGATCACATGTCACGTGCCTCAACATGTTAGCGTAATATTCCCCATTCATTGTTCTTCCTTTTGGTAAGTAATCTATGTGGATGACGCCTTTGCTATCCCAGAGGACTGTCGCCATTACCTTCTGCACTGATCTAGAGGCTTTGAACTTTTTGTTAGTGGGAGAAGGGACATGTTTCCATTCCATGGATTCTTGTTTGCTCTCAGGATCATAGTGGTGAATGCAGGTTTCATCACAGGTTACTAGCCTAAAGTGAAAATCTTCTGGATTCTTGTTGTATCTGGTAAGCATGGAGTTGCTTATGGTGACCCTTGATTGCTTCATTTCATCTGTAAGCATTCTTGGAACCCATCTTGCGCACACCTTAGACATGACGAGATATTCATGAAGAATTGCCTCGATGTATCCGTGTGAAATGCCTGTGGTCTCCTCTAACTCGTGGAGTGTGATTCGGCGATTTTCCAGCACAAGTCTATGCACTCTGTCAATGTTTTCCTGATTAGTGCTTGTTGTTGGGCGACCTGGACGGGGGTCATCTTCAAGACTCTCTTTACCATGCTTAAATTCATTGACCCATCGTTTGATGGTAGCAGATGAAGGGGAAGACTTCCCCTAAACTGCTGAAAGCCTTTCTTCAATGTTCTTCGCCGAGTTTCCTTCAAGAACTAAAAACTTAATTACTGCTCTATACTCAATTTTATTCATTTTCACTGCCGTGAGGGCAGTCTCTTTCTGTCAATGTGAGCTGTTCAATAACTTCTGAGAGTAGGGTACCAAAAGTTACGTATCACATCAGCTACACCCCAAGGTTCAATGTCGTACCATAGGCTGTGACACCTGGGTATGAAAAATGCTCAAGGCTCAAAACTTATTGACATTCCTCCGTATGAGAACATACAAATTGAATCTTACCCCTCCTTGTACCCGGTTGGGTAGACGTTCGCTGAATACAAATAGTCGTTCACATTTTGGTTGTTATTTCCTTGCAGATTTCCAAATGGGATGAGACCGAACTGAGTGTTAGGTTGAGCGAAGTTCTTGAACCCAAGAATTGGAGCCAGAAATGTCCTCTCCCTCATCTCGGCACTGATGGCATTGCTGAAACACAAGAATAGAATATATAGTTGATTTATGAAGTGGGTATGCTCTATCTGAACTGTTAGGCTTGATGCCATATGTACCGTCAAGTATTTCACGATCTGATGCATGCTTCTTAATACAAGGTGAGTGAGTGAGTGAATATGGTTTTCCACCTCTTTCAGCAATATCCCAGCAACACCAGGGTGGAGGACACCAGGAATGGGCGTGACGAGAGAACGCTTAAATCACCAGGCAACGCCGCCGCCTCTTATGACTAGGTACTAATATGAACAGGGCATATTACGAAAGCGAAGGCGATGAACCCTGTTGTTTCAGTATCCATCAATAAATTTACTGTATAAAAGTACTGAGCGCCTGTGAGTACATAGAGAATGAGTGAGTGAGTTTCGTTTTACGCCGCCTTTAGCAATATTCCAGCAATATCACAGCGGGGTACACCAGAAGTGGGCTTCATACATTGTGCCCATGTGGGAATTATCTACGTAAAAGTAGAAACTAATTCATATTAGCAATATTTGTATATATTCCAGCAGAATCTGCTTGGTAAAAGGCCATTGATCTCATATTTTGTCACCATAAGTGGGCTTCACACATTGTACCCATGTGAGGACCTGAACACTGGTCTTGGGCGTGACGAGTGAAGGTTTAAACCATGGCCACTAGCTAAGCAATTCCATTGACCGGTGAGTACATGACGCATCTGTCACAACAAAGCTGTAGTTTCTGTGTCCTCAGTTCATCTACATGAAAACTGCTTTCCTATAGAATTAATTATAGAATCATAATGTCTTCAAGATTTCTCACAAGTAATTCTAGTTTGGGACAGACTATTTGATTATTCTGTCTGAAAAGGATGATCCATCCCTGAAAGATTTTTTTCAAACCAGCCAACAAACATTCTAAATACTCACTCGGGGTACTCAAAGCTATCACCAGATGGAGAATATCCCGTGGAGAGGTCCTTGTACTTGTAACACTGTCCTTGAAGCCCTGTGGGTACGAAGTGGGAGTTGCTGGGATTCAGAGCATCCAAAGCATCAGGAACTGTCGACTTAACTGCGCCCCCGGTGAGGACTCTGACCTGCGTCCCGGGTGTAGACACAGCTTGTTTGTGAGGGGTGGGTTTTTGCTGCACAGACCGGGACCCCATTTTAGCACCGGGCAGTTTATGTTGCTCCACATCTGTACGTTTGCTACCTTGTTTCGTTGATGGGACACCATGACCAGACGACTTGGGACTACCTATGTGGACACGTGCGCGTTCCCCATAATGAACAACAGTGGGGTCTTTCAGTGTTTCTGGTATAGCTTGTGATGTGTCAGAGATAGCTGAGTGGCTAACGTCTGGTTGATAGGTGCCCTTCCCAGCAGGTCCAGGAGCATTATTGAAGGCAGGAAGCGTAGGTGGTAAGGCGTCACTTCCATGTAGATTCGGGTTTGTAGTGACTGCTTGTTCTGTGGAGGCACCCTGTGACAGATCGCTGTTGTCGTGTGGTGCCTGTTCTCTTTGGACATCTGTGCTTGACCCGGATGAAGGATACTCCGTGGGTGTTGGAACCTGATTGGTATCTGGACGTTGGAAGGACCCACGTGTCTGACCTGGATGTGACAGCGGATTGGATCTCTGATCTTGGTGTTGACGTGGATTTGCTTGTGAAGGGTATTGCTGTATTCCTTGACTGTCTGGAGAAAACTGTTGTTGCTCTTGATGAACTTCAGTAGGTGTGTATTGCTGTGCTTGTTGAGCTGTAGGAGCGGTGTATTGCTGTCCTTGTGGAGCTGTAGGAGGGGCGTATTGCTGTACTTGTTGAGCTGTAGGAGCGGTGTATTGCCGTCCTTGTTGAGCTGTAGTAGGGGCGTATTGCTGTCCTTGTTGAGCTGTAGGAGGGGCGTATTGCTGTCCTTGTTGAGCTGTAGGAGGGGTGTATCGCTGTCCTTGTTGAGCTGTAGTAGGGGCGTATTGCAGTCCTTGTTGAGCTGTAGTAGGGGCGTATTGCTGTCCTTGTTGAGCTGTAGGAGGGGCGTATTGCTGTCCCTGTTGAGCTGTAGGTGGGGTGTATACTGGGGAATACGATTCATGTTCAAGCCCTGAGAGGTTTGGCTGGTCCGCTTGACCTCCATGGCCCACAGGCAGATAATGCTGATTCAACTGGTCCTGCTGCGCCCCAGGCCCCACAGGGAACTGTTGTTGATTTGGTTGATCAGCTAAAACGCCATGCCCCCCAGGGGGATAACGGAAAGGTTGTTGAACAGGCTGGTGATTCCGCTGTCCCTGGTGTACTAGAGACGGTGCTGCAGGGTACTGACTGTACTGATCACCTTCTGTCGCGGGATATGACTGCCCGTGACGTTCGTCCTGTGCATTGAATGGTCTTACCCGGAGATCACTAGGATCAGTGTATGTGGGGTCACGTCTCTGCTCGTCGTTTTCAACATGAACGGGCACAATAGGTTTTGGAGGCCCCAGGGGCACACCGAATTGTGGAATGGGTAGTAATGGTGGGTTAGTACGAGAATTTTGGGTTTCTGTTGGAAATATTCGAGAATCAGTTGGCACATGTTGCCTGCCTTGGTACTGAGGTTCGTGGGGAGGTGCTCTACCAGTGTCATATTGAGGGTTGGGGTTTATTTGTTTTGGATAACCTGTCGCAAACTGATCATTACTTTGTTTCCTGTTTGTATTTTCGGTGTTCAATAATTCCGGTGACAAAAGATGTGAAGGCGTTCCCGTTAAGATGCTATCTGCCAGATTATCAAAACCAGCAATGGGCTTGACATTAGGAACACGTCTTACGGGAACTTCATGTGAACCCTCAGGGGAAACTTTCCTTGGGTAATACCGCTTCTCTGGAGACTGTCTTTCACCAAACGCGGGACCTTCATGGTGGATCGGTACAAAGCTGGATGGCACCTGATGGCCTGGATATCTTGGCTGAGTGTCTGTTGCAACGGATCTGCCCAGATCCCTGTCTTCAAAAGGATTTTGTTGGGATCGTGGCAGTTGGTGGGAACGTTCACTTTGAGGGAAATGATTCTCTTGGGGTCTGTAAGGACTATATTCAGTAGAATATTCTGGTGAATTCTGAGAGACTCTATATGATCCTCTTCTGCCAAATTGTTCAGGGACCCTGCGTGGCAATGCACGAGCACCTCTTTCGCTATTGAGTTGTTGATGGATTAAACCTTCCGTAGGACCGTCGGATCGGGGATCGAACCTCTGACTCCCTTCAGGAGTATAACTCCTCCGTTGTTGGCGTTCGTCGTTTGGCTGTCTGAACCTGTCAGGAGAGTTTCCTCTTTGTGTGAAGGATTCGCTTGGCTGGTTATCAACAGGGAACTTTTCAGGCTCAAAAGCGAGTTTGTTTAGAATAGAATCTGGAGGCGACAGGTCTTGAGCCATGGACCAGCAGCCAAGGCAAATGAGACACAGGAGTGCGGGCTGAAACACAAAGCTTTCATGAAAACCTTACTTAACAAATGAGCATTCTTCCATAATAAATTGTGTTACTGGGGTGTCAACATGTACCACTCACTAAGAAAGTAATTGTTTGTAAGAAGGAAAAATGATTAAAAATGTTTGGTAAAAAAACCCCCAAAAAACAAACAAACCAGGAATGACTCATGGAAAATTCAAATTTGGTATATATACTGGATATTTGCACATGTAACGCATGAAAACAATACTTTGCATTGATCCAGTTTACCTTCAGTATGTTCTACACATTTAATCCTTCAGAAGTCCTATACAAAAGTTAGAACATAGCAGTGGTTTCTGCTAGTATCACCAGGTTGTATATTCGTTTTTAGGGGGCGGACATTTGATTGAATGGGATTCATGACATGTCCGCTATGTGTACAACCAAACATTTGTCAAGAATTACTTACACAACTAATTTACACCCAGAGATAAACTGCTTTGCAGACCACACTGAATCTCTACTGTTGTGTATCGTTATTTCAACATGCAAGGCAACACGTGTTCCACATTTGTGGTGGACATATTACCTGACAAAATATTGACTTGAGTTAGAAATGGACTTGAATATTTTAGACAAATATGAAATCTCGGATGTTTTTAAAAATCTCTCTATTTGTACGAACTAATGGATGATCTCAAGAGTTAAATATATTCTTGAAGATCAGTTAATCCAAAACTGGCACAGTGACATTATTTCTAGTCCAAAGGGAATTTACTAAAAACACCTGAAGCCATTTCGTATTTTTGAAGTTTGTCTGCTTCTAAAACGTGTTTCTTTACCAGTATTGGGGGTTAGAACATGTGACCATACTTTACCTGTTGAGACGGGTCGCTGGTATGATATTCCAAGGAACGAGAGAAAGTGTCAGTTATGCATAGGAGATGAATATCATTACACTTTTCATTGCAGAGCACTAGATACTTTAAGGAAACGAGATTTACCCACCCATCTAATCTCTATTCTCAATCAAACAAAGTTTATGAAAGGTATTATGTGTAAAAATGGTAAAGACATGGTAAATATATGAAAATAATCCTATCATCACGTGTCAGAATAAATGTTATGCTGTTTTCTGGCATCTTGAACTTGAATTTGTATTTGTAGATCTGTTGACAATACATGATCTAGTACCACCAAGGCGGTTCATGAGAGTAAAGTATTGCATACAATGCGTGCCACAGGGGATCAGTTTGGCTCATTTGGTTGATGCATGTTATTGCATCTCATTAACATCGTAGATGTCGTACAGACACACTTTCTGCATGTCAGATTTCTTGATATCATTCACCAGTGACGCAGCATTTCTGCTTCGTAAATGATCCAATATGTACATTATCACAATAACCTATTTGATATAGCTTTGCCAATGGGGCGTTCTCCTAAAGGCTCCTGGTCGATTTCACTTTGGGTTACCTTGTACGGATTCATTGCTGTTCCCTACCGCACAGTCATTTCTCAACACTCATTCCCATCTGGAATTAAGCTGGAAACGGCGAAAGACAAACACCATGAAAACAGTGCACTTTCCAAAAGTTGCTTATTTATATCTACAAAATCTAAAAACAGCTGCTAACTAAAACCTTTACTTGATGTATACATTTGGTTGGTTAGTTTAAACTTTATAACGTCACAATTTTCCAGCTATATGGGGGCGGTTTGTAAACATTCGAGTGTTTACCAGATAATCTAGCTGACAACAACATGACCATCGATCTACGCAACTCGGGACTGATGCCACGAGTCAGCCAAGTCAGCGAGCCTGACCACCCGATCCCGTTAGTCGCCTCTTACGACAAACATGATTTGTTTAAGATCAGTTCTAACACGGGTCTTCATGGGTCTACAGTATATGTAGTCAGTATGGAAGATTACCCAGTGTTGATTATCACCAGATTCTGTTTGATATTAGGTGCCAAAACGTCTCTCAGCATTCTATGAATCGACCACACAAATCAGTGATTAACACCAAGTGTTCGGAAAACGATAACAAACAACCACTCTGACAGCGTCTACCCACCAACATGCTCCTGGCAGTCCGGATCTGAGACTGACCCCAACAAACGTGTATCCAAACCAGTCCCAGTCGCGTCGCTCCTATTAAATCCACCGTGAGAACGATTTTATAGATATCTAAAAATTCAAATTGCAGGGTATCTAAGCCGCAGCTGGGGGTGGCTGCATAAGAACTGTGGTTTACCACACTTGTCATATAACAGTTTCACAAGTGCTTAAACTAGCCACAATTATATTACTTTTAAATCAACTGTCATAAATTTTCCAGCCGTTCTGGAGTGATAAAAACACGAGGAAACCCCTCTTCTGTTCCACCCCGGTAACTTGCAAGTGTGCCCTTAATAGGTATAAGGAAGGGATAAGGAAGACAATAAAACAATTGCTAAACTTGAGACTCATTTTTTTAAGATTGAAGCATTCGTTAAACGCTAGACATGTCAGTTCAACATAATATATTTTGTTTTGGAGATAACAGCATATATTCAGTAAAACACGTCTGGGGTGTAGACATGTAATTTTGTTATTTAGTATTCACCTTTGTCAGAGAAAAGCGTAGTGTTGAAAATAAAAATAACTAGCCCAATTTGGATCACATAGGTAAAATTTGTTTGTTTTGTTTGTTTATTTGGTCGTGTCTCTTGTCATTTGCTTCCAGGGAACGAATTATTTATTTGATTGAAACATTGCACAGTTGATTAATTTTGTCAGGTACTACCTGACTGAAATATTGCACAGCTTATTAATTTTGTCAGGTAAAAATCCATGACATGTAGATTTCATGCAAAGAGGATAATTAATCGATGTTCTGGGAATACTGGTTGGGTGAAATTTACATGTCATTGATTTTTGATAAGATGACAGCTGTCAAACTGAGCCATCAATCCGTCGGACTCTGATATATAACCACCTTTGAATACAGAGGATATAAACAACACAAAGGTTTAGTTGAACATTTCTAAATATATCAAAATAATAAATTTGGTGAGAATTAAAATTAGATTTCATAATGCATGTTGTTGAGATTTTACGACACTTCACCTAATCTGAACACTTATATCAAACAAGGAAACAATGAATAGGTGTTCTTCCTAATCCCGTTAAACCAGATAATCTATTAATGGTTTAGATAGGCATTTACTTACTACTTCATTATCATCCATAAATAATTGATATGTTCCCTCCCCTTCAGGTCAACTATCACGTGACAGCCGGATTGATCCTCTGACGCGTGACAATCAGTGTTCAATGCTATGGCTGTCAATCATCCGTGTCTGTCACATACAGTCCGTTTGGGTTCAAATGACAACGTCAAATGATTAAATCACTCGCAGTGGGGATAAATGCACAAAACATAAATGACACACGTGGTCCTGAAAACGCCGTATCCAAAAGTATCTGAAATCTGACGATTCAAGATCAATAACAGAAAAGGTTCATGAAGAAACTACCACGTAACAGCGTCTTATTTTCATGATTCACTCCGTGCCACCAGCCGTTTGTCGCCCCTCCATATAAAAATTGAAAATTGCATGATAGTTTCTTAAACAGCTATTTCCATGATCGATCATAAAACGTCAGATTCAGATCCTGTTGGAAGAGGTTTCTTACCCAAATGTCTTATGTTTGTTTATGCACTTGTCCCTTTTTTCGTATTACTGAAGAGATAAACATATGTGTTGGGATATCAGAGGTATATAACGAAATTATAATAGCTGTAAATTTTGCATTTAAAACCTC